>NC_086099.1:32041462-32641462 GCF_963921235.1 Mobula hypostoma | reverse complement strand
GGGAAGAAATGGTGGTATGGACTGGATGAACTAAGATTTTGCTATGGAGAACACAGGGCAAAGTCAGCGTTTTGGGGCTGGAGCTGCAGTGGGTTGGGAGATGATGGCTTGGGTGTGAATTGAGTTTCAGAGGATGAAATGGATATTTTTGGTAGATGGCAAGGCGTCTGTATTCTCGCCTTGACTCCCAACTCATGATATTTTATCCTCCTTCACACCCCTCAACTTCCATCTCTACATCCCTATCACCATTGCTATCTCTTCTCTCCTTGAAGGCCATCAGTGCATACAGACAATACACACAAAATGCTGGAGGAACTCAGGAGGCCAGGCAGTGTCTATGGGAAAGAGTCAAGTCGATGTTTCAGGCTGAAACCCTTCAGCGGTCCTGCTGTTGTGTCCTGTTGAAGGCTTTTGGCCTGAAGCATCGACTTTACTCTTTTCCTAGATGCTCCCTGGCCTGATGAGATCCTCCAGTAATTTGTGTGAGTTGCTTGGATTTCCAGCATCTGCAGATTTTGTCTTGTAAATGCTGAGGCGCTATCTGTTAGTGGGGCAAGCTTGGTGGTAGCAGCTACTCATGGCCTGCGAGCAGAAGCTCAAATACTCTTCTACTTTCTGGCTCCTACCTTCATAATAGAAATGAAGAATCCTATGAAAATAGTGTTTAGAAACATAGAAACATAGAAAACCTACAGCACAATATGGGCCAAACATGTCCTTATCTCAGAAATTACCTAGGTTTACCCGTAGCCTTCTATTTTTCTGAGCTGCATGTACCCATCCAGGAGTCTCTTAAAAGGCCCTATCATATCCGTCTCCACCACCGTTGCTGGCAGCCCAGTCCACGCGCTCACCACTCTCTGCATAAAAAACTTACCCCTGACATCTCCTCTGTAGCTACTTCCAAGCGCTTTAAAACTGTGACCTCTTGTGTTAGCCATTTCAGCCCTGGGGAAAAGCCCTTGATTATCCACACGATCAATGCCTCTCATCACCTTATACAACTCTATCAGGTCACAATTCATCCCCCATCACTCCAAGGGAAAAAGGCCTAGTCCACTCAACCTATTCTCATAAGGCATGCTCCCCAATCCAAGCAACGTCCTTGTAAATCTCCTCTGCACCCTTTCTATGGTTTCCACATCCTTCCTGTAGTGAGGCGACCAGAACTGAGCACAGTACTCCAAGTGGGGTCTGACCAGGGTCCTGTATAGCTGCAACATTACCTCTCGGCTCTTAAACTCAATCCCACAATTGATGAAGGCCAATGCACCATATGCTTTCTTAACCACAGAGTCAACCTGTGCAGCAGTTTTGAGTGTCCTATGGACACGGACCCCGTCCCCCTGATCCTCCAGACTGCCAAGAATCTAACCGTTAACACTATATTCTGTCATCATATTTAACCTAACAAAAGGAACCACCTCATACTTATGTGGGTTGAACTCCATCTGCCACTTCTCAGCCCAGTTTTGCATCCTATCAATGTCCCGCTGTAACCTCTGACAGCCGTCCACACTATCCACAACACCTCCAACCTTAGTGTCAACAGCAAATTTACTAATCCATCCCTCCACTTCCTCATACAAGTCATTTATAAAAATCGAGAAGAGCAGGGGTCCCAGAACAGATCCCTGAGGCACACCACTGGTCATCGACCTCCATACAGAATATGACCCATCTACAACCACTCTTTGCCTTCTGTGGGCAAGCCAGTTTTGGATCCACAAAGAAATGTGCCCTTGGATCCCATGCCTCCTTACTTTCTCAATAAGGCTTGCATAGGGTACCTTGTCAAATGCCTCGCTGAAATCCATGTACACTACATCTACTGCTCCACCACCATCAATGTGTTTAGTCACATCCTCAAAAAATTCAATCAGGCTCGTAAGGCACGATCTGCCTTTGACAAAGCCATGTTGACTATTCCTAATCATATTATGCCTCTTCAAATGTTCATAAATCCTGTCTCTCAGGATCTTCTCCATCAACTTACCAACAACTGAAGTAAGACTCACTGGTCTATAATTTCCCGGGCTAACTCTACTCCCATCCTTGAATAATGGAACAACATCCACAACCCTCCAATCCTCCAGAACCTCTCCTTTTCCCCATTGATGATGCAAAGATCATTGCCAGATGCTCATCAATCTCCTCCCTTACCTCCCACAGTAGCCTGGGGTACCTCTCTTCCGGTCCCAGTGACTTATCCAACTTGATGCTTTCCAAAAACTCCAGTACATCCAGTTTCTTAATGTCTACATGCTCAAGCTTTTCAGTCCGCTGTAAGTCATCTTTACAATCACCAAGATCCTTTTCCATAGTGAATACTGAAGAAAAGTCCTCATTAAGTACCTCTGCTATCTCCTCCGGTTCCATACACACTTTTCCACTGTCACACTTGATTGTTCCTATTCCCTCACATCTTATCCTCTTGCTCATCACATACTTGTAGAATGCTTTGGGATTTTCCTCAATCCTATTTGCCAAGGCCTGCTTATGGCCCCTTCTGGCTCTCCTAATTTCTTTCTTAAGCTACTTCCTGCTAGTCTTATAATCTTCTAGATCTCTATCATTACCTGGTTTTTTGAACCTTTCGTAAGCTCTTCTTTTCTTCTTGACCAGATTTTCAACAGCCTTTGTGCATCACGGTTCCTATACCCTACCATCCTTTCCCTGTCTCATTGGACTGTACCTATGCAGAACTCCAAGCAAATACCCCCTGAACATTTGCCGCATTTCTTCCTTACATTTCACTGAGAACATCTGTTCCCAACTTATGTTTCCAAGTTCTTGCCTGATAGCTTCATATTTCCCCTTACTCCAATTAAATGCTTTCTTAACTTGTCTCTTCCTATCCCTCTCCAATGCTATGGTAAAGGAGTTAGAATTGTGATCACTATCTTCAAAATGCTCTCCCACTGAGTGATCTGATCCTGATCAGATTCATTTCCCAACATCAGATCAAGTACAGCCTCTGCTCTTGTAGGCTTATCCACATATTGTGTCAAGAAGCCTTCTTGAACATACCTAACAAACTCCATCCCATCTAAACCTCTCGCTCTAGGGACATGCCAATCGGGATTTGGGAAATTAAAATCTCCCACAACAACCCTGTTATTATTACACCTTTGCAGAATCTGTCTCCCAATCTGCTCCTCAATGTCCCTATTACTATTGGGTGACCTATAAAGAACACCCAGTAGAGCTATTGATCCTTTCCTGTTTCTAACTTCCACCCACAGAGACGCCATAGACAACTCCTGCATGTCTTCCTCCTTTTCTGCAGCCGTGACACAACCTCTGATCAACAGTGCCACGCCCTCATCTCTTTTGCCTCTCTCCCTGTCTTTTCTGAAACACCTAAAGCCTGGCACTTGAAGTAACCATTCCTGCCCCTGAGCCATCCAAGTTTCTGTAATGGCCACATCATCATAGCTCCAAGTACTGATCCACACTCTACGCTCATCTGCTTTGTTCATGATACTTCTTGCATTAAAATAGACACATCTCAAACCATCAGTCTGAGCGCGTCCCTTCTCTATCACCTGCCTATCCTCCCTCTCGTACTGCCTCCAAGCTTTCTCCATTTGTGAGTCAACTGCCTCTTCCTCCGTCACTTCAGTTTGATTCCCACCCCCCAGCAATCCTAGTTTAAATTCTCCCCAATAGCCTTAGCAAACCTCCCCGCCAGGAAATTCGTCCCACTGGGATTCAAGTGCAACCCATCCTTTTTGTACAGGTCACACCTGCCCCAAAAAGAGGTCCCAATGATCCAGAAATTTGAATCCCTGCCCCCTGCTCCAATCCCTCAGCCACGCATTTATCCTCCATCTCACTCTATTCCTATACTCACTGTCACGTTGCACAGGCAGTAATCCCGAGATGACTGCCTTTGAGGTCCTGCTTCTCAACTTCCTTCCTAACTCCTATAGACTGCTTTCACGACCTCCTCCCTCTTCCTGCCTATGTTGTTGGTACCACAACCTCTGACTGTTCTCCTTCCCACTTCAGGATATTGTGGACGCGATCAGAAACATCCCGGACCCTGTCACCTGGGAGGCAAACTACCATCCGTGCTTCTTTCCTGCATCCACAGAATCTCATATCCTCAAGATTTTTATCTGATAGTTCTGCAACGTGTAATTGGAATTTTACTCAACCCACTACCCTCGTACACTAAACAGAAAATTGGATAGCCTCAAACCTGACTCATTTTGCTGGCTTCTGTTTCATCCAGTCCCATCAACATAGCCCAGACTAATTGATAGGAAGCGAAAATGGCAGGATTAAAAGTACCTATTTAAAAATGAGCAATGGAGGGAGCTAATTGCTTCTCCTGTGCTGATTGTACAGGTGAAGAAAATTCAGGCATTTTTCCAATAATGCTCAATTATTAAATCAAGAATGTCAGGACAGAGTGCATGATTTTATAACATGTACCACCAATGAACAATGTTCAAACACACTTTAATGTATATCCCTGTGATATCTGTGCTTAATATAAAAAAGCAATTAGCTTTTAATAGAATAGAAGGCTCTTCTATTCCATTAAATAATTAATGCTGACTTGAACAAAACAGCCACGGCTTTGAACACTTTACTGCCATTTTGTCAATTTTGCTACCTTGCTTCTTTTTTTTCTTTGTTTAGGCTTCATATCTCATGCAGCACAAACATGCTGGGACTATCATGCATTTCAGCGTCCTTGGGATTTTCCTTTCCATTTCATTACCTTATTGTAGACTTGCATTCCTTTTCAGTGATAATTCCAAGATTAGGCCTTTCACATTGTTCTCTACTGGAAAGTTATGAATTTTTAATCAGCTTTTTGAATATCCACCTGATTCTAATTGCTCTGCTTTCAGCACATTATCTATGAAGAGCATTTCTTTCTTTGATAATTGTGACAGCACATTACCTTTTGTAAGAATGGTTCTTTACCTTGAGCAGAAGTAGTTAATGCTGATTAATTTGTGATTACTTCATAATCAATCTAATGGACTGACTAGACTAACACTTGATACAGTACCGAGAAAGTTTTGTTACTTTTCAAAATGCTGAGTGGGGTTATTAGATAAGCTGTGGAATGAAGATCTCCAACCTCACTTTCAGGTGGATGTAAAAAGATCTCAAGACACAATTCAAAGAAATGCTGGGAATTTTTCCACATTGCTGGTTAAATTAAACTAATCCCATCAACTGCACCTTGGTCTATACCCCTGCTTGTTCATTGGTCTTTCTAAATGTCTCTTAACCATCATTGTTACATCTACTTCTATCTCTGGCACTTACCACTGGGTAACTTTCTTCCTTTTACCATATACTGTATCTCTGTTCTCTAATACTTGACAGGCCCACTGAGTGAAAAAGGCTCTGAAAAAGGCACATGGAGAGTAACCAACATTCTCTACAGCTGTAACATGATTTCCCAACTATTATATTCAGTGCCCTGACCAAGCATGTTGTAAACCTTCTTTATCAACTATATACTTCTATTCCCACTTTCAGAGAGCTGTGGATGCATCTAAAGATCCACCTGTACATCAATGTTTCTGGTTTGTTCCTGTTCCCCTCCTTTTTTTTGTAATTTATTTTTTATTGAATTTCATCATCAAACAAGCATTTACATAAGGTGTATTTCAGATACTGTACGTAGTATATCATATAATCATATTTGTCACAAATCTCCACATAATATTTATCTGACGTATACACTTATCGAAAGGAGAGGAAAGAAAGAACAATCGAAAGAAGGAAACTATGTACAGAGTAGGGAGTGATTATTTTTACAACATATTCATTGACTTGTGAGAATAAAATCAGACCTATGAGATGTTATGTAGTTAAACCATTTTTTCCAGTATGAATAAAATTGTTCCAACTTATGATTAACAGATGCTGTTATCTTCTCCATTTTGTAAAGGTCCATTGTAATTTCCATCCATACATTTAAAGTTGGGCTCTCCTGTAATAACCATTTCCTGGTAAGGGTCTTTTTATCAGCAACCAGCAGTACATTCATTAAATATTTATCTCTTTTCAACCATTCTTGAGGTAAATACCCAAAATATATGGTCTTACTCTCTAAGGGTATTTCACATTTAAAGATGTCTTGTAGGGCATTATGTATCCCACTCCAATAGTCTTTGATAACGGGGCATTCCCAGAAAATACGATAATGGTTTGCATTTTGATTTCCACAATTTCTCCAGCAAGCAGGGGTGTTACTAGTATAATGGGAATTCTGAGAGGGTGTAATAAAATATCTTATCAAGTTTTTCCACCCACCTGTTCCCTTCCTTAAACAAAAGAACAACATTGGTTATTCTCGAGTCTTCTGGCATGTAGTCCATTGTTAAGAAAGCCTATAAAAAACCATAACAAATTCCCAGCAATCTAATTCTTTGCTTTGTTCAATATCCTGGGATAGGTCCCAACAGGCACTGGGAACATAGTCACCTTAATGCTTCTCAATGCAACCAACATCTCCTCCTTCTTAATATTGACATGCACAGGAGTATTAACATATGCCTCTGAACTTACTATCATGCACATCCTTCACCTTGCTGGATATGAATCAAAAGTACTCATTGACAACCTCACCTACTTCCTCTGGCTCCACACATAAATCCTTTCCTTTACTCTTCAGTGTACCCAAGCCTTCTATCACCCGGACAATAACAGTACCTTTGTTGGACTGCTGTTTATTGATTATAGCTCAGTGTTCAACACAATCATTCCCTCAGTTTTAATCCACGAGCTCCAAAACTTGGGCCTCCGTACCTCCCTGTGCAAACTGGATCCTTGACTCTCTCACTGGGAGACCACAGTCTGTGCAGATTAGAATTAACATCTCCTCTTTGCTGGCAATCAAGACTGGTGCACCTCAAGAATGTGCGTTTAGCTCACTGCTTCACTCTCTCTACACCCATGTATGTGTGGCTAAGCACAGCTCAAATGTCATCTATAAATTTGCGGATGACACTATTTGTTGGCAAAATTTCAGGTAATGGTTGAGGAGACATACAGCTGTGAGAGAAACCAGCTAGTTGAGTGGGGTTGCAACAAAAACCTTGCACCCAACATCATTAAGATCAAGGAATTGATCATGGACTTCAGGAAGGGGTAGTCGAGGGAACACACAACAGTCCTCATCAAGGGATCAGCAGTGGAAAGGGTGAGTGTCAACATCACTGAAGATCTCTCTCAGGCCCAACATACAACGATGGCTCGACAACAGCTATATTGCATTAGGAGTTTGCGGAGACCTGGTATGTCACTAAAGACATTTGCATTGTTCTACGTATGTATAGTAGAGAGCATTCCCACTGGTTGTATCACTGTCTGGTATAAGATCTGGATCTTCCATAAAGATGTTGGCACGTTTGGATGCAACAGCTTCTCGGGATCCAACCAAAGGTGTATTTGCCTTAAAAAATGTCTATTTCTACAATGCGGAACAAAGCTGGACATTATGAAATTCAAGAACTGTGGGTCTGTGCCATTAGCAAGCTGCTCAGGGGGGAGGAGCTGGACTTGGTGCAGACCATGTTAATGCTTGCTACAGAAAAGCATCAGGGTCAATGTGTGAAGGTGATGTGCAGTCTAATAGCGAATGATGGCCTTGAACATTGCAAGAACCTGTTGGACATTGATAATGTAAAAAGGCTGAGTCTCAGGCTGAGTGAGTTTTGTCTGCGCATAAAGAGAGAAATGTGGGTTTTTCAAGAATGAAATCTCATATTGTGGACATGTCATTGACAAGCATGGCTTACATAAGTGACAAGAGAAGACTGAGGCAGTACCATAGGCACCCAAACTGGAAAATGTGTCAACAACTCAGGTCATACTTGGGCCTTGTAAACTACTACCACCGGTTTCTCCCAAGCATTGCAACGGTGTTGCATCCATTGACCACACTGTTGCAGACAGGAGCAAAGTGGGAATGGTCAGAAAGATGTGAAAAAGCGTGCAAGGAAACAAAGAGACTAATAATATCCAATGAACTGTTCTCCCACTATGACCCATCTCTGCCCATCAGATTGGCAAGCAGTGCATCCCCTTATGATATTGGAACCATTTTGTCATACATTATGAAAGATGGAACTGAATACCTATTTGAGTTTGCTTCAAGATCACTGATGAGTGTAGAACACAAATCACACAGATCGACTAAGAGGCCCTTAGTTTAGTATGTGGAATAAAGAAGATCCACCACTACCTCTATGGACAAAAGTTTATACTAGTGACTAATCACCAGCCCCTTGTGGCCATTTCTAATCCCAGGAAGGGAATTCCATGGATGACTGCTACCCAGTTACAGCATTGGGCACTATTCCTAGGACCCCACCCTTAGAGTTCAGGTGTACAAACAACACAGCAATGCTGATGGCTTGTCATGTCTTCCACTATTGGCAACTGAAGAAGAAAAGTCTTCACACTGTGACCCAGCAGAAGTGTTCCACATCGCATTGGTGGAGAGGTTGCCGGTAACAAATTCCAAAAAACAAAGGGAAACAAGGAATGACCCACCATTGTCAATAGTCCATGAAGTCAACTTGCAAGGATGGGCAGCTCATGGCAACCCTGTTTCCAGAGTTCTCAGCGAGATGAGACCAACTGTCGGTATGTCAAAGAACACTGATCTGTGAATTCCCTCTAAACTGCGCACCAGACTGTTAGAACATGTGCATGAAGGACACCAGGGTACAGTCAAGATGAACAGTGTTTCCTGGAGTTACATGTGGTGGCCAGGAATAGATAAACACATTGACGACTTGGCCAAAAGCTGTTTGGGATTCCTAACAGTACAAAATGCACCCCTGGAGGCACCATTACGTTCCCGAGAGTGGCCGTCGTCACCATGGCAAAGAGTGCATGTTGACTTTGCTGGGCCATTCATGGACTCCATGTTTCTGATTGCTGAGGATGCTCACCTGACATGGGTGGAGGTTATACCAATGAAGTCAACCACCTCAGCAAAGAATGTCTCCACTCTGAGGACTATCTTCAGAAGAAACAGCTTATTAGAACAAATTGTGAATGACAATGGACCACAATGCATGTCAGAAGAATTCCGATTCTTCACAAAGAAAAATGGCATCAGGCATTTCAAGTTAGCTCCTCACCAACTAGCAATGAATGGGGTAGCTGTAAGGTTTATCTAAACATTCAAGAAGTCCATCAAGTGATGGACAGGGAGGACATTTCTCTACAGCACAATGAGGACAACTTCCTTTTTGTGTATCATAACTCTGTTCATGCAACGACAAATCTAACACCTGCAATGCTGTTCATGAACAGGAATCTGAGATCTTGCGTAGACCTCATGAAACCAGATCTGTGGAGGGAAGTGCAGAAAAAACAGTTCATCTAGTTGTCAAGTGAAGCAGCAAGGAGCTTCAAAACTGGACAGGAAGTCCTAGAGCATTATTACCGAGAAGACACCTGGTAGGATAATTACAAGAACTGGACCAGTGATGTACACAGTGGATGTTGGAGATCAGACATGGAGATATCATGTGGACCAGATACTGGATGCTCAACCGAAGAACACAGCCAAGTTGACTGCATCCAACAAGATGGACAGATTACAGCCACCAGACGTACCTTTCAGTGATGATGTCACTGACAACAATGTGACACGAGGAAGTGAGAACATTGTCTGAGACAAGACAGCTACCAAACCTGATGCCACTCCATAGGTCCAGAGGCACAATCCTGAAAGAAACAGAGTGCCACCCTAAAGACTGAATCTTCAGAACTGTGAGGTTAGTTAGGGACTGTTAATGTGAAAGTATGTTTATGAAAGGGAAATTGAATGTTTTGCACATGTACAGTATCATGTTGCATTATTCTAACGGGGGAGGAAGTGTAATGTGTGGATCTATTTCTTTTAGAGAAATGACTCCCCACCCTTAGAACTACTACATATTGATCTGTAGTACGTGCATGTACTGTTGTCTACACATATGCATCCATCTCCATCTCTCTCTTTCTCTCTCTCTCTCTCTCTCTCCTCCCCCCCTTCCTCTCTTCCTCTCTCTTTTCTGATTCTGATTCTGAATCCCTGCTACCCTGCTGCTTCTGATAATCACATAATATAGTTTAGGATATTCCTTAATCCCACTTGTCAAGGACATTGCATCTAAGAACACAGGAGCAGAATTAGGCCATCTAAAACATTATTAGTGCCTTATAAAGCCTCAGCATCACATCCATTTATAGTCATAGTCATAGTCATACTTTATTGATCCCAGGGGAAATTGGTTTTTGTTACAGTTGCACCATAAATAATAAATAGTAATAGAACCATAAATAGTTAAATAGTAATATGTAAATTATGCCAGTAAATTATGAAATAAGTCCAGGACCAGCCTATTGGCTCAGGGTGTTTGACCCTCCAAGGGAGGAGTTGTAAAGTTTGATGGCCACAGGCAGGAATGAATTCCTATGACGCTCTGTGCTACATCTCGGAGGAATGAGTCTCCGGCTGAATGTACTCCTGTGCCCACCCAGTACATTATGTAGTGGATGGGAGACATTGACCAAGATGACATGCAACTTAGACAGCATCCTCTTTTCAGACACCACCGTGAGAGAGTCCAGTTCCATCCGCACAACATCACTGGCCTTACGAATGAGTTTGTTGATTCTGTTGGTGTCTGCTACCCTCAGCCTGCTGCCCCAGCACACAACAGCAAGCATGATAGCACTGGCCACCACAGACTCATAGAACATCCTCAGCATCGTCTGGCAGATGTTAAAGGACCTCAGTCTCCTCAGGAAATAGAAACGGTTCTGACCCTTCTTGTAGACAGCCTCAGTGTTCTTTGACCAGTCCAGTTTATTGTCAATTCATATCCCCAGGTACTTGTAATCCTCCACCATGTCTACACTGACCCCCTGGATGGAAACAGAGGTCACCGGTACCTTAGCTCTCCTCAGGTCTACCACCAGCTCCTTAGTCTTTTTCACATTAAGCTGCAGATAATTCTGTTCACACCATGTGAGGAAGTTTCCAACCGTAGCCCTGTACTCAACCTCATCTCCCTTGCTAATGCATCCAACTATGGATTCTTTCATGGATTCTTTCCTAAGTTCTTGTTTGATTTCAAAACACACACAACTGGAGGAACTCAGTGAGCTGAACAGCATCTGTGGGGCAAATTGTCAAGACCCTATGTTTTGATGCGGATCCTTGGCCGGAAAACATTGACATTTCCTTTTCACCATGCATGCTGCTTAACCCATTGACTTCATCCATCAGATTGATTTTTTTAACTCCAGGTTGCAGCATCTGCAGTTTTTATTTTCTCTTCCTTTCCCATTTCATTTGTATTTGTCAAGGGCCTTTTCTAATTTCAGGCTCCTAAACTTTACATATGCTTTCTTTTCCTCTTTGACTAAACTTGCAGTAATCTGAGTGGCCACTTTATTAGGTACACCTGTGCACTTGCCCGTTAATGCAAATATCTAATCAGCCAATCACGCGGCAGCAACTCGATACATAAAAGTAGGCACACATGGTTAATAGGTTTCGTTGTTCAGACCCAATATCAGAATAGGGAAGTAATGTGGTCTAAATGACTTTGACCATGAAATGATTGTTGGTGCTTGACATAATGGCTTGAGTATCTCATAAACTGCTGACCTCCTGGGATTTTCACACACAGAAATCTCTAGGGTTACAGAGAATGGCATGAAAAACAAAAAAAAAATCCATTTCTGTGGATGAAAGCACTTTGTTAATGAGGGAGATCAAAGGAGAATGGCCAGACTGGTTCAAACTGACAGGAAGGTGACAGAAGCAATGACCAAACATTACTACAGTGGGGTGCAGCAGAGCATCTCTGAATATACAGCATGTCAAACCTTGAAGTGAATGGGCTACAGCAGCAGTACCATGAACATACAGAAATGCACCCAGTGGCTACTAAGTGTATCCCTTGTTACCCAAGGTTCCCTAACTTCTCCATGTATATTTCATCCTCACAGGAACAGTAAATGCTTCAGGATATGCCAAGGTTATGAATATCTTAGTGCAATTTCTTTCTTTATTAACATGCTGATAATCTCATTTGCATTGCCGTCAAAAGCTTTCCCCACTATCTTTTGAGCCTAGACTTGACTCCCCTTGTCAAACTGGAGAAGCCAGGCAGGTCTAGGTCCCACTGCTGAATCCAGGGGTGCAGCAAACAGGCAGATTCATTCTTCCCATTTGCTAGAGAATGTGAGATCTACATCTTTCAAACTTCATGCATTGAAGTCCAAGACTGGCCAGCTTCACCAATTGTATTCTGGTGTGACTGATGTCAGAGATCAACATGTTCTAGTCCGTTGTGAATATTTATTTTAAAGCATTTGAGTCATTGAGTCCACTGCACAGAAACAGGCCTTTCAGCCAATCTAGTCTGTACCAAACTATTAATCTGCCTACTCCCATCAACCTGCACCCAGACCATAGCCTTCCATATCCCTCCAATCTATATACCTTTCCAAATTTCTCTAAAATGCTGAAATCAAGTCTGCATCCACCACTTCTGCTGGCAGCTTGTTCTGCACTCCCATCATACTCTGAGTAAAGAAGTTCCCCCTCATGCTCACCTTAAACATTTCGTCATTCACCCTTAACTCATGTGCTCTAGTTCTAGTCTCACCCATCCTCAGTGGAAAATGCCTACTTGTATTTACCCTATCTATACCCCTCATAATTTTATGTAACTCTATTAAATCTCCCCTTATTCTCCTACGCTCCAGGGAATAAAGTCCTATCATGTTCAGCCTTTTCCTCGGATCCTCAAGTACTGGCAGAGTCCTTGTAAATTTTCCCTGCACCTCTTCGATCTTATTTATATATCTCCTGTAGGTAGGTGACCAAAACTGTGCACAGTACTTCAAATTAGGCATCACCAACATCTTATACAACTTCAACATAATATCTCAACTCCTGTACTTTGATTTATAAAAGCCAATGTGCCAAAAGCTTTCTTTACAACCTTATCTACCTGTGATGCCACTTTCAAAGAATTATGGATCTGTATCCCCAGATCAATCTCTCTTACCAAACTCAGTGCTCTACCACTCATTGTGTCAATCCCACCGTGGCTTGTCCTCCCAAAGGGCAACGCCTCACATTCATCTGCATTAAATTCCATCTGTCATTTTTCAGCTGGTCCAGATCCTGCTGCAAGCTTTGATAGATTTATTCACTGTCCACTATGCCCCCAGATTTGGTGTCACCTGCAAATTTGCTGATCCAGTTTACAACGTTATCATCCAGGTCATCGATATAAATGATAAACAACATCGGACCCAGCACTGGTCCCTGCGCCACATCACTACTCACAGGCCTCCAGTCAGAGAAGCAACCATCTACTACCACACTCTCTCTTCTGCCTCGAATGCGATGTCCAATCCAATTTACTACCTCATTCTGAATGCCAAGTGACTGAACTTCCTTGACCATCCTGATCCATGCAGGATCTTGACAAGAACCCTGCTAAAGTCCATGCAGACAACAACCACTGCTTTGCCTTCATCACCCATCTCTTTTGGCTCCATGCATAGATGACCCCTCTGACCCCTTGCTATCCTTTTGCTCTTAGTACATCAGTAGGACCCCTTGAGATTCTCCTTTACCTTGTCTGCTAGTCTACATGAATAATAGTAAGGCATTTTACAAGGTCCTTCATGGGAGGTTCATCTAGAAAATTAAGATGCATGGGATCAATGGTGAATTTAGATTCAGAACTAGCTTGCCCATACAAAACAGAGGGAGGTGCTCAAAAGGACTTATTCTAGCTGGAGGACTGTGATTAGCTTATCCTTGTAAGCAGAACAAGTGCTACACATGCCCTTACACTTCCTCCCTTACCACCATTCAGGGCCCCAGACAGTCCTTCCAGGTGAGACGATACTTTATCTGTGAGTCGGCTGGGGTGATGTACTGTGTCCGCTGCTCCCGATGTGGCCTTCTATATATTGGCGAGACCTGACGCAGTCTGGGAGATCATTTCGCTCAACACCTACGCTCTGTCTGCCAGAGAAAGCAGGATCTCCCAGTGGCCACACATTTTAATTCCACGTCCCATTCCCATTTTGATATGTCTATCCACGGCCTCCTCTACTGTAAAGATGAAGCCACACTCAGGTTGGAGGAACAACACCTTATATTCCGTCTGGGTAGCCTCCAATCTGATGGCATGAACATTGACTTCTCTAACTTCCGCTAATGCCCCACCTCCCCCTCGTACCCCATCCATTATTTATTTATATACACACATTCTTTCTCTCTCTCTCCTTTTTCTCCCTCCGTCCCTCTCACTATACCCCTTGCCCATCCTCTGGGTTTCTCCCCTCCCTCGTTTCTTTCTCCCTAGGCCTCCTGTCCCATGATCCTCTCATATCCCTTTTGCCAATCAACTGTCCAGCTCTTGGCTCCATCCCTCCCCCTCCTGTCTTCTCCTATCATTTCGGATCTCCCCCTCCCCCTCCCATTTTCAAACCTCTTACTAGCTCTTCCTTCAGTTAGTCCTGACGAAGGGTCTCGGCCCGAAACGTCGACTGTACCTCTTCCTAGAGCTGCTGCCTGGCCTGCTGCGTTCACCAGCAACTTTGATGTGTGTTGCTTGAAATTCCATCTGCAGATTTCCTTGGGTCTGTGATTAGCAGTGTTCTGCAGGGATCTGCACTGAGCATCTGCTGTTTGTGATATATGTAAATGACATGGTTGCAAGTATGGAAGAGTAGGTTAGTATGTTTGTAGATGATACAAAGATTGCTGATGTTATGGATAGCGTGTAAGACTGGCAGAGAATACAGTGGGATTTAGATCCCAGACAAATATGAAGTGTTTGCATCTTGGTACGTCAAATGTAAAGAGACAATTGCCTGTTAAGGGAAAGATCCTTAACAGTGTTGACGAACTGAGAGATCTTTGTGCCCAAGTTCATAGCTCCCTGAAAGTGGCTTCACAGGTTGATAAGATGGTAAGAAGACATATGGCATGTTTATTTTTATTAGTTGAGACATTGAATTCAAAAGCCAGGAATTTCTGTTGCAACTTTATAAAACTCTAGTTAGGCTGCATTTGGATTATTGTGTACAGTCCTAGTCACCCATTATAGGGAGGATGTTGAGGCTTTAGAGAAGGTGCAGAAGAGGTTTAGCAGGATGTTGCGTGGATTGGAGGCCATCTACTATAATGAGAGGTTGGACAAACTTGAGTTGTTTGCTTTGAAGCATCATTGACAGAGGGAAGATCTAATAGAATCTAATAAGACTATGAGGGGCATAGATTGAGTAAACAGAGAGTATCATTTTCCAAGGGTTGAAATGTCTATACCAGAGAGCATGCATTTAAGGTGAGAGGAGGTAATTTTAGCGGAGATGTGAGGGACAAGTTTTTATTACACAGAGAGTGGTGGGTGCCTGGAATGCACTTCTTGGAGTGGTGGTAGAGGCAGGTTCATAGGAGATTTTTAAGAGGTGATTAGGTAGACAAATGAATATGAGGGAAATGGAAGGATATGGATAAAGGTTAGGCAGAGGGGTGTCATGAGTGTGTCTTTCCTTAGAAAAGAAATCCATATCTGCAGCAGACAATGTTTTGAGAGGATGTTAGAAAAAATGGGGAACACTGGGGAGAGGGAATCTGCTTTCAGAGGCTCTACTTTGTGAATTGCTCTTTCTCTCTCTCTCTCTCTCTCTCTCTTTCTCTCGTTGGTGGAGGAGAGTTTGTTGCCGATTCTTGAGTCAGAAAATTCAGAAAAAAGCAATGCGGCAAACTTTATCATCATAAATTAGTGAGTTGTTTTGTTATATCTCCCCTCTCACTATGAAAGTAGACACCTCTCTTTCCACTTGTTAGGGAGAGAGAGAGAGCCTGTGATATGTCGAATTGTCAGGTGAATAATTAGTTTTGTTGTACTGCAGATCATGGTCTTTCTTGGGGGCTTTGCTAATGCTTGCTAAGTGGGTGGAAGGTGCTGGGGATTTTTTTGCCTCAGTGTGGGTGGGGGAGCGTCATTGTTTTGCTGCTGCTTGTGCGTGGGATATGTAGGGGCCTTTGGGTTTCTGACGTATGTAGTGTCACTCATTCTTTGGGACACTCTTCTGTTTACATGGATGGTTGCGAAGAACAAGAAGTTCAGGATGTATATTGTATACATTTCTCTGATATTAAATGGAACTATCGAACTACTGAATAGTCCCTTCTGGCCCTTCAAACCGCACCACCCAGGAATCCCCTGATTTAATCGTAGCCTAATCACGGGACAATTAACAATGAACAATTGATCTACCAACCATTGTGTCTTTGGACAGTGGGAGAAAACCAGAGCACCCAAGTGAAAAGCATGTGGTCAAGAGGAGAGCGTACAAACTCGATACAGGCAGTGGCGGGAAATGAACCTGGGTCACTGGTACTGTAAGGTTTTGTGCTAACAGCTATGCTACTGTGCTGTCCTGGATTGCCGATGGACTTTCCCCATTTTTTTACTTCTATTGTCTTCAGATGCTGTCGCTTGAATTACAATCTGCCACAAAACCTTGGAGGAGATTGGAACCGATTGTTTCTTTGGATGCAGATTCTCTCCAAAAATTGTTATACTCTTTCCTTGATTCCTACAGAATTCAGTTGCCAGAATATCATACTGTATGTGTTATACCAATATATATTGGTATCATTATCCCAATTCCATTTTCCAAAATAATGAAATGTGTATCATTTGGTCAATCATGGCAGATTAAGAGATCAATTTACAATGTCTTTATTTTTCTAGAAATGGTTTTAGCTTAATACTTCTTTCTTCCAATTCATGAACAAACACCCTGTTGAATGAATCTCAGCAAGTGCATAACGCTGTAGCAAGTCATGTGAAAAAGCTAATATACTTCAAAAATAAGTTTTTTTCAATGTGGTATTAAATCCTTTCATAAACCTCTTCCTTCCTGTTAGCTACTGAAAAAATTTAAGAATGTAAAACATTTGGGCTTTGCTTCTACTGTGTAGTTCCCTGCTCATGCGGAACCTTTGCCGTCACATTCTGCTTGGTTACCATGGAAACTGCTTTTCAGCTCTTTTTAATTAATATGGGAGGTCATGGAAATCTCTGAACTACGCAGGGCTAGATTTAAATAACCTGCCTGATGTAATAAAATAATCTGAGGAACAGCAAGTTGCCTATAAAATGGAAACAAGAATGTAGTAATTTGAAGATTAGTGACTTGGGTTGTTTCATTTGATTAAATGAATCACAGAAGTTGTTCTTTCTTCTGAACAGAAAGTGCTGGAAATAGTCAATTGATCAGGCAACGTACGTGAGAAAAGGGATAGAGATAATGTTTAAAGTTGATGAGCTAACATTAGAAGTCTTACCTGCTGAATGTTTCCAACATCTTCTGAGTCAATGTCCAATTCCACAACTTCAGGTAACTTACGAGGGGTGATTGATAAGTTTGTGGCCTAAGATAGAAGGAGTCAATTTTAGAACACCTAGCACATTTATTTTTCCTACATTTACACACTTAGTCCAGCAGTTGTGGAGCAGACGGATCCCTTCTTTGTAGAGGTCGGTGTTTTGGACCTCCAGAAGTGGTCCACAGCAAGGGTGATTGATAAGTTCGTGGCCTCAGATAGGAGATGAGTTATTAACTTCAAATTTTCTGCATAATCACTCAACGAATAACTGCACGTGCATGTAACGAGAGCTGTATAACTCATCTCCTTCTACCTTAGGCCACAAACTTATCAATCACCCCTGCTGTGGACCACCTGGAGATCCAAGTCCCTCTCGTTACATGCACATGCAGTCCAACTCTTTGAGTGATAATGCAGAAAGTTTGAAGTTGAAAACTCATCTCCTTCAACCTTAGGCCACAAACCTATCAATCACCCTTGCTGTGGACCACTTCTGGAGGTCCAAGACACCAACTTCTACAAAGAAGGGATCCGTATGCTCCACAACCACTGGACTAAGTGTGTACATGTAGGAGGGGACTATGTTGAAAAATAAATGTGCTAGGTTTTCTAAAATTGACTCCTTCTACCTTAGGCCACAAACTTATCAATCACCCATCGTATTTCTCTGTCTGTATCAGGGCTTGCTGTGTTATTATGTACTGTATGTACATAATAAATAACTTCAGTTCCTTGTGGGCAATGCAAGTAGTTCACCCGAAACCGGGAGTGACATTGGTGAACTGGAAGCGCATGCTAAATTGCGGAGCTAGAAGCCATCATGTCTAGAGTGATGGAATAAAAATGTGTTAGCATTTAAACCCATGTAAAGTTTGACTTTTATCAAGAACAAATGTAACATATTGTCAGAACTGGGATTCGAACCCATTACCACCAATCGAAGCCATAATTGTTAATAAATATGCTAGCATTTGAAAATCAATGCAAAGTTCGTCTTTTATCAAGAACAAACATTACATGGTGACCAAATCCATTCACTTTGCTGTTATGGGAGTGACCAAAGTGGTGCTGACATAGTAGACAGTTGAGGGATGAACAGCCAGGTAAGTCACCATCCCCAGGAAACACCTCACCTCTCTTTGATTTGAGGCCTCTCCATGTTCTCTTGGTTCTGGCTTCACTCCCTCTTCCAATATGACATCTCCTATGAAAATTAGGGTCTTAACACCAAACTCACATTTCCCTTTATTTAATTTCAAATTGGCATTCCTTGTGACATCTCGCACCTGTCTCAATCGTGTACCACGTTCTCCCTTGGTGGACCCCAGACGATGATGTCATCTCATCATGTTTCGACACCAGGTATGCCCTCAAACTTCAGTTCACAGTGCGCAAATCGGGTAGTTCACCCAGAACCAGCAGGGATGTTGCGGAACAGGGAGCACATGAGGAACTCGAAGCCATCTTGTCTTGAGTATCCGACTCAAGAAGTGTTGGCATTTAAATCCATGCAAAGTTTCTTTTATCAAAGACATGGTGTCAGAAGTCAGTGTGAGATCTAAATATGAAGCGTTACTGAATACCAAGAGCAACTAAGAAAGAGATGCTAGGTTCCGAGGGAAAGAAGCTGCTGGCAAGAGAGCATATTGTCTCAAAATTCACCAAGAGAATAGCAGGTGAGTGAAGCCTGAATAATTCTGTAATTATTAATCTAAATCCTCCAACAGATATGAAGTTTACCAAAAATCTTGCTGATAATTGGAAATGCTTCAGACAGTGGAGAGTCTATCACGAGAGGTGACAGCTTCAAAATAGAGGGATGTCCATTGAGAACAGATATGGATTGGAGGGCGCACCTTACGAGAATAGGTTGAGTGTACATGGCCTTTTCTTCTTGGAGCAACAGAGGATGAGAGATGACCTAATAGAGGTGTATAAGATGATGCGGGGCATTGATCATGTGGATAGCCAGAGGCTTTTTCCCAGGGCTGAAATGGCTAACACGAGGGGGCATAGTTTTAAGGTGCTTGGGAATGGATACCGAGGGGATGTCAGGGGTAAGCTTTTCACACAGAGAGTGGTGGGTGCATGGAATGTCCTGCTGGTGGTGGTGGTGGAAGTGGATACAATAGGGTCTTTTAAGAGGGTACGTGGAGCTTGGAAAAATAGAAGGCTATGCACTAGGGGAATTTTAGACAGTGTCTAGAGTAGGTTACATGGTCAGCACAACATTGTGGGCCGAAAGGCCTGTAATGTGCTGTAAATTTCTATGTTCTATGTTCTATAAAAATACAATATTTAGTGGCGAGCAGTGCCATTGAGGCGGAGGGAAAATTGAAGGTATCTATCTTTCTACGCATAATTGGTGAAGATGCTTCGGGCAGCTGCAATAGCTTTTAAATTGATGAGACAGCTTTGACTTTGGACAATCTGATGACAAAATCTGAGAAATATTTTGTCCCAGGTAAAAACACCATGCTTGAAACATATAAGTTATTTTCCTGTGAGCAGAAACAAAGGGTTAGCTTTGACAAATACTTAGAACCATAGAACACTACAGCACAGAAAACAGGATAGTCGGCCCTTCTAGTCTGGCCAAAACATTATTCCGCTAGTCCCATTGACCTGTATCCAGTCCATAACCCTCCAGACCTCTCCCATCCATGTACCTATCCAATTTATTCTTAAAACTTAGGAGTGAGCCCACATTTACCACGTCAGATGGCAGTTCGTTCCACACTCCCACCACTCTGAGTGAAGAAGTTCCCTATAATGTTCCCCCTAAACCTTTCCCCTTTCACCTTAAAGCCATGTCCTCTCGTATTTATCTCTCCTAATCTAAGTGAAAAGAGCCTATTCACATTTACTCTGTCTATACCCCTCATAATTTTGTAAACCTCTATCAAATCTCCCCTCATTCTTCTACGTTCCAAGGAATAAAGTCCTAACCTGTTCAATCTTTCCCTATAACTCAACTCCTGAAGACCCGGCAACATCCAAATAAATCTTCTCTGCACTCTTTCAATCTTACTGATATCCTTCCTATAGTTAGGTGACCAGAACTGTACACAATACTCCAAATTTGCCCTCAACAATGTCTTATACAACCTCCCCATTACATCCCAACTCCTATACTCAATACTTTGATTTATGAATGCCAGGATGCCAAAAGCCTTCTTTACAACCCTGTCTACCTGTGACGCCACTTACAGGGAATTATGTATCTGAACTCCCAGATCTCCTTTTTCCTCCGCACTCTTCAGTGCCCTACCATTTACTGTGTATGTCCTACTTTGATTTGTCCTTCCAAAATGTAACACCTCACACTTGTCTGCATTAAATTCCATCTGACATTTTCTGGCCCATTTTTCCAGTTGGTCCAGATCCCTCTGCAAGCTTTGAAAGCCTTCCTTGCTGTCCACAACACCTCCAATCTCAGTGTCATCAGCAAACTTGCTGATCCAATTTACCACATTACTATCTAGATCATTGATATAGACAACAAACAACAATGGTCCCAGCACAGATCCTTGAGGCACACCACTAGTCACAGGTCTCTAGTCTGATAAGCAGTCATTTACTACCACTCTCTGTCTTCTCCCACACAGCCAATTTTGAATTCAGTTTACAACCTCTCCATGGATACCTAGTGTCTGAACCTTCTGAACTAACCTCCCATGTGGGAGCTTGTCAAAGACCTTACTGAAGTCTATGTAGACAACATCTACAGCTTTTCCTTTGTCTACTTTCTTGGTAACCTCTTAGTTGGGCTTCACACACTAAGTAAGTCCTGTGAGTTTGGAGACTCGAGAGACTCACTAGTCAGAGACAAAATAAGTTATGGAATCCCCAGTAATGGGCTCATAGAAAGCTTGCTCTATGTAAAGATTTGACTCTAGAAAATGTTGTGAATATGGGTAGGACAGCAGAGACCATAAGAGCACATTCTGAGGAGCTGCTCAGAACAGAAACAACACTGCATGTTGGGCAAAGGAGTAGAGTACAAGGCATTTCCCAAAGCAACAGCATAGCAAAGTGGTAGCCTCAAACAGTAAGTGCAGCAAACATGGAGGTAGGCACATACCAAAGAAGTGTCTTTTTTATGGAAAGTCTGGCAATAATTGTGGGAAGAGGCATCATTCTGTAAAGTATTGCAAAGTTACTAAGGTTAAGGTGCACATGGTTTCTAAGGAAATAGAGAAAGTATTTGTAGATTCTCTACAGACTGCGGGTGCTGGTAAGACAGAATGGATTGTTACAGAGACTGTGAATGAGATAATAATTCCATTCAAGCTTGACACCAGAGCCCAGGTGAATCTATTGTCCGTGGATGGCTACAAGACTCTCAATGCAAGCAGCAAGATTTATAAGTCATTGGCTATACTGGAAAGAATATTCCAGTAAAAGGGGGCTGTATAGTGACCTTCAAGCACAAGGGGTAGCACTTAAAGGCACATGTACTGATTGTTGAAAAGCGAGTACAGCCATACAGTCTCACTGTATGCGAAATGCTAAACCTAGTGGAACAAGTTTTCATAGTGGCTTTACAGACCAAAGGTGACCAGGCAACACCCAATAAAGAGTATGCAGATATCTTTGAGGGACTCAGATGGTTACCTGATGTAACTCAAGAAACTTGTAACTGCATTCACGAAAGATCCCAAGTGGTTATGCAAGAGAAGCTCCAGAACTCCAGCTTCCATAGACATCCTTACCAGCTACACCAGTATGACAGGCAGGAAAGTCCGAGCTGAACAGAATGGTCATGATGAAGATGTTGCTAGTCTTGCTTCCACGTCATGCAGCTGTGTTTCAAATGCTGTCATCGACTTTCAGTTAAAGACTGGAAATCAAAAATATCTCCAAGATCCTCACCAAACTTGAAGAAGAAAAATATAAATGAAGATGGGAAGACCACAGAAACCCAAAGTTCAGAACAACAGCAACGGTTCAACACAAACCAAAAGGAAAGGTTGGTATCTATGATACGCAAGCAACAGAAGGAGCTCTGTGAATTGAAACAGACACATTGGAACTTGTGCAAAGACTCGCTGATGATATGGGCGTAGTCTGGTTATGGTCTCAAAGCAAGAACAAGAACAGAGATGAAAACATAGAATCTTGGCAGAAGGATGTGAAAGAAGTGAACACGTAGATCCAGGTTCTCAAAAGGACACTGGTATTAAAGCAACAAGTGAAAGCAACAAGTGAAAGCACTTGCTATAAGTGAAACAAATAGCAGCATAATAGGGATCATTAACCCCCCCCAACAGAGATGGATTGAGAGTGGTTGAGTGAATGAGGACCTATATTTGCTCATTATAATTTAAGTTAATGTAAATATCTTTGTTGGAAAGCATCATTGCTCCTTGCAAGATTATGAGGTTACAGTATTGTGTTTGTCTGCTTTAAAGGACAAATTTTGTCTTTTATTAAGAACAAATATAACACTTGCTATTTATGTCTGTCACCCATCAGATATATTGTTTTTTTACTCTCTCCATTAGTACATTCCATTGGCCTGCTGGGCTTATCCTAAGCTCTATACTTGCATTTTTTCCAGAATTTGGTCTCAATTTTTATTCCTTAACTCTTCATATTGATTTTTTCTCCCTTTAACCATCCCCGTAAACTATTGACTGGATATCTCCATGGCAACCCAGGCTTCCACCATTCAGATATATTCATTTTGTTCTGTTCGTCCTATTCACTAACCCCTACATTCTCTGCAATTTTATACTAACTTATTTTCTTTTCTTTCCGGTGCTGACAAAAGTCCTCAATCTGAATCATCACCTTTTTTCTTTCTTTCCACATGTGCCGGCTAACTTTCTAAGTATTTCTACCATTTTCTGTTTCTATTCCTTATCTTCTTCTTGAGTAGCCCTTTGGGGTTGAGTAACAGTGAGCTTACTTGTTATCTCATAACCCACGGAACTAGCTGAGAACTGACTTGCTGTCATTCTGATTCTAAGGATTATGAGATAATAGGACAGTCCATAGGTGGGATAAAATATTTTGGTGGAGCTGGTAGGTAGTGTTCTCCACGTATCATTTATGTTGGACTTTGGCCTGCTCTTGATGAAAGGATCCAATGATCTTAATACTATTCCTCCATTTTGTATGCTCATGGGCTAGATTCCAAGGAATTGGTGGTTATATGAGACTCCATCAAGGATACTTCACAGTTCAAAGTTCAAAGTAAATTTATTATCAAAGAACATATATATCAATATATCCAACCCTGAGATTCCTTTTCTTGCAAACATACTTAATATATCCATAGAATAATAACCATATCAGGATCATTAAAAGACTGCACCAACTTGAGCGTTCGACCAAATCAAATCAAGTTTAATTATCATTCAACCATAATATTACAGTGAATAAAACAATATATATATAAGTTTTCTTCCTTCTACTGTCTGCGTGAGATGATGGGACTTTCGAGACTTTGAGACTTCTTTTTCACCGTGCCCATGGTCTGTTCTTTATCAAATTACAGTATTGCTTTGCACTGTTGTAACTATATGTTATAATTATGTGGCTTTTGTCAGTTTTTTAGACTTGGTCTGACTTGTGTTTCTGTGATATCATACTGGAGGAACATTGTATCATTTCTTAATGCATGCATTTCTAAATGACAATAAACAAGGACTGTGTGTCCTCATAATCTAATCTAAAATAAATCTAATCTAATATTTATATAGTCCAAGACCCTCAGTGACATGTCCTGCAACCTTCTGGCAGTACCATTGTAATCTAACCTGTTATTCCTCCACTCAAATATGGGAGGGCAGCACACACCCACCCACCCCACTCCCCGCCAAGCACAGATGCCACACTGCACTGCCCCCGATGTTTCCTCAGTGGTAGGTAAGCCAGCAGCTTAAGGCCTAGTCCTCTCTATAACAGAGGCTACACAACTTCCATGTCATCGCAAGTGAAATATCCAAATAATCTCTTATGGTTATACTACAAGCTGCCTTCTCTCACCAACTCCGATACTTTCAAGTAGCAGGCAACAACATAGTCTGCAGCCAGGTCAGTTCCTGTGAACCCAAACCAGCTCCTTCCGTGACATCCAGCTAGCTCCTTCCCCAACATCCAAGTCTGCTCCTTCACTGCCATACTGGCTGGCCCCTTTGACACCTCAGCCGGCTCCGCTGCTGACAGCAGTCCAGCAACTCTGATCAACGAACAGCTCACTGATGGAGTGGCCTTGCAGTACCCAAGAAAAAGAAAAAGCACTTTTGTTTAGCCCCCAAGAGGCAGCTGCATGCAAATGCACTGCCATCTTACCGGAAATCCAGTGTGCAACAGACAAAATATTATGCAAATACAAAAAGAGAGAATTAATAATAATATAAAAAGAGTAATAAATATTAAGAACATGAGATGAAGAGTCCTTGAAAGTGAGTCTATAGGTTGTGATTTTGAGAAGCTTACACTTCAAAAAGTATAGAGCTGAAGTGAATGGATGAAGATGTAGCAGATGGACTATAATGTAGAAAAATATGAATCATCACTCTACAAGAAAGGAATAAGAATGGTGTGAGACTGCAAGGTGTGGGTGTTCTGAAAGGTCGAGGTGCCCTTGTATGTGAGTCACTAAGAGTTTACATTAAGGCATTGGTCAGGCCAAATTTGGAGTATTCTGAGGAGTTTTGAGCTCCATAGCTAAGAAAGGATGTGCTTGGAGAAGGCCCAGAGAAGATTCACGAGGATGAATTTTTAGATTAGATTAGATTATGAGGACACTCAGTCCTCGTTTATTGACATTTAGAAATACATGCATTAAAAAATGATACAATGTTCCTCCAGAATGATATCACAAGAAACATAGGACAAACCAAGACTAAAACTGACAAAACCACATAATTATAACATATAGTTACAACAGTGCAAAGCAATACCGTAATTTGATAAAGAGCAGACCATGGGCACAGTAAAAAAAGTCTCAAGTCCCGATAGCCCCATCATCTCACGCAGACAGTAGAAGGGAGAAACTTTCCCTGCCATGAACCTCCAAGCGCCGCAAACTTGCCAAAGCATTGGAAGCACCCGACCGCAGCCGACTCTGAGTCCGTCCGAAAACTTCGAGCCTCCGAACTGACTGAATTGGAGAGGATTATCTATAAGGAGATGTTAGAACAAATTTAGATTGTTTACTCTGGAGAATCAGAGGCAGTGGGATGATCTGAAGAAGAAAGTGAAACGATAAAAGGTTAAAGGAGAATTGCGGGGCAAGGTTTTTACACAGATAGTGGTATATGTCTGGAACATGCTGCCGAGGAGGTGATGGAAGCAAAAATTATAACAAAGGTGAAGATGTTATTTAGGCACAAGGAAAGGCATGGAATAGTGGAATACAGAGCACGTGTGGGCAGATGGAATCAGATTGATGTCATGTTTAGCACAAGTAGCACAAGCACATGTTTCTGTGCGAGGAGTGGCGCCCCACACAGACTTCCAATCTGCGCCTTGTAAGGCATGAAAATGCCCGACGCAGGCCTCTCATGGTCTGAGTCGACGTTCCCTCCCCTTAGCACAAGCATAATGGAATGAAGGGCCTGTTCTAGTGTTGTACTGTTCTATGTTCTCTGTAGTCTTGTGGATAATTTTGGATTTTCTTAAGGGGTAATTGGTGCCTAGCACAGACAGAAAACAATTATTTTAGCTCTAGATATGCAGTGGGATCTTTCACACCAGCACAAGAGTGGAAAATACCACCGCAGTTTAATATCTTGTTTGAAAGGTAGCTTTCTTTCAGTATGCCAGTAGAATAGATCACAGAAACATCCCACTCATCCCAAATATCTATGGAAGTTTCATGCTCCATCAGGGCTAACATGCTGAACTCTTTGGAATGGGGTTTGGCCACAAAAATAGCCTTGGCTTTGTTTGGAAGTTCATTCTAGGCCTGGAAAGCAGAAGGAAAGTTCATAACTGGCAAGTTAATTATATGCCCCACATTAAATGCCTGTAACAACAAGTTGACCAAAGAGTAAAGGGCTAATCCAGTCAAGAAGGGTTTTGAGTATTTCAATTGAGAGCAGATATTACTATTAAATATTCCAATAAATAATCTTATTTTTGATTAAAGTGCTCGAGTTTCTCGAGTTCCTTATTCACCCTTCTTTGCTCTGACACATACAGCACACTCAGTCACCACTTTCTTCGGTTAACTTGCACACCTGCTTGTTAATGCAGATATCTAATCAGCCAATGATGTGGCAGCTACACAATGCATAAACACATGCAGACATCATAAAGACGACCATCTGTTGTTCAGAGCAAATGAAATAATTGGGGAGAAATGTGATCTCAGTGACTTTGACCATGGAAAGATTGTTGGTGCCATACAATGAGTGGCGATTCTGTGGACAATAATTCCTTATTGTCCACAGAGAGAGGTCAGAGGAGAATGGCCAGTCTGATTCAAGCTGACAGGAAGGTGACAGTAACCCAAATAGACATGTGTTACAACAGAGATGTGCAGAAGCGCATTGAACATTGAAGCGGATGGACTACAGCAGCAGAAGACCAAACACTTATATGCTGTGGCCACTTTGTTAGGTGTAGGAGGTACCTAATAGAGTGGCCACTGAATGTAAGTCTTCTCAGCATTCTGGTGGTAGCTAAACTGTGCTTCAAATAAAATGGACTCCTATTCAATAATATACCAGAACTTTAAGATTAGTTATTACAATTAAACCAATGTCTTCAGATGACTGATTCTGATCATTGAATTTATTTTTGCAGTAACCTAATTTAACTTTTCTCAACTGATATTGATCAAATGTCAGAATGTACAATATTTCAATCAATGATTGGCATCTGTTTAGCTATCTGTTGGGCTTGCACTATATAGCAACCTCCTGGTGCCTTGTTATTACCATATTCTCAGGAAAGTTAGGAACATAGAACAATGAGCATTATTCAACATAACAATAGATGAAATATAGAACATAGAACATAGAACATAGAATAGTACGGCACAGTTCAGGCCCTTCGGCCTACAATGTTGTGCCAACCCTTAAACCCTGCCTCCCATATAACCCACGCCCCACCTTAAATTCCTCCATATACCTGTCTAGTCATCTCTTAAATTTCACTAGTGTATCTGCCTCCACCACTGACTCAGGCAGTGCATTCCACGCACCAACCATTTTCTCAGTAAAAAAACCTTCCTCTAATATCCCCCTTGAACTTTCCACCCCTTACCTTAAAGCCATATCCTCTGGTACTGAGCAGTGGTGCCCTGGGGAAGAGGCACTGGATGTCCACTCTACCTATTCCTCTTAATATCTTATACACCTCTATCAAGTCTCCTCTCATCCTCCTTCTCTCCAAAGAGTAAAACCCTAGCTCCCTTAATCTCTGTTCACAATGCATACCCTCTAAACCAGGCAGCATCCTGGTAAATCTCCTCTGTACCTTTTCCAATGCTTCCACATCCTTCCTATAGTGATATATTGGTAAGGTTTTTGATATTCTTGAAATTCAAACAACAATTGTGCGAGCTTGTGTATAATAAGTCGGGTTCTTCAAAAGTTGTCAGAGTCATAGAATCGTATAGTTATACAGCACAAAAACAACTGTGTTTTTGTCTATGTTAATCACATTTGCTTGCATTAGACCTATATCCTTCAATTCCTCTTATTCAAGTATCTACATCTGTCCAAATTTATTTTATACACTGTCACAGTGCCTGCCTCCACAATTGTCTGTCAACTCATTCCATATAAGCACCACCTTCTGCATGAAAAATTTGCAGATGCTACTTGACCCATGCGTTCTTGCAACAGATTGTTGGCTGCTGAAATGTTAACTGCTTCTCTTTCCACAGCGTCTGTCTGTCGCTGTGTTTCGAGCCATTTAAAAAAAAATTTAGTCTGTAAGTTTCTGTACAGATTAGTTCTACTGATTTCCCTTGATTACACTGGAAAAAGCTTAAAATGGTAAACTCTACATGAGCAGAAATCCTGATGTTGCTTCACATTCATAGCGATGAAATAGTGAATGGTTTAGCAGTTGTAATTAGTTCACAACCCACACCACTAAATTCCTTGATCACAGCAATGGGATATTTTTGCAGTGTTATCCAGCACAGACGAATCAATGAAGATGTGAAATTTTCTCTCACTAACTTACTCTGAGGCCTTATCAATAAACTAAACATTTTGTTGTGGTTACAACTCAAATGCAAAGCAGCGATTAAAGTCTCTGATATTAATGAGAATCTATTCTCAATGCTTTTCATTTATATCCATACCAACTGTTGTGTCTGTGTACAACAACAATTAAAATAAAAGCACACACACAGGAGATGGCTTTAACTGTGAATTCACATTGCAGCGAGAGTGAGAGAGAGAGAAAACAATGTGCATGTGTAGACAACAGTGCATGCACAAGCAATAGATCAATACATAGTGTTAAGGGAGAGGTCATTGCTCTAAATTAAACAGATACATGCATTATACTTCCTCTCCCTTTAGATTAATGCAACATAAAACTGTATATGCACAAAACATTCAATTTCCCTTTCATATATTCCAAATAAACATGCTTTCACAATAACAGTCCATAATTAACCTCACAGTCCTGAAGATTCAGTCTTTAGGGTGGCACTCTGTTTCTTTCAGGATTGTGCCTCTGAATCTATGGAGTGGCATCAGGTATAGTAGCTGTCTTGTCTCAGACAATGTTCTCAGTTTCTCGTGTCACATTGTTGTCAGTGACATCATCACTGAAAGATAAGTCTGGTGGCTGTAATCTGTCCATCTTGTTGTATGCAGTCAACTTAGCTGTGTTCTTCAGTTGAGCATCAGGTATCTGGTCCACATGTCGTCTCCATGTCTGATCTCCAACATCCACTGTGCACATCACTGGTCCAGTTCTTGTAGATATCCTACCAGGTGACTACTTGTCTTCTCTGTAATCGAGTGCTAGGACTCCCTGTCAAACCTTGAAGCTCCTTGCTGCTTCACTTGGCAACTGGTTGGGTTGTTTATTCCGTACTTCCCTCCAGAAGTTTGGTTTCAGGAAGTCTCTGCGAGATCTCAGATTCCTGCTCATAAGCAGCATTGCAGGTGTTTGACTTGTTGTTGCATGAATAGAGTTTTGATACACAAAAGGGAAGTGGTCCATCTTGTGCTGTAGAGAAATGTCTCCTTGTCCATTGCTCTAATGGAATTCTTTAAGGATTGGATAAACCTTTCAGCTAACCCATTCATTGCTGGGTGGAGAGGAGCTGACTTGAAAGGTCAGATGTCATTTTTCTTCATGAATAGTCAAAATACTTCTGATATGTATTGTGGTCCATTGTCACTCACAATTTGTTCTGGTAAGCCATTTTTGGTGAAGATAGTTCTCAGGACAGAGACAGTTTTTGCTGAGGTGGCTGACTTCAATGGTATAACCTCTGGCCACTTCGAATAAGCATCCACAGCAATCAGAAATATGGAATCCATGAATGGCCCAGCAAAGTCAATCTGTACTCTCTACCATGGTGAAGACGGCCACTCCTATGGGTGTAAAGGTGCCTGTGCAGGTACATTTTGAACTTTTTGGCATCCTGAACAGCTTTTATATTAGACTATAAGAACATTCAGTCCTCTTTTATTGTCATTTAGAAATGCATACACGCATTAAGAAATGATACAATGTTTCTCCGGCGTAATATCACAGAAAACAAGACAGACCAAAGACTAACACTGACAAAACCACATAATTATACCATATAGTTACAGCAGTGCAAAGCAATACCATAATTTGATGAAGAACAGTCCATAGGCACAGTAAAAAAATAGTCTCAAAGTCCCTGAGTCGATTGACTCCCGAGTCCCCGATAGCAGGCGACAAAAGGGAGAAACTCCCTGCCATAAACCTCCAGGCACCATCAACTTGCCGATACCTTGGAAGCGGCCGACCACAACCGACCCTGAGTCCATCCGTCCTAAAACTCCGAGCTTCCGAGCAGCTCCTCCGATACAGCCTCCTGAGCGCCATCCTCTACCGAGCGACTTCGACCTCTCCCCGGCCACTGAAGCACACAAAGCCGAGGATTTTGAGGCCTACAGCTCCAGAGGTTCCGGTTACAACACAGTAGCAGCGGTAGCAAAGCAGACATTTCAGAAGTTTTCCAGATATTCCGCTATGGACTCACGTCTGTCTCCATCAATTCAGAATTGTGCACAGTCCCCTACTTGACAGATAACAGATATTCATCACCGGAGAGGCCGCGCGCGCTGTCATCATGCCGTCATCTTCTCCCGAACTTTTCGCCGAGTCTTCAATCTGTTTATCTATTCCTGATCACCACATGTAGCTCTTCATCTTGACAGTATCCAGGTGTCCTTCAGGCAGATTTCCTAACACTCTGGTGTGTAGTTTAGAGGGAAGCACAATACAAGATCTTCACATCAGCGTTCTTTGACACATTGACGGTTGGTCTCGTTCCGCTGAGAACTCTGGAAACATAGGTTTATCATGAGCTGGCTATTCGTGCATGGCAATTTCATAGACCTTTGACAATTTCAGGACATTCCTTGTTTCCCTTTGTATTTTGGAATTTGTTACCTTTTGTCCGTAGAGACAGTGGTGGAACTTCTTTATTCCCCATACTAGAATATGGGCCTCTCGGTCGATCTGTGCTTAGTTGCATTCTGCGCTTGTCAGTGATCTTGAAGCAAATGCAATCGGGCATTCAGATCCATCTTTCATACTGTGTGACAAAATGACTCCAATGCCATAAGGGGATGCATTGCATGCCAGTCTGATAGGCAGGTATGGGTCATAATGGGTGTTATTTCATTCTGACACCAGATGTTTATCAGTCTCTTTGTTCATCGGATGTTATTAGTCTCTTTGTTTCCTTGAATGCTTTTTCATCATTTTCTGACCATTCCCACTTTGCTCCTGTCTGTAACAATATGTTCAATGAGTGCCGCACTGTTGCAATGTTTGGGAGAAACCAATGGTAACGGTTTACAAGGCCCAAGTATGACCTGAGTTGTGAGACATTTTCCAGTCTGCGTGCCTGTAGCACTGCTTCAGTCTTCGCTTGTAACTTATGTAAGCCATGCTTGTCAATGACGTGTCCACAATATGAGATTTCATTCTTGAAGAACTCACATTTCTCTCTCATTACACACAGACCATACTCACTCAGCCTGGTAAGCACTTTATCAAGGTTTTGGAGCTGCTCTTCATCAATTTTGTCAGTCACAATGATATCATCAAGGTAACATTGTGTTTCTGGAATATCTTGGAGCACTTGGTGCATTGCTCTTTGCCAAATTGCTGGAGGTAATGCATTATTAAATACGAGGCAATTATACTGGAATAGTCCCTTGTGAATGTTGATTGCAAAGAACTTCCTGCTTGACTCCATTTCCAGATAGGCTTATGACAAGTCAATCTTTGAAAACCTTTCCCTGCCTGTCAAAGATGCAAAAATGTCTTCGATTCATGGCAGGGGGATACTGCACAGTATGCAGCACTGCTCACCTTGAAACCCACACATATGCACACGGCTCCAGCCTTCCCTTCCTTGATCACTGGGACAATGGGCAATGGCCCAGTTGCTCCACTCAGCCTTGGAGAGAATTCCAGGTGCCTCCAAGGTCTGCAGTTCAGCATCCACTTTAGGACATAGTGCATAAAGCACTGGATATGCGTTATTGAACCTTGGTGTTGCTGTTTCATCTAGTTCAATTCTGGCCTTCATGCCTTTGAGTTTATCAATCCCCTTCTCAAGCACTTTCTCATTGGCATTAAGCAGCTGTGCCAGTCTCTGTGCTACCATCTGAGTTGGCGTTGCCTGTTGATGTCACGGTAGAGCTTTGACTGAGTACTAGTCTAGTTGAATTTTTCTCAACCATTCAAGTCCAAAAAGTGTTGGCCCTCCACTTTTCAATACATGAAGCTCTAACTGTTCTATTTGACCCCCCCCCCATAAGTCAAATTTACTTTCAGTTTGCCTTTGGGAGGTTATTTTTTCACCTGTCTTTGGCATCACTGATGTCTTCTATAATGATGCCTTAGAAAGCAGTCTATTACAGTCAGTCTCTGGAATTATAGACAAAGCTGACCCTGTATCCAGCTCCATTTTCAGTTTTACATGAGACACATCTATTTTGATCCATATGTAGCCCCCTGGTAAGCCTCAGGCTCGCTCAGCTCGCTTCTGTCTGGGGAAGCAGTCTTCGGCCCCGCCAAACTGGGTAATCAAGTTTGTGTGGATGCTGTGTGATGGACCCCACCCCGCCAAATAACAGACGGTACACCATATGTGATTAAATGACTACACTTTATAGATCTTACTGGAACTATGTAATTAATAGAGATACAATATAAAAGGAAAGGAAAAGGCACCAAACTAATCAAAGTTCAACCAATTTGTGCACAACCGTTGGAGCTCAATGAACGGGGTCTTCTTTCCACCATGCGATCTCCTCTGAACCCTGGACCCGCTGCCTGGGACCAACCATGGTGGTCGACCAGAGCGCGTCCAGCATGTCCTTCCTCTTCGGTTCTGCCCCCGAAAACCCTGGGCCTCGGACTCCCGCTCGGGGTATATTCCAGCGCCTAGCTTACAGCATCACGTCTCCTCTCTCTGTCCCCATTGTGCCTTCTGCCCCAATGCCCGTGAGTACTTTCTTTTGCTCCTCCATGTTGCTTGCATTACAATACAGTTCAACCCTCTCTAAGTATGACTCTCAGCCTTCATCAGCGCTATCAATTTCATCAACTTTCCCGACTGAAGCCATCGCCACGTTATTTTCATTTTAAATTTGGCGTATCTTTCTCTGTTTCTCATGGGTCCTTTGGCTTTCTCCTGCTGTTAACTCTTGCTGTTTCGTCCCGTAACTGTCGGTGGAGCTGGTGATATTTTCTGACATTCAGGTTTGTCCTCATTACCGATCTGTTTTGTCTGTGCACAACTTAAAATAGGCATCCGTTAGTCTCGTGAGACCATGGATTTGCGCCTTGGAAGGTTTCCAAGGCATAGGCCTGGGCAAGGTTGTATGGAAGACCAGCAGTTGCCCATGCTGCAAGTCTCCCCTCTCCACGCCACTGATGTTGTCCAAGGGAAGAGCACTAGTGCCGATACAGCTTGGCACCAATGTCGTAGAGCAATGTGTGGTTAAGTGCCTTGCTCAAGGACACACACACTGCTTCACCCAAGGCTCGAACTAGTGACCTTCAGATCGCTAGACGAACGCCTTAACCACCTGGCCATGCGTCAACACTACATATTAATTACATAAAAGCAGGCCCATGGAAAATAGCTTTAACTGGTGTATTCACATTGCAGTGAGAGAGAGAGAGAACAATGCGCATGTGTAGACAACAGCGCATGGCAGACAACAGATCCATGCAGAGTGCTAAGGGGGGGTGGTGCTTTGCTCTAAAAGAAATAGATCCATACATTACACTAATGAAACTATTTCCATAAGTAGGCCAATTCGTTATTAAATGAGCAGACAAGCATTTCATACATGGAATGAATGATTTGCAATAATCTAAAATTAATGGCATTTTGTCAATTTTTTTAAAAGTTCCCAAAGTATTCAAATGATATCGCCTTTATCACATCAATCAGCAGAAAACACTGCTCTGTCAAATTAATTATTTCAACTTAAAATCCATTTAATTTACAATTAATATTATGGTATAAGCAAAATAAATGATTACCATAAATAGCCACGTGTTGTGATACTGCAAAAACTTTAAATGATCAAAGTAACAAAATATTATTTGTAATTGCTTGAAGCCCTTTTGCACAAGTTTTAACTCAGATTTTTTAAGTTGATTATTTATTTAGAGATGCAATGGGGAAACGGCCCTACGAGCCACATTGTGCAGCAATCCCTGACAACCCCGATTTAACTTTAATGTATTCATGAGGCAATTTAAAATGACCAATTACCCTACCCGGTATATCTCTGGACTGTGAGAGGAAACCGCGGGACTGGGAAAAAACACACGCATTTCACGGGGAGAAGGTACAGAGCCTCCTTACAGAGGACACTGGGATTGAACTGTGAACTCCAAAGCTCTGAACTTTATAGCATCGCGCTAACTGCTTTTATTGGTTTTTGAGAAGGATGCACTTCACAAAGCACAGATCAGAAGTGAATGAATGAAGATGAAGTAGATGGACGATAATGTAGAAAAATATGAGTCATCACTTTACAAGTAAACAATAAGTATGGTGTGAGACTGCAAAGTCTGGGTGTTCTGAAAGGTCGAGGTGCCCTTGTATATGAGTCACTGAGAGTTTACATTAAGGCATCAGTCAAGCCAAATTTGGAGTATTGTGTGCAGCTTTGAGCTCCATACCTGAAAAAAGGATGTGCTTGCATTGGAGAGGGTCCGGAAAAGTTTACAAGAATGATCTTGGGAATGAAAAGATTAATATATGAGGAATGTTTTTTTTTAGCACTGGCTTATACACATGAGTTTGGAAGAATAAGCAGGATCTCACTGAAACCTAGTGAATATTGAGAGGCCTAGACAGAGTAGATGTGGAGAGGATATTTCCTATAATGTCAGAGTCTTGGATCAGGGGGCCCAGCCTCAGAATAGAAGGATGTCCCTTTAGAACAAAGATTGAGGAGGAATTTCTTTAGCCAGAGGGTGGTGCATTGATACAATTCTTTCCCCACAGACGACTGTGGAGGCTAAGTCATTGCATGCATTTAAAGCAATAGTGGATACGTTCTTGATTAGGAAAGGTGTTAAAAGTTACGATCGAATGGCTGAGCCGACTCGATGGGCCAAGTAACCTAATTCTGTTCTTATGTTTAAAGTTTAGACAGAACAAACAGTCAAGAAGATAAATTGACTAAACTGTTGCATGAATTGTGATGCAGTATCTTGAACTGGAACATCAACTATCCCTTTGTCTCTGCGGATGCTGCATGCCCTGCTTAGCTCTTTATTTTTTGCTCTAGATTCGAGTATCTGCTGTTCCTGCAAGTGAAATACAATGCAGTCATTCATATCAAGAAGATCTGTGTCAGATAGGAGCTGTGTTTTACTGCAATGATACAGGACCCTGCAAAGACATCACCTGGAACATCTAAGCAAAAATAGAAGGAAGGTATCAAACTTCATCAGAATTTGACGGGATTGGTGAGGGTTGTGAGGTTATGTCAGGGGAATGTTCGACCTATGAAGGGAGTTAAAACAAGGAGTGTGTAAGAATGAGATGAAATCATGTAAACCTGATGCTGCTTAGGGGCAATGCTTTCACTGGTAGTGTCTCCAGAAGCAAGGGTAACAAAATTAAAATATATGGACAGCCATTCATGACTGAGAGGAGAAGAAATTTCTTCATGCAGATAGTAATGAACCTTTGGAATGTTCTATGGAAGAGAGCTGTAGGGGATATCTATCAATCTCTGTCTGTATACAAGAGCGAGATTAATGAATATGCGGATATTAAGGGAAATATGGTGAGTGCAGGAAAGCAGTGCAGAGGTGAAAGGTCATGAATTATCTTCTCAGTGGAGCACGTCCATTCCTACTTCTATTTATGTTCTTAATTTTGTTAAAACGATAAACGGCATTCAGCACCACCACTCTGGGCCAGCCAAGATCCTTCACCTGAGCCTATCACATCTGTTTGCATTTTACCTGTCTCCCTCTCTTTTCATGACTATATTTGGGCAGGAGGTACAGTAGTCTTGGGTCCCACACCTCTAGGTTCAGAAACAGTTGTTGCCCTACAACTATCGGGCTCCTGGACCAGCGTGGATGGCTTTACTCACCTCAGCAATGAACTGACTACACAGCCTGTATACTCATTTTCTGGGATTCTGCCTTTGTTATGTATGTTTGCAAGAAAATCAATCTCAATGTTGTCTATGGTATACATACCTTAATAATAAATTTACTTTGAACTTTTGAACTTTGAGTAAACAGGAAGATGCAAAACATTGATCTGATTCAAGTACTCTCTCATGTTTCATATCTAATCATCATCATTATGTGTTACCATAGAACCATAGAAACTACAGCACAGAAACAGGCCCTTTGGCCCTTCTTGGCTGTGTCGAACCATTTTCTGCCTAGTCCCACTGACCTGCACACAGATCATATCCCTCCATATACCTCCCATCCATGTATCTGTCCAATTTATTCTTAAATGTTAAAAAAGAACCCGCATTTACCACCTCGTCTGGCAGCTCATTCCATACTCCCACCACTCTCTGTGTGAAGAAGCCCCCCCTAATGTTCCCTTTAAACTTTTCCCCCCTCACCCTTAACCCATGTCCTCTGGTTTTTTTCTCCCCTTGCCTCAGTGGAAAAAGCCTGCTTGCATTCACTCTATCTATACCCATCATTATTTTATATACCTCTATCAAATCTCCCCTCATTCTTCTACGCTCCAGGGAATAAAGTCCTAACCTATTCAACCTTTCTCTGTAACCATATGGGACATTGTCAGATACCTTACTAAAGTCCAGGTATAGCCTATCTACCATTCTGCATTCATCAACTTTCTTAGTTATCTCCTCAAGATTTTCAGTCAATTTGTGAGACATGATTTCCCTTGCACAAAACAATGGTGAGCCCTTCTAATGAATCCCTGCCTTTCCTAGTGAACGTAAATGCTGTCCCTCAGAATCTTCTTCAACAACTTCCCTACCTCTGATGTAAGGCTCACTGGACTGTCATTTCCAAAAGAGGGGTTCCAATGTCTGATGACTTTCACAGAAAAAAGTAATGGTTCATCTTTTGAAGAGGTGCCAAGAGGATTGATGAGGACAGGGTGATAGATGTTTTCAACATGGATTTCATCAAAGCTTTTGTCAAGATGTCACATAGTAGCTTGGTTTGAAAGATTAGATCACATGATATTTAGAGTGAGATAGTTATTGGATACAATTTGATGGAAGAGGACAAGGGCTGATAGTGGACAGTTGCACTTATTTTGGAGAGCTGTTACCGGTGATGTTCTGAATAGATTATTATTGTTCATTATTTCTTGCAATATATATATATTAATATTTAAAATGTAGGTGGCATGGTTAGTAAGTTTGCAGTTACACCAGAATGTGTGGTGTGATGTACAGTGCAGAAGGTTTTTCTAAGGTTATAACAGGAATGCAGGCCAAGGGATTGTAGATGGAACTCAACGCAAAAAAAAGTGCAAACAGATGCATTTTAGAAAGTTAAGACAAGATAGGATATACACAGTGAATGAGAAGGCCATGGGGACTATTTATAGAACAGTGAAAACTAGTTTTCACAGTACATGTATTTTGTTCCCTGAAAGTGGTAAAAAATATTGATGAAGGAGTCAAATAGCAACTTTGCCTTCATTTCATGGAACATTGAGTACGAGAGTTGGGACTTCTTGTTGCAGCTGGACAAGATATTGATGAGACTGCATCTGAAAGATTGTGTGCAATTCTGGTTGCCATACTGTAGGGAGGGTGTGGCCAAGCTGGCAAAGGTGCAGAAAAGATTCATAGGGATGTTTCTGGGACTAGAAGGCTGGAGTTATAAGGAGAGACTGGCTGGGACCATCTTTGCCTGAATGAAGGAGGCTGAAGGTGAACTTATAGAGGTTCATAAAATCAGGAGAAACATATATATGATTGATTGTCATGAGCTTTTCCCAGGGTAAGGAAACCTAAAACTAGAGGGCATAGATTTAGGGTAAGAGGGGAAAGATTTAAATGGAACCCGAGAAGCAAGTGTTTAGAAGCAAGAAGTTGGGTATATAGAATGAGCTGCCAGAAGAACTGATAGACACAGGTACAATTTCAACATTTATAAGACATCTGGACAGGTAGATGGATGGGCAAGGTCTGTATTGGATATGGGCCAAATACAAGTAAATGGAATTAGCTCAGAAAGACACCCAGGGTGGCATGGATATGTTAGCCAAGAGGACTTGTATCAATGATTCCATAGCTGTCTCTCTATCTTTAATGGGATATCCCTTGCTATTTGTAATGACATGTCAAACTGTAATGTGAAGATTACATATGTCATGGTTTAAACTCCTAGCCTCATGACCGCTTTGTTGACTGATCCAAGTATGGTCTTGCAGAAACTGTTTTGGAAATCCAGCTAACACAGAGTAACAAAGTGATTACATCAGGGTGGGCCATTCAGTTTGGTAGATCTATGCTGATTTCATGTAAGAGTGTTCCAGCTTATTCCATTTGCCTGGCATCTTCTATAGCCCCACAAATTCTTTTTCACATATTATACATTTCTAACTGAATTTGTCACACTACTCAATTGGGCAGTGCTCGTCTGACCTTGATAGTCACGGTTTAATTGATCTCTCCAAAACTGCCTTCAGGCATAATTTGATGCCTACCAATCAAATTCCAATTGTAGTTATGATGAGGGGTGTGACTTTCCAACATTATGTTCTCTGCAATTTGTGACATGCTTTGGTGATCATGCTTTTTCCCGTGAGATGAAAGATTTTGGGTTCAAATCCACTGCAAAGTGTTGAGCACAATATGTAAGACCATAGTACATGGGAACAAAATTAGGCCCATTGGCCCATTGAGTCTGCTACACCAATGCATCATGGCTGTTTTATTATCCCTCTCAACCCCTTTCTCCTGTCTCTCCCTGTAACCGTTAATACTCTGACTAATCGAACTATCAACTTCTGCTTTAGATATCCCAATGACTTCACAACTTATTTTGGCAATGAATTCCACACATTCCCTACACGCTGACTAAAAAAAAACTCTTCATTTCTGCTCTTAAGGGATGTCCCTCTATTTGGAGGCTGTGTCCTGGTCTCCTCCACTCTCTTCTCCAAATCCACATTATCCAGGCCGTTCAATATTTCATACAAAATGCTGGAGGAACTCAGCAGGCTGGGCCCAGGCCTATGGAAAAAAGTACAGTTGATGTTTCAGCCCAAAAGTCTGAAATCATGTTTCAGATGCTGTGGCCCTGCTGAGTTCCTCCAGCATTTTGTGTGTTGCTTGGATTTCCAGCATCTGCAGACTTTCTCTTGTTTGCCGTCCAATATTTGATAAGTTTCAACGAGATGTCACTCATTCTTCTAAATTCCACGAGTACAGGCCAAGAGTCATCAAAGACTCCTCATATATTATTTCTTTCAATCACTTATCCATTCTCATGAACCTCCTCTGGACTCTCCTCAGTGCTAAGTCATTTTTACATAGATAAGGGCCCCAAAACTGCTCAAGATACACCAGACGTGGTCTGACCAATGCCTTATAAAGTCTCAGCATTACATCTTCGTTTTTGTATACCAGTCCTCTTGAAATGAATGCTAACATTGCATTTGCCTTCCTTACCACTGACCCAACCTGCAATTTATCCTTCAGGGTATCCTGCACGAGGACTCCTTTGCACCTTTATTCTTACTATCAAATTGCATTACCGTACACTTCGCTACACTATATTCCATCAGCCACTTCTTTGCCCATCCTTCCAGTCTGTCTTAGTCCATCTGAAGACTCCCTGCATCCTCAACACTACTTGCTCCTCCGCCTAGCTTCATTTCATTTGCAAACTTGGCTACAAACCCACTATCCAAATTTTTGACAGGTAACATTAACAGACCCAACACCAACCACTGCGAAATACCTCTAGTCACCGGCAGCCAACCAGAATAGGCCCAGTTTATTCCCACTGTTTGCCTCCTGCCTGTCAGCCAATCATCTATCCATGCTAGTATCTTTTCTGGAATTCAGTGGACTTCTAGCTTGTTTATCAGCCTCATGTGCAGCACCTTGTCAAAGGCCTTGTGAAAATCCAAATAAGAAACATCCACTGACTCTCCTTTATTTACCCTGCCCGTTCTTTTCTCAAAGTATTTCACCTGATGTGTCAGACAATATTTCCCTTTCAGAAAGCCATGTTGACTTTGGCCTATTTTGCCATGTGCCTCTAAGTACCCCAAAACCTCATCCTTAATAACGAACAGCAACATCATCGTAATCACTAAAATCAGCCTAAATGGCCTACAATTTCCTTTCTTTTGCCTCCTTCTTAAAGAGTGGAGTGACATTTGCAATTTTCCAGTCCAAAACCATTTGAGAATGTAGTAATTCTTGACAGATCACTCTAATGCCTGCACAATCTTTTCAGATAGTCCTTTTAGAACGCTGGGGCATAGTCCATCTGGTCCGGGTGACATAACTTCCTTCAGACCTTTCAGCTTCCCAAGCTTTTTCTCCTTCGTAATAGCAACAACTCTCACTTAAGCCCTCTGACACTTTTGAATTTCTGGCATACTGCTGGTGTCTTCCACAGTGAAGACTGACATTAAATATTTATTAAGTTCACCTGCTATTTCCTTGTCCTCCTTTACTACCTCTCCAATGGTCCGATATCCACACTTGCCTCTCTTTTACATACTGTATATCTGAAAAAAAAAACTGTCAGTAGCCTCTTTAATATTATTGGCTTGCTTACCTTCATATTTCATCCATTTCCTCATTATGGTTTTTTAGTTGCCTGCTGTTGGTTTTTAAAAGCTTTTCAATTGTCAAACTTCCCGCTAAGTTTTGCTATATTATACGCCCCCTCTTTTTCTTTTATGCTGTCATTAACTTCCCTTTTCAGATGTTGTTATCTCATCCTCCATTTACAATACTTCCTCTACTTTGGGATATATCTATCCTGAACCTTCCAAATTGCTCCCAGAAACCCCAGCCTTTGCTATTCTGCTGTTTTCCCTGCCGCTGTTCCAATCAACTTTGGCCAGCTTATCTCTCATAACTCTGCAATTCCCTTTACTGCACTATAAAACTAATAAATCTGATTTTAGTTTCTCCCTCTCAAACCGCAGGGTGAATTCTATCATATTATGATCGCTACAGGAGGCAATGCTACAGGAAGAGACGTAACTGAAAGCTTCTTAATTAGTGAAATGGAATAATAAAAATGGATTATTTGCATTATGCATTTTCTCATTTCCTCTGGTGTACTAGTTGAGAGAATGACAAAGTGCAATTTCCAGCAGCTCACTTAGGTACTCTGTGACTCATTGGAGCCCTGAAACTCTATAGGAATTCAGATGGTCACCTGCTTGAAATATTAATGTCTCCTGCCTGTGGGTGTCCCTGCAGACTTTTAGGGCTGCTTTCATTACATTCACTGATTACTTTGAATTCTGGTGAGAATGTGAACCTTAGGAAGAAAAACAATCTACATTTCTATTTGGAAACATTTCACTTTAATGGCACTTCTCTGTTTTGGTCACAGTTATGTAAGCAAGTAGTGGCTTGATGATGCATGTTTTACAAACTGGGCCTCTCTGGCAAAAAAATGTAATGCATTTCCTTAAATTTTTCCCTCCTTTCTGTCATTTAACCGATAAATGATATCATACAAAGGGCCAGAAGCATTGTTGAGGATCTCTACTGCCCATTCCACAATTTCTTTCACCCACAATCATCAGGAAGGAGGTACAGGAGCATCAGGGCTAGGACTGCCAGACTGGATAACAGCTTCTTCCCTCAGGCTGTGAGACTCATGATTACCCTGCCATCACCATGGTCTTGTCACCAGGACAGCGAGCTGTTTACTGTTTACTCTATTGTTTGCTGTTTACCCGTGCAACGCACTGCATGCACTTTGAATTACACTTCATAAACTTATTTGTGGTAATATTTTGTTTTCTGTGCTGTGTGTGATAAATATTTTGTGGGTGCACAGTGATCTAGAGGAACATTGTTTCATTTGGTTGTATATATGTACAATCAGATGATGATAAACTTGAACTTGAGATGTAATTAGCATTGTTTGCCCAGCTGTCAAGGTAGAGTTTGATCTGATTGAAGTACGGACTCGTGTTTCATATCAAAAGTAGCCATTTCACAGTGAATAAGTCTCTTTAGGTATGGGTTGAGATATGCCTCTACCTAAGGAGGTGTAAGGTGCTCCGTAACTCCGCTGGCTTGCAGGTCACCCTTGGGCAAAGTGTAGCATCTGCTTAGCCCTGCCGCCCCTCTCCCCCGATCAGGATCACGCAAAGCTATTGGAGCAGGTGGTGGCTGGTCATATGGGTAGCTGATGCATATCACAAGTCCTGGTTATGCGACTATAGGGAATCACTGAAGGTTGCCAGTGTCCTCACTAGTAAATCTGAACATGCTTAATGCCATCTTTACCACCCTACCTTCCTGTGATCTCATCATCAGGAAACTATGTACTTGTACTTCTCCAAAGTGCTGGGTGAAGTCAGCAGGCCAGGCGGCATATATGGAGAGGAATAAACAGTTGACGTTTCAGACCGAGGCCCTTCGTCAGGACTGGAAACGTAGGGGGGAGAAGCAAGAATAAGAAGGTGCGGGATGTAGAAGAAATACAGGTTGGTAGGTAATAGCTGAAGCCAGGTGAGGAGGAAGGTGAATGGGCAGGGAGGGGGAGATGAAGTGAGAAACTGGGAGGTGATAGATGGAAAAGGCTGAAAAAGAAAAAACAGAATTGGAGGTGAGAGGTGATCATGGGAGAAAGGGAAGGAGGAGGGACAACAGAGGTCCTGATCGCTTCATTTCCACTTTAGATATCCAGTCCCTATACACTTCTGTGGTGGGCAGGGTGGAGATACGTGTCTACCAAAGAGGTGTAGGGTGTTCCTTCTCTCCACTAGCCTTGTAGCATCTGCTTAGCCTCCCGATCAGGATCACATGGAGCCATGGGAACAGGTGTTGGATAGTCATATGAGCAACTGGTACATATCACGACTTCTGGTTCTGCGACCACTGACGCCAGGCGGACAATCTCTGAAGAATATGAATAATGGCTGGGGTCATCCGTCTTGTAAAGACACCGCTCAGAAGAAGGCAATTGCAAACCACTTCTGTTGAAACACTTCTGAAGAACAATCATGATTGCCCACGTCATATGACACAACACAGGGGAGATTTGATAGAGGTATATAAAATTATGATGGGTATAGATAGAGTGAATGCAAGCAGGCTTTTTCCACTGAGGCAAGGGGAGAAAAAAACCAGAGGACATGGGTTAAGGGTGAAGGGGGAAAAGTTTAAAGGGAATATTAGGGGGGGATTCTTCACACAGAGAGTGGTGGGAGTATGGAATGAGCTGCCAGACGAGGTGGTAAATGCGGGTTCTTTTTTAACATTTAAGAATAAATTGGACAGATACATGGATGGGAGGTGTATGGAGGGATATAGTCCGTGTGCAGGTCAATGGGACTAGGCAGAAAATGGATCGGCACAGCCAAGAAGGGCCAAAAGGCCTGTTTCTGTGCTGTAGTTTCTATGGTTCTATGGTTCTATGGTAAGCTAGTCCAGAAGTTAAGACACAAGGGATCTGAGTTGTCTTGGGAAACTGAATCCAAAATTGCCTTGCTAGGAGGCAGAGAGTAGTTATAGAAACATAGAAACATAGAAAATAGGTGCAGGAGTAGGCCATTCGGCCCTTCGAGCCTGCACCGCCATTTATTTGATCATGGCTGATCATCCAACTCAGAACCCCACCCCAGCCTTCCCTCCATACCCCCTGACCCCCGTAGCCACAAGGGCCATATCTAACTCCCTCTTAAATATAGCCAATGAACTGGCCTCAACTGTTTCCTGTGGCAGAGAATTCCACAGATTCACCACTCTCTGTGTGAAGAAGTTTTTCCTAATCTCGGTCCTAAAAGGCTTCCCCTCTATCCTCAAACTGTGACCCCTCGTTCTGGACTTCCCCAACATCGGGAACAATCTTCCTGCATCTAGCCTGTCCAATCCCTTTAGGATCTTATACGTTTCAATCAGATCCCCCCTCAATCTTCTAAATTCCAACGAGTACAAGCCCAGTTCATCCAGTCTTTCTTCATATGAAAGTCCTGCCATCTCAGGAATCAATCTGGTGAACCTTCTTTGTACTCCCTCTATGGCAAAGATGTCTTTCCTCAGATTAGGGGACCAAAACTGCACACAATACTCCAGGTGTGGTCTCACCAAGGCCTTGTACAACTGCAGTAGTACCTCCCTGCTTCTGTACTCGAATCCTCTCGCTATAAATGCCAGCATACCATTCGCCTTTTTCACCGCCTGCTGTACCTGCATGCCCACTTTCAATGACTGGTGTATAATGACACCCAGGTCTCGTCGCACCTCCCCTTTTCCTAATCGGCCACCATTCAGATAATAATCTGTTTTCCTATTTTTGCCACCAAAGTGGATAACTTCACATTTATCCACATTAAATTGCATCTGCCATGAATTTGCCCACTCACCCAACCTATCCAAGTCACCCTGCATCCTCTTAGCATCCTCCTCACTGCTAACACTGCCACCCAGCTTCGTGTCATCCGCAAACTTGGAGATGCTGCATTTAATTCCCTCATCCAAGTCATTAATATATATTGTAAACAACTGGGGTCCCAGCACTGAGCCTTGCGGTACCCCACTGGTCACCGCCTGCCATTCTGAAAAGTTCCCGTTTATTCCCACTCTTTGCTTCCTGTCTGCTAACCAATTCTCCACCCACACCAATACCTTACCCCCAATACCGTGTGCTTTAAGTTTGCACACTAATCTCCTGTGTGGGACCTTGTCAAAAGCCTTTTGAAAATCCAAATATACCACATCTACTGGTTCTCCCCTATCCACTCTACTAGTTACATCCTCAAAAAATTCTATGAGATTCGTCAGACTTGATTTTCCTTTCACAAATCCATGCTGACTTTGTCCGATCATTTCACCGCTATCCAAATTATGGATGAGTATTCTGCTGACTGGAAGTTTCTGACAAGTCATGTACCACAGGTATTAGTGGCCTGAATGAGAGTGTAGGTTCTATGATAAGTGAGTTTGCTGATGATGCAAAAATTAGTGGAGTCATTGATAGCAAAGAAGTTTAACCAAGATTACAGCTGGACTTATATCTGCTGGAAAATTGGGCAGGGTGGTAGCAGATGAAATTTAATCTGGACAAGTGTGAGGAAATGCACTCAAGGAATTCAAATTCTGATAGGAAATATAAAGTAATTGACAGAGGCTTTAAGAACATTAATGTACAGAGAAATGTAAGGGTGCAAGTTTATAGATCTTCAGTGTCGCAGGTGGATAGGGTAGTGAAGAAAGCATCTGGTGTGCTTGCCTTCGTAGACTAGGTATTGAGTATAAAAGTTGCCCTTATCATGTTACAGCTGTGCAAAATATTGGTTAGATGGCATTTTGAATATTGTGTATGGTTCTAGATACCATATTACAGGAAATTATGGTAGCAATAGAGAGAGTGCAAAAGAAATCCATCAGGATGTTGCAAGGAATAAAGAGCTGCAATTAAAAGAAGAGATTGCATGGGCTGAGTTTCTCCTCACTGGTATGTAGGAGGATGTCTATTGAGGGTTATACAATTATGTAAAGCATAGATAGCATATATAGTCCGAGTCCTTTTCCCAGGGTAAATGAGTCTGGAACAAGAGGGCAAAGATTGAAGGGGAAAGGGGAGAAACGTAAAAAGGAAGTGAAAGATATGTTCTTCACATAGAAAGTGCTGAATATCTGGAATGAGTTGAAGCGGAGATGGTAGAGATAAATACATTTTTAATGTTCTAAGGGAGAGTGAACAGGTAGTAGTTTATGAAACGTACATAAGGATACAAAACCAATGTAGGGAAATGGAATTACTGTAAATAGGCAATGTGAACGAGGAGGGCCAAAGAGCACATTTCTCTGTAATGTGATTCTGCTCTTTGACTCTGAGAAGAAATTTCAATGCACCTTTGTTTTAAATGCTGTCCTCTTATTTTGTAATTATGTCTTCTTATTTGTGTTTTCCCCACTTGTGAAAGCATCTCAATATCTAGCCTGGCAAACCCTCTTAGAATTCTATATATTTGAGTAAGGTCATCCCTCATTCTCCTAAACTCCAAGGAATACAGATCCAAACTCTCTAACTTCTATTGAAAGTTGGAGAAAGGGACAAGGATGTTGAGAGAGAACAGGAATGAGACAGAAGGCTGCATAAGAGGTTGTCGCCTCTAGCATTGTACAGATCAGCTCATTAAGTGGATGATAAGTATTATTTTGCTTTTCGTACTACTACATCATTAATCATTTGTCTTTCTTTCAGTATTGTACCCTTTATATAACTAATCAAGAGTCTCTGTGGCCTTCAACATGTGTATAGTATCTCTTTTGTTTGGGAATAGCTCATCCCACTGAATTAGAAAAGAATACAGAAAAAATTTTAAAATATTTTCATTACGGCTTCAAGTGAGGTATTTTTTTCTTTAAAATAACAAGAGTAGATAAGTAATTTGGACTTCTTTGGCATAAATTTATATTGATACTTTACTTGATTTGCATTAGTTAATTTTACTTTTAAGAGAATTTACTATACAATGTATAATTTTTAGTTCATTTGTTTTATTTTTCAGTTGTTTCTAAATGCCCCTGATATCAGAGCCATTTGGAAATAGTGGAAAAGCCTTTCGTTCTGATGGCGTTAATACGACTGACAGGGAATGGGAGACTGTGACTATTCACATGGCCCATTGATTCTCTATGTGTGGCTCAGTATGCGGCAGAATTATTATGTAAGGGGGAAGAGAGGAGTAGGAGGGAGAAAGGGAAAGAGAAAACGGAAGAGGGTGAGAGGTTAAAATGTTGATACTGATAACTTCGTAGGACAGTTATTTGTGAGTTTATCAAACATTCTTTCGTTTTGTTCACTTAGAAATTTGACCACTAATATGTGACATTAAAGGAAAAGCTAAAAACTCCATACATGTTTTCATCCACATAGGGGCAGTATCCTCCTTAACAGATTAGTTACAAAGCTTGGAAAATCCCACAGATATCTAAAGTGCTGCATCCATTTTAAGTAAGATGCTCCCTCAAAGATGATATACTGGAGAAGAATTTATGATGCTGGAAATGTGAATAATACTGGAAACAATTTGGTACCGGTGGTGCCCAAACAGCTGGAGAAAAAAAGTCAAATATTACAGTTGCTCTTCTTTAAAAGAAGAAATCTTATGGCTTCAGAATCAGAATCAGGCTTAATATCACCGGTATATGTTGTGAAATTTGTTGTTTCGTGACAGGAGTACATTGCAACACATAATATTAAAAAGATCTATAAATTACAATTAGTGTGTATATATAGATACACACATACGCACACATAAGTAGTGCAAAAGGAAAGGGAAAAGGGACACTGAGGTATTGAATGTGGATTAATTGTCCATTCAGAAATCTGATGGCGGAGGAGAAAAATCTGTTCCTGAAATGTTCAGTGTGGGTTTTCAGGCTCCTGTACCTCCTCCGTGATGGTAGCAATGAGAAGAGGGCATGTCCTGGGTGATGGAGCTACTTAATGACGGATGCCTCCTCTTTGAGACATTGACACTTGGAGGTGTCCTTGAGCCTGGAGAGGATACGGCCCATGAAGGAGCTGGATGACTTTGCAACTTCCTACAGTTTTTTCCAGCCCTGTGCAGTGACACCTGTATGCTTCCTTGTCACCATCTGAAATTCTGCCAGCAACAGTTGTATTATCAGCAAACATATAGGTGGTGTTTGAACTGTGCCTAGCCACGGAGTTGTGGGTGTAGATAGAGTAGAGCAGTGTGTTAAGCACAGATCCTTGAGGTGCACCAGTGTTGATTATCAGTATGGAGGAGATGTTATTTTCAATCCATACAGGCTGTTGTCTCCCAGTGAGGAAGTCAAGGATCCAGGAAGTCAAGAGGGCCAGGTTTTGGAGCTTGTTGGTTAGAACTGAAGGTATGATTATGCTGAATGCTGAGTTATTTTGTAGCCTGGGGTAAATACACACACAGGTCAACAAAAACTTTTTGGGGTCATTAATTCCTTTATCTGTTTTAGATGTTTTAATGCAGAAAGAGGGTATCAAAATAAAAACAACAAAATGAATCTTTAAAAAACTTCCTGCTGTTACGATCTCAGCTTAATTTCGGCCCACACCCTTGTTACATATGCAGTATGAAAATAAATAAAACAAAATATACAAAACCAATATGGTAGTGGCAATTCTAAAAATTATAAACTACATTAGAATCCCAACAACTCTATACACACAACATCAAAAATATGAATAAATACTCCTCATCTTAACTAAGAAGAACACGCATTTTGGCACACACATGTTTAACTTCCAAACACATATAGGCTACACCCTGAAAAGAATTCTCCTCGCTCACACTACGCGAACAGAGATTAACACATTCCCATTACTCCGTTACATTCATATTCAGTCATGAAACAATAAAGTAAGACAAAAATAAACTTTTACAATATATTGCTTTGTAGTTAAATTACTAGGAAGACTCACCTGCTAGGCCAATAAGGAACTTTGTACAACCACACTATCCAGCGCCTATACATACTCACGAAAAAATAAACCATTCACATGTAAAACATGTCAAATTACCGATATTCTAGATTTACAAGTATAAATGAACTTACATGAATATTATCAAATATTATTCACCTTTTCTCACCATACGACTAGCATTCGACGTCATTCTAGAGAATTGTAACTCTTCTTTCTACTCCACATGTGCATAATGATGTCACCATTTTCTTTTAAAGGCACAGGCAGCTGTTTTAGCATTCCCAGGGTGAAAATATAAGTGCACTTTAACAATAAAAACTTATATTGAATGGTCATCTGGTTACATTCATAATCAATAAAGAGCAGCTGATGAAGTTATTACTACAGTCCAGGTGATCCAAGGCCAAGTATAGAACAAGTGAGACCTATTGTGGTAATAGGCAAATTGCTGGTGGGTCAAAGTCCTTTCTTAGACAGGAGCTGATTCTACCCATGACCAAACTCTCAAAGCACTTCATCATAGTAGATGTGAGTGTCATCAGGTGTTAGGCATTGAGGCAGCTCACCCTGCTTTTCTTGGGGAATGGTATGATTGTCGCCTTTTTGAAGCAGTTGTGGACTCCCAGCTGCAGCAGTGAGAACTTGAAGGTGTCTTTGAAGTCTCCCGCCTGTTGGTTAGTATAGGTTTTCAGAGCCCTACCAGGTACACCATCAGGGCTTGACGTCTTGTGAAAGTTCACCCTCTTGAAAGATGTTCTGATGTCGGCTTCCAAGACAGAGATCACAGGCTCACCAGATATTGCAGGGATTCCCACAGCTGTAGTTTTATTCTGCTTTTCAAAGCAAGCATTGAAGACATTGAGTTGATCTGGGAGAGAAGCGTCACAGCCATTCATGATGTTAATCTTCACTTTGTCAGAAGTAATGGCTTGCAAACCCCCTCAGAGATGAGGTGCATCCGATTCCATCTCCAACCTCAATCAGAATTGTTTTTTTGCTCATAAAATAGCATTCTGCAGGTTGTACCTGGACTTCTTATATAATTCTAAATCACTGGTCTTGAATGCCACAGATCTAGTCCTCAGGAGACTACGAATCTTCTGGTTCTTCCATGGCTTTTGGCTTGGGTATGTCCATTATGTTCACAAACATACTCTGTGGAAACAAACTTCAGGGATATTTAAATCCTACTGGAATAAAGTTAAGCAGCTGTTAGATTTCGCAACGTGGTTCTGTAAGTAGACTAGCAATTTGCATGGGGACGCTAAAGATCTGGTGACATAAATACAAACCTCGACTTGGCAGCTGTGGAAATAAGTTCAATAAATGCATGAACCTGGAATAAACACTTTTGCTTGGAAACTCCATCTCAGCCAAGGATGTGTGGGATGGGTATTGTAGCTGGATACCAGTAAACCTTGCAGTAGGGCACCACAGTAGTGTAGCAGTTAGCACAATGTTATTACAGATCAGGGTATCAGAGATCAGCATTCAATTCCACCAGTTACACCAGTCATTGAAAGTGGGCATGCAGGTACAGCAGGCGGTGAAAAAGGCGAATGGTATGCTGGCATTTATAGCGAGAGGATTCGAGTACAGGAGCAGGGAGGTACTACTGCAGTTGTACAAGGCCTTGGTGAGACCACACCTGGAGTATTGTGTGCAGTTTTGGTCCCCTAATCTGAGGAAAGACATCCTTGCCATAGAGGGAGTACAAAGAAGGTTCACCAGATTGATTCCTGGGATGGCAGGACTTTCATATGAAGAAAGACTGGATGAACTGGGCTTGTACTCGTTGGAATTTAGAAGATTGAGGGGGGATCTGATTGAAACGTATAAAATACTAAAGGGATTGGACAGGCTAGATGCAGGAAGATTGTTCCCGATGTTGGGGAAGTCCAGAACGAGGGGCCACAGTTTGAGGATAGAGGGGAAGCCTTTTAGGACTGAGATTAGGAAAAACTTCTTCACACAGAGAGTGGTGAATCTGTGGAATTCTCTGCCACAGGAAACAGTTGAGGCCAGTTCATTGGCTATATTTAAGAGGGAGTTAGATATGGCCCTTGTGGCTACAGGGGTCAGGGGGTATGGAGGGAAGGCTGGGGCAGGGTTCTGAGTTGGATGATCAGCCATGATCATAATAAATGGCAGTGCAGGCTCGAAGGGCCGAATGGCCTACTCCTGCACCTATTTTCTATGTTTCTATGTTCTCCCTTTGGGACTACTGGTTTCCTCCAAATGCTTCGGTTTCTTCCCACAGTCCAAAGACATACTGGTTAATAGGTTAATTTATCATTGTAAATTGTCCTGTGATTAGACTAGGGTTAAATAGATGGGTTGTCAGGCTGGAAGAGCCTGTTTCACACTGTATCTCTAAATAAAATACTGAAAATGTGCTGTAAGGAAATCCAGGTAGTAGATAACCAGTGCCTATGGTCATGTTTAACCTGCACTGTTACCAGAAATTAGACAGGCTATGTTTGCAGCATGGGACTTAGATAGGTACTTATTTAAATGAGAGGCTTAGGAATCAGAGCAGCTGGGCTGCAGCATGTTTGAAGTGGGTGGAGAAGGTGGACTGGTGAACAAAATTCTCAATGGGAGATTGTCTGGAGTTTCAGGAGGATGGGGTGGAAGGTGCTGGGAGGGCGGGTGTGGGGCTGTGGTGGAGGCTGCTGTTGCTGTAGTATGCTGCTCAAACCCAAGAACAAAAGCTGTGTAATTAACTTTCATGTCAGTCATCTCAGTGCTGTGATGTGCTAGTAATACCAAGTTAGAAAATAGAAACTACAGCAGAGAAACAGGCCCTCTGGCCCTTCTTGGCTGTGCCGAACCACTTTCTGCCTAGTCCCACTGACCTGCACACGGACCATATCCCTCCATACACCTCCCATCCATGTATCTGTCCAATTTATTCTTAAATGTTAAAAAAGAACCCGCATTTACCACCTCGTCTGGCAGCTCATTCCATACTCCCACCACTCTCTGTGTGAAGAAGCCCCCCCTAACGTTCCCTTTAAACTTTTCCCCCCTCACCCTTAACCCACGTCCTCTGGTTTTTTTCTCCCCTTGCCTCAGTGGAAAAAGCCTGCTTGCATTCACTCTATCTATACCCATCATAATTTTATATACCTCTATCAAATCTCCCCTCATTCTTCTACGCTCCAGGGAATAAAGTCCTAACCTATTCTCAAGTCCTGGCAACATCCTTGTAAACCGTCTCTGCACTCTTTCAACCTTATTTATATCCTTCCTATAATTTGGTGACCAAAACTGAACACAATACTCCAGATTCGGCCTCACCAATGCCTTATACAACCTCATCATAACATTCCAGCTCTTATACTCAATACTTTGATTAATAAAGGCCAATGTACCAAAAGCTCTCTTTACGACCCTATCTACCTGTGACGCCACTTTTAGGGAATTTTGTATCTATATTCCCAGATCACTCTGTTCTACTGCACTCCTCAGTGCCTTACCATTAACCCTGTATGTTCTATCTTGGTTTGTCCTTCCAACGTACAATACCTCACACTTGTCTGTATTAAACTCCATCTGCCATTTTTCAGCCCATTTTTCCAGCTGGTTCAAGTCCCTCTGCCGGCTCTGAAAACCTTCCTCACTGTCTACTACACCTCCAATCTTTGTATCATCAGCAAATTTGCTGATCCAATTTACCACATTATCATCCAGATCATTGATATAGATGACAAATAACAATGGACCCAGCACTGATCCCTGTGGCACACCACTGGTCACAGGCTTCCACTCAGAGAAGCAATTCTCTACTACCACTCTTTGGCTTCTTCCATTGAGCCAATGTCTAATCCAATTTACCACCTCTCCATGTATACCTAGCGACTGAATTTTCCTAATTAACCTCCCATGCGGGACCTTGTCAAAGGCCTTACTGAAATCCATGTAGACAATATCCACTGCTTTCCCTTCATCCACTTTCCTGGTAACCTCCTCGAAAAACTCCAATAGATTGGTCAAACATGACCTACCACGCACAAAGCCATGTTGACTCTCCCTAATAAGTCCCTGACTATCCAAATGCTTGTAGATTCTGTCTCTTAGTACTCCCTCCAATAACTTATCTACTACCGACGTTAAACTTACTGGTCTATAATTTCCCAGATTACTTTTCGATCCTTTTTTAAACAACGGAACAACATGAGCCACTCTCCAATCCTCTGGCACCTCACCCGTAGACAGCGACATTTTAAATATTTCCGCCAGGGCCCCCGCAATTTCAACACTAGTCTCCTTCAAGGTCCGAGGGAACACCTTGTCAGGTCCTGGGGATTTATCCACTTTAATTTTCCTCAAGACAGCAAGCACCTCCTCCTTTTCAATCTGTACAGTTTCCATGATCTCACTACTTGATTCCCTTAAATCCATAGACTTTATGCCAGTTTCCTTAGTAAATACAGACGCAAAAATCCTATTTAAGATCTCCCCCATTTCCTTTGGTTCCGCACATAGCTGACCACTTTGATCTTCAAAAGGACCAATTTTATCCCTTACAATCCTTTTGCTCTTAATATACCTGTAAAAGCTCTTTGGATTATCCTTCACTTTGACTGCTAAGGCAACCTCATGTCTTCTTTGAGCCCTCCTGATTTCTTTCTTATGTATTTTCTTGCACTTCTTATACTCCTCAAGCACCTGATTTACTCCCTGTTTCCTATACATTTCATACAACTCCCTCTTCTTCTTTATCAGAGTTGCAATATCCCTTGAGAACCAAGGGTCCTTATTCCTATTCACTTTGCCTTTAATCCTGACAGGAACATACAAACCCTGCACTCTCAAAATTTCTCCTTTGAAGGCTTCCCACCTACCAATCACATCTTTGCCAGAGAACAACCTGTCCCAATCCACGCTTTTTAGATCCTTTCTCATTTCTTCAAATTTGGCCTTCTTCCAGTTCAGAACCTCAACCCTAGGACCAGATCTATCCTTGTCCATGACCAAGTTGAAACTAATGGTGTTATGATCACTGGAACCAAAGTGCTCCCCTACACAGACTTCCGTCACTTGTCCTAACTCGTTTCCTAACAGGAGATCCAATATTGCATCCCCTCTAGTTGGTCCCTCTATATATTGATTTAGAAAACTTTCCTGAACACATTTTACAAACTCTAAACCATCTAGACCCCTAACAGTATGGGAGTCCCAATCAATATATGGAAAATTAAAATCCCCTACCACTGCAACTTTATGTTTCCTGCAATTGCCTGCTATCTCTCTGCAGATTTGCTCTTCCAAGTCTCACTGACTATTGGGTGGTCTGTAATACAATCCCACTAATGTGGCCATACCTTTCCTCTTTCTCAGCTCCACCCATAAGGACTCAGTAGACAAGCCCTCTAATCTGTCCTGCCTGAGCACTGCTGTAATATTTTCCCTAACAAGCAATGCTGCTCTCCCACCTTTCATTCCTCTGCCTCGATCACATCTGAAACATCGGAACCCAGGAATATTAAGCTGCCAGTCCTGCCCCTCCTGTAGCCAAGTTTCACTAAGTTTACCTGACAGTGCACAGTAATGGTAGTTTCTTGGTACAACATGGTCCAAGTTTCCTCATGGCAGTCCATAAGAAGTGTTATATTGGGAATGCATCAGTCATTAAGGTGAAGTCAGGGACTCAATGGTAACTGATTCAAGAAAGCTAACTAGTTAAATTCCCACAGTGATAAAAATGTTCCCGAAGTGGTCATTTCTGAAGTGTTTTTATATCAACTCCTTTCAGCTGCTTCCCAACTTTATATATTTTATTTGGAGATGCAGCGCAGTATCAGGCTATTCCAGCACAATGATTGGACTATCCCCAGTTTTATTCACAACTCAGTGTGTGGAGCAAGACCTGAACAATATTCATGAAAGTGACAAAGAATCTCTGTTCCACTCAACTACAATGCCATGGTCATCTCAAACAAGATGGAATCTAGCTATCTTCCCTTGACTTTCACCAGCGTTGCTATCAGCAAATCCCCCTACATGAGCATATTGGAGTTACCACTGATCTATACAAAGGCACAGTCAAAGACAGAGTCATTATCAAAGTATGTTTTTCTCCACCTACTACCTTAAGATTCACTTTCTTGCAAAAATTATAGGAAAATAAAGAAATACTATAGAATTTACCAATAAAACACACAAGCAAAGAGTGCCAAAGCACCAATGTGCAAACAAAAAAATGAATACTACTGAGATCGTGAATTGCAGAGTCCTTGGAAGTGAATCTGTAGGTCGTAGAATCAGTTCAGAGCTGAGGTGAGTGAAGTTGTCCATGCCAGTTGAGGAGCCTGATGGTTGTAGAGTAATAACTATTTCTAAACCTCATGGTGTGGCACCTAAGGCTTCTGTATCTTGCTGACTGATGGTAGTAGAGAGAAGAGAGCATAGCCTGGATGATGGGGGTCCTTGATGATGGATGCTGCTTTTTTGTGGCAGTTCTACTTGTAGATATACTCAGTGGTGGGGAGGGCTTTGTTTTTGGTGGACTGGGCTGCCATTTTTAATAGAACTTTTTTTTCCCATTCCTGGGCCTTGCTGTTTCCATACTAGACCATGATGCGACCAGAAAGGATACTCTTATACGTTCTTTGTGCATTCTTAACACTCACTTTTATTTTGTTCTCAGTCATAACCATACAAATAACTTCCGCTAAATCTATATTAAATTGAAAAGCTGTCAGATTGATCTAATGGACTATCATTTCTAATCTATTCCCAACTTTTTTCAAATCTACCAATGCTAATTTTTTTGCACATGGCATTCAGCTGTTTCTCTATCCACCATAATAAAAACAGAAAAATGCTGGGAATACTCAGCAGGTCAGGTTTCATCCATGGAAGAGAAATAGAACCAATGCTTCTGATCAAAGAATTATCCTCAGAACTAGGAAGCAAACAAAAGAAGACCATTAAACTGCAGACAGGGTGGGGCAAAGGGGCTATCTGTGATAGGGTAAAACCAAGGGGATGGTGAGAATAAACTATGGACAAGGTTCTTGTTGCCCACCAGTTGAATTTTCTATCCCATTCTGGCTCTGGCCTATCTGTCTGTAGCCTTTTGTACTATTACAATGAGGCCAAAGTCAAAGTTAGAGTAAATAGATTATCAAAGTGCGTATATGTCACCTTGAGATTTATTTTCAACATAAGCTTGAAGAAAAATACCTCATCTTCCATCGGGGCATGTTACAACCTTGTGGAATTAATATTAAATTCTACAACTTTTGGTGACCTGATTTCTTGGACTTCATCAGTTGTCGATCAGCGGTACTGTCTCAGTCTCTTTGATCCACATGTTATACACCTTATTTTATTTTTCTCTTTAATTAGTCTTGGAGTGGAGGACACGCCCAGCCTGATCTCCTTTTCATTTTGCAAGTTCCACATTCTTTTGTTTTTGTTCTTTTTACCTGTTTTCACTCTCAAATTGCTGGCATTCACCCATTAACCAAATAACCTTGTTTACAGATTGACCAGATAATCTGGTTTATTTTACGTACAGCGTATCCCTCTGGTCATTTCAGTTTTTCCCTCAGAGACATTCCCTACCCGGAAACTTAACAAGCTTCTTTTGATTCCTTCCTAGTTCTGACAAAGGGTCTCCAATCTAAAACAGTAACACTGTCTCTCTTCCCATATTTCTACATGAACCCTCGCAGTTTTTCCAACATTTTCTGTTTTTAATGTATATTCCAGCATCCACTTTATTGAAATTTTCACTCTCCATCAGCCATTTCCACTAATTCAATAAGGTTTTGTCTTGTGAGATACTGTATCAAAATCTTTCTGAGAATTCATGTCGATGATGTTTTGGGTTGCACCTGTCCACTTACTTATTGACTTCTCTTGAATATTCCATCAAATTCATGACGCGACCTTCATTTCCGGAATTCTTCTGCATTCCACTGATAAGGCTTTTACTATTTAAGCAGGTATACAGTATATGGCATTTTAATAAGCTTTTAAGCATCCTGCCTGTTACAGAAGTCAGTCTAATGGACCTATAATTGCCTTATCAACCTTCTTAAAAGTTAGAACTGTGTTAGCATCCTTCCAATCAAAGAGAACAGTTGCCAAATACAACCAGCTATTACAGTTACTGAGGACTTGCATCACTGCTTTTCCATTTCCTTGAAGATCCTCTGGTGGATATTATCTCGAAAGGCACCTTGATGAAATTAAGAAGATTTATTGATCTCAAAATCAGCCATATTAGTATATACAGCAATACTTGACACTTGCCGGTTGAGTAATGTCCTCAAGAATAAGGGCTGAGGCATTTCAAGTTCCCATTCAACTTTGCAAATGTTATTTGACACAAGCACAGAATTATCGTTTGATTCCTGAACTGTAGTGAGAGACCTGATTTCATTTCATGTGATTTGCATTAAAAAAGAAAATCTGGACAACTTTTGCATTGTTCTGTATATTCTACTTTGCAGTTCTAAATGTATCATTCTTGCAATAGATGCATAATCACAAAACAAGCTTAATTGCAATCAATGGCCACTTTATTAGTTACACACGTACACCTGCTTGTTAATGTTAATGTCTGATCAGCCAATCATATAGCAGCAACTCAAAGCATGCAGACATGGTCAAGAAGTTCTGTTGTTGTTCAAACCGAACATCAGAATGGGGAAAAATTACCTTGACCATGGAATGATTGTTGGTGCCAGACGGGGTGGGATTTAAGTACCTCAGAAACTGCTGATCACCTGGGATTTTCACATACAAGTCTCTGCAGCAGCATTTCCCAACTTGGGGTCTATGGACCCCTTGCATAATGGCATAAAAAAAGGTCGGGAACCCTTGCTCTAGAGTTTACAGAGAATGCTGTGAGAAGCAAAAAACATTTAGTGAGCAGCTGTTTGGAGGAGAATTGCCAAAATTGTTCAAGCTGACAAGAAGGTGATAGTAACTCAAATAACCATGCGTTACAGCCGTGGTGTGCAGTGGAGCACTTCTGAATGCGCAGCACCTCGAATCTTGAGGTGGATGGGCCGCAGCAGCAGAAGGCTACAAGCATAAACTCATTGGCCACTTTATTAGCCTCAAGTTTGTATAGCAAAATTCTCGCTAATTTTTAAGCCCAAAGTCACCCATGGATTGCTTTGGCACAAGTAACGAGTCCCTTCTTCAGCCTTCTTCTCTTTACACTTTCTTCATTTCCCAAATATTGTACACAATCTGCCTGGAGTTACCAATGCTTTCCTAATTGACACATGTAAACAGAATTGCGGAACTGTAAGAAAGAGCAGATGTGTTTTAGGTTGAGAGCTGAACACTGTAATTGGTGATGGAAAATGAGAACTAGACAGTACTAAGGACATCCTGTTCCTCAATTATTGGATAAATTGGTTTTTAACTACACTGACATGACTGTAACTGCACATGATTAACTTGCACGATAAAATCTGCTCAAAATTTAAGTACTTGCCAAATCCATATTTTATATTGTTTAGTAAACCCATCAAACATTGACTCACACTGACATACACATATGTTTGTATTCTCTTGGTCCACATACTTATTCCACAAAACATCCTGTAGCTGCCAGTAAACATTTTATCCTAAATGAACGGGATAATTTAAAGGGTAATAACAGTTGACTTTGTGATCAGCTGGCTTTTAAATTATATTATCCTACAGTACATATTGTGAGTCATAATATTAATTAAAATAACTATAATGGTGCACATCAGCAAATCACAAAAAGGACCCCTGGTTGTTGTTAAGGCTACTTATATCCTGTCCCGCATGGCTTGTACATTCAATACATTACTGACCTTTTTCAATTCCAACCTTCAGATTTTCCCCTTCAGATATCAAAAGGGAACTCCCCTCCCTACCAGGACACATGTCAAAGACCATCAAGATCCATCAAGCTCTTAGAATCAGAGCGCAGTACAGCAGAGAAACATGCCATTCAGCCTACCTAATCCATGCTAACCCGGTCTTCTGCTTAGTCCTATTTACCTGCACGCGTACCATATCCCTCCATGTCCTTCTCATCCATGTAACTCAGAGTTCAAAGTTCAATGTATATTTATTAACTACATGTGTGTACGGTATGGCGCCATGTACTACGCTGAAATTCATTTTCTTGCAGGCATTCACAGTAGAAAAAAGAAATATAATAGAATTAATGAAAGAAAACTACACACAAAGATTAATAAACAACCAACATGCAAAAGAAGACTAACTGTGCAAATATAAATACATATTTATTTAATAATAAATACTATACATACTTATCAAATATGTATAACTTTGTCAATAAATATACTTTGAATGTTGTTCATTTTACTAGTAATAATACTTATTTACTTATTTATTTACTTATGTACCTATCCAAACCTCTTAAATGTTAAAATTGAAGTCAGATCTACCACTTCATACTCGCAATAACTCCTATACTCAATGCCCTGATATTTTTCTGCAACCCTGGCAGGGATCTAAAAGAGAGGAATGGCTGGGATCAGGTGTTCTGTTTTCTTCTCCCTCTCTCTTGGGAAGTTTGGTTATATCTGAGAATTTTATTGCTGTATTCTGCACTTTTTGCAATACCTTTTTGAAGGGTGTAACTTTCTACTTGCTCTTTCTGGATAAGGAAGGTGCTCTTGCACTAAGAAGCATTTGGGTAAGTACTTGAATCACCAATGCCCAGTGCTGATGAATGAGAATAGTAAAGATAGGTACCTGATACTCAGTATGCATATGATGGGCTGAAGGGCCTGGCTCTGTACTCTATCACTCTATGACTCAAATACCAAAGGACCATCTCTCAGTCAAGAAGCAAGACTAAGTAATCTCCATTTGAATTTCTTGTGTTTGACTCAGTTTGAAACCCAATGATGGACGCAGATCTGATACAATGAGAAGAAACTTCTATAGCAGTTCACACTGAGAGACTGCAGGGCAGGAAGGATGAGGGTGAGGGGTGGTAGGATGTTAAGGCCAGCAAATGAAAACCATACAAAAGTTGTTGACAGAAAAAAAAAACATTAAATAAAGGTGGTGCTTGAAGATCACATGGTGTCAGCAGAAAGGATCTGAACATCTGCTCAGTGACACAGGTATCAAAGCTGCTGATTCAAGTGCCAATGACTTGGGTTGAATCCTGACATCTCCAATGGAGTTTGCATGCTTTCTCTGTGATCCTCAGTGTGCTCCACTTTTCTTCCACATTCCAAAGATGTGCGTGTTGGCAGATAAATTGGCCACAGTAGATTGTCGCTTGTGTGTAGATGAGTCATAGAGGCTGGTGGGAGAGCGTTTAGTAATTTAAAGTCAAAATCAAAGTAAACTTATTATCGAAGTATGAATCTATCACCAGATACTACTCCGAGATTTGTTCTCTTGCAGGCATTCACAGTAGAACAATGACATATAATAGAATCAATGAACTTTGAACATAGAAAATATACAAAGACTGATAGGCAACCAATATGCAAAAGAAGACAAACTGTACAAATAAAAAAAATAAAAAATTAACAAACAAATAAATACTGTAGATAAATAATAGTGAAGGCATGAGTTGAAAAGTCTTTGAAAGTGAGTCCAAGTGTTATGGAATTAGTTCAATGTTGAAGTGAGTGACGATATCCAAGCTGGTTCAGGAGCCCAATGGTTGAAGGGTAATAACTTTTCCTGAATCTGGAAGTGTGGGAACTCAATCTCCTGTACCTCTTTTCCAATAGCAGCAGTGAGAAGAGGGTAGGCCTGGATAGTGGGGTCTTGAGGATCGATGCTCCTTTTTTTGTGGCAGCGCTTCTTGTAGATGTGCTCAGTAGTGTGGAAGGTTTTTGCGGTGATGTACTGGGATGGATCCAACATTTCTTGAAGACTGATGAGAAAGTGGGGAGAATAGATTACAAAATAAAGAGGAATGGAATGGGGACTGTTGAGGAGCCAGTGTAGACTGAGTAGATTACGTGTCACTATTTGCTAAATATCTTTTTGATGAAAGCATTGGTCCTCTAAGTAGATGCAGCATTAAAGTTACAAATTAAGTAACTCTTTACATTGGCAAAGATCTAATTCAAATGCAAAAGGTTTGCTATAGTTTTGATCAAAGAAAATAAAGATCTTCAATGAATTCAAGCAAATAATCATTTGGAACATCCTAACAGAGCTGAAGACTTTATAGAAGCATACAGTACTGTCGGATTAAAGTGTAGAATTCTTAATTTTCTTGTACTTTCCTTATAGTTTAACTTTCCTGTGCTTCCTTGTATATTATATAATCACCTATATACACTACAGTACTTAAAACTGTTCAGTGAATTTTACAGTAACTGCAGCATGGCTTCTGTATTTTTCTAGAAGCTCCTATTATGTCGCACTGTCATGTCACTTGAATCAGAATATTTTATAAGCTAATTCTTACCACTAGAATGTTATTTATTTTTAGTCAGAGGTAGATTTTATAAAAGATGACAATGATTTCTTCGTTCTCTTGGCTCTTCGTTCTTCATTTTCTGTTTGCTCTTGTAGCACATAATAAACTAGTCACAAGCAACACGTTTTATGCCTCGTTCTTGACTTCTAAAGGACCTCTGGATCATGACACAGACTCGTTATTTGAGATATGGCTCACTATGTTGATATCATCCGCAAATTTGTAGATGTATTTAGAGCCATGCGGTCATAAGAGTATAGGGAGTAGCGTAGGGGTGAGGTGGAGGTGGCATCATTCATTTGAGATGGGAGTTCTTCACTTCCTTTGCAATCATGTTCAAGGTTCTTAGAAGCATTAGCAATACTTTGCTTAAGCACCTGCTATTATAAATGGTGAGTGAACAAAAAGCATAGTGAGGGTGGCTCTAAGAATAGTTTAAATGGAAAACTTATAACTTTGCCTCAGAATGCTTTATCTAATCTGCGCTACTGCAATGACTGTACATTTTGGCATGTGTTCAAGTTTGCTATTCACTTGCCCTTAGGTAATATAGGCAATGTCAAGAACACTAATAACTGCTATCAATATTAGCGTGAAGTCTCACTGCTTTTCATTCTATGACTTCCACCAAGCTCATATTAAAATATATGTCTACGAATCACAGCAGTAAGAACTTCAATTATTGTTATAACCGATGGTTAAATATTTAAACATACTTTTAGCTTCAGGTGGAGCAGTGCAGAGCATTAAGTTTGAGGTGATGAATTTATGTTGCAATTTACAGTACATCATGCAAATAACATACAATCGGGGGAAATTGTTTTATTTGTCTGTGAGAAGCATTTTGGACATCTCTGAACTTGACAGACCTCATCATATTCAACTCATTTTTTTGCCCGGGGTTCTATGGAAAACCAATAGAGAAATCATCCTCATGGGTCAGCTTGTTAGTTATTCCCATGCCTGCATATTGAAGCACAGAGTGCAGAGATGAGCAGAAGGGAGGGTACACCTGACCTCACTGTTTGGCGATGGACACTGCAAAGTGCCCAGGGCACAAATGGATTGAGCTGAGAATGCAATCTGAATCTAGCCACGAACGGTTTCAGTGGAATCACTGACCTTCACTGAAAAGATAAGAAGTTTATTTTTCCTTTCATTAATTGATAGAACTTCCAAGGAAGGATTTTTTTCAATTGTTAAATCAGTTTGAATTATTTTAAAACATCTATCGGTGATATTTGCTAAGGATTCAAAGCTCTCAGAAACAGAATCGGATTTATTATCAGAGTTGTAGATGAAGTAAATTTTGTTGTTTTGAAACAGTACGGTGCCAAAGCGTAACATTTACAGAACATTCTACCTACCAGCAACACACATTTACAAAATGATCGTGAATAACTTTTAACTTTGGATGTTTGCTTCCATTGCTGCATAGTTTGAGGTACGTCAATATGTTACAGCAAACATCCTTTTTAATAGCATTAAAGTTCTTTATACTGTATGATTCAAAGTGGATATGTAGCATTTTCCTTTGGTGCAAATCTATGAAAGAAATTTCAGGTCTTGAAATGTAAATACATTTATTCTTCAGTGCCAATGTCATGTCTGCTTCGTGCTCTTACATCCATTGGAAAATTAAATCAATTTTCATTTTCTCTAATCTAAACTCATGAGTCAGTTATATTCTTCAATAATGGATTATTTCCATTTCTATTTCTTCTTTGCATCCATGCACTATTTACTTCCAGTTATCTAATCATAAGGTCAGATCTTTGTTGTCAATACAAGGCTTGGAGCATTTAAAAATAATAGCACATAAATAATCCACAGCAGCTTCTATATGATTATTTTTCATGAGTGCCCTTTAAAATTTAATTGACAGACAGAAGAGAATGATATGAACTTTTACATTTGGATTATCTTCCATCATTTGAGAAGCTTTGGGGAAAAAAAAGGAACCACCATTTCTTTAGAGGATCATGGCAGAAATCCGAAATTCTTTTCCTTTAAAAGTTAAGGATTCTAATCCAGTTAAATTATGTATGCTAACACTTGCCGTTGCTTTTGTTTGCTGAAGGTTGAAGGAGTGTAGAATAAAGGTGGGTAAATAGAGTACAGGTGAGAGATTATATCATAGAACAGAGAAATTGAAATCCTTTTTTTTCTATGTTGGCATTAGAGAGGGTTACAATGTGCTGAAATTACAGAGGGTCAAGAGAAATTTCACGAGAATGATCGCAGGAATGAAAGGGTTAATGTATGAGGAGCATTTGATGGCTCTGAACTTGTACTTGCTGGAATTTACAAGAATGGGTGGGGGGGTGGAATCTCATTGAAAAGTTTAGATAGCGTGGACATGGAGAGGATGTTTCTTACAGTCTAACACCTGAGTTCACAGCCTCACAATAGAAGGATGTCCCTTTAGAATAGAGATGAGGAGGAATCTCTTTAGCCAGGGGTGATGAATCTTTGGAATTCATTGTCACAGATGGCTACAGAGGCAAAGTCAATGAATTTATTTAAAGTGGAGGCTGATAGGTTCTTGATTAGTCAAGGCGTCAAAGGTTACAGAGAGAAGGAAGGAAAAATGGGGTTGAGATGGGTAATAAATTAGCCATGATGGAACGGTGAAGCAGATGCGACGGGATGAGTGACATAATTCTGCTCCTATGTCTTATGGGGTTACTCAGTATGCAGCCCATGTTTGACATTACTGCTGATGCAAAGAAGTATCTAAGTATGGTGCAAAAATCAGGTGTGGGCCATAACTCCAAAATCGGCCTTAAAAAGAGTAGGTGATAAAGGGCTGGATTTCTGGTGTTAGGAGATCTGTCTCTGAAACCAGTCACAAAATCTTCTTCTTACTGCTCTATGTTCCATAGGGTGCATAATTTTAAGGTGCCTGAAGGGGAGATATCAGAGGCAAGTTTTTACACAACGAGTGGTGAGTATGTGGATCGTGTTGCCAGGGATGATGGCAGAGGCACATACATTAAGGCCAGTTAAGAAACTCTTAGATAGGCACATGGATGATATAAAAGTGGGGGGCTATGTGGGAGGGAAGGGTTAGATTGATCTTAAGGTTGGAAGTTCAGCACATCATGGGTCAAAGGGCCTGTACTGTGTAATTTCCTCTGTTCTATGTTCTGTAGATTATACATCAGGGATATTTAAAAGACCTTTTAATAGGTATATGAATGAAAAAAGGAAGTTTATGGGCTACAGAGGAGGGAAGGGTGAAATTAATCATGGAGTAGGATTAAAGGTTGGGACGTCATGAGCCAAAAGGCCCATACTTTGCTCTAATGTTCTATGTACCATGTTCTGTGTTCTATGTTCAGAGTTCTGAAGCTCTGTATGTTTCATGCAATGTTTCTTCTTTATCAGTTCTGATGGAAGATATCAAACCAGAAATGCTTTCTCTGTTTGTTTCTTCACAACTCTTACCAAAGCTACTTTGCATTTCCAGATTTGTTGCTACTGTGTTATGGGAATAACTTCTGCGAGTACAATATGGAATAGATGTGCTGAGCACTTTTGCAAAGGTCTTACCATCAGCATTATTGGAATTATAAGTTCCATGTTTCTTGCAAGAGAAGACATGTTTTGTCGGCTATTTGTTTTACCTTTGCGGCCATTAAGGTAAAAGGATAACGAACTCAGTTAAAGCCTGTTCAAAATTAGTCCTCTTTGAGCAGAGCACTAAGATAAACTGCACATTCCCAACTAGAGAGAAATAACTGTTGCATAATACAATAATCTTTGTGTTCTTCTGCCTTCTGTTCTGAGCTCTGAGGACAGTTTCATTCTGCATGAATTTGCAGATGTTGTCTGTATAATAGTCCATGGAGTAACCTTAGAAACCATTTAATTTACAAACAGTAAGTGGATCAGCTGTTTGGAAGTATTAAGCAACCAATCAAGAGACAGTGGCAATAAAACAACATAACAAGCAGGATATGAGGGGGGAAAGCATCCAGAAATGAAGAGGAGTTAATCAAATATTTATGAACTTTGTCCTATCATATAGTGTAAGGTTTATTTTGTTTCACTGAAAAGTACCTTTTATGATAAACTGTGATGGTGGCCTAAAGGACGCTATTTGTTTCTGAATTTGTTGACCTGTACAGTAAGAAGTGAAGTGGACATGAAGTGCAGGACTCACAGTTTAATATGTAATCTTCCATTAGTAGTTACCACAGGCAAACACAGGATGCTCCTACAGATACAATTCCACCTTGTAACAACAACTGCATTGGTCTCTTTGGAGAAAGCTTATAACACAAACTCAGTACACAAACTGTGCCTTATAAAGTGCATGAATATATTTTTCTCCACCGAAAAATACATTTTTTTAATTACGCCTTACTTCAAAATCGAACAAAGAACAAACTGCTGGAGGAACTTAGTGACTCAGGCTGCAAATATAAGGTGAACAGAGTTGTCCAGACTTCATCTTGAGACCCTGCATCAGGACTGAGGTGCAGAGGGGAGATAGATGGTCGACAGAGGTGAGAGTGAGGGGTGAGGCAGGGGCTGGCAGGTGATAGGTGGACCAAAGTGAGGAGGGAATGTAGATTTTGAGCGGTGGGGCATGGGGAGAGATGGATCCTCCATCCATACACTGGTTTGTTCCACTTCCTTGACTCCACCCAACCACCCCTCCCACCCCTCTGGTTCCACTGTTTTCAGGAAACAGGAAACTGCCTGTGTGACAGCTAGCGGCCAATTGTCACAGATGAGGACTGAGGTCTAAATGTGCATTTGTGCATAAATCAGTTAAAAAGTGGCGTTCTGGCAAATTTCTACCACATTCATCAATTACTCCGGAAGGTCTAAATGCCACTTCCAAGGTTGGAAAAAAAATGTGGTAGCATTTTGAAACAGAAAGTACTGCCAATTATAAACTCAAATCTCCTACCAATGATGATTGTTCAGTATGCAAATTCCTCTGCTGAGCCTTGGCCAATTTGCTTTCTGCTTCACAGTGCAGAATATGCAAATTTTAAAACCTGATATAAAGGGAGCTGAAGTGAAAGTGGATAAAATAAATATAATTAGATTTGTCAGATTACAAAGGAGGAACTGATTAATAATAATTGCAGTTTTTCGAGTGGGTGTATTTATAATGGACCTCAGTAAATTGGGGGGAAATATCAGAGGAAACCAAGGCCCCATGATTGCAGGTTAGTATAATGCGTCAGGTGTAAGGAAGTACTATTATTCAATGGATCACACGCATGCTGGCTTCTTTGCTATGAATGTACACAAAAATGATCACATCTCGTCATCCAAACAATGCCAACAGCTTCAGTTTCAACGTACATCTAAGAGGTTTACTTCAGTTTAATGCATGTTAAACCGACCCTGACACAACGAGGAAATTATAAACAATCAGTATCACGCAAAAATACAACCTGAAATAATTATATGATAATCTCATCATACATAAATTCACTACACCACAAATATTATTTTTCGATCTATTGTTGATACGATTTGAATAATGTCCAGTGTGATCTTTTAGTCGACACAATTTGTTCAAGATATAATATGACATAATTGTACTAGTTGGAAGCTATTAAGTTATTACTTTTTCTTTTCACTGTACTGGAATGTAATAGCTATTGAAACCTTAATGAAACATTGGCTTGAATTAAGGAACAATACTAATGGACTCAGTCTATTACAGAATATTAATTCTCTCTAACATTTCTAACCTGTTTCAGAATCGAGACTTTCTCGTAGATTGAATTTCTGAGACAGATGCTCGACACATAAATATGGACATAAAGTTTAAGTGCACAAGCCATCTGCCACATCAATATTGTAGAGTCATAGAGTTGCAGAAGCATAATGACGTACACACAGAAATGTGCCCTTCTGTCTACCACATCCGTGAAGATATTTTTCTCATCTGTACTAATACAATTTTCCTGCATTTGGACTGTAATCTAGAGCAGTGTAGAATCTGCACCTGAGCCTGCTGGTACATGATTTCAGGCTTCTGTGTACTCTGCCTGATGGACTAAGATTCAGTTTCAGATGCATTTATTTTTCACACGGACATCAAAATATATAGTGAAATATTTTATATGTGTTAACAACAACCAAAGAATGTGCTAGAAGAAGCCATGAGTGTCATCACATATTCTGGCACCAACACAAATGTGCCCACAAGTGTCCAACAGTACAACATAAGCAGCAATAACAGAAACAAAACGGAACAACAGCAAAGTAAACCCCTTCCTCTCCCATCCACCCACTCACACACAGACAAACTCCAACCTCAGGGCTGGCTGTTTCCGGGTCTCAAACCCTGGCCTGGCTCACAGACTTGGGGCTTTTGACTTCCGATCACTGTGAATCTCGGGCTTTGATCTTCGGGTCTTGACCTCTGGATTTGATAACTTCAGTTTCCTCCTTTAGGCTTCAATGCCTGGTATTGACCCCAGTTCACACCAATCCATGGACTTTGAACTCCAGGCCTCAAATTCCAGACTTACACAGACCTTCAACTCCAGGAGTTGCCGACCGTGGGAGGGGGCAGGGGAGAGGGGAGAGGGAAGAGAGAATGTACAGAGGGGTAAGTGGGATCTTTGAAGATGCTGGCTTCTTTTTTGAGACAGCAAAAGGTGCCGACAAGGTCCATAGAGGAGAGGTAGGTTTCCAGGATGTGCTGAGTTATGTCGAGAACTCTTTGCAGTTCCTTATAGTCACAGGCAGTGTAGTTGCCATTGAGTGAGGAATTGTTGTATATCTATGCCAAGGCCCACCATGCACTTAATTGCTTCTTAAATAATACTATTGTACTTACCTCAACCACTTTCTCTAGCACCTTGTTGTAAATATTCACCACCATTTACATGAAAACATAATCCCTCAGGTACCTTGTAAAACTTTCTCCTCTCACCTTAAATTTATGCTTCTTTGCTTTGGACTCTTATACTCGGGGGAGAGAAAAAAAAACTATTGCCATCCAGTTTATCTAGGCCTCTCATAATTTCTATGGGGTCACCCCTCATTCTCCTTAAGACATAGCTGGACCACTTCTCCCGATATATCTGACCATCTAGTCCAGGCAACATTCCTGCAAATGTATCTGCACTCTGTCCAGTTTAACGTTACCTTTCCGATAACAGGCTGACCAAAACTGTACACGGTACTCCATCTGTGGCCTCACCAGTGACTCAGCATTATGTTACACAACTGAAACATAATATCCTAACACTTATACTCAGTGCCCTGACTGATTAAGGCTAGCGTACTAAATGCCTTGTTCACCATCCTGACTAACTGTGACATCACTTTCAATGAACTATGCACTTGTATCCCTGTTCATTCCACTGCATTCCCTAGCGCTCTACTTTTCATAGCATAAGTCCCGATCTGATTTGTCTTTCTGGAATGCATCACCTCACATTTATTTGTATTGAAGTTTATTTGCTACTTCTCAGCCCATTTCCCCAGCTGATCAAGAACCCCTTGTAATCAATGATAACCTTCTTCACTTTCAATAACATCTCTTAATTTTGCATCATCTGCAAACTTACTGATCAAATGTTGTGCATTTGCAATCAAATGATTTATATAAATAACAAATAACAAGGGTCCCAGCACTGCCCTCTGCGGAACATGACTAGTTACAGGTTTCCATTCTGAGAAACAACATTCTACCAATACCCTTTACTTCATACCTGCTAGCCAGTCTGAATCCAGCAACCAGCCCTCCCTGGGTTGTATGGGGACCTAAACTTCCAGACCAGTGCACCATGTAGGACTTTGTCAAAGGACTTGTTAAAATCCAAATCAGCAACATACATTGCCCTACCCTTACCTACCTGTTAAAAAAAAACTCTAAAATATTCATCATGCGTGACTTTCCATACACAAAGCCAGACAGACATACACCAAGTCAGTCTCATCTATCCAAATTCTGGTAGATCCTGTCCTTCAGAATTCTCACAAATAATTTGCCCACTGCTGTTGTTGGGCTGACCAGTTCCATTCAAAAATGAAGTCTAACTTTTTTTTCAAGTGAGACGATGAGCTGCGGACTGGCACGTAGTAAGATGTTTAAATACACTGTGATGACAGACTATTTCCATGTTGTCTCAGTTTAAAGTTCACTTCAATAAATGAACCAGGAGAACATTTACCAACAGATAATCACATTGAAAGGTAATCTTTTGGAATCTTTCACTGCATTCACTTGTATCATTCATACAAATCATACATCAAACTGAAGGACAAGCTAAAAACTTTACACAGTTGAAATTTTAAAGTCACAACCTTTAAAGTCTGGATTACACTTGAGAAGAAATGTTGAATAAACATAGAATGTAAGCACATAGGTTAACTTCTGTGTAGTTGGCAGTAAAACACATTTTTCAAAAAACAAAATGAGGATAAGTTAAACATAAAGCAAATATGAGCCAAATACTGCACCTGTGTGAATATGAACTGTGACACGTACAGGTAGAAATCAAATCAGGAGGAGGTGGAAGTGCACAGCATGTCACCTGCCAACTAAAATGTGAAATGTGTTCATTTCTCTCAATAGATGCTGTCTGACCTGCTGTGTTCCATCAGCGTTTTGTATGTGTTGTTCAAGATTTCCGGTATCTGCAGAGTCTCTTGTATTGCTGTTTGACTCTGTTTTTATGGTTTTTTGTGATTGCAACCTTGATCATAATTTAGCTGAAATGTCAAAACTTGCCTGATCTCTTAAAGTTAAAATCAAAAGGGAGTCAAAGTCAAGTTTACTGCATGTGGATTATCATAGGCACATGGGATCACATAAGCAGCATTCAAAAGAGAACCTAAATTACACACAATTTTTACAAGAACACAATCAGAGCAATTAAAAAGAGAAGTCTATTTTAGTACTCAGTGATCAAAGTGATCACAGTTTTGTGTAGTGATTAAGATTAAATACAAGAGATTCTGTAGATGCTGGAAATCCAGAGTAACACACCAAAATAGTGGAGAAACTCTATAAGTCAGGCAGCATCTATGGAGAGGAAGGGACAGTTGACAAGTTGACGTTTCAGGCCAAGATCAGTTATCAGGACTGGAAAGGAAGGAGAACAAACCAAAATGAGAAGGTGAGAGAGGAGAAGGTGTGCAAGCTGGCAAGTGATGGGTATGCCCTGGTGAGGGGGAGGGAGGATGAAAAGAGAAGCTGGGAGGTGATTCGTAGAAGTGGAAGACGGCTGAAGATGAGGAAATCTGATAGGAGAGGAAAGTGCAAGGAGAGTGGCACCAAAGGGAGGTGATGGGCAGTTGAGGAGAATAGAAAGGGTAAGAGGAGAGCCAGAAGTGGAATGGAAAAAATGTGAAAGAGAAGGGGGAGAAATTATCAGAAGTTAGAGAAATCAATGTTCATACCATCAGGTTGGAGGCTACCCAGATGGAATATGAGCTATTGCTTCTCCAACCTGAGAGTGGTCTCATTGTAGCAGTAGAGGAGGCCATGGGCAGACATGTTGAAGTTGGAATGGGAAGTTTAAGTAAAATTGGTGACCACTGGGAAAAACTATATTTTGTGGCAGACAGAGCAAAGCTTCTCAGCAAGATGGTTCCCCCATCTATATGAGGTCTCACTGATATAGAGGAGGTTGTAATGGGAGCACCAAGTTCAGTAGACAACACCAATAGACTTGTAATTGAAGTGTTGCTTCACCTGTAAGGATTATTTGGGACCCTGAACAGTGCTGAGGGAGGAGATGTAGGGGCAGGTGTAGAACTTTTCCCGCTTGTAAACGTAAGTGTCAGAGCGAGATCGGTGGGGAGGAATGACTAGACATGGGAGCCACGTACAGAGCATAGAGAATGCTGATGGTTCAAGAAATAAATAGATGAAGGGAATAATTTGATCATGAACTTGGCGTTGTGGGACTTCAGGTTGTGTACCTACTACACAATATTAGCTGTGAGAAGATGGTATGGCCCAGATAGTGGAGATATAGAGTATGATGATAAATACTGTCTTCTTGAGGACACTTTCACAGTACTTCTGTAGAAGTTTGTTAAAAATGTGTACTATGTTTTTTTTCCATTCTCTGTTTTAATTTCAGAATTCCAGCATCTGTATGTTTTTAATTATTGCTCTTTGTTGCCAAGTTTCTGTTGCTAAGATCTGAGAGCCTGTTTTTGTCCGAACTTATGAATGGAATAAGAATGCATCTTAAAAGCATTTAGGATATACTATGACTTAACAAAATGAAGACACACAGTGGAACGAAAAGGATTTACTCAACTTACTGACAGGGAGGCTGAGATGAAACAGAACAAGGGCAATTGGTAAAAAATGCTTAACTACCACTCAGTCAAATAACTAGTGAGTAGGGCTGGAATGTATCAGATACACTATGAAGGAAACACAATGTGTACGTGCAGTGGAACACAAGGGAATTGTAGCTTTTACTGACAGAAAGGCTCAGATAAAACAGAACATGAACAATTGGTAAAAAAAAAGTGCTTAACTGCCACTCAGTCAAAAAGTAGTGCTTAGGTTTGGAATGTATCAAATATTAAAATGTCTTTAGAAAATCATATGAAGAAAATGAAGAATTGGTACAAAAGTTAAATAAGCAATCTCAAAGTTATACAGTGAAATGCTGAGATGAGTGAAGAATTATCTAAGGAATGTATTAGCCTGGAGGACCTTTCTAGACAGAAACAGAGGTTCTCAGTTCTTTCAGCTTTGTGTCAGAATTGGTAATATCATATCTAACAGAATAAGTAACATAGTGTTAAATTATTGCTTTTATAATCCAAAGACTGGTACTGAAGAATAGACACAGGAATTCTAACCTCACCTTCATTGTTCAGAAATTTAAAATCAGTTAATTAAATCTCTAAATTAAAACTGTAATAAAGTTATTAGGATGGCACTAAAACCAGCTGGCTTTATTTCTGTAGTCATTATTTAAATTGACCTGTATATAGCTCTAGACCTGGAGTAACGAATCTTTTTTAAGAACGTGTGCCGAAATTGACAATAATGTTCTAAAAAATTCTTTTTCATACTAAGGTAATTTTGAGCAGAGATGATCACTGATTAATGAATCAGTAATATTAATCATAGGCATTTTAAGGAAAAAGGATGAGTCCTGTGGCTTATTCATGTGTTTTCATTGTTTTACTATTGATAGTGTAATGAGACAGAATGAAATAAATGAAGCATTTTAGAAAACCTGTTCAAAAATGATTAATATTAATCCTTTAAAAGACAACTTAAAAATAAATAGTCACGGAGGCACTAAGATGCATACAGTATCTACCATTGCTATTACTGAATATCCAGGGTTCACACAAATGACAGAAGAAAAAATATAAGCAGAGTGAAATCAGTACCAAGTGGTCCTAATGTTTACAATCCAAATACTGATGTGTACACCAGGTCTGCTAGGATTTCAAAATGTATCATACAACATCCCATGTTGTCATAACCATTAAGCTGACGCAAATCCAGCATCAGACATTTCCTGTGAAAACATATCTCTGCTCTCAGATTATAAAATAATCATTCTTTGCTTCACATGAAAGTAAATGTATCTTTTTATTATGGGTGGGGTTTAGAGAATTGATTCCATGCTAACAAATTTCTTGTACACCCCATCTTGGGCATAGGTTCACCACTCTTGCCCTCCGAGATACACAGAAATGTTTGATTGCCCTCCTGTGGATCATGTCTTTTAGATGACGTTAACCATCTCCATAGTGGCTGATCAGAGGTTTGTGGAAAATGATGGTACAAAAAATCAAAATATTAGCATTTCGAGTTTGAAAAGGGAATATTTCTGGGCGATGATATCTCATTACAGTGCAACCCAAATGAGACAAATTTGAAATATTATTAGAGAAGATTACGCTATCAGAGATTTATGAGGATGTTGCCTGGATTAGAGAGCACATTTTATCAGGATACATTGAGCAAGCTAGGGGTTTTTTTAACTTTGAAATGAAGGAGTGGCAAATTGAAGATGATAAGAGACATAGACTGAATGGATAGCCAGAGACTTTTTCCCAGGGTAGAAATGGCTAATATGAGGTTGTGTACATTTTCAGATGATGGGAGGAATGTAAGGGGGATATCAGAAGTAAATTTTTTACACAGAGAAAGAAGAGTGCACAGCATGCCCTGCCAGTGGTGGTGGTAGAGGCAGGTGCATTAGGGACATTTGGGGTGTACAAGATGGGGTGTACAAGAAATTTGTTAGCATGGAATCAATTCTCTAACTCTTGGATAGGCACATGGATCATTGAAACATGAAGGGCTATGTTGGAGAGAAAGGTTATATTGATCTTAGAGTAGGTTAAAAGCTGACCACAGCATCATGGACCAAATGGTTAGCGGTACTGTGCTGTAACGTTCTGTTTCTCTGTTTCTAGAAATCTTGCATCATTTTCGTTTTCTACTATTCTCACTGGACAGCTGTTATCCCAGAATGAGCTGGAAAAACCATTCCTTTCTGAAGTCTCACTCAAATAAACGTCTCCTCTCACTCAGAAGTCTAGCTGTGGAGAGAACTCATGGCAGAAACTGGATCTATGCCAGGAGAGTTGAATTCCCCTCAAAAATCCACCACCCGCCACATGGGCCAACAGCTTTGCTGCTGAGAAGCCAACCTCAATGTCAAGCAGGCAATCAAAAGTCACAAGGTTGACAAATACTGAACATACCTACCAGTGTGGCTACCTTCTGAGCTAAAAACAATGTAAGTACAATTAACTGCTTTCAGTAGGTTGGACGTTGTAGCCTATCAATAAGATTCACATAATAGCATTTTTTATAATGTTGCATGCTTTCCTCCTTTGTTAAGCAAAGTAAGGATTCAATGCCAGATTAGTGATTGTCTATTGCAAAAAGCACAGGGCTACACATTAAGCAAAAGCAGGCAATGGAAACGGTATACTGTGTGCAGGTTCTTCAGATCTCCTGATGGAACTCTTGTGACAGATTATAAGTAGCGACCTCTTGAAGTGGCAAACTGACAGTCCTCCATTTTACAGGGTGCTTATTATTGATGGCTTCCATTCTAATAGGTATCCCCTCTTTATTATTGCTAATATTAAATATTATTGTTATATTATATCTCCCAAGATATTTATTTTATTATTTGAACATTTGTACACTACAGAAATTTGCTTTGACTTATCCTCACAGAACTTGTTATTAAATGGAGTTTTTACATTTGGCTAAATTAAGCACAGACAACATGAATATTCCAACAGTAATAACTATTAATCCTTAGAACTGCAGTTAATGTTTAAATTTTGAAACCAGCTAAAATACTGCAATTGCCCCCTAGTACACATGTTCAAATTATAATTTCATTTTTTCTTAAGCTGCATTTCATTCTTTAAGACAAATTAAAGCAAATCTCTTTTTTGTTCTCTTTCTTTCTTTCTCTCTTCTCTCTCTCTCTCTCTCTCTCTCTTTTTGTCAATGTAAAGTTATAGTCTATTATTAGGCTATCATTGATCACTGTCATATTTTGTTCTGCTTTTCATTTTCCTTTCCACTTTATTTAGCAGCCAGATATTGCATGAATTGAAAGCGAAAAACCTGTTTTTAGTGTTATTGAGCCACAGAAAAGTACAGCACCAAAACAGGTTCTCAGCCCTTTTAAAACCATTTAGACTGTCTACTCCCATTGACCTGCACCAGGGCAATAGCCCACCATACCCCTGCCATCCATATACTATCGGAACTGCTCTTAAACATTAAAATTGAGCTCACATGCACTACTTGTGCTGACAGCTCATTCGACATCCTCACCTCTGAGAGAAGAGGTTTCCCCTCATGTTCTCCTGAAACTTTTCACCTTTCACCCTTAACCCATAATCCCTAGTTGTAGTACCACCCGACCTCTGCAGGAAAAACTTGCGTTAACTCTATATATAGCCTTCATAATTTTTTATATCTCATGAAACCTCCTCTTAATCTTCTACATTCCAAAGAACAAAGTCCTAACCTATTCAATACTTCCACATAATTGAGGCCCTCCAGATTTAGCAACATCACTGTAAATTTTCTCTGTACTCTTTCCAACTGAATTATACCTTTCCTGTAGATAGGTGACCAAAACTGCACACAATACTCCAAATAAGGCCTCAGCAATATCTTACCCAACTTCAACATAACATTTCATCTCCTGTACTCAATACTTTGGCCAATGTGCAAAACTTTTCTTTATGACACCTTCAACCTATGACACTTTCAATGAACTATGAATCTGTATTCCCAGGTCCCTTTGTTCTACTTGTTCTACTACACTCCTCAGTGCCTTAGCGTTCACCATGTATGACCTGCCCTGGTTGTTCCTACTGAAATGCATTTGTCTGCATTAAATTCCATGCAGGATTTTTCAATGGTCCAGATCCCACTGCAAGATTTGATAGTCTTCCTTGCTATCCACCACGCCCTCAATCTCGGTGTCATCTGCAACTTTGCTGATCCAGTTAACCGCATTATTATCCAAACCGTTGATATAGATGACAAACAACAATGGACCTAGCACAAATCCCTGCGGCACACCACTAGTCACAGGCTTGCATTCAGAGAGGCAACCATCTACTACCACTCTCCGGCTTCTCCCACAAAGACAATGTCTAATCCAATTTAATATCACATCTTGAATGCCAAGCGACTGAACCTTCTAGACTAGGGGTCCCCAACCTTTTTTGCACCGCGGACCGGTTTAATATTGACAATATTCTTGCGGACCGGCCAACCGGGCGGTGGGGGGGGGTTGGTTTTAATCACAACCGGAATATAGATGATAAGTCAACTCTAAGTCACTTATCAGTGGCTAATACACTCAATTTTGTTTCTAAAGGGGTTTATCTAATGAATTTAATATTAAACACACAGCACATATTTTCCTCGCATGAATGTAGTGATAAGTCAATTATAACAGTGGTCCCAAACCTCCGGGCCCCGGACCAATACATTGCCGCGATGAATGCAGCGGTACAGTGGTGGCCAGAACACACCCAGCACATCTTTAAGAAAAAAGCTGAAATAAAGAAGCTAATTGATTAGGTGCCACTCGGTACATTAATGTCAGCCCAGATCAGAGGCAATGCAATCGGAAATTGCCTCTGATCTGGGCCGACATTTACGTGCCGGGTGGCACCTAATCAATTAGCTTGTTTATTTCGGCTTTTATCTTAAAGATGTGCTGGGTGCATTCTGCCTACTGCTGAACCGCTGCATTCTTTATGGCCCGGAGGCTGGGGACCACTGAATTATAAGTCACTTATAAGTCAATAGCATCATAATATTTTAAGTAACGTTTGGATATTAAACACACAGTGCATATTTTCCCCGTATGAACATATAAAATCATTGCAACACACCAATATCACTGAATCAGTGGGAGCCCTGGGCTTGTTTCCCTGCAACAAGACGGTCCCATCAAGGGATGATGGGAGACAGCGATACTCGAAGGGGATTCCTTGTGTCCAGTCTATTCCGCAATTTAGTTTTCATTGCATTCATTGCAGAAAACTCCGCTTCGCAAAAATATGTTGGAAATGGAAGCAACGTTTTCAGTGCTTTCGTGGCTATCTCAGGATATTCAGCCTTGACTTTGATCCAGAATGCCGGTAGAGATATTATGTCAAACATACTTTTCAGCCCACCGTCATTTGCAAGCTCGAGGAGTTGATCTTTTTCCTGCTCTGACATGGGAGATTCACCGGAAACATTTACAAATGGGTCATGGACCCATTCCTTTGCACGTCTTGGGTCACTGATAACCTCGCGTGCGTAATGACCTCGCATGCGTTAAAGTTCAACAGTGGGCGTGACAGGGAATGAGGAAAGGTGCGGCTGACTCATATCGTTTCATATTGCCAAATCATATTGTTTCTTTGTGGCCCACAACCCGGTAGCACATGGTTTGCGGCCCGGTGGTTGGGGACCACTGTTCTAGACCAACCTCCCAGGCAGGACCTTGTCAAATGCCTTGCTAAAGTCCATGTAGACAACATTCACTGCCTTGACTTCATCAACTTTCCTGGTAACTTCCTCAAAAAATTATCATATTGGTTAGACACGACCTGCCATACACAAAGTCGTGCTGATTATCCTTCATCAGTCCCTCTCTATCCAAACACTCGTATATCCATGCCCTTAGAATACCCCCAATAACTTTCCCATCATTGATGTCAGGCTCACCGGCCTATAGTATCTTGCTTTATCTTTTGGAGCCTTTCTTAAACAGCAGAACAATATTGATTATCCTTCAATACTCCGGCACCTCACCAATCGCTAAGGATGATTTAAATATCTCTGCTAGAACCATGGTAATTTCTGCATTTGCCTCCCACAGGGTCCAAGAGAATGCCTTGTCGGCCCCAGGGGATTTATCCATCCTAACTTGCCTCAAGACATCAAACACCGTCTGCTCTGTAATCTGTATAGTGTCCAAGAAGTTGATGCTGTTTGCTTTACTCTATAGACTCTGTGTTGAATTGAATTGAATTGACTTTATTTCCTACATCCTTCACATACATGAGGAGTAAACATCTTTACGTTATGTCTCCATCTAAATGTGCAATCATAATAATTTATAATAAATAGAACAGTCAATGTAACATAGAAATACACTCAAATCAGTGTGAGTTAATCAGTCTGATGGCCTGGTGGAAGAAGCTGTCCCGGAGCCTGTTGGTCCTGGCTTTTATGATGTGGTACTGTTTCCTGGACGGTAGCAGCTGGAATAGATTGTGGTTGGGGTGACTTGGGTCTCCAATGATCCTTTGGACTGTTTTTTCCACACCTGTCTTTGTAAGTGTCCTGAATCATGGGAAGTTCACAACCACAGATGCACTGGGCTGTCCGCACCACTCTCTGCAGGATCCTGTGATTAAGGGAGGTACAGTTCCCATACCAGGCAGTGATGCAGCCAGTCAGGATGCTCTCAATTGTGCCCTTGTAGAAAGTTCGTAGAATTTGGGGGACCATACCAAGCGTCCTTAACCATCTGAGGTGAAAGAGGCGCTGTTGTGCCTTTTTCACCACACAGCTGGTGTGTACAGACCACGTGAGGTCCTCGGTGATGTGGATGCCAAGGAACTTAAAGCTGTTTACTTTCTCAATGCCAGATCCATTGATGTCAATAGGGGTTAGCTTGCCTCCATTCTTCCTGTAATCCACAACCAACTCCTTTGTTTTTGCAACATTGAGGTAGAAGTTGTTTTCTTGACACCACTGTGTAAGAGAGATGACTCCTTCCCTGCAGGCCACCGGGTTATTGTTTGAGATTAGGCCAATCAATGTAGTGTCATCGGCAAATTTAATTAGTAGATTTGAGCTGTGGGTGGTGACACAGTCATGGGTATACAGGGAGTAAAGGAGGGGACTTGGTACATCTACTGAGTAATACAGATGCAGAAAAATGCATTTAAGGTTTTCCCCATCTCTTTTGGCTCCAAGCATGAACTGTCATGCCGATTATTCAGTGGACCAATTTTGTCCTTTGCAATCCTTTTGCTCTTAACATATCTGTAGAATCCCTTAGGATTCTCCTTCACCTTGTCTGCTAAGGTGACCTCATGCCTTCTTTTGGCCTTCCTGATTTCTTTCTCACTTGTTCTCTTGCATTTCTTGTATTCCATCAGCACATCATTTGTTCCTACTCGCCTATACTTGCTACTCACCTCTTTTTATTTTTCTTAACTAGGGCCTCAATATCTCTGGAAAGCAAGATTTCATACACCTGTTGTTTTTACCCTTTTATTCTGATAGGCATGTGCAGGCTTTGTACTCACAAAATTTCAGTTCTGAAGGCCTTTACTTACCAAATACACCTTTGCCAAGTGCAGCCTATCCCAATCCGTATTTGTCCGATCCATTCTGATTACCATCAAAATTGGCCTTTCTCTAATTTAGAATCTCAACCACTGGACCAGAACTATGTTTTTTTCCCATATTTGCTTTGAAATAAATGACATTGTAATCACTCAATGCAAAGTGTTCACCTACACGAACTTTTGTCACCTGCACTGTCTCATTACCCGACAGTAGATCAGGAATCGCAGACACTCTCGTTAGAACTTCAGTGTATTGATTAAGAAAACTCTCCTGTACATATTGGACAAACTCGAGTCCTTTTACAGTATGGGAGTCCCAGTCAATGTGTGGAAAGTTAAAAATACCTGCTATAACAACCTTATATTCCTTGCAACAGTCTGTAATCTCTCTTCAAAATTTTTTGTCTAATTCCTTAGATCGTTGGGTGGTTTGTAATATAGCCCCACTAACATAGTCATTCCTTTCTTATTACTCAGCTCCACCCATAATACCGCACTAGATGAGTTCTGTACTGACTATCCTGACTGAGCACTGCCATGACAACATTTCCCTTGACAAGTAACATCACCCTTCCTCCTTTAATTCCTCCCACTCTGTCATGTCTAAAACAACAGAACCACAGAATACTGAACTGCCAGTCCTACCCCTCCTGCAACCAAGTCCACTAACAGCTGCAATGTTATAATTCCAGGTGTCGATCCATACCCTGAGCATGGATCAACACCTTAACAATATCTATCTCCACAACCTCTCCACTAACTGTTTTGGCACCCTGGTTTCCATCTCCCTACAATTCATTTAAATCCCCCCCTACCCTCCCCCCATCCCACACCTGTGCAACACTACCAAACCTTCCTGCTAGGATATTAGTCCCCTTCCAGTTCAAGTAATCCATCCCTTCTGTACAGGTCCCACCTTCCCTGGAAGAGAGCCTAATGATGCAAAAATCTTATGCCCTCCCTCCTACAACTCCTTAGCCACGTGTTAAACTGAACAATCTTCCTATTTCTGGCCTCACTAGACCATGGCACAGATAGCAATCCTGAGATTATTACCCTGGAGGTCCTGCTCTTTAATTTAGCACCTCACTCCCTGAACTCACTTTGCAGAACTTCGTCACTCTTCTTACCTATGTCTTGGATACCTACATGGACTACGGCCTCTGGCTATTCACCCTCCCACTTAGGAATGCTAAAAACTAAGAATGCAAAGAATAGGTCACTTAATCTGGCTTCAAGGACCAATCACATGACCTCAGGTGAAAATTGAAGAGATCAATGTGGCATAGCATTCACTGCCGAACTCTGGTAGGACTCTGGTTGAATCATTGGGGTTTGCTAAGCCAGCATCAGGCTGGCAAATAGAGGGGCAGATATTTTTACCTCATTGTTGTTTCCCATTGTTTTTTATTGAAACTTTAAAATCATCAGATTTTTGCATTACATGATATATTCTAATTGTATCCCTTCAATTTTTAACTTTAAATAATGAGTATAATTACTTTCAATAGTTAACAAGAACAGAGATACATCACATCAGAATCAGAATCAGGTTTATTTTCACCAGCATGTGTCATGAAATTTGTTAAGTTAGCGGCAGCAGTTCAACGCAATACATGATAATATAGAAAGAATAAATCAATCAATTACAATAAATATACATATATGTGTGTGTGTGTGTGTGTGTGTGTGTGTGTGTGTGTGTGTGTGTGCATTGAATAAATTAAAATAGTGCAAAAACAGAAATAATATATATATAAAAAAAGTGGCATATTGTTCCTGGGTTCAGTCAGTGTCCATTTAGGAATTGTATGGCAGAGGGAAAGAACCTTTTTCTGAATCACTGAGTGTGTGCCTTCAGGCTTCTGCACCTCCTACCTGATGGTAACAGTGAGAAGAGGGTATATCCTGGTTGATGGGGATCCTTAATAATGGACATCAGCTTTCTGAGGCATCACTCCCTGGAAATGTCTTGGGTACTACAGAGGCTAGTACCCAAGATGGAGCTGACTAATTTTTACAAATTTCTGTAGCCTCTTTCAGTCCTTTGCAGCAGTCACACCCCCACTCCACCCCATACCAGACAGTGATGCAGCCTGACAGAATGCTCTCCATGGTACATCTATAGAAGTTTTCAAGTGTTTTAGGTGACAAACCAGATGTCTTCAAACTCCTAATGAAACATAGCCACTGCCTTGCCTTTTTTATAGCTACATCGATATGTTGGGACCCGGATAGATCTTCAGAGATCTTGACACTGAGGAACTTGAAATTGCTCACTCTCTCCACTTCTGATCCCTCTATGAGGATCGCAAGTGTAAGTTGCATTCTGCACAAGTGGGCATCTCCAAGGAGGAAAATCACATCGGCTTTCTATCAGATTCTATCTCTCCAACAAAAACAGTAAACACTGTAAATGCGCAACAGATCAGGCAGCTCACGTGGAGAGAAAAACAGTCTGGCAACATTGTTTAATGAAGCTTTTCAATTAACGGAAGACTTCTGGAACAGTGATATTGAACATTGGATTATAGGTCCAACATTCCCATGATGAGAGTACACATTTACAGACAAATTAGAGGATTGAATCTCAGACATGATATCATAATTACATAGCTTGTTATATTGTTTTTTGTCCCTTGGAAAGAGTGGCCACCTAAATAAACACCAATGCAGCAATTCAAGCGAATCCATGCTTGCCATTGCCAAGGACTTGCATATCTTTGGATATATAATGTCTATTCTTCACCACACCATGAAGCAATAACAAAGTGATTACCAACCCTTTGGTAACTGGTAACTGCACAAGGCAAGAGGAGAATGATGGTGAAAGGAAACATGAATGTATTTCCATTTCTTCCCCACTTTTTGCCTCATCTGCTACAGCCATGATCGAATAGTGGAGTAAATATGATGGAGCTGATTCTGCTCCTATATCTTATGGTCTAAAATTTCTTCTGCCATTTATTTCCATGGAGTTGTTAACCTAATCTATATGACACATCGAATGGCTCCTAATATAAATGCAGCTTCAATTAGTTTGTTGTTTTTTTTTGCATTTCATTGTAAAGCAAGACTAGTAATCAACTCCACCATGGATGGTCTGAAGCCTGGCTGTGAGAGGAGAAGAAGGGTTGGGCACATACTAACAACTCCATCCCGTAAAAACCGGGAGCTATAGAAACGACAGCAGGAGCTCCAAAAATCCTCATCCCTGAGCAAGGAAGGATCTTTGCCTAGAAGATTTATGATGTCCTGTATGAACCAGAAGCCACAGGGCCCATCATCCTTCTACAGCTCAAGAGAGGGAACTCTGGCAAGCTGCTGTTGATGGCCTATTCCCAGGAAGGATGATGGGATGAAGAAGAAGAAGAAGAAGAAGAAGAAAGCTACTAATTGCACCATTTTAAAAAAAAATCCCATTTTCTGTCAGCTCACTCTCAAGGAATTTATTCGCTAGAATCAATGTACCATGGCCAATTAGGACTCACTAGGTGTAATATTCATTTTATGATCCTCAGGTGTCTTTAACAAGTACTTAATTGGTAGAAATAATGACCAAGAATATTAACAAAGCTTGTTTTGAGAGAGGAAAGGAAACAGAAAGAACTGAAGTAGAACTGTGAGTCATTCGAACTGATTCACAAATTAGGCTGTTTCTAGACTGCATATTACTAAATCATATAGTCATGATATTGGAACCAAAGTACTTGCTATTATCTGATTTTAAATCATAAACAAAAGTTAAAATACAATTCAAGTTCTAAAATTGCTTGAATTGCTTGTTTGTGCAGACAACACAGAAAATCATGCTCATATTAATTTCTTTGTATTTGTAATAAATCATACAACTGTCCTACACTGAGATATTCAATTTCCCACCATGAAGAATTAGCCCTGCAGTGCATTGGAACTATATAACAATTTAATGGCCATCTATTTAAAGTGCCCATGGCTACTGTTGTTCAGCTGATTAAAGTGCAAGTGAATCGTGCAATATAGCTGGTTGAGTGAAAGTTCATTCTTTGCCGGTCTTTCTGACTGAACTGTCTTTTCTGCAAATGCAGCTGAACCTAACTCCACTGAAGGATTAAAGTTTCACAGTGGAATTATCTCCTGCTCAGCAAGTGAGCTAATTGCTTTCAGGACATTTTAATTTTCCTCAGTGGAAAACAGATATATTGTTCTTTTGGAAGTTCATTAATAGGACCTCAATGGGCCTTCAAACAAGTGCCAGTATTACAAGAAAAAATATTGGACACTCGTTTTACCTTTAAGTTTGAGTTAAAATCTGAGAACAACACAGAAGAAATTAAGTACTTGTCATGAATCATCGTCTGTTTTAATATGTATCCTTGATGGGCAGAAGCGAACAACAGCCCAAAACAGTCTTTAAGGTGTCTGAGGCTGGAGTCAGAGTTACAATATTAAAGTTATAAAATCAAGCTAAGAGAGCATTGTCAACCACACACTTAAAGTATAATGTTCCCATGTGCTCAATTTTAATAGAAATGCTAACCTTCATTAAACCACCAATGAAATCTAAATCATATTTAATAAAACTTTGTTAATATTCCCACAATACAATTTCAATTCCTTAGTGTTCTTTCAAATTTCTACCCTGAACATGATGTGAGCCCAGGCATTTTTCTGACAGATTGAATGAAGGAACTTGGGACTGTTCTTCACGAGCAATCAATACTTTCAATAGCTTTGTGGGAGAAGACAAGGTCTGGTAATAATGTAGAAACAAATAGATGAAGCAATGTGAAGTTGTTCCAGGTAAATGTATCATCTTTTGATGTTCTTTTGTGTTTCAGTTATCTCTTTCTCTGAAAGATCTACTATGCAATTTTCCTATCAGCATCTCTTCATGCACTACTCTTTGCTCGCCCTCAATGAATATATTTTCCAGTTCAAGAAAACCTCCCGAAAAAAGAATTGAGAGATTGTTTGTTTGGTATATTTTTCATTGAAGACCTCCACAGATGATTTATATATTTAATTTTCCTTCTCTGTAATTTAACTTTTCCTTAATTCAGGAAATAAAATTCCAGAAAAGCTTATAGTATTTAGCAGCGTAAGGAAAACCACGCTTGGCTAATCTACTGGAGCTGCCCAATGACGTGAACAGTAAAATAAATATGTGGGAACCAGAACAAATGATGTGTTGGAAGTTTCAGAAGGCTTTCAATAAAGTCCTATGGAGGTAGAGAACTTGGGGTAATATGCTAACAAGCTCTGAGAATGGTTTGTTATCCAACAGATAACTAAGGTAGTGTAAGGGTTAATGTGACGCTATTAGATCTCAGTGCATTCCAGAGTTCGAAATTCCATTCTGGCACCATTCTCGAAGGAATCTGCATGTCTCACCACCCACCGCCCCCCACGTAGAATGTGTGGGTTTTCCCTGGGAGCTGCAGTTTCCTTCCACAGTCTAAAATATGCTGGGTAGGTTAGTCCATAAGACCATAAGACATAGAAGCAAAATTAGGCCATTTGGGCTATCGAGTCTGCTCTGCCATTCAAACATGGCTGACTCCTTTTTTCTGTTCTTCAATCCCACACCCTGGCCTTCTCGCCGTAACATTTGATGCCGGGGTCAACCAAGAACCTATCAGTCTCGGCCTTAAATACACCCAATGACCTGTCATTCAGAGCTGACTGTGGTAATAAATTCCACAAATTCACCACCCTCTGGCTAAAGAAATTTTTACACTCTCTGTTTTAAAATGGACGCCCCTCTATCCTGAGGCTGTGCCCTCTTGTCTTAGACTCCCCCACCATGGGAAACATCCTTTTCAGATCTACTCTGTCTAGGCCTTTCAACATTCAGTATGTTTCAATGAGATCTTCCCTCATCCTTTTATATTCCAGCAAGTACAGACCCAGAGCCTTCAAACATTCCTCGTATGATAACTGTTTCATTCCTGGAATCATCCTTGTGAACCTCCTCTGAACCCCCTCCAATGCTAGCACATGTTGTTTTAGATAAGTAGCCCAAAATTGTTCACAATACTGAAGGTGAGGCTTCACCAGTGTCTTATTAAGCCTCAGCATCACATCCCTGCTCTTGTGTTGTAGACCTCTTGAAATGAATGCTAACGTTGCATTTGCCTTCCTTACCATTGACTCAACCTGTAAGTTAACCTTTAGGTTGTTCTGCACAAGGACTCCAAGTTCCTCTGCATCTCAGATTTTTGGATTCCCCCCCCCCAGTTTAGAATATAGTCTGCACATTTATTTCTTCTACCAACATGCGTGGCCATGCATTTTCCAGCATTGTATTTCATTTGCCACTTTCTTGTCCATTCACCTAATCTGTTTAAGCCCTTCTGCAGCCCTCTTGTTTCCACAACACTACCTACCCCTCCACCAATTTTCATAAAATCTGCAAACTTAGCAATAAAGCCATCCTGAATCTCTTCGCTCTGGTTCCCATCCCCCTTCTATATTAGTTTCAACCCTCCCCAACAGCTCTAACAAATCTCCCTGCAAGAATATTGGTCCCCCTCTGGTTCAGATGCCACCCATCCCTTTTGTACAGGTCATACCTCTCCCAGAAGGGATTCTAATGATCCAAGAACCTGAAGCCCTGTCCCCTACACCAGCTTCTAGGCCACGCAGTAATTTGCCAAATCATCCTTTTTCTATCCTCACTGGCATGTAGCACAGGTAGCAATCCAGAAATTACTACCCTGAAGGTCCTGCTTCTCAGTTTTCTGCCTAGCTCTGTAAATTCTCTCTTCAGGACCTCTCTGCTTTTCCTTTATATGTCTTTCTTTTTAAATCTTTTTATTGAATTAGTACACAAAAGGTAAACCATATAGGCACTAATACACTGTTGCAATATAACTTTACAAGAGATATTAATACACAAAAAAAATTAGTACAAACAGTGCAGTTTAGATATAAAATAACAAGGTAATATAATAGTATACTAATTTTCAGACATATCGATAAGGAAAAGAAAAAAAAACCCCAAAAAAACCACCGTGTAACTAATCTAAAAAGCAAAGCAAAGCAATAGGCTAACTAGGAATCAAGTAGAGTTAAACAACTTAAAACAATCACGTCCTCAAACCCGACCTCCATTAAAAACAGTTAAAAAGCAAGAAGGAAATGTAAAAATGGACAGAGAGAGAAAAAAAATTACATTAAATGAAAATGTTGAATAAAAGATCTCCAAGTCTGTTCAAATTTAACTGAAGAATCATAAAGATTACTTCTAATTTTCTCCAAATTTAAACATAGTATCGTCTGGGAAAACCAAAAGAATGTAGTTGGAACATTAGTCTCCTTCCAATGTTGTAAAATACATCTTTTCACCATTAAAGTAAGAAATGCAATAATTCTACGGGCTGAAGGAGAAAGATTACTGGAAATTTTAGGTAATCCAAAGATAGCAGTAATAGGATGGGGAGAAATATCTATATTCAATACCTTTGAAATAATATTAAAAATGTCTTTCCAAAAAGTTTCCAGAGTAGGACAGGACCAAAACATATGAGTTAAGGAGGCTATCTCCCCATGACATCTGTCACAAAGAGGATTAATATGAGAATAAAAATGAGCTAATTTATCTTTGGACATATGTGCTCTATGGATAACTTTAAATTGAGTTAGGGAGTGTTTAGAACAGATAGAGGAACTATTGGTTAGTTGTAAAATATGCTCCCAGTCATCTGCCGAAATAATAAAGCCCAATTCCTTTTCCCAATCTGACCTAATCTTATCGAATGGAGCTTTCCTAAGTTTCATAATAGTATAATAAATAATAGCCGTTACACCTTTCTGACATGGATTAAGGTTAACTATAGTATCTAAAATATATGTAGGCGGTAACGTTGGAAAGGAAGAGAGTATAGTACTTAGAAAATTTCTAACTTGGAGATATCTAAAAAAATGTATTCTTGGTAAGTAATCCTTTTTTTGACAAAGTTGACTCTAAAATTTCTTCATTTATTTGGCAAAATAAAAACCCGAGACTGGGTAAAATACATCTACAGAAAGCTAAGAGAGATGGAGGTTTGGCATTACCTAACTTTAGATTCTATTTTTGGGCAATTAATATTCGACACATGAAATTTTGGTTACTGGATCAAGATACACTATCCATTCCTAAATGGGTAGTATTGGAATTACAATCTGCTCAAGGTTATGCACTTGGCTCCATTTTAGGTCCTTGTCTTCCTTTTGATTTGAAACGCCACAAACAGGTTTGTAACCCGATAGTTAAATATACCTTACGTATTTGGTTTCAATTCCGAAAAATTTTCAATCTTAATCAATTTGGGTTTACGATTCCTATTTTAGGCAACATATTCCTTCCTTCCTCTTCCACAGACCGTGCTTTTCAAATTTGGAAGACTAATGGTATTTCACAGTTTTTGGATTTATTTTTAGATGGTTCCCTTATGTCTTTTGAACAATTATCTAACAAATATAATTTTTCCTTTATATGTCATTGGTGCCAATATGCACCAAGACATCTGGCTGCTCCCCCTCCCTCTCTAAAATGCCGTGGACGTGATCGGAGATGTCTCTGACTCTGGCAGGTTAATTGGTCATTGTAAATTTTTCCATGATTAGGTTAGTGTTCATCAGGGTTGTGGGGTTGTGGGGTTGTGGGGTTGGTGGGGTGGAGTGGCTTGAAGGACTGGAAGGACCTACTGCACACTGTATTACTAAACAAACAAACAGACAAACAAACAAACAAGCAGACAAGAATAAGCCTGTTATTTCTTAGGTTGGCATACTGACTCTGGAGAATCTGTGTCTGGGACCCAGCTATTTAAATTAGATTCAACAGTTTGTCTAAAGGGGGCAATGTCACATGTCCAAATTTGCTGATGATGTACTAGTAGGATGCAATACGAGTAGGATGAAGAATGTAAAGAGGCTTTAAGGGAACATAGACAAACTAAGTTTGTCAGTGCTCAAAAGCATGCCTTATGAATACAATGCAGAATAATGTGATAACATCCACTTAGGTGTTCAAACCAGAAGAGTAGAGTTGAGTTCAAATGGTAAAAACTTGTACATATGTCCCTCAAACTAGCATATAGGAACAGTACCATAGAACCATAGAACCATTTGGCCCTTCTAGTCTGTGCCTAAACATTATTCCGCTAGTCCCATTGACCTGCATCCAGTCCATAACCCTCCAGACATCTCCTGTCCATGTACCTATCTAATTTATTCTTAAAACTTAAGAGTGAGCCCGCATTTACCAGATGGCAACTCGTTCCACACTCCCACCACTCTCTGAGTGAAGAAGTTCCCCCTAATGTTCCCCCTAAACTGTTCCCCTTTCACCTTAAAGCCATGTCTTCTCGTATTTTTCTCTCCTAATCTAAGGGAAAGAGCTTGTTCACATTTACTTTGTCTATGCACCTCATAATTTTGTAAACCTCTGTTCTTCTACATTCTCTTCATTCTTCTACACTCCAAGGAATAAAGTCCTGTCCTGTTCAATCCTTCCCTGTAACTCAACTCCTGGAGGCCCAGCAACATCCTAGTAAATCTTCTCTGCACTCTTTCAATCTTACTGATATCCTTCCTATAGTTAGGTGACCAGAACTGTACACAATACTCCAAATTTGGCCTCAACAATGTCTTATACAACCTCCCCATAACATCCCAACTCCTATACTCAATACTTAGATTTATGAATGCCAGGATGCCAAAAGTCTTCCTTACGACCCTGTCTACCTGTGACGATGCTTTCAGAGAATTATGTATCTGAACTCCCAGATCTCTTTGTTCCTCCGCACTCCTCAGTGCCCTACTATTTACTGTGTATGTCCCACCTTGATTTGTCCTTCCAAAATTCGACACCTCACACTTGTCTGCATTAAATTCCATCTGCCATTTTCTGACCCATTTTTCTAGTTGGTCCAGATCCCTCTGCAAACTTTGAAAGCCTTCCTCGCTGTCCACAACACCTCCAATCTTAGTGTCATCAGCAAATTTGCTGATCCAATTTACTACATTATCATCTGGATTATTGATATAGACAACAAACAACAATGGTCCCAGCACAGATCCTTGAAGCACTACTAGTCATAGGCCTCCAGTCTGATAAGCAATCATCTACTACCACTCTCTGTCTTCTCCCACGCAGCCAATTTCAAATCCAGTTTACAACCTCTCCATGGATATCTAGTGTCTGAACCTTCTGAACTAACCTCCCATGTGGGACCTTGTCAAAGGCCTTACTAAAGCCCATGCAGACAACATCCACAGCCTTTCCTTCATCTACTTTCTTGGTAACCTCCTTGAAAAACTCTACAAGATTCATTAAACAGGATCTACCACGCACAAAGCCATGCTGACTATCCTTAATCAGCCCTTGGCTGTCCAAATACTTGTATATCCGATCTCTCAGAACACCTTCCAATAATTTACCTACTACTGATGTCAGGCTCACTGGCCTGTAATTACCTTGTTTACTTTTGGAGCCTTTTATAAACAACAGAACAACATGAGCTACCCTCCAATCCTCCGGCACCATACCCATGGCTAAGGACACTTTAAATATTTAGGCCAGGGCCCCTGCAATTTCTACGCTAGTCTCTCTCAAGGTCCAAAGAAATATCATGTCAGGCCCTGGGGATTTATTTACCTTTATTTGCTGTAAGGCTCACTTCCACAGCCTCCAGGCACATCTTCCCACCTTTATCTCTAATCGGTCCTACCTTCACTCCTGTCATCCTTTTTTTCTTCACATAATTGAAGAATGCCTTGGGGTTTTCCTTTACCCTATTTGCCAAGGCCTTCTCATGCCCCCTTCTTGCTCTTCTCAGCCCCTTCTTAAGCTCCTTTCTTGCTTCCCTATATTCCTCAATAGACCCATCTGATCCCTGCTTCCTCAACCTCATGTATGTTGCCTTCTTCCACCTGACTAGATTTTCCACCTCACTTGTCACCCATGGTTCCTTCACCCTGCCATTCTTAATCTTCCTCACCGGGACAAATTTATCCCTTACATCCCACAAGAGATCTCTAAACATCGACCACATGTCCATAGTACATTTCCCTGCAAAAACATCATCCCAATTCACACTAGCAAGTTCTAGCCTCATAATTTGCCTTTTCCCAATTAAAAATTTTACTGTTCTCTTTGATTCCATCCTTTTCCATGATAATGCTAAAGGCCAGGGAGCAGTGGTCACTGTCCCCCAGATGCTCACCCACTGAGAGATCTGTGACATGACCTGGTTCATTACGTAGTACTAGATCTAGTATGGTATTCTCCCTGGTCAGCCTGTCCACATACTGTGACAGGAATCCATCCTGGACACACTTAACAAACTCTGCCCCATCTAAACCCTTGGAACTAATCAGGTGCCAATCAATATTAGGGAAGTTAAAGTCACCCATGATAACAACCCTGTTATTTTTGCACCTTTCCAAAATCTGCCTCCCAATCTGCTCCTCTGTATCTCTGCTGCTACCAGGGGGCCTATAGAATACTCCCAACAGAGTAACTGCTCCCTTCCTGTTCCTCACTTCCACCCATACTGACTCAAAAGAGGATCCTGCTACATTACCCATCCTTTCTGTAGCTGTAATAGTATCCCTGACCAGTAATGCCACCCCTCTTCCCCTTTTTCCGCCCTCTCTATCCCTTTTAAAAGACTGAAATCCAGGAATATTGAAAATCCATTCCTGCCCTGGTGCCAGCCAAGTCTCTGTAGTGGCCACTACATCATAATTCCATGTATGTATCCAAGCTCTCAGTTCATCACCTTTGTTCCTGATGCTTCTTGCATTGAGGTACACACATTTCAGCCCTTCTACCTTACTGTCTTTACACCGTTTATTCTGCTTCTCTTTCCTCGAAGCCTCTCTATATGTTAGATCTGGCTTTACTCCATGCACTTCTTTCACTGCTCTATCGCTCTGGGTCCCATCCCCCACGCAAATTAGTTTAAATCCTCCCGAACCATGCTAGCAAACCTACCTGCAAGGATATTGCTCCCCCTCGAGTTCAGGTGCAACCCATCCAATCTGTTAAGGACAGATTGGTTAAGGAAAATGTTAAGGAAAAACTTTTTCACACAGAGGGTTGTGGTTCTGTGGAATGCTCTGCCTCAGAAGGCAGTGGTGGCCAATTCTCTGGATTCTTTCAGAAAAGAGTTAGATAGAGCTCAAAGATAGTGGAGTAAAGGGATATGGGGAGAAGGCAGGAAAAGGGTACTGATTGTGGATGATCAGCCATGATAACAGTGAATGGTGCTGCTGGCTGGAAGGGCTGAATGGCCTACTCCTGCATCTATTGTCTATTGTCTATTGAAAACAGTTCTCCAGCCAAGACCGGACTAATCTTTTTATAAAGATAAGGTATGACTTCACAACTTTTATGTTCTGTTCTTCTATTGATAAAACCCAAAGGGCAGCACAGCAGCCTGGCACAAGAGTGTAGCTGTTAGTGCAGCTGCTTTACAATGTCTGCTTCTGTCTGTAGGGAGCTTGTACGTTCTCGCCATGACTGTGTGGATTTCTTCTGGGACTGCCAGTTCCCTCCAACGTTGCAAAGATGGACAGGTTAGGGTTAGTAAGTTATGGGTGTGCTATGTTGGTGCCAGAAACGTGACAACACTTGCAGGCTGCCCGCATTACAATTCTCAGATGCAAAACTGTATTTTTGATGTACATGTGACAAATAAAGCTACTCTTTAACTGTGTATGCCTTGTAATTGCTTTCTCAGCCTGACCTGCCATACTCAACAAACTTGTGAATCTGTGCCCCTAGTTTCTTCTGCTCTTGGAAGGATTGTGTGGAATGATAGTATTGTTTCATATATGTTGTTAGAAGGTGTACATCTGATTAACAGGACTTTTTGTCTTTTTTTTTTGTTTTAATAAAATCAGTACAGAACCATTCTATAACTTTTTTTCAGCCTGTTATTTCAGTCACTAGCACTGTTTAGTGGAGCTGTTGCTTGACTCTATGACAGAAATATTCCCCAATGAAGGACAAATTGGAGAAAAGATAATGAGGAGGAAATCTAAGAATTTGGGGAATAAGCAGATGAAGGCATGCTGATTGATGGGAAGACGATCAAAAATAATGAAGTGCAAAAGCCTAGAATTACAGGAGCTCAAAGCATCCAAAGAGCTGGGAAGGAGTGAAGTTTAGGAGGGATTTGAAAGCTAGGGAGTTGTGATTAAATTATAAGCCATTATAGTTTGCAAGGACATTGAAAGAACAAGGAGCATGAAATGGTGCCATATACCGAAATATAGCAATACCTTTCTTCATATCTGTCTGTTTATGGATAAAATAGTTGAAAACAGTAATCCACTAACAAAAAATGCCAACGTACATAGACAAAAGCATGATAGTGCTGTAGTTAGCATAATGCTATTACAGCATCAGTGACCCGGGTTCAATTTGCACCAACCCGTAAGGAGTTAATGTGTTCTCCCTGTGACTGCATAGGTTTCCACCGGGTGCTGATTCCCTTCCACATCCTGAGTTAGCAGGTTAATTGGTCACGTGTGCGGAACTAGTAGGCACAGGTTCGTTGGGCTGGAAGAACCTGTTACCATGCTGTATCTCAAAATAAAATAAATAAAACTAAGCAGGATGAAGCGTGTAACCAGATTTTGTTCCTTAATTTCCTACTGATTAAACTCCTCCATACATTCTGGTCTTTTTTGAATCCTGCTTGTACCTAATTATAATGCTGGCAGCTAGACCAGAAATAATTTTATAACAGAAGTGTTTGTTTATCACTTTAATGATCCCTTTTTGTATATTAGAAGCTTCCAATTACAATTCTCTTGCAAAATATAATTGTGTTAATTTTTCTAAATCATTATCTTCTAATGCCAATTTTCAGACTGAAGTCCTAAAGTATTCATTTTTCAAATAGCTATGTTTCTGTTGCCAGATTATTATTTTTGAACTGCACAATCTTAAATCCAATTAGAGAAAAGAAAGACAAGTTTGGGAAGGTGCTTCTTTCAAAAGATGTTGTGGTGCAAGCTTGATAGAGAATTTGGTGATTCAGTCATTAATTTTACAGGTTATGTGTCCCCATTGTGTCTAGTGCCATTATACATTAGCAAGCCTCTTGTGAAATCTCTCAGAAAGATGCATTTTCTCCAGACTTCCCTTTCAAAATCCAGATTTTCTTCGATGCATCCTGCCTTTAAGAGACTGAAGGAAATCAAGATATTCAAATATATCGTGTTTCTGTGTATGCTTAACAAATCTCACTCCAGTCCCCTTTGTTTCGGGGAGAACAGCCCCAGCTTCTCTTTCTAAATCTTACCAATAAAATTTCTCAAATCTGGGCCTACTGCCAACTTCAGGTGACCATGGTAACAGCTGTGGTTTCTGCTTTCTGTTTCTCGTATCATTCATTCATAACTTCCAGCAATCCAGGGGCTTTGGTATGTACATCAATTGCCTGGTGACTCAGTGGTCAGTTCCTTGGACCCTAGTCATGATTTCAAATGCATTGTGTTCTGGAAGACAGCTATATTAATAATTCTGCCTCAACATAGGATAAGAAGAAAATTTTAGCAAGGTCCATACCTCTCCGATTTTTATTAAACATGAATAGAGGAGGTGAATTTATGGGTGTATAGAATTTCATCCTATAACATGAAGGACACATAATAATACTCCTTCAAGTATGGTACACTTGAACTCCTGCAAATAGCCTTGTATTTTAGACATCAGCTGTACTAAAGCTATCTTTGTCATTCTAGTGGAGACGCATGAGACAGCTGTTGTTGGAATCTGGTGTCAGACATATCATGCTGGAGGAACTCAATGACTTCAAAGCATAATGTGTCCATTTCTCTCCATAGGTAGCTCCTATGAAAGAAATGGATAAATAATATTTCAGGTGGAGACCCTTCATCTCGATTGGATAAATGATCTTGACCCGAAATGTCAACTGCCCACTTCTCATTACGGAGACTACCTAACTTACTGAGTTATTCCAGCATTTCATATATCATTCTTGCCATTCCAAAGATGAATCATACGTGATGGTCATTTTTCCCCAGAATAAAAGCTTAATTCTTATTGATTCCTTTTGTCAACAGTCAACAGCAAACTAGTTCTGGTCTGGGAACATTTCTCTTCTTTAGACCATCAGACCATAAGACAAAGGAGCAGAAGTCGGCCATTTGGCCCATCCAGTTTGCTCCACCATTTTATCATGAGCTGATCCATTTTCCCATTTAGTCCCACTCCTCCGCCTTCTCACCATAACCTTTGATGCCCTGGCTACTCAGATACCTATCAACCTCTGTCTTAAATACACCCAATGAATTGGCCCCCACTGCTGCCCGTGGCAACAAATTCCATAGATTGTCCACCCTCTGGCTAAAAAAATTTCTTTGCATCTCTGTTTTGAATGGGCGCCCTTCAATCCTTAAGACATGCCCTCTCGTACTAGACTCGCCCATCATGGGAAACAACTTTGCCACATCCACTCTGCCCATGCCTTTCAACACTCGAAATGTTTCTATGAGGTTCCCCCTCATTCTTCTAAACTCCAAGGAATACAGTCCAAGAGTGGACAAACGTTCCTCATATGTTATCCCTCTCATTCCCGGAATCATTCTAGTGAATCTTCTCTGCACCCTCTCCAACGTCAGCATATCCTTTCTTAAATATAGTGACCAAAACTGCCCACAGTACTCCAAGTGAGGTCTTACCAGTGCCTTATAGAGCCTCAACATCACATCCCTGCTCTTATACACTATTCCTCTAGAAATGAATGCCAACATTGCATTCACCGACTCAACCTGGAGGTTATCCTTAAGGGTATCCTGCATGAGGACTCCCAAGTCCCGTTGCATCTCAGAACTTTGAATTCTCTCTCCATTTAAATAATAGTCTGCCCATTTATTTCTTCTGCCAAAGTGCATAACCATACACTTTCCAACATTGTATTTCATTTGCCACTTCTTTGCCCATTCTTCCAATCTATCCAAGTCTCTCTGCAGACTCTCTGTTTCCTCAGCACTACTGGTCCCTCCAGCTATCTTTATATCATCAGCAAACTTAGCCACAAAGCCATCTATTCTATAATCCAAATCATTGATGTACAACGTAAAAAGAAGCAGCTCCAACACTGACCCCTTTAGTGACCTATGTCTTGCTCTTGCATAATTTTGTGTTCCTGTTTTTCTGTAGTTACTGGAAGGACAATTCTTTTTTCTGTACATGTTTATATGTGAATATCCCATGTATAAACATGCACAGATTTGGGAACTTTACCATTGAAAACAATGAATGTCACACTTATCAACTCAGTTCTGATATCATCCCTGCTGGGAGAAATCGTTACCTTAAAATGGAAAGAGTAGTTTGGGTATATTCTGTGAACAGGACAGTAAATAAGTGCAGTCAATTTGTCAGAACAAAATATTGTAACTTATTTAAGTGAAAGCATCAAAGAAAGATTTATCTGCCAACAGCTTGGTTGTTATTTAGTTTTCCTGGTCTCGTGAAGAAATCATAAAACTTTCCAGTGGTGTATTGTGGACAAACTCTGAGAATTGAGCTGAGCCTTGCCACTGGATGTAAAAATAGGTGCAAAATTAAACACCAGAATTACATTCCACTGCATTAGCATTCCCGTAAGCATCGAGCAACTTCATGAAGCTGGAACAGAATTAATTCAGTATCACAGACACACAGGAGATTGCAGATGTTGGAATCTCGAACAAAAAAAAACAAACATACTTACCTCAGGTTCCATCTACATAAGCTAGAATCCAATGGTATTAACACCAAGTTTATGAGGCAAGAGGAGAAAAAATACCAGAGGACATGGGTTAGGGGTGAGGGGGGTAAAGTTTAAAGGGAACATTAGGGGGGGCTTCTTCACACAGAGAGTGGTGGGAGTATGGAATGAGCTGCCAGACGAGGTGGTAAATGCGGGTTCTTTTTTAACATTTAAGAATAAATTGGACAGATACATGGATGGGAGGTGTATGGAGGGATATGGTCCGTGTGCAGGTCAGTGGGACTAGGCAGAAAATGGTTCGGCACAGCCAAGAAGGGCCAAAAGGCCTGTTTCTGTGCTGTAGTTTCTATGATTTCAGTTAAGAGACGTATCTGTGTGTTCTTTCCCTACACCTGTTGGTCCACTAAGTTTCCCTTTCATTTCTCTGATCGCTTAGTTCCATCTGTCCATCACCCGGGTTTCTCCTGACTTATCCTATCCTTCCTTTCCCCTCCCTCATCTGTTTCCCTTAATTCATAAACCTCCCTTTATCTGGTCCCATTTATCACCCTTCAGTGTCTGTCACTATCTTTCCCTTCTCCAACCTCACACCACAAACCTGGCTTCATCTACTCAATTTTCCTTCCTCCTTATCGAAGCTTCCACCTATCACCCATTTGCTTCTGCCTCAAAGCTCTCCCATCCCCCATCTGCCATCAACCCCGCCTTACCTGGTTCCAGCTTTCCGCCTGCTAGCCCCTAAATTACCCTGCCCTCTCACCACTTCATACAAGTTTTCTTCCTTCTACATTCTCAGTCATGATGCGGGGTCTGAAATGGCATCCCCTTGCCTCCAAGGTACTGCTCGACCTGCTGAGTTTCTCCAGCCATTTGATATTTGATTCAGCATATGATATTTTATTAGATTTTTATCTTATCTCTAAACAAGGACAATCTTGACTTTCATATCTTCAATTTTCTTGTGGTTGATTATTATCTCTGTAAACTACTGTGGATCAAAGTTCAAAGTAAAATGTGTTACCATATACAACGCAGATATTCATTTTTCTGTGAGCAGACTCAGTAAACCGATAGAATGGTAACTATAACAGGATCAATGAAAGAGTTCAGAAGACAACAAACTGTGCAAATACAGGTACAAATAAATAGTAATAAACAACGAGAATATGAGATAATGAGATAAAGAGTTCTTAAAGTGAGATCATTGGTTGTGAGAAACATCTCAATGATGAGGCAAGTGGGTATAGTTATCCCCTTTTATTCAAAACCCTAATTGTTGAGGGTTAGTAATTGTTTTTAAAACCTGAGGCTATTCTACCTCCTATCTGATGGCAGCAACAAGAAGAGAGCATGACCTGGGTGGCAAGGATCTCGGCTGATAGTTGCTGCTTTCCTACAATAGCATTTCATGTAGATGAGCCCAATAGTTAGGAGGGTTTTACCCATGATGGACTTTGATTAAGATCAACATATGTTTTCAGCTGTATGCCCAGATCAATAAACAGCAATTATTTCAAGGTACTTGGTTCTATTTTATCAATATCTGAAGGATCTGAATCCAGTGTTCGAAGGCAACAAAACATCATAATATGAACACATCATAAATATGACCAAAATTAACAAGTCAATGGAAAAGTCAATAATTTTGTACATTCCTTGCAAGGAGACCATTTACTCTGCGTTCATTGTTTCCTGAGTAAAAGGCAGTGTCCTTATGCCTGAAGTCAACATTGTGGATTGACGACTATTTAGACTAGAATGGAAAATGTTAATGTATCAATAACTCAATGAATAATATTGGTCTAAGATTTCTTTCACAAAAGCTGCTGCACTGGAGCAGAGAGATAAGAATATGAGAAAACCTCAGCCTTAGAACCAAGAGTTGACAATCAGTAACATACAAATCCACATTTGTTATAGAAGTCTTACACCTGGTAAAAAATGATCTCGCTGTTAGTTTGTTATCTCATTCAGTTCCTGTTATCAAATAAAGCTTAACTTTATTTATGGCACATAAGCAAATCTTGGTTCTCAAAACCTCTAAGCAGCAGCCATATGGAGAAATAAATAGCAGTTCCAAATTGCCTTTACGTAACAGAGGTACAATCTTGTTATTGTTCTTTTCCAATCATGACTCAGATAGATTGCTAAGAAAAGCTTCAGATATTTATATCCTGTTTCTCACAAACTCACTCATTGACAATTAATTATGACTTGACATGTGTTATTGAGAATCTCTGCAAAAATGGATTCCCTACAAAGCAGCAGATGGCAGCTGTTTTCATCCTGTCTTTCATTGTTTCAGTATTTCTTTCAAAACAATCTGACTGTTTACTACTGTGGCTATGAAAGCAAGAAGCACAAATTGTAAATATCCTGTCTTAAAATTTGAGGAGCATATTTAAACACACACTTCAGAGCAGCTGATTTGGAATTACATTTTATCCTCAAGGCACTAAAAAAACGCACAAAGGAAATTCCCAGTTGTGAACTATGCTAGATTTCAGAGCTTGAATGGGAAAGCGATCCAGTGGTCAGAGTCTCCTTGGAATTGCCCAAGGTCTGTTCTGTTGGAAAAGGGGGATGTTTAGTGGTTCCATTGGGAAACAGTATGATAGGAGAATCAAGGAATAGTGTCATTATGAGATCAGGAGATAGAGATAATCAGGGGAATTGATATATTGACAAATTTCACGACATATGACAGTGATATAAATCTGATTCTGAATCTGATGGCTTAGGGGATTGGAGTCATAGTAAATCAGGGGAATAGGATCATTTTTGGAAGCTCAGGAGAATAGAGTCATCTGAGGATCAATGGACTGGGTCAACAGGAGCTTGGAGCTCATCAAGGGATAAAGGGAATGGACTCATTAAGGGTTTGTGGAATTAAGAGATCCAAATCTTGTGGCAAGAAGAGAGGTGGCCAGAGATTCTAGGCCTCCAGAAGATCAGGGGATGGTGGAATCAGAGCCAGCAAGGAACCTGAGGAATATTGCTGAGGTGTGGGCCAGAGCTGACAAGACTCGGATCGTGATGAAGGTTCTCAGCCCAAACTTCGATTGTTTACTCTTTTCCATAGATGCTGCCTGGCCTGCTGAGTTCCTCCAGTATTTTATATGTGCTGCTTGGATTTCCAGCATCTGCAGATTTTCTCTCATTTAAGACTTGGATTATGGTTGGAAAGTTAGGTCAGTACCTTGGAAATGGGTAAAGATTAAATAAAAATATCTTACTCAATGTAACACAGCACTTTTCAATCAATGTGATTATTCTCTCCAGCAATGCATGAGGACAATGCAGTCAGACTAGCATGATCATAAAACCAAAATACACTGTAGGTGCTGGGGTCAAAGCAACACTCACAAACACTCTGGAGGAACTCAGCAGGTCGGGCAGCATCCGTGGAAATGATCAGACAACGTTTCGGGCCAGAACCTTTCATCAGGAGTGAAGAGGGAAGGGGCAGAGGCCCTATAAAGAAGGTGGGGGGAGGGTGGGAAGGAGAAGGCTGGTAGGTGCCAGGTGAAAGACCAGTAAGGGGAAAGGTAAAGGGGTGGGGGAGGGGAGGCAGGGAGGTGATAGGCAGGAAAGGTGAAGAAAGAATAGGGGAAAACACAATGGGTAGTAGAAGGAGGCAAAACCATGAGGGAGGTGATAGGCAGCTTGGGGAGGGGACAGAGTGAAATAGGGATAGGGGAAGGGACGGGAAGGGAATTACTGGAATTTGGAGAATTCTATGTTCATACCAAGGGCTGGAGACTACCTAGATGGTATCTGGGGTGTTGCTCCTCCAACCTGAGTTTAGCCTCATCACGGCATTAGAGGAGGCTATGTATGGACATATTCGAATGGGAATGGGAAGCGGATTTGAAGTGGGTGGCAACCGGGAGATCCTGTCTGTTGTGGTGGACGGAGTGGAGGTGCTCGATGAAGCAGTCCCCCAGTCTGCATCGGGTTTCACCGATGTAGAGAAGGCCGCACCGGGAGCACCGGATGCAATAGATGACCCCAACAGACTCACAAGTGAAGTGTTGCCTCACCTGGAAGTACTGTTTGGGGCCCTGAATGGTGGCAAGAGAGGAGGTGTAGGGACAGGTGTAACACTGATGCTTACAGGGATAAGTACCAGGTGGGAGATCCATGAGGAGGGACATGAGGATCAGGGAGTCGCGGAGGGACCGATCCCTGCGGAAAGCAGAGAGGGGTGGAGAGGGAAAGATGTGCTTAGTTGTGGGGTCCTGTTGAAGGTGGCGGAAGTTGCGGAGGATAATGCGCTGAATCCGGAGGCCAGTTTGGTGGTAGGTGAGGACAAAGGGAACTCTGTCCCTGTTGTGGTGGCGGGAGCATGGGGTGAGGGCCGAAGTGCAGGAAATGGAGGAGATGCGGGTGAGGGCATCACTGATGACGGCAGAAGGGAAACCACAATCCTTAAAGAAAGAGGACATTTGAGATGTCCTGGAATGGAAAGCCTCATCCTGGGAGCAGATGTGGTGGAGACGGAGGAACTGGGAATAGGGAATGGCATTTTTGCATGTGGCAGGGTGGGAAGAGGTATAGTCGAGGTAGTTATGAGAGTAGATGTCAGTGGACAGTCTATCTCCAGAGATGGAAACCGAGAGATCGAGAAAGGGGAGAGTAGTGTCCGAGATAGGCCAAGCGAATTTGAGGGCTGGGTGGAAGTTTGAAGTAAAGTCGATGAAATTGACGAGCTCAACATGGGTGCAGGAAGCAGCACCAATATAGTCATCGATGTAGCGAAGGAAAAGTTGGGGAGCAGTACCAGAATAGGTTTGGAGCACAGACTGTTCCACATAACCAACGAAGAGGCAGGCATAGCTGGGGCCCATGCAAGAGCCCATAGCTACACTATACCAGTGCTATAGACTAGCATGATTCCTGCTAAGAAAGTACCCTTTCATTTTCTGGAGTAATGCAAAATGACCCAGTACTTGCTACTGTTGCCTCCCACTCCATACTAAATATATTTCCGATTGCATAGTGCTGGAGAATCAATATTACTGCATTGATTTTCTGAATTTGATGATTTCAGAAAACAATGCATCTTAGAAATAGCTTAAAGATCTTCTTTTAATCTTATGAAATAAATCTAAATCCCATCATTACTTTCCATATACATAACTAGAAATTGAACAATATGTTTTACTTAAGAAGTTCCTGAAAACAGTGTATGCTCAGAATTATGAGGTTAACTGCTTAAATTTCAAATCAATGTTTTCCAACAACAGCTTTGTGTTTCTTTTCATTGAATAGTTAGAGCAGTTTTTTTTTCTCATTGCCAGTGTTTTTTTAATTTTAGCTATAACGATGATAAAAACCAAACATAACACTGCACGTGTCCTCTTGGAGATATTACAAGTTTCTACTTCTGTGCCAAAGCCAGACTCATTAGAAGCAAATAACCATCCAGTCTCAGAAATCACTGACTAATGTTGCAAATTAGATATACAGTATTATAATGTTATAATACAGGTATATGTCTCAGATAATTGGATATTTTGAACATATTTTATGTAAGGTGCTCTCTTATTCAAAGATTATAAAATTATTACTGCATGTGTAATGAATGTACTTGAGACAGATATATGAGACCCCAGAGGGCAATTCAGAAAGTAGTGTAAAACTCACGAATAGCAGGAATCAGACGATTTTGAAGGCTTTTTTTCATTAGTTATAGAGATTTGTCTTATTCTTAATTCTGCCAAGGACAGTGTTCTCCTAGGAGTCTAAACAATTGTTTTGATTTCTGAATTCTTTGTAAGCTATTAGTGTGCCTTCTGCAATCTTCGTACGTCATTGCAACCTTGGAAACACTATTGACATTTTGGAGTGTAATCTGAGTTAAGTTTCAATGGTATTTAGTGATTGGAGAACAGTTTATATACAGAATTAAGCAATCGAATTTTATGAACAAGGATTTGTCAACAATTATATAGAATTTACCGGATCAAAACAGACTATTCAGCCTGCTTAAGCCACACAAGAACTTTCCTAACCTTATTCATTTAATCCTGCTAATATCTTGTATTCCTTTGTTTCCTGTCTATCCAGCTTCTACTAACATAGGACGTATCCTTGCCCTTCACCTCAGCTCTTCTTTTCTACATAGTAACTGCACCTTGTAAAGACAAGTCAATTGAATTGAATGGAGTAAAAATTACCCTCCCTTACTTCTAATACCTAGTTTTGGTCTCCAATTTATATCTTTATATGATCAAACCTTTTCATAACCTTAAAGGACCTTGGTACATGAATGAAAGAAAAATGGAGGGCGTATGCCAGTGAGAAAGGTTAGATTGATATTCGAGCAGATGAAAAAGTCAGCACAATATCATGAGCCACAAGACCCATTCAGTGCCGTACTCTTCTATGATCCAACTCCTTCAAGAGATGTTGTCATATTTCTGTCTTTCCATATGCTCTCTAAACCTCATACTTTTTTAATGTCTGTTGCCATTGGGAATAAAAGTCAGAAATTTCCTGTCTGCACATACTCACTGCCATATCTTTGACCCGTGGAGTCATAAGGTCATTGAAAAAGGGCATTTGAACAACTCTACCTATGTCAATGGTTGTACTCATCTATACCTATAATAATTTATTAGCACATGGTTTGCATCTGTCCATGGATAATTTTTGGCATTTCCATCTTCCTGATGACAAATACGTCTCCAGGAACATGGCACTTCTTAAGAGAAAATAATTTGGCAACCTGAACATTGAGGAAGTCGGTGATTTTCTTATTGAGGAAAAGTTTTGGATTACTGAGGGTATCCTTAGAAGCCGATTAATGCCCTCAATAATTGTCTGCTGGAAATGTCAGAACTAACAGTTCCGAGTGCCCAAGTACCATTTGGTTGTTGATTAAATAAAACAGATTACATTTTCCCTCTGTGAGGACCCCTCTGATGCTGTGGTGAGCATCATGGTGACGTGGTAGAGATCTTTTGCAGTGACTTGGATAGATCATATTGTGAGGTTAATGGAGAGGCCATCCACGACTTAGAGTGTGGTCAAAGGTTTTCCTGTGACATCACAAACCTCACGAATGACAGCCTTGGGGCACGCAAGCTGACTAATTTATTTCTTAGCTCCACATAGTCACATGGTCCAGAGGAATGCAATTTTGTTTAGCTGTATACATGTGTACAGTTGAAAGAAAGCAAACTTGAACTTCAAATTGAATAGGAAGTAATAACACAAGAAATTCTGCAGATGCTAGAAATCCAAAGCAAAACATACAAAATGCTGGAGAAATTCAGGTCAGGCAGAATCCACGGAAATGAACAAACAGTCAACATTTTGGCCTTCTACCCTTCTTCAAAACTGGAAAGCAAGGGAGAAGACGCTAGAATAAAAAGTGGTAGGTGGGGGGAGAAGGATGGAGACGGGTAGGAAAAGTAAAGGGCTGGAGAGGAAGGAATCTGATAAGTGTGGAGAGTGGACCACAGGAGAAAGAGAAGGAGGAGGGGCACCAGTAGAAGGTGATAGGCTGGTGAGAGGCAGTAAGAGGCCACAGTGGGGCATAGAAGAAGAGAGGAGGGGGTGGGATAACTATTTTACCAGATGGAGAAATTGAGATTCACGCCATCAGGTTGGAGGCTACCTAAGGTGTTGCTCCTCCACCCTGAGGGTGGCCTCATATTGTGGCACAAGAGGAGGCCATGGACCTACATGTCAGAATGGGAATGGAAATCAGAATTAAAATGTTTGGCCACCAGGAAGTTCCACTTTTGGTGGATGGAGCAAAGCATTCCCCCAATTTACGGTGGGCTTTACCAATGTAGAGGAGCACAAGATACAATAGGTGACCCTGGAAGATTCATTGGTGAATTGTTGCCTCATCTGAAAGGACTGTTTGGGGCCTGAAAGGAGGTGAAGGAGGAGATGAATGGGCAGGTGTGGAACTTTGCCTACTTGGAAGGATAAGTGCTAGGAAGATTATTAGTGGGGAAGGATGAATAGATAAGGGAATCATGGAGGGAGCGATCTCTGTGGAAAGTGGAGAGTAAGGAGGGGAGTTAACGATGTGCTTGGTGATCCCCTTGGAGATGCTGGAAGTTGTGGAGAATGATGAGTTAGATGCTGAGGCTCATGGGGTGATAGGTAAGGACAAGACAAACTCTATCACTGTTATTGCAATGGGAAGATGGAGTGAGCACAGGTGTCTGGTAAATGGAGGAGATGTAGGTGAAGGCACCATGAATGGTGGAGGAAGGGAAACTCTGTTCTTTGAAGAAGGAGGACATCTCCGATGTTGTGGAAAAGAAAACCTCACCTGGGAACAGATGTGGTGGAAACAAAAGAACTGAGAAAAGGGGATAATATTTAGGAGACAGGGTCGGAAGAGGTATAACAAGAAGTCTTTTATTGAGAAGGAAGTGGAGAGCATTAAGGTCTTCTTGATGGAGGATAGAAGAGTAAAGGGATGACATGCATGGTGAAAAAGGTAGTCAGAGACATGGTACTGAAAGTTAGTGAGGAGTTTAAGTGTGTGAAAAATGTCACAACTGTAAATGGGAAAGGACTGAACCAAGGGGGGGTAGAATGGAGTTGAGGTAGAAAGACACAAGTTCAGTGGGGCGGGAGCAAGCAGAGGCAATGGGCCTACCCAGACAGTCAGGTTTGTGGATATTGGGTAGAAGGTAGAAGTGAGTAGTGTGAGGTAAGGGAACTATGATTTTGGTGGCAGTACAAAGATGTGAGGTCAGTGATGGTGTTGGAGATAATTTTCCGATGGATCAAAGTGAGGTCCTCATTAAATTGAAGTGTTGTCTCTGTAAGCTGTGTGAGAGTATGCTCTTTGCATCTTTGCAGGTGGATATGTGTTATCCTCTCTGTGAGGACCTCATTTGATACCGTGCCAATCGTTGCCATAATGCCTTCAGGAATAGATAAATGTAGGAATGTCCCACCTTAGTCACCCATTGAATGAATGTCTCATCCCGTAAATGATGGCAGGGCTGATTTAAACAATCTGTGAATGAATAGTCATGGTACAGAGGGATATGGGCCAAACGCAGTCAAATGGGACTGGACTATTTAGTCAGTCTGGATGAGTTGGGCAGGTGGCCTGTTTCTGTGCTCTATATCAATGAACTCTGAAAGGTAAACAGACTACATTCATTTCTGAAACTGCCCAGTCATATTTCATGATGTAAGTGGATTGCCATGTTGGAGTGATGTCATGGAGTCACAGAGTGAGAAGAACAAGCCAGCATGAATAGAGGCCCTTCAGCCCATCTATCCAGTCCCCATATCCTGCATTTGGCTCATGTCCATTTAAGTCCCTGACCTACATGTACCCATGCAAGTAGTGCTTAGAAACATAGAAAACTTACAGCACAATACAGGCCCTTCAGCCCACAAAGCTGTGCCGAACAAGTCCCTACCTTAGAACTACCTAGGCTTTACCCATAGCCCTCTATTTTTCTAAGCTCCATGTAGCCATTCAGGAGTCTCTTATGTTACGTACCCCGTAACTGGGTTGCCAAACCAGCAGAAATGGATCACTCAGTTGGAGTCTGGAGTACTAGAACTAAGAAAGTTTTATTAAAGAAACAAGCAACACAGTAATCGAAAGGATAATAAATGCAACAATTCAACAATGATAACCACACATGTGCACAGAATTAAGATAACAGCATCAATCAAGCTCTATCGTTGTCTAGGGGTAAATGACCAATTTCAAAATGACTCAAAGTTCAATCCAGTTAGTAGTTCAGTTCGCAGTAATCGTTGCCATGGCGATGGACAAGATGGGGGAAGAGAGACATAGAATAGGAACAACTGATCATTCAGAACAGCTTCACTCACAGACCAGCGGGATGGCTCACAGACCAGCGAGATGGCTCACAAACAGCATTTGGGCGGGTCCTTGGTGATGTCACCTGAGGTCACCGACTGTGACCCCTCCTCCAGATGCGGTCGATCCTCTGCAGTGAACCCGGCACCCAGGCAAGGGCGGACACACACCGGGTTCCCGCTGATCGTACCTTTCCACCCTTGTCGTTGTCTGGTACTTCTCACCCACTCGTGAGAAGCGCACCGCTTCCAGGGTCTCGTTACCTCGGGTGGCGTGTGTGTCTGTCTTAGCGAACCTGTCCCTTTTTATCCCCCTGCTGGGGTATCGCCTGTCCATCACTTCAAACAGTTCAGGGTTCAAAGGGGGGAGCCGCTCCAGACAGGTCTCTCTCCCACATCCCTTCATTACACATCTCCAGACGCTGCTCCATTGTTCCTTATCTCTCCTTCCCCTGAGGGCAGGTGGCAGACCAACTGCTGATGCCACTGATGCTAGCCCAGGCCAGCAAACATCTTAATTTTATGTGTATTCTCGTAACACTTAAAAGACCCTATCGTATCTGCCTCCACCACCACCGCTGGCAGCCCATTCCACGCATTCACCACTCTCTGCGTAAAAAACTTAACCCTGGCATCTGCTCTGTAGCTACTTCCAAGCAACATAAAACTATGCCCTCTCGTGCTAGCCATTTCAGCCCCGGGGAAAAGCCTCTGACTATCCACACGATCAATGCCTCTCACTATCTCGAACACCTCTATCAGGTCACCTCTCATCCTCCATCACTCCAAGGAGAAAAGGCCGAGTTCACTCAAATATGCTCATAAGGCATGCTCCCCAATCCAGGCAAATCTCCTCTGCACCCTTTCTATGGTTTCTACATCCTTCCTGTAGTGAGGCAACCAGAACTGAGCACAGTACTCCGAGTGGGGTCTGACCAGGGTTCTATAGAGCTGCAACATTACCTCTCAGCTCTTAAACTCAATCCCACGATTGATAAAGGCCAATGCACCGTATGCCTTCTTAACCACAGAGTCAACCTGCATAGCAGCTTTGAGTGTCCTATGGACTCGGACCTCAAGATCCCTCTGATCCTCCACACTGCCAAAAGTCTTACCATTAATGCTATATTATGCCATCATATTAAATGATACCATTCTACCTGTCACAGCCACTTCCACACTAACTTCTGTGTGAAGGAGTTGTCCCTCACAGTTTTCTTAAATCTTTCCCCTTCCACCCTAATTCTATGCCCTCCTAACTTTGGGGTCATCTATCCTGGTGAAAAACCTGCTAGCATCCATTTTACCTCCACCCCTCATGATCTTATAAATCTGTGTGATGTCACCACACATTCTCCTGTGCTCCAAGGAGTAAAGACATAGCCTGGTCAATCCCACTCTGGAAATCTGGCCCCAAGAGGGAACATCCTCGTAAATCTCTTTCACACTCTTTCCTATTTAAACACATCTTTGCTATAACAGAGTGACCAAAACAGTACTTCAATGGCAAAATAATGTCTCAGCTCCTATGCGCAGTGTCTTGACTAATAAAGCCCAGTGTACTAAATGCCTTTTTCACCACTCTGACTACCTGAGATGCCACTTTCAACAAACTGTGTGCTTGTACCCCTAGGTCTCTTCAAACTATTATAATCCATAGTGCCCTAACAGTCACTGGTTTGACTTTCCAAAATGCATTGCCTCATGCTTATCTGTATAGAAATCCATTTGCCACTCCGTCGCCCACTTCCCTCTTTGATCAAGAACCCACTGTAACATTCTTCACCATCAACAAAACTCCTAAGTTTGTGTCACTCATAAATTTACTGATCATGGCTTGTGGATACACATCCAAATCATTTGAATGTTCATTGTCTTCTTCTGCTGTAGTCCATCCACTTCAAGGCTCGATATGTTGTGCATTCAGCGAGCTCTTCTGCACACTAGTGTTGTAATGTGTGGTTATCAAAGTTACTGTTACCTTCCTGTCAGTTCAAATCAATCTGGCCATTCTTCTCTGATCTCTCTCATTAACAAGCTTTTTCACCCACAGAACTGCTGCTCACTATATGCTTTTTTTTTGCTTTTTGTACCATTCTCTGTAAATTCCAGAGACTGTGTTGTGTGTAAATCTCAGGAGATTATCAGCTTTTGAAACTCAGACCACCCCGTCTGGCACCAACAAACCACAGTTAAAGTCACTTAAATCACATTTCTTCTCTGTTCTGATGTTTGGTCAAAGTTCAAAGTAAACTTATTATCAAAGTACATATATGTCACCATATGCTACCCTGATATTCATTTCTTGTAGGCATTCACAGTCAATACAAAGAAACACAATAGGATAAATGAAAAACTGCACATGACCAAAGACAGACGAACAATCAATGTGCAAAAGGCAACAATTTGTGCAAATACAAAAAAAGAAAATAAACACAATAATCATAAATAAATCATAAATATTGAGAACATGAGTTGTAGATTCCTTGAAATTGAGTCTATAGTTTGTGGAATCAGTTCAGTGTTGAGGTGAGTGAAGTTATCCACTCTGGTTCGGGACCCTGATGCTTGAGGGATAATAACTGTTCCTGAACCTGGTGTTGAGGGATCTTAAGAGTCCTGTACCTCCTTCCTGATTGCAGCAGTGAAAAGAGCATGGCCAGGATGGTGGGGGTCCTTTATGATCGATGCTGTTCGCTTCCGACATCACTCCTTGCAGATGTGCTCAATGATGCTGAGAGCTTTACCTGGAAAGATCTGGGCTGCATCCATTACTTTTGAAGGTTTTATTTTCCATTTAAGGGCATTGCTGTTTCCATACCAGCTCTTAATGCAACATGTCAGAATACTCTCTGCAACCTGCCCCCATGCATCAATAGACTTTGTTTAACTTTTAGAGGACACACTGAATCTTTGCAAACTTCTAAGAAAGTATAAGAAATCACCTCTTGACCATGACTGCATGACTTTATGCATTGAATTGCTGCCATATGATTGGCTGATTATATTTGCATTAACAAGCTGGTGTATGGGTGTACCTAATAATGTGGCCACTGAATATTTAAATAATGAATTACAAGAGTTCCAACACTGACCCCTATGGCATACCACCAGTCATGGACCTCTATCCTGCGAAACAATTTTAAACCACCACACTTTGTTTCTACCTCTGACCCACCCATCTAGCTCTCCCTGGATTTCATGGGACCTAATCTTCCAGAGGAGCCTATCATGCAAGAGCTTGCTGAAGTCCAAATAGACAACTTTCACTGACTACCTTCATCTACCTTTCTGGTTACCTTTTCAATACACTCTAAAAGATTTCTTAAACATGACTTTCCACATACAAAGTCGCCCTGAGACTTGCTAATCACACCACCCTGAGTCTTCTTAATCACACTCTTTCTGTCCATATAGTTGTAGATCCTGTCCCTTTGAATTCTTTCCAGTAACTTTCCCAATGCTGATGTGAGGCTGACCAGCCTGAAGTTCCTTTTTTAAACAAAGAATCTACAGTAGGCACCTTGCAGTCTTTGGGAGCTTTACCGCTGGGTAATGATGAAGCAAATATCTCCACAATAGGCCTCTGTTCCTTTCCCTCTTACCTCACACAATGTTCTAGGATGTGCTTGGTCAAGCCTTGAGGAATTTATTCACTGCAATGTGCCATTAATCTACAAATACTTCCTCTCTGGTAATATGAATGCACTCTAAATCATCTCCACTCATTTCCTTTATTTCTTGACCATGACTTTCATCTTAGTAACTACCAAGAAGAAATATATCTTACAAGTCCCTACCATCTTCATGGCTCAAACCAGAGGAACTCTGCTTAGCTGTAATGGTACTTACATTCTCCATAGCCACTTTTTACTCTTAAACATATTTCTATATTATGAGTAAAAAATACACTCAAAAAACATTTCATGTATTTATGTTTTACTCTTAATTTAATATAGCCATTGAAACTCTTCAGATTTTCCTTAACCTTACCTAGCAAATCCATCTCATAACTTCTTAAGTTTTCTTGTTACATTGCGCCATGCCTGGTCATCCAAGATCATAGGCACCACCATTACACCCGATCTTATATTATTGAGGGAGAAAATGTACAGTGCATCAGAGAGATATCATTCAAAGTCTATCTTATACCAGGGAACTGTCAGGCACACTAATCTGAATTGTTTATAAATGTGCCCTTGCTCATTTACTTGGACTATATCACTTTTATGCCTGATTTACACATAAAAACAGATGCTGATAAACACAGGGGATCCTGCAGGTGCTGGAAATACAAAGTAACACACACAAAAATGCTGGAGGAACTCATCAGGCCAGGCAGCATCTGTGTAGAAGAATAAAAAGTTGACATTTCAGGTCGAGGCCCTGCATTAGGTGCTGCTCCTTGCACTCATTCCAGCAGGAATTATCTGTTTATTCTTACTCAATCAGCTAACCTGTGTTCAGTTTATAATAATGTGTTACTCAGAATCGCATGGACTTCAGTTTTGTGTAATAACTTCATGGCTGGCTTTTTGAAAACCCAATCCAAACTGAAATCATAAGTGTAAACCTGATGCATTTTGAAACTGAAGCAAGGTTTCATCAAGTGATAGCAGTGGAATGACAACTGCTCAGATCAAAATCCCAGGCAGAGTCATTTGCTCACATCACTTCCAGCTGTCAACTCAATTATGTTGAATATATTGTTACATTAACACCATTCTTTAAATGCAAGTTGTTGCAATGACATTACTTCTGGCCTTGCAAGTAGCTGCTTTAAACTTGATAGATGCTCCTTCAAAAGTAGGTAAAATGCAGTCCATGCTAGTGACCTACACTGGATTGAGAATGAAAGAGGACGTGCATTGACACATCTCCCTGAAGGGCTTCCTTGTATATATGTTCCAGTCTTAATTCTTCCAAGTTTATACTGGGACAGGAAGGAAAAGGTTAAGTAATACCTATCAGGCCATCTGGACTTCTTATAATCAGAATTCTTTCCAACTATCACTGCCTCGGCTTGTGCGTGAAGCCATAGAATAATCTGAAAGGATGATCCAAATTCTCGGAACTCGTTTTTAGCTGAAAACATGATATCGGAAAATGCAGAATAAAGCTGCCATCTCTGTAGCAGAAGTAAATAAATGCAAAGCATCTTCCATTTGAGAAGAAGCTTTAACTGGAAATTTTACTGGGAAGATTTTTTTCTTTTGCTTCCCAGTCATCCAATCAGCTTCATTGTTTGCAAAAAAAACCAAATGTTTGCTGGAATGGCATATATAAAACAGATAGATACACGTGTCATGAATTTTCCAGTGAATTGTCTATTTTTAAATTTAATTTAATTTAACTTTATTGAGATATAGCGCGGAGTAGGCCCTATCAGCCCTTCGAGTCTTTTCATCCAGAAATCGCCCAACTTAATCCTAGCTTAATCACAGGACAATTTATAATGACCAATAACTTATCAACCAGTATTCCTTTGGACTGTGGGAGGAAGCCGAACACCCGGAGGAAAAACATATGGTGACGGGGAGAACATACAAACTCCTTACAGGTAGTGGAGGAAACAGAAAAGTGTTGTGTAAACCACTACACGGACATGCTGGCCCAGCATTTCTCCGGCATTTTTCTACACCGTTGCATTACACGGCTAACACCGAAATGGTGGGATCATTTTTAAGTTACATGAACCGGTGGGTAGGAAGCAGGTGGAGGTTGAAGAGGTTGCAGTAGCCAAACATAATAGAACTGTCAGGACATCAGGAAGCCAGCCAAGTGCTAACCTTACAAGGTTCCAGTGGGAGCCTTGTGTCATCAAACCATACAGGGGAGATGGGTTCCGAATTTCAATGTATTAATCACTTAATCAGAATGCTATTAACATTGCTTTATGAATTTAAAGAAAGGTCCAGAGGCTTTGCAGGCTTCCTAGAACTCATCTGTGTAAGTAAAGGAATAGTTTGTGCTGAATAATATTCAGGAGACTCTATTAATGAGCAATGTGACTTCATAGCTATTTCCTGTTGTGAGATTTAACTATGAACTGCTGTACAGTTTGTGAACTTTAGAACTGCAGTCTGTATTTTGGAGTTCTGAACTGTCACGTCAGCTTGGTTATCACTTATGCAGCCTTATGTCAGAAATCAAATAGAACGTAGAACATAAAACAATGCAGCAATTTACAGAACCTTAGACCCATAATGTTGAGCCAACCAGTATAAACCTACTGAATGATCAATCTATTTCTTCCATCCTACACAGCCAATAACATCCATGTGCCTATCTACGAGTCTCTTAAATGTCCCTATTGGATCAGTCTTGACCACCACCTCCAGCACTGCATTCCAGGCACCCGCCACTCTCTGTGTTATAAAAACCTGCTTCTGTCGTCTCCTCTACACTTTCCTCCACTCACCTTAAACAGACGTCCTAGGAGAAAAGTGCTGGCTGTCAACTCTAGTTATGCCTCTCAATCTCATCAAGTCACCTTTCATCCTCCTCCGCTGCAAAAGGAAAAGCCCGAGCTCGCTCAACCTTTCCTCGTAAGGTAAGTGTAGGTGAAAGTGCAGTCCTGATGCAATTAATGCAGTATCCACTTTTGACACTGAATTCAGGAGCAGGGCACCAAATCCCAGTTCGTGAGCTCTGAGTCAACCTCCAGTCATCTCTTCATGGTGGCACTTACAGCATTCTTCCCCCCACCTCTAGGAAGCAGAAATGCCCCCACACTTCATTTCAGGAGGGGGCTCCGAGGCAAAATAAATTCCCTTCATCATCTTAGTCATGCAGTCAATGAGCAGTCCAGCACAGGAAATGGCTCATCAACCTGTCTCATCCACGCCAAACTTATTCTATCCAGTCCCATTGACCTGCACCTGGACCATAACCGTCCATACCCCTCCATTCCATGTACTCAGCCATATTTCTCTTAAGTATTAAAATCTGATTTGCATCCTCCAATTTCACCGGCAGCTCATTCCACACTCTCACCACCCTCTGAGTGAAGAAGATGCCCCCTCCATGTTCCCTTTAAAGATTTCACCTTTCATCCTAACCTATGACCTCTAGTTCTGGTCTCACCCAACCTCTTACTTTAAGTTCTCCAGTAATTTTCAAACATTTGTAATATCCTCTTCTTTGCTGGAACTTAAATGGAAGTATGCACATGATAAGCATGCCAGCCCAATCTATTAGATTTAAAAATCCAGGTGTAACATATCATTGGTGCAGCTGTCTTCAAAAGCTCCTGATAGACATGAAGAGTAAACCTGGAGTGGCTGGGTGGACCGGGCCAGCGGGCTGGCGTGCGTGAACGTGGTTTGGAACTCGTTGAGGGAAAGAAAGTGGGGAAGGAGAGGGAATTGCTGGGAGGGGGTCGAGTGGGACCCGTAATGGCGGACAAGGTGAGGTGGGGGTTGAGGGAAAGAGAGTAGAGAAGGAGCGGAATAGGGATTCGGGATCGGAGGTAGGCAGCTGGGGAGAGATAGATTATTGTGAAGGGAGAAATAAAGGGAATGAGGAGATAGTGAAGGGACGGATGAATGAAAACTGAGACAAAGGGAATAAAATAATAAGAAATGACAGTGGAGAGAGATCTGAAAGTGAGGAAGATGAACAAGTTCAGAGAGAAAGTGTTGTCATAATTAGGTTTAATGAGAAGGCTCAGGGACATATGAAGAAAATTAACCTGTTTGTGCTAACAACAACTCTGGCAAATAAGATAGAGGAAATAGTATTTGCAAAAGTCCTTAATGATGGCAACTTATTGGTAAGATGTGCAAACGAGGAACAACTTGAGAAAGCACTCAAGCTAAAAGAGATAGGAAAATGCAAAGTGGAATACACAGAGAGGGTGGGAGCACAAAACAGTGGTTGTAAAGGAGTGATCACGGTGGTACCAATGACTATAAATATGGAGGAGTTAAAGAGGAATATCAAAGGAGGAAAAGTAATAACTGTTCAAAGACTGAAAACAACAAAGGAGGGAGTGAAAAAGGAAAGTGAATCAGTATTGATTGAATTTGAAGAAGAAAGAGTGCCAAGGAAGGTGTTCCTGGGTTTCATGAGTTACCCAGTAAGGGTGTATGTGCCAAAGCCATTGAGGTGCTATAATTGTCAAAGGTTTGGACACATAGCTAAAAGCTGTAAAAGGCAGAGAAGATGTGCTAGATGTGGGGGTGATCATGAATATGGAAAGTGCGGAACAGGAGTGCAACCAAAATGCTGCAATTGTGGAGGAGATCATAATGTGGCATATAGTGGATATGAGGTTATGAGATGGGAGAATACAATTCAAGAAATAAGAGTGAAAAGAAAGATCACTTGTGCAGAAGCTGTAAGAATGTTAAGAGAACAGAATAATGCTCCTAATGAACAGGGAGCAATAGGGATACGAGAGATGCAACAAAGAACAAATGACAGGATTTATGTAGACATAACGGCACTAGTAACATTCATTGCAGGAGCGATTAATAGTACGGCTGAGGTAAAGTCAAAAAGTGACAAAATTCAGCTGGTGGTCAAAGCAGCAGTGAACCATTTAGGGTTAGTAGGACTGACATGGGAGGAAGTGAGGGAGAACCTCACTAATCAGTCAAGCCAGGAAGTGTCATGAGTTGGTTAATACTAATTATGGTGATTCTTTTGCAATGGAATGCAAGGAGCTTACTGGCCAATAGCCAGGAATTCAAGCACTTTATTGAAGAAATGGTTGTAAAACCGGATGTAGTGTGTATTCAGGAAACTTGGTTGAAACCAACTTTAGACTTTGTGGTATATGGGTATACAATGATGAGGAAAGATAGAAATCTAGGGGGAGGAGGGGGTTTTGCTATGTTAATCAAGCAAGGTATACCATATAGGGTACTGGAAAAAGGAGATGATCAGGAATACATAGTGGTGGAAGTGTGGGAGAGAGGAGAGGGAGTGGTTATAATTAACTACTACAATCCATGTAGAAGATTGGATAAGGACAGCCTGTTAAGGATACAAGGACAAAACAGACATAAAGTAGTGTGGTGTGCAGATTTTAAAGCTCACAGCACAATATGGGGGGATCAGATTACAGATCCAAATGGAAAGGTAATTGAAGATTTGATGGAAGAAAAGGATTTGGTGTGTATGAATGATGGTAGAGAGACAAGGATAGACATAACAACAGGAACTGACTCAGTGTTAGATATTACGTTAGTGTCTAATACTTTGGTTGGTGTTACTAACTGGGGAGTTTGGACTGCTTCAGCAGTAGGCAGTGATCACTACCCAGTTTTATGTTCAGTGGGTGAAAGAGTTGAAGACCAGGTGGCAGAATCCCAAAGTGGGTGTTTGGAAAAGCAGATTGAGGTAAGTTCCAGAAGTTGAGTGAAGAAGCATTGACAAGGATTGAGATTTCTGGAAATATAGATGAGTTAAACAGTCAGGTGACATCAGCAATTATTATGGCAGCAGAAGGGTCTATACCTAGGAGTAAAAATAGGATGAATAGGAAACTGGTACCATGGTGGACAGAGGAATGTTGTCAGGCTGTAAAAAACAGAAATAGAGCATTCAGGCTAGTTAAAAGAATTCATAATATGCAGCATTTGGTTCAACAGGCAGTGGTGAGGAGAACTATACGTCAAGCTAAAAGGGCAAGTTGGAGGAGTTGTTGCAACAAAATAGGAAGAACAACATCTGTGGGAGAGGTATGGGGAATGATTAAGAGGATGGGAGGAGATAGAAGGGAATGGGAATATTTGGTAATGATATCTGAGGAGAAAATGGCAGTCTCCAGTAGGGATAAGGCTGAGATCATGACCATGTCATTTGTACAGATACACAGTTCAGAAAATTTGTCTGAAGAAGGGAGAAGGAGAAGGGAAAGAACAATGAGTCAACACCCAGGTGTGTTAGACAGGAGGGAAGGAACAGATGATATAATTGATGATCCATTTACGTTAGCAGAAATGGTGAGAGCAATAGAGAGATCGAGACCAACCTCCCCAGGGAAAGATCTGATATGCTCTGCGATGCTTAAAAATCTAGGAGAAGGAGCACTCTTGAAGTTGCTGCATTTTTATAACAAAGTGTGGGAGGAGGGAAGATTACCAAGTGCATGGAAAGAGGCAGTAGTAATTCCAATAAGGAAATCTGGCAAGGATCTGTCAAAACCCACTAGCTACAGACCAATAGCAACATCAAATCTATACAAGATAATGAAAAGGATGATAACAGAAAGGTTATCACATGAGCTTGAGAAGAGGGGAATGCTGGCAAGTTATCAGAGTGGTTTTAGGAAGGGAAGGAATTCCATGGACTCAGTGATAAGGTTGGACACTGAAATAAGAAAGGCCCAGGCAAATAAAAAGTCAGTAGTTGCAGTGTTTTTTGACATTGAAAAAGCCTATAATATGATGTGGAAGGAAGGATTATTAATTAAACTGCACAAGATGGGGGTTGGTGGGAAGAGTTTTTAATTGGATTAAAGATTTTTTGTTTGGTCGAAAAATTCAAGTTCGGATTGGATCAGAATTATCAAAACAGTACATAGTGGGAAATGGCACACCTCAAGGTAATGTGATTAACCCGTTACTTTTCATCATTATGATCAATGATGTCTTCACAAAGGTACCGGTGGATATAGGTAGGTCACTGTTTGCGGATGATAGGGCCTTGTGGAAAAGAGGCAGGAACATGGAGCATATAATCAAGAAACTACAAGAAGCAATTGATGAAGTGGTGGAGTGGGGTTATGATTGGGGATGTAGATTTTCAGTAGAAAAAACTCAAACTGTATTTTTTACCAGGAAAAGAATTGAGGTAGGGAAGAAGTTAAGGATTTATGGGATTGAATTAGAAAGGGTTGGATCATTTAAATTTCTGGGAGTTATATTTGATTCACGATTAACATGGGCAGACCATATCAGGAAAGTTGAGGAGAAATGTAAAAAAGTAATAAATGCGATGAGATGTTTGACTGGTAAGGAATGGGGAGCAAGTTGCTCAGCGTTGAAGAGAATGTATGTGGCTTTAGTGAGATCTGTGTTGGACTAAGGAAATATAGCATATGGATCAGCAGCTAGGTCTCTTATAAGGAAACTGGATGTGATTCAGGCTCAGGCTTTGAGAGTGTGCAGTGGGTCTTTTAAAATGTCACCAGCCCTACAGGTAGAAATGGGAATAATGCCTTAGGAACTAAGAAGGATGCACCTGATGGCAAACTACTGGGCTAACTTGCAGGGGCACAATAATTCTCACCCCGCTAAAGGAGTGTTGCAGGAGTGCTGGGAAAATGGGAGGTTTCAGAGGGATAACTTTAGTCGGGTAGGGAATGATATTGCTAAAGAATGTGGAGTGTTTGATCTAAGGATAAGTCCTTCAGTAGTTTATCCGGTTGTAGCTCCATGGAAGCTTGTATGGCTTGACATAGACTGGCATTTGTTAGAGGCAAAAAGGAAAGGAAAATATAAAACTGATTTTGTAAATGCATTTAACTGTCATGTGATGGAAAAGTATAGTGATTATACTCACATTTATACGGATGGTGTGAAGGAACCTGAAACAGGAGTGACAGGATTTGGGGTGGCTATACCAGCAAAAGGAATTGGAATCAACAGAAGAACATCTAATACAGTGGAGATGCTGGCAGTGTTGGTTACGTTGCAATGGGTGCAGAAAGCCAGACAAGTCAAAGCATTGATATGCTCAGATTCATCCTCAGTTCTAGCAAGTTTAAGGTCTTTTCACTCAAACAGTCGGCAAGATGTACTTTATGAAGTCCTTCAGTTAGTCGCAAGAATTGCAGATCAGGGAGGTCAGGTAAAATTTCTATAGGTTCCAGAACATCTAGGGGTAAAGGGGAATGAGAGGGTGGATGAGTTGGCAAAGAGGGCGTTAAAGAAAGAAAATGTAGAAATGCACATTAGTATCAGTAAAGCAGAGGTTAAGTGTGTAATCTGGGAAAAAATCAACCAAATGTGGCAAGAAAGATGGGACAGGGAGGGGAAAGGGAGGCATTTATATCAAATACAAAGAAGTGTTGCAGGTACTAGGGTAGGTAGTGGATACAGAAGAGAGGAGACTGTGTGGACTAGGTTAAGGCTGGGACACTGTGCATTAAACAAATCCTTGAAAGTGATAGGAAAACACCAGACAGGATTGTGTGAGGAATGTCAGGAAGAGGAGTCAGTAGAACATGTAGTTCTGAGTTGCAGGAAGTATGGGATACAGAGAGAGATGATGAGAATTAAACTAAGGGAACTGGGGGTGCAGGAAATCACATTAAAAAGGTTGCTGGGTATGGGTGAGAGGGGACAGGTTAGGGTCCTTTTACCTTTCTTAAGGGGTACAGGGGTTTTTTTATAGGATATGACGGATAAACAGGAATAGGGTTCTAAGATGGCCAAAGAGGGGAGGGTAAGGTGTAGGTTAGGGTATGTGTGTGTGTGTGTTTGTGTGTGTGTGTGTGTGTGATTGGGTTTAGAATGTATGTCTATTGCACACTTCGGAGCAGAAGGTGGCGGTAATGCACTCTTAAGCTGGGCGCCAACTGCTGTAAAACAGGACAGAGAGAGAGAGAAATGTAAACCACCTCCACCCATGGTCAGACTCATCTGTTTTCACCAACTTTTAATTCAGCCCAGTGGGTTAAGGCATGATAGCTGAAAGGTGAGTGGAAGGGGACATGCTTCTACTAAGGTAAGCTTTTAACTCCTGCATCTAAACCAGAAATTTCAACTGCTGGAAATCAGCTTCCCCCCTTCCAATAAGCAAGTGTTTGATTCTTCTTACTCACTTTTCAATGTGTTTCAAGGAACTCATAAAATGTTCCAAAATGCTGTTTGGAAGTTGAGGAAAACTCAGAAGCCTTCAAACTAACATGACAAAGTTAAAGTACTCCAAGGCTTGGTCAGTTAGCTATGTGATAATTAACCACTAAAAGTTATCCATCACCTCTGACTGGCTACTGTCAGGGATAGTTCAGTCAATGGAAGCTATGACTTACTGATGTATCTCTATAGGTCATTGTGCAAAGGCTAGAACCACTACTTTGGACAGTGCATGATAATATACTAGACCAAAGCAGAGAAGAAAACAAGGCTATCATGAACAACTGGCTACCTGCTGGTAAATTGGAGTGCTTTCTGGAAAAGTTTGCAAGCAAGGTAAGAAATAAATATAAAGGAAGTCCCTATAGACATGAGAATGCAAAGATGTAAGCTGCAGCACAAAGGAGGGTTTTTGTAAATTCTTTTTTTACTTCAGTTCCTGGTGCAAAGTATACACAGAGGGAAAATTAATACATCAGGTGCAAGAGGGTGATCTAAAATAAGAAATGTTTACTATCATTGCTGACACGTTTCACTGACAATCAAAGTGCACTCAGTCAGTTCGTAGCCATCTGAGAAACTGAATGCATATCTTTCTCCTCCTTACAGTAAAATAACAGCACAGAAGGGCAGACACCAAGTGCAGACTGATGGTGTGCTTTAGCAAGCCAAATTCCTGAGCCACTTCAAAAAGAATCATCATGGAGACCATTGAATAGGAATGAATGATGCTCATCCTGGGCTACAGGATGTCACTGCTGCTTGGCGTGACTGAAATTACCTGCTTTATCTGTGCAATTGTGTTTCAGCAGATGTGAGGAAATGGATGTCGTTCAGGGTAAAATATACCAAGGAGAGTTGAATCAACTGAAAAATGTCAAAATAAGCAAATGTTTTGATTTCTTTTCATTCTTATTGCATAAATGATGTATCTGCAGGCAGAGAAATTTTTATTATTGCGGCAGTGCACCCACTCAGATTCGTCCATTGGGAAGTTTAACTAAATCAGAGAGAAAAGCATAAACGAACACTTTGTGACATGAGTTAGATATAAAGTGCACACAGCAGGCTCTTGTTTGCTTCCTGACAAAGTACGCAGTTGTGAAATATGGGCATGAGAGTTCTCTGCTCTGGGGATCAGGCATAAAATATCAACTGCATCTTCAGGGGAAACATTAGGCATGCAGGTTGCTGTATCTCTCTTGAGTGATCTCTAAAGTGATGCTGAAACAATAGGATCTAAGTTTGAATAGCTGCTTTAATGTATTTGTATCTCTATAGAATTATCATCAAGAGATTTATTGACCTTATTAGTAGTGCATGGCATATGCTTGCAAAGCCCAATAGTTACTAACAGACTTTGTCTTCCAGTGGGCCATGTGAAGAAGTTATACAATCTCTTCAATGAATTACAGTATACTGAAAATCTCAAAGCTGCTTACTTAAAACATAAAACTGATGCCTGAGGCAGTTCAGCCAAGATCAAGGCAAGTGATTTTCTCCTGTCCCTGTATTCTTTCGTTCTTGTGTATAAAATTTCCTTGTTTGTTGTCACTCTTTGAAGTTTCCACTCTTTTTCACTTACCTGCAGCTATTCAGGTACCAAAACAAGCTGCTGCATCCTTTACAGAGAAGGCATACATTATATTGCCTACTTCATGACTTCAACTTGAATAAAAATACTTTCTACTGTTGAGGAGAGTTAAAAATCAAGCCGCTGTGTTAGCTGAAGAGGACTGGTCAGATTGAATGGATTGGAGGTGGTGGTGGCCAAGGAGGGGATAATTTCTTCTGAAAAGAGTTCTTCAGAGAGACTGTAAGATCAGCAGTTTGGTAGGGTTGATGTTTGCAGTAGGGGAGGAGGAAAGATGTAGTAATGAAACAGCAGATCGGTGGGATTGGTGTCAGGTGATGGATCAAAGATTCTAGAGGGTTCAAGTTATGGCCAAATATTAATAGTGGTGAGATCTTACATTGTTTACTCAGCAGAATACAAATAAATATAGCCCCAAAGATTTCACATTAAATTTCTCGATTAAATTTCTTGATTTCTTGATTCCTTTTTCCTATATATCCTCAAGATCGTCTCCTTACTTCCATGAGGAAAAAAAAATTTTAAAAATTTAAAATATGCACCAACAGCATCAAGGACAGCTTCTATCCTGCTGTCATAAGCCTCTTGAATGAGCTTCTTCGACATTAAAGATGAATTCTTAACCTCACAATATACCTTATCATGGCTTTTGCACCTTATTGTCTGCCTAAACTGCATTTTCTCTAATAGTTCAAAGTAATTTTTATCAAAATACATATACACAAAGTACATTTATGTCAAATTGGTTGTTGTGATGTGTCTAGTGAGGTAGTGTAGTGAGTAGTGCTTGGCGCGCTCACTTCCAGCTTCCACCGCTGGCTAACAGACTTGCAACAAAGGAGAACTGAATGTGTAAGTCTCTCCCTGCTGGAGCACCGCCTCTCCAGCAGCAAGCCTCATGTAGTGCCTTTTCAGAGACAACCCACAGAAAATAAACTCCTTTCAGACACAGGCTGAACTACAGAGGATGGGGAGGAGGTCTGGCCCCTGTACGTGTAGCACACAGGCCCAACGGTGTGTGGACATTCCCCGGTGCTGGTGAACCAGATCCCCAACTATGGATAAATAGCCCCTCTGCTATGTGGGCAGCCTCAAGTGACACCGTCCTGCAGCCAAGCTGATGCCAACTGTATTGCTTCATAAGCATTCCTTTGGCCTTCACTGGTGATGTCAAGAGGGGGACCTTGATGATTGGGCTTCTCAGGATCTCCATACCTTCCATCCAGGCTTGGGATGATGAGCATCATCACCCAGATACCAACCTCCACATATAGATAACCCAGAGATTTGTTTTCTTGTGGGCACTCACAGTAAATACAATGAAATGATAGAAAGCAATGAAAAGCCACATCTGACAGAGACAAACAAAAATCCAACATGCAAAAGACAACAAATTGCGCAAATACAAATAATAAAAATAACAATAAATGAGCAAGAAATATAGAGGACACGAATTGTAGAGTCCATAGGTTGTGAAATCAGTTCAGTGTTGGGGTGAGTGAAGTTGTTCTTGTTGGTTCAAAAGCCTGATGTTTGAAGGGTAAGAACTGTCCCTGAACCTGGTAGTGTGGGTCCTGAGGCTCCTGTACGTTCCTCCTGATGGCAACAGGAAGAAGACAGCATGGATTGTGGGGGTCCTTCATGATGAATGTAGCTTTCCTGCCACAGCACTCCTTGTAGATGTGTTCAATGATGGGGAGGGCTTTACTCGTGATGGGCTGCGCTGTATCCACTACTTTTTGTAAGCTTTCCCGTTCAAGGGCGTTGTTGTTGCATACCAGGCTGTGATGCATCCAGCCAGTATACTCTCTAGCACACATCTCTAGAAGTTCATTAAAGTTTTAGATGACATGCAGAATATGCGTAAACTTCCAAGAAGTTAGAAGCCCCGCCATGGCTTCTTTGTAATGCCACAAGCAGGATCCAGGGCAGATCCTCTGAAAAGATAAAGCCAAGGAACTTAAAGTTGCAGACTCTCTATGCCTCTGATCCCCTGATGAGTACGCGTTCATGGGTCTCCATTTTCCTCCTCCTGTAGTCAATAATCAGCTCCTTGGTCTTGCTGACATTGAGCGAGAGGTTGTTCTTGTGGCAACTTCAGCCAGATTTTCAATCTCCCTCCTATATGTTGATTTGTCACCACCTTTGATTCGGCCCACTACAGTGGTGTTGTCAGTGAGCTTAATATGGCATTGGAGCTGTACTTCCTCACGGTCATAAGTATAAAGCATGTAGAGGAGGGGGTATAGAATAGAGCCTTGTAGTGCGCCTGTGCTGATGGGGATTGTGGAGGAGATGTTGTTGCCAATCCGAACTGGCTGGGGTCTGCAAGTGAGGAAATCAAGGATCCAATTGCAGAGGGAGGTATAGAGACCAATATCTTGAAGCTTATTGATTAGATTTGAGGGGATTCGTTTTGAGGTGTTGAATGCAAAGCTGTAGTCTATGAAGAGCATCCTGATCTGTGCATTTCACTGTCCAGATATTCCAGGGTTGAGTGAAGAGTCAATGAAATGGCATCTGTTGTGACGGTAGGCCAATAGGAGTGGATCCAAGTCACCCCTCAGGCAGGACTTGATATGTTTCATCACCAACCACTCAAAGCACTTTATCATGGTGGATGTAGCCTACTGGACAACAGTCATTGAGGAAGGTTGCCACGTTCTTCTGAAGTCAGTAAAACTGAAGTCTGCTGGAAGCAGGTGGATAGCTTAGACTGATGAACCTAGACGTTAAAGATTTCTGTGAACACCTGTGTTGAATAGCATAGGTCTTCAGTGTTCACTCAGGTACCCTGTCTTTTGACTGGATGCTTTCTGTGGGTTCACCTTTCGGAAGGGATACTCTCATGTTGGCCCTAGAAGCTGAAACCACATGGTCACGGGAGGCTGTGGGAGTTTGTGAAGGTGCCTCCGTGTTTTGACAGTCAAAGTGAGCCTAAAAGGTATTCAGCTCATCCAGGACTGCAACTTTGTTGTTACATATGTCCATAAGACCATAAGATATAGAAGTAGTATTAGGCTATTTGGCCCATTGAGTCTGCTCCACCATTTCATCATTGCTGATATGTTGCTTGTCTTCACTTTACTGTGACTATAAAACTATATCATGCATTCTGATTTTTATTTTCCCCTGTACTAACTCAATGTAATTTTGTTTTGAAATTATCTATATGGGTGGCTTACAAAACTAAGCTTTTCACAATTTCTTGGTACCTATGATACTTTATACTTTATACTTTATAGTCGCCAAACAATTGGTACTAGAATGTACAATCATCACAGCCATATTTGATTCTGCGCTTCACACTCCCTGGATTACAAATATTAAATATTTAAAATATTAAAAATAGTTAAAATTAGTAAATATTAAAAATTTAAATTATAAATCATAAATAGAAAATAGAAAATAGAAAAATGGGAAGTAAGGTAGTGCAAAAAAACCGAGAGGCAGGTCTGGATATTTGGAGGGTACGGCCCAGATCTGGGTCAGGATCCATTCGGCAGTCTTATCACGGTTGGAAAGAAGCTGTTCCCAAATCTGGCCGTATGAGTCTTCAAGCTCCTGAACCTTCTCCCGGAGGGAAGAGGGACGAAAAGTGTGTTGGCTGGGTGGGTCATGTCCTTGATTATCCTGGCAGCACTGCTCCGACAGCGTGCGGTGTAAAGTGAGTCCACGGACGGAAGATTGGTTTGTGTGATGTGCTGCACCGTGTTCACGATCTTCTGCAGCTTCTTTCGGTCTTGGAGAGGACAACTTCCATACCAGGTTGTGATAATCATAAACCATTCAATCCATTTCAATTTTATGTGGTAAGAAAATGAAAGCACTGGAACTGAGAGCAGAAGTAAACTATTCAGACTTTCTCCACAATTCAATAAGTGTGTTATTCATCTTCTACTTCAACTTTATCCTATCCTCGTATTTCTTGATGATACTATTGAATATTCTCAACATCTGGCAATCCACATGCCCCCCAGGACAAAATACATTCCAAAGATTTGTAATTCTTTTCATATGAGCTGGTCACGTTATTGTGACTATGATTAGAAAAAAATAAAGATTTGCTTCATTTGTCACATGTACTATGCATTGAACCCTACAGTGAAATTTGTTGTTTGCATCAATGACCAACACAGGCAGGGAATGTGCTGGAGGAAGCCCACAAATCTCAGCATGCTTCCAACACCAACATAGCATGCCCTCAACTACAATGCTTAACCAGTATGTCTCTGGAATTCAGGAGGAAATCGGTGTGGTCGCGGTGAGAAGATACAAAGTCGTTGCAGATAACGGCATCAATTGATGGTGCTATAAAGCATTATGCTAACCACTACGCTGCTGTGTCTCCCAAGGGGAAACAGCTACCAAGACAGTTAATGGAATACCAGTATCATTTAGGAAGCAGTTGTTTTCCTGAATAAATGCAAATTTCAGTAAGAATTTGTGTAACAGCTGATTTAGATCATTAGTTATTGCAAACCAACAAAAATTGTGTGTATTTAATAAAAAGGAAACTAACCTTTAAGGTGTAAATGCAGAGGTAATGACTCACTCAGTGACAACAGGATCATGGCTGAGGTAGCAGCCTCATTTGTATAGGCCACAAGGCCCCTATCCCACTCTTCACATAATAATAAAAAGAATCCTTTATATTTTGTTCATCCACAGGATGTGGATATTACTCCCAAAATTAATGTTTAATGTGCAACCCCTACTGCCTCGGAAATGGAGCCATTAAGAGCCAGAGTAAGTAACGAGGACAGATTTCCACCCTGACGAATATCAGTGAGCCAGTTGGGTTATTTCAACAAATAAGCAGTTTCATAGCCACTATTTCAGTGTTGTATTCCAAATGTATGTAATTGCCTGGAATTAAAATTACTATCAACTTAAAAGGCTTCAGACATTATTTTCGTACCTGCCTGTGCCTTTATTAAAAGGCTGAAAAAAATGTTTGTCGGCCCCTCCTATATTCTTTTCATATGAAAATGTCACCCTTCATTCTATTACACTTGTACGGATAGTCTGATGACACATGTGTACCGTTGATTTAAGCTTCCACAAATTTGGAAGTTAATAACATTGATTCAGGGGGCTGGCTGATATGCTTCATTATTGCAAGGCATCAAGTGATGTAACACATTCATCATGTTAATGTAAATTCCTATTGAAATATAATTCTCTATAAACTGTGCTCATCAATAGAAATTGCAGCACAGTAGTTCATATGTCACTGTTAGATTACCATGTAGTGGTTTGGCATTGAAATATATTGACCTCAGTTGTCTGAGGCATTGTAATAAAAGGTTTAAATTTGCATGTTTCCTACTTTGATCTAGTCATTAATCATAAATTAGCTACCAGTGGTGGTTGAGTAAACTGTTTTTTGTGGACCCCCATCTACAGTAGGTTATCAGAAGCTAAGTAGTCATCTGACAAAATGTAAGTGCTTTCTGATAAATACTATATAAATCAGTTTCCTTGACATAGGGCCCTGTCAACATGCAATTTTCTTGTGCAACTTTTGAATGTCATCTATTGCTACTAAAATAACTACTTTCCAGGGACAATTAAAAGGGAGCCTTCCCGAAAGTAACTGCAGTTCAAAATAATAAAGCATTAAGTTATCAAAGCAATCATTTTAAGGAGAAAATATAATGCAGCATGCTGGAATGGTTTCAGGGTTGAGGTGTTTCAACTCTAAACTTGGACTTGAGAAGCCAGAATTGTTTTGCTTGGAACAAGGAAGATTTATATTATATTTAAGAAAGGCTTAGAAGGTAGTGACTGGTTTAGTTGGGTAAACAGAGTGAAGCTGTTCATATTAGCAAGGAGCAGGAGACACGAGGAAGATATCAAAGGAATGTGATTTACACAGAGAATAGTCATGACTGTAGGGATAGTGGAAACAGCGATTTCAGGTTGCAAAGATAGGCAATTGTGAAAAAATTGTCTACAGATCTAGAGAGTAAACTGGAAGCTGGCACTGGATGGATAGGCTGAATGGCCTTATTCTGCACTGTAAAAATACTGCATTTTGTGAAACCACTTCAGAATTTTGCACATTCAAGGAGAAGGACTGGAGGAACTGAGAGATCTTAATGGAGCTGAGTACCATTAATGTGCATTTGAAATCTAACATCGTCGGGGAGTTTTATTTTCTGTAAACATGTGGGTTTGAGAATGGACAGAAGTACAATGTGTTATCGTTGGTATTATTTCAGTAACTCAGTACTAACCTGCCAGCTGCTGTATTCAATGTGAAAGCATCAAGTCACAAGCAGGAAAATAGCTGGGGAAAGCCAGGTTGAAAATTTCAGTACAGTAATCACTCATTGCAAGCAATAATAACTTACTTATGAAACAGGGCTGTGTGCTGAGCCCCTGCTCTACTTGCTCTACACCTATGACTGTGTAACTATGTACAGCTGCAACACCATATTCAAATTTGCTGACGACTTTACTGTTGTGGGCTGTATGGAAGGTGGTGATGAATCAGCATACAGGAGGGAGATTAAAAATCTGGCTGAATGATGTCATAACAGCAACCTCTCACTCACTGCCAGCCAGACACAGGAAATTATTTTAGACTTCAGGAAAGGGAAACCAGAGGTCCGTGAGTCAGTTCTCGTTGGAGGATCGGAGATGAAGTAACTTTAAATTCCTCGGTATCACTATCTCAGAGGACTGTCTTGGACCCATCGTATAAATGTAATTGCAAAGAAAGCAGGACAGCACCTCTACTTGCTTAGAAGGCTGCAGAGATTTGGAAGGACATCAAAAACCTTGACAAATTTCTATAGGCGTGTAGTGGAAAGTGTATTGACTGGCAACATCACAGCCTGGTATGGGAACTAGTCCGGTAGCTCAAGGTTTGGTGTAGGAGAAGTGGGTTTGAATTCATGGAAAACTGGCACCAGTATTGGGGAAGGAGGGAGCTGTACCAATGGGACAGGCTCCACCTGAACCACGATGGGACCTGAATCCTCGTGAATCGCATAACTAGGGTTGTGGATCGGGCTTTAGACTAAATAACAGGGGGTGGGTTCAACAGATTGGAGAAGTATGGTTAAGATAAAAGATTTTTATAAAAGTAAAGTAAAAGCAAAAGTTTAAAAAGAGAAAAGCAAGGGTGGGGTGCGGAAAAGTCAAGTGCATAGTAGACAAAAATTACTAGATTTTAAAGGCACAATGAGTGTAAGGGTACTTTATTGGAATGCCGGTAGCATTCATAACGAGGTCAGTGAGCTTGTGGTACGAATCAGTATAAAGGTGTATGATATAGTTGTCATTACAGAAACGTGGTTGCAGGGGGAGAGAATTGGGAATTAAATATCTAAGGATATCAGGTCATGGTTTGACTTCGTGAACGAAGATTTAGGAAGGGGACTGTCCACGTCTGCTGCAGGCTCGCTGGTGGCTGACGAGGCCAATACGGGACAGGCAGGTACGACCACAGCGGCTGCAAGGGAAATTCTGTTCTGGATTTGGTGCTGCTGTGTCATGGTTCTTCCTCCTTCTCCTTTTGTCCTCAATGCCTCGCGGTCGGAGACTAAGTTAGACCATTGGCCATGGTCAATGTGACAGACACCAAGGGATTTCTTCAGAGAGTCCTTGTACCTCTTCTTCGGTGCCCCTCTGTCACGGTGGCCAGTGGAGAGTTCGCCATACAGCACAATCTTGGGCAGGCGACGATCCTCCATCCTGGAGACGTGCCCTGCCCAGCGCAGCTGTGTCTTCAACAGCATGGCCTCAATACTGGTGACCTCCGCCTGTTCGAGGACTTCGATGTTGGTGATGAAGTCACTCCAGTGGATGTTGAAGATGGTGTGAAGGCAGCGCTGGTGGAAACGCTCAAGGAGTCGTAGGTGGTGATGGTAGGTGACCCACTACTCGGAGCCGTACAGGAGGGTGGTCAGTATAACAGCTCTGTACACGCTGATCTTTGTGCCTTTCTTCAAATGCTTGTTGTTCCAGACTCTTTTGTACAGCCTGCCGAATGCACGGTTTGCCTTTGTCAGCCTGTTGTCAATCTCTTTGTCAATCTTGGCATCTGACAAGATGGTTCACCCCAGGCAGCCGAACTGGTGGACTGTCTTCAGCTCTACCTCACCGATGGTGATGCGGGGAGGGTGGTAATCTTCCTAAGGAGTGGGCTGATGGAGAACTTCTGTCTTCTTCAAGCTGACTTCCAGTCCGAAGAGCTCGGCAGCTTCTGCGAAGCAGGATGTTATACGCTGCAGGGCTGTCTCTGTGTGGGCAACAAGGGTAGCATTGTCTGCGAAGAGTAGCTCTCAGATGAGTTGCTCCAATGTCTCGGTGTGGGACTGTAATTGTCTCAGATTGAACAGGCTGCCATCGGTGCGGTATCGGATGTAGACACCGTCCTCATCATCAAGGTCTTCTGGGGCCCTTTTGAACGTCATGCTGAAGAAGATGGTGAAGAGAGTCGGCGCGAGGACGCAGCCTTGCTTTACTCCGTTGCCTATTGGGAAGGGTTCTGAGAGGTCGTTGTTGTGTCTGACTTGGCCACTCTGATCTTCATGTAGCTGGATGACCATGCTGAGGAACTTTGGGGGGGCATCCCAGTGATTCCATGATTTGCCACAGACCTTCCCTGCTCACGGTGTTGTTAGCTTTGATAAGGTCGACAAACGTCACGTGCAATCCCTTGTTCTGTTCCCTACATTTCTCTTGGAGCTGCCTGAGAACAAATACCATGTCGGTGGTGCTCCTGGTTGGCTCTGAAGCCACACTGGCTCTCTTGGAGGTGTTCTTCTGCAATAATGGGCACCAATCTGTTCAGGAGCACTCTTGCGAGGATTTTTCCTGTGATAGAGAGAAGAGTTATCCCCCGGTAGTTGGAGCAGTCGGACTTTTCCCCCTTGCTCTTATACAGGGCGATGATGACGGAGGTGCTGTGGTAGTTTACCTTGTTCCCAGCAGCAGACAAAGAACTCGTGGAGTTTGGTACGTAACGCTAGGCTCCCATGCTTCCAATTCTCAGGTGGGATTCCATCAACTCCCGCTGCCCTGCCACTTTTCAGCTGCTCTATGGCCTTGACTGTCTCTCCTAGGGTTGGAATCTTGTCCAGTTCTGTTTTCTCTGGCAGTTGTGGGATGCGATGAATTGTTGAGTCTTGGACCATGCGGTTGGCGCTTGAGAGAGTCTGGAAATGTTCCGACCACCGGTTCGGGATGGACACCTCGTCTGTGAAGAGCACCTGACCATCTGCACTGTGCAAGGAACTCTGGACCCGGTGCGAAAGGCCGTACACCGCTCTCAGGGCTTCATAAAACCCTCTGTAGTCACCGGTGTCTGCGCAAAGCTGAGCTCTCTTTGCGAGGTTGGTCCACCACACGTTCTGAATCTCTCGAAACTTGTGCTGGAGGTTGCTGCATACAAGGCGGAAGGCTGCTTTCTTATCAGGACAAGACGGCTGAGCAAGATGCGCCTGGTGGGCGGATCTCTTCTTCACCAGCAATTCTTGGATCCCCTGGTTGTTCTCACCAAACCAGTTCTTGTTCTTCTTTGTGGAAAACCCTAGAACTTCTTCAGAGGTTTTCAGGATGGTGGTTTTTAGGTGTTCCCAAAGCACTTCTGGAGAGGAGTCTGTAGGGAACTGGGATACCGAAGCCTCGACTGAAGGTTCGTCTGAAATACGGAAGGATAGGCAGGAAGGTAAGGGAGGTGGAGTAGTGCTCTTAATTAAGGATGAGATCAGGGTAATAGTAAGAAATGATACAAAATCTAACAAGCAGAATGTTGAATCCATCTGAGTAGAGATTAAGATAGTAAAGGGAAAAAATCACTGGTGGGAGTTGTCTATAGACCACCAAATAATAACATTACAGTGGCACAGGCAATAAACCAAGAAATATCTGAGTCATGTAAGAATGGCACAGCAGTTAATGTGGGGGACTTTAATTTGCACATAGATAGGGTAAATCAAGTTGGTCAAGGCAGTCTTGAGGAGAATTTCATAGAATGCATACATGATAGCTTTCTTGAACAGCACGTTACTGAACCTACAAGGGAACATGCTATCTTGGATCTGGTCCTGTCCAATGAGACAGGTAAAATAATAAACTTTTAATAAGGGATCCTCTTGGAAAGAGTATGACTGAGTTTCTCATACAAATGGAGAGTGCAATAGTTCAATCTAAAACCAGTTTATTATGCCTAAACTAGGGACACTACAATCAGATGAGGGAGAAGTTGGTAAGGGTAGACTGGGAACGCAGGTTATATAGTGGGACAGTTGGGAAACAGTGGAACACTTTCAAAGAGATTTTTCACAGTGCTCAACAAAAGAATATTCCAGTTAAAAGCAAGAACAGAAAAGGTGGGGAGAATCAGCCATGGATAACTAAGGAAATAAAGGAAGACATCAAACTATAAGCTTGTGCGTACAAAGTCACCAAGAGTAGTGGGAAATTGGAAAGCTGAGAAAACTTTAAAAAGCAACAAAGAACCACTAAGCAAGCAATAAAGAAAAGGAAGCTAGATTATGAAAATAAACTAGCACAAAATATAAAAATGGATATTAAAAGTTTTATAATTATATAAATCAGAAAAGGGTGGTCAAAGTGAATGGAAGTCCCTTGGAGGACGAGAAGGTGGAATTGATATTTGGTAATGAGGAAATCGCCAAGGCTTTGAATGACTATTTCGTGTCAGCCTTCACTGTGGAGGACACATCTAACATGCCAAGGAGAGATGTTATAGATGCGATGGGGGTGAGGATCTTGATACAATAGCTATCACTAAAGAGGTAGTGCTGAGCAAACTTGTGGGTTAAAGATAAGTAGGTCCCCTGGTCCTGATGGAATGTAACCCAGGGTACTGAAAGAAATGGCAGAGGTTATAGTTCAGGTTTTGCTGATATTTTACAAAAGTCCTCTGGAATCTAGGCAGGTGCCAGCGGATTGAAGAAGGTGACTCACACCACTGTTCAAAACAGGATGGTAAAGAAATTAACTATAGGCCAGTTAGTTTAACATCTGTAGCTGGGAAAATGCTTGAAGCAATTATTAAAGAAGAAATAGTGAGGCATCTGGCAAGAAGTGGATCCATCAGACAGATGCAGCATGGATTCAGCAAAAGCAGGTCCTGTTTGACAAACTTACTGGAGTTCTTTGAGGATGTAACAGTTATTTACTTGGATTTTGAGAAGACATTTGATAAGGTGCCACAAAAAAGACTTATCAAAAAGATATGGATGCATAGATTTGGAGGTGATGTATTGGTATGGATAGAGGACTGGTTAACCAATAGAAAGCAGAGAGTTAGGACACATGGGTGTTTCTTTGGTTGGCAATCAGTGGTGAGCGGTGTGTCGCAGGGGTCGGTGCTGGGCCTGCAACTGTACTCGATATAGATTAACTATCTGCAAGAGGAAACCGAGTGTAATGCACCTAACCTTGTTGATGACATTAAATTGAAAAGCGAATTGTGCAGAAGATGTGGAGAGTCTGCAGAGAGAGATATAGATAGGTTAAGTGAGTGGGCAAGGGCCTGGCAGATGGAGTACAATGTTGGTAAATGTGAGGTCATCCACTTTGGAAGGAAAAATAGAAGATCAGATTATTATTTAAATGCTAAAAGATTGCAGCATGCTGCTTTGCAAAAGGGCTTGGGAGTGCTTGTGCATGAATTGCAAAAGGTTGGTTTTGCAGGTGCAGCAGGCTATCAAGAAGGCAAATGGAATGCTTGCCTTCATTGCAATAGGGATTGAATTTAAGAGCAGCAAGGTTATGCTGCATCTGTATAGGGTTCTGGTAAGACCACATCTGGAGTATTGCCTGCAGTTCTGGTCTCCTTACTTGAGGAAGGATATAATGGCTTTAGAGGTGGTGCGTATTACGCTATTGTGAATATGATGCTATTGCTATATCTGATCATGCACCTCTGAGTTTGTCCTTTGAATTTGATGATGTCATTCTTACCCATCCACCATGGCACATGTCTCAGACATTATTGCAAAACTCTGACTTTGTTAGTTTTATTGAAAACCAGATAAAATATTTTTTTCTTTTTAATGATATATGGGGTACGTCTAAATTAATTATGTGGGATACATTTAAAGCATTTTTACATGGTCAGATCATTTCCTATTCAGCTAAACTTAAAAAACAGACTAAATCGGAATTAGATAAAATTTCAAAACAAATTAAAGATTTATATAATATTTATGCAATTTCCCCTAATATTGATTTATTCAAACAAAGGATGGAACTTCAATCACAATATACCCTATTATTAACTCATCCCATTGAAGGCTATTTGCTTAAGTTAAAGAGCCAATTTTATATGTTTGGAGATAAAAGCAACAGACTGCTTGCATCTCAATTAAAAACGGCTGGAACTAAAAGACAAATTTAGAAAATCCATAGGAAAGATGGTACCCAGGCTCGGGAATATGAAGAAATTAATAAGATTTTTCAAGATTTTTACACTGAACTTTATAAATCTCGATGTCCAGTAGATTTATCTGAAATGAATTCTTTTTTACGAAAGATTGCTTTCCCTAAAATTTCTGTTGAGGATCAAAAAACTCTTGATGCCCAGATTACTGAAGCCAAAATTCATAAAGCTATTTTTTCAATGCAATCTGGTAAGGCCCCTGGACTTGATGGTTATCCTGTAGAATTTTATAAAAAATTTGAAAAATTGCTTTCTCCGTATATGTTGGAAATGTTTAAGGATTCTTTTGTGAAAGGTGATTTATCCTCTACTTTTTATGAGGCTTCTATTTCTTTAATTCATAAAAAGGATAAAGATCCTACTGACTGTGCCTCATACAGACCTATTTCATTACTGAATGTCGATGCTACATTCTGTCAAAAATAATAGCCAATCAGTTGGAGAATATTTTACGTAAAATTATTTTTAAAGACAAACAGGCTTTATAAAGGGTCGTTATTCTTTTTCAAATGTTCGGAGACTAGTTAACATTATATATTCATCCTCTTTTAAAACTCCATAATGCGTCGTATCTTCGGATGCTGAAAAAGCGTTCAATTGAGTCGAATGGAAATATTTATTTAATGTTTTAGAGAAATTTGGCTTTGGTGTTAATTTTAATAATTGGATTAAAACGATACATAAAGCTCCTACTGCTACAGTTGTCACTAATAACTGTAGGTCTCCTTTTTTTTCAGCTTTCACAGAGGACAAGACAAGGTTATCCATTAAGGCCTTTGTTATTTAATTTAATACTAGAACCCCTTGCTATTGCTCTTCGTGAACCTAAAAATATTCATGGGATATTTGTGAATGAGACTATGCATAAGATCTCTCTTTATGCTGACGACTTATTGGTTTATATATCTAATCGCGACAAATCTATTCCTGCCTTACTAAAATTATTCAATGAATTTGGAGATTTTTGAGGATATAAAATAAATTTTAGTAAAAGTAAATTGTTTCCTGTAAATGAATCTGTCTCTATATATGATAATACTGGTTTTAAAGTTACGGATTCTTTCAGATATTTGGGTGTTATAATTACTAAAAAATATAAGGATCTTTATAAAGCCAATTTTGTTCCCTTAGGAGACCCTATAAGTTACTGTATTTAGTAGATGGAGTCCACTTACATTTTTGCTTGTTGGTCGTATTCATATAGCTAAAATTATGATTTTACCAAAATTTTTATATTTATTTCAGAATATCCCTGTTTTTTTGACTAAGAAGTTTTTTGATCGGATTGATTCTATTATTTTATCTTTTATTTGGAATAATAAAAGATCGAGGATTAATAAATGTCACTTACAAAAACTGAAAACGGATGGAGGTCTTGTTTTGCCAAATTTAAGAATGTGTTATTGGGCTGTTAATGTCCGATACATGTCCTTTAGGTTATATTGGGTTGATTAAAAACGATCAACCAGTTTGGGTAGACCTGGAACTGAAAGCTGTGAAACAGTTTTATTTAACCTCGTTATTGGGAGTTGCTTTACCTATACAATTTGCTAAAGTTGCTAATTTAAACCTATACCCTGTGATTAAGCATTCTTTATAAATTTGGCTCCAGTTCTGCAATTTTTTTAATCTTAAAAGATTTAAACTTTGACATTTAATTTATTGAAATTATTTTTTAAGCCTTCTTTGTGTGATCCAGTTTTTTTTACATTGGAAAAATAAAGGTATTAATTCTTTTTTGGATTTATTTAAAGAAGATAGATTGATGTCTTTTGAACAATTAGTTGATAAATATTCTCTTTCATACTCACACTTTTTACAATACCTTCAAGTTGGACATTTCTTAAAAAAATATTTAAGTAATTTTCGTTACATATTGGAGGCTGACCTGTTAGATACTATCACCAGTAGGAACCCTTCGACGAAGCGTTCTATTGGAAGAATTTATAATTTATTATTACAATGTGATAAGCGTCCCTTATTTAAGATTAAACAGGATTGGGAAAAGGAACTCTATTTGACTTTTATGATGGAGGATTGTACGCGGATTCTGAAACTGGTTAACTCTTCTTCGATCTGTGCTAGTCAATCACTGATTCAATTTAAAATTGTACATCATTACCATTTGATGAAGGAGAGAGTCTCTAAAATATTTCCTAATGTTGATAGTAATTGTGATAGATGTAAAACTGAGATAGCTACACTGATAGCTACACTGACACTGGTCTTGTTCTATACTGGAACAGTTCTGGAAGTCAGTTTTTCTGACAATTTCTAAAGCACGTAAAATTAATCTACAACCTAACAAATTAACGAAGGGTCTCGGCCTGAAACGTCGACTGCACCTCTTCCTAGAGATGCTGCCTGGCCTGCTGTGTTCACCAGCAACTTTTATGTGTGTTGCTTGAATTTCCAGCATCTGCAGAATTCCTGTTGTTTGTTAACAAATTAACTGTGCTTTTCGGAATAATTCCTCAAATTATCCATGGAATTTCTGTGTCTGACCAACACATTATTGCATTTGTTACATTGATAGCTAGGAGGGCCATTTTGTTGAAGTGGAAGGATACATCAGCTCCCACTTTGTCACAATGGTTCTCTCAAGTGTTGCTATTCTTAGTTCAGAGAAAATTAGAAGTCGAACCTTTGAACTTTTATTTGATTTTGAGAAAAGATGGGGCTCATTTGCTCGTTATTATCATTTGAGCTAATTGATAGATTTTCTCCACAATCTAATTGTAAATTTTTTGGTATATTTTTCTTTCTTGCTGGAGGATTGATGTTTATTTTTAGAAGCTTTTTGTGTGACGCATGGCTCCGGGGTTGTACACCTAATAGGGCTTTTTCCCCACTTTTTCTGCTTAGTAAGGTTTTTTTAATCATCACAAAATTTTTCAATCTTTAAGATAACGTTTCTTTTCCCCTTGAGACATTGTAAGTATTGTTACTTCGATGTACTTGTGATTTTTTTTGAATAATATAATAATAAAAAGATTTGAAAAGATTATAATTCTCATAAAACCTTCTGAATTGTTTATGCTTAATAAGCCCTTTGGACTTCTAAACTTTACAATCAAGTTTAACTGAGTAGAGCACATGCACCAAAAATTGGTTAGGCAAAGGCATTAGCAACCCATACCCTGAACAGGCCTCAGGCCAAGCCGCTAAGCAAACTGAAGAATTTAATTCCTTAGTTTTCATGACTGCTGAGAATGTTGAATGAATTGCCATAAAAACAATATTATTGGTCATTGTAATTCCAAAAATACAAGATCAGTTCAGGCAGCTGCTACATGCAGTTAAATAGATATAAGATAGTACCTCAGCTTTCACCTATTAGTATTAGTGACAGATGAACGTAACATTGGATTGGCTCCACTGGGATTTACCACTTCCTGACTTGGACAAAGATAATTGCCGAGGAGAAATCGAGATCTATCTCAGACTAGTGTGAAGTGAGTTTGGCTGGAGCCAATAAAGATGTGTGCTTTAAAAATATCCCCATTGTAATATAGATTACAATATTGGAAAAGCATCATGTGCCAATAAAAGTTTTGAAAAAATGGATCAACAATAATCTTTGAATGATAAAAAGAGTTTTAAAGAGCAGAATTACCCCATAAGATTTCTGATTGAGTTTTGCATAAAAAGGAAAGGTGATTATTTTTATGTAAATGTAGTTAGACTTTCAGATTGCCAGATCGACGTAAAAGGAAATGAGTGATGTGACCAAGGCCACAGTATTTAAAATGAGAGTGAAGAACATGACAGATGAGAGCCTTTACTTTATTGGCTGAGATGAAACATTCAGATATTTTGGGATGGAGGTCTTGATTGCTAATTTTATTATGAAGTTAATGATCCTTCAGCAATTCCATAGTAACTCATTCCTCATCAATGAATTAGGTTAACTCTGCTGGTTTTGTTATCTATCCTACAGCCTCCACATTTGGTACATCATTTCTGTCACTGTCTTTACCTCTACTACAACCCAATGAACAAAACAACATTCCACTCCCTGTCAACAAGTTCCAGAGAGGTTTTTAACGCTGGAACTCCAATAGTTTTCCAGTATCCATAGTGCCAGGCCGCTTCATCCTCCACCTTGCTGTGCAGTACCTGCTCTTGCCTTTATTATTAATCACTGAAATATTGGAACTATAGACAATCAGAAATGTTATTGGGTAATTCTGCTCCTTAAATCTGTTTTATCATTCAACATTGTTAATCCATTTTTTTCCAAAATCTTTATTGGCACATGGTGCTTTCCAAAACCTACCATGGGGATGTTTTCAAATCACCCATCTTTATTGGTTTCCGCCAAACTCACTTCACACTAGTCTGAGAGAGATCTCATTTTCCCTCGGCACTTATGTTTGTCCAAGTCAGGGAGTCAGCCCAGAGTTGTAGTGACTTAGAAATAGCAAACTGCTAGTCTACTCACTTTACAACAGTGCGAACAGTAATTAATGAGACTCTCCAGTCCATGCAAATGGACAGCGTCATGTAGGTAACAACCAGCAAGTTCAATGAGAAGGAGAGAAAGGAGTGGTCTCAGAGAAGAGCAACACACAAAACACTAGAGGAATTCAGCAGGTCAGGCAGCATCTATGGAGTGGACTAGACGGTTGATATTTCAGGTCAAGACCTTTCATCAGGAAAACATCTTCAAGGCAGGCATACCTCAAAAAGACTTCACTGTGAAACAGCAGGTAACTGCAGATGCTGTAAATCTGGAGCAAAACACAAGGCATTGGAGGAACTCGGTAGCTCTATGGAGTGATATGCACTGGGTCCTGAGGAAGAGGCTGAGTTCCTCCAGCTGATTTGTTTCTTCATCCAGATTTCCAGAATCTGCAGTCTCCTGATCCTCAGATAAGGAACTGCATTTCAGACAGTTCACCTTAAACGATGCCTCAGGGTGGGCTTGCGTCAAGTAGCAGAGTTCGAATAAAACATTTAATTTTATTTATTTATTTTTATTATTATTTATTGATACAGCACAGAGTAGGCTCTTTCGGCCATTTCAGCCACGCTGCCCAGCAACCCCACAAACCTGATTAACACTAACCTAATCACTGGACAATTTACAACGACCAATTAACCTACCTGGTATGTCTTTGGACTGTGGGGGAAACCAGGCGACCTAGAGAAAACCCACACATTCAACAGAAACACCTCATTGAACGGTGCCTGAATTGAACCCTGAACTCCAGAATGCACCAGGATTGAATAGTGTCGTGCTAACCACTATGTTACAATAGCATCCCTTCCATAATTCTAACACTTTGCTTCCTTCTTCCTAAATCTTCTTCCTCCTTCACTTTGTTCTAATCCCATCCATTCCTGGATTTATCACACACCGTGTTTTTAATTCCCCTTCAGAATTACTAGCTGCAATGTGGCTTGAAATAAGCCATTTTAGAAGATCCTGGGAAGCCTACTTAATCCCTGAAGAACTTCATACACATTTGTCTTTTTTATGCCTGGAAATTAGATTTCGTTCTCTTTTGATGTAAATGTGCAAATTGGCTTTCCCACAAGATTCACTAATGTTCTGTAAAATGTCATCTCTGCAGCTACCAGTGGGATTTCAGCCAATTCAGAACAGCCGTAAACCCCAGAGAACGGTATCAGCTCTTAAATCCATAATCCCCTTAGCAGAGCTGCTGGAGCAATGCATAATGATGTCTGTCACTATGGGTGGGGAGATCACAGGAGGGAAGTAAACTCGCAATTTTTCAGGAGCACTAAGGTCCTGGGAATTGAAATAATAAATACCAGGAGTGAGATAATTTTCAGTACATCAGCCAGTGCCGCTATTAGAAGATCCTGGGCGGAGAAATTTGGAGTAAGGAAAACAAGTAAGGTTAAAAAATGTTGAAATCTGAAACAAAAACAGAAATGCTGCAAGAACCAGGAAAGTCAGGCAGTGTCTTTGGAAGGAGTTAGTGCTGTAGATTTTTAAAGGAAGATTAAAGATCAACTTCATTTGTCACACAGATCTGTACATCGAAACATAGAAGCATGTTTGTGATCTACTCCTGCTGTGGCCCATCCACTTCAAGTTTTGACATGTTGCACATTCAGAGATGCTCTTCTGCACAGCACTGTGTAGTTATTTGAGTTACTGCCACCTTCCTGTCGACTTGAACCAGTCTGGCCCTTCTCCTCCCATTAAAAAGCAATTTTCCCCCATAGAACTGATGCTTGCTGGATTTTGTTTGGTTTCTCATACCATTCTCTGTTAACTCTAAAGAGCTTTGAGCCTGAAAATCCCAGGTGGTCAGCAGTCAGACCACCCTGTCTAGCACCAGCTGCCACGGTCAAAGTCATTTACATCACATTTCTTCTCCATTCTAATGTTTGGTCTGAACATCAATTGAAAATCTTGGCCATGTCTGCATGCTTTTATGCTTTGAGTTGCTGCCACATGATTGGCATTGATGAGGTGTATAGGTGTACCTAATAAAGTGGCTACTGAATGTAAAATGAAATGTGTCACTTGTGTCAATGACCAACATAATTCGAACATGTGTTGGGGGTAGACTGCAGGTGTTGCCATGATTCTGGGAGCAACATAGCCCGCCCACAGCTTACTAAAAGTAGGTTTTCACAAATAGAATAAAGTTAGGCATGTCCTTTAATGAAACCAGTAACACATTTTATTGAACTCCAAAACCTACACACAAAAGCCTGCTAAAACCCTTTACATAATGACGTTATCACATCACACCAGCCTCTTACTGTGAAATCTCAACATAATGACGATGGTTATTTCTCCCAATTACATTACCCTACAATAACCCTAACCGTGTTTCTTTGGAATGCAGGAGGAAACCGGGGCACTCAGAGGAAACCCATGCAATTACAGGGAGAATGTACAACCTCCTTATAGACAGTGATGAGAATTGAACCCAATCACTGGTGCTGGAAAGCACTACACTAGCTGCTACACTACTGTGCTACCCATCAGAGCAGATCCTTTATCAGAAATGACCCTTCATCAGAACAGATTCTTCATTAGGACAGACCCTCCATCAGAAATGACTCTTCACCAGGACATCTTTCATCAGAATTGACTCTTCTTTTAAACAGATTCTTCATAGAACTGACTCTTCATCAGGGCAGACCCTTTGTCAGAGCTGACTGTTTATTAGAACAGGCCTCTCAGCAAAACAATTCTGATGAAGGGTCTTTGAACTGAAACATTGACTGGTTTCTCATTCCACAGATGCTATTTATCTGGCTGTGTTCTTTCAGTATTTCTGAGATCTGAGTGAGGACTTTTACATAAATGGAGATTGGAAGTTACGGGGGAACCTCTCAGCAGAACCTACACAGGATGATCAATCTGCTTTTGAAGTTGAGAGTATTCTTTTTGAATACATATGAATAATCTTAACACAATGGATGTGGAGAAGATGGTTCTTCTTATGGAAAAATCTAGAACTGGGGTTTTGTTTCTAAACTAAATGATCACATATTTAAAACACAAATGAAGCAAAATATTTTCTCTCGGAGGGTTGCAAGTCTTAGGAATTCTTTTCCTCAAGGAGAACTGGAAGAAGAGGCTTTGAATATTTCAGCATAGATAAATTAACATAATAAGCAAGAGGATGATGGGTTATCAGAGGTGGACTGAAATTCAGAATTGAGATTGTAATCAGATCAGCCATGACCTTATTAAATAACTCAGGATGCTTCAGGATCTAAGTTGTCTGCATTTGCTTGTAATTCATTTGCTTGCTGTATGTGGAGACTCTAAAGATGCTCCATACCAACAACTGCACAAACAGAGATGTTGTTTATCAGCAGACTGCTCTCCTACATGAGCAGAAGGAAGCCATGCACAATCAGATTGCTCGCTTACAGAGGTAGAGATCTGGCACACAGCAAAGCCTCCCTTTTCCAGCTCAACTGCTTTCTCGTTGCGAGTGCAGGCCAGTGCAAGGTATAAGGAAAGTTAACAAGAACTGTGAAGACAGTGAAGACCAGACACCTATGATCTGGAATCTGTTATCCAGTTTCTATTCTGTTGTATAAGTTCAAAGGATTTTAAGCAGACTTAATGGCAGTAGATGGCTACATATTTGTCTACCACTGAGAAACTGCCCCGTGTGCGGGTTCGAGATATTAGTGACCTGTTTCACAAAGGTACTAATACATAACTAAAGAATCCTAGGAGCCCTTAATCAGCATGATCACCGGTTCCCCACTGCCTGCTATCCCAGACGTCCTTGAGCAAGGATCTGAAGCCAGCTCATCAAGGGAAAGAGTTTTCCACAGCTTATCAAGGATACCCTTGCAGACTCAATGGGAAAAAGAGCAGTTTTTTTTATGACAGCCAGACTGCAGGCACTAGAGGACTAGGACATCTGGTCTTGCATGTAAGATTAAATACACTAGCGTTGTTGAAATACTTTTATAGTACATGTAGTTCTTATGATATAATTGAGTGTATAGATCAATCACAGAGTGTTACATTCTCATGCTTCACTGAGAATGGTTGTTTCTAACTTTGGCTTCATATAAGTGGGCTTTAAGCTTTGATTTCATTCATTTATAACCGAGGAATGTTTCCTTTCCTCTTGCCAATCGTAGGATCACAGCAGTGGTACAAATGACTGTGAAATATTCAAACTTAGGTCATAACTACATTTTGTTTTTAGTGCCCGTAATACTACTGGCATTTAGGTTAGCAATGAAGGTCCTCCATCTCTGTCTGTCTATACTGTGGCAAACAAATATAGAAAGATTCTTCATTGCTGTTTCCATAACAATTTTATTTGATCATTCAAGGTTATTGCCCTGAGCTGAACCCCCGAAGCTGGAGGACCGGTGGACCACTCTTAGTCTGGCCTCTACCCTTTGACCTGCTTGGCATGAGCGACCCTACCAGAAGCAAAAGCACAAGGCCCTGGCTCTAGCCAACATAGCTCTCCAGGTCATTGAGGCACACAAGCCTCCAATTCCTACGACAAGGTTGTCATCTTCTTGGAAGCTACCAAGGTATTCAGGAATTGACTGCATCTGATCTCCAATGTAAGGGTGATTTCTAACTCAAATTTCTGATTCCACCCCCCCCCCCCGCCCCCCGTGACTTTGATTTGCTCTTAGGAAAATTATCATAGCCACTTTTGAGGAAAAGGTATCAGTGGGTGCAATGAAATTTGAGGGAAGTTGTATGAGACACAAATGCCTTCAGAGTGCTTCCATCAATGTCATCACTGAGGCACCCATTGAATATCACAATAGCGAGATGTAGAAGTTATATTCCTGTCTACTTAAACCTCCGCTCGGAAGGGAAATATTCAGGTTTCCAATGTCAGCCCAGTGTAATTTAAGTAGTTATAATTGCAATAAGGTAGGACAATGCAGTTTTCATTACATTGTGAATGATTAATAAAGGTTGTAGCTTGCACATGAAAGCATCAGTGTACACCATCTCATGCAGAAATGGGCAGTACGTGACTCATGATTTCATTAGGTGCTTAAATTACATCTGGAGAATGTCAAACAGACTATGGTGAATAGTGCCCTGAAGTGCCCAGTCCAATCTCATGATCAGCACTATTTTTTTTTACAAAATTTATCACCAGTGCCTTCTAACCTGGAGAGAATTATTTTCACATGAAGTTTGCTTTAAAAAAAAGGCAACCAATAGCTCTCATTTCCATAGCCATAATATTTTAATGTAAGGTAGAAATACTTAATTCAACTCTGTTGCCATTACAATAAAAATAAGCTGGTAGCAGGGGCCGAAGGCTTTTTCTGTAGTATGAGTGATTGATCAATTTCTAAGTCCATCCTGTCAGAGCCCCATATTGAACTTCTATTCACATCCAGTCTTTGTATAATCCTCATCCAAGCCTGTCTTTCCTCTAAACTGGATGATTTGCAGGATCACTGGTGATTCAGTTACCGTGCACGTGGTTTAACTCATCTGCTACAGTGCTACGTGCTATATATGTTAACCCACACTAGTTATAGAGTTATTGAGTTATATATCATGGAAGCAGACCTTTGACCCAACTTATCCATCCTGACTATGGTGCCCACTGAACTGGTTCCGATTGCCTGTGTTTGGTTCATATCCCTCTAAATCCCTCTCGTTGTGCATTTGATATTTCAATAATATTTGAGTAATCTTGTATATTTTGGTTGGTGGCATCCGTTAGTCTCGTGAGACCATGGATCTGCGCCTGGAAAGTCTTGCTTCAGTTGTGTTAGAGCAGCGTCTGTTGTGGCTGTAGAGGCCCACACGGGAGTGACAGTCTCGGCTGCAGCGACTGCACTTGAAGGCGCTGTCCTCCAGTGTTGTCTTGATGCTGTTTTTCCGACAAGTGCGCTTTCCTTCAGCAGCAAACCTCAGCTTCTCTTCTCCTCTTTTTAGACCTCGTTTGTGATGTCCTCCCACCTCTCAACGTTCATTTTCAGTGACTTCATGTCTCTCTTGCAAACGTCTTTGAAACGAAGATGGGGCTGCCCTTCTACTCTCTTGCCGGAGGCCAGTTCCCCGTACAGCAGGTCTTTCGGGATCCTCCCATCTGACATGCGGTGTACGTGGCCCAGGCAGCGGAGACGTCGTTGTTGGAGCAGAGTGAAGAGGCTGGGTATCTGGGTGCGGGCCAGGACTCGATCAGTCCACTTAATGTCCAGAATGCGTCTCAGGCTGCGAAGGTGGAAGGTGTTGAGACGCCGGTCTTGTCTGGAGTAGAGTCTCCAGGTCTTGCTGCCGTAAAGCAGTGTGCTGAGGACGCAGGCCCTGTAGACTGCAACTTTGGTGTACGTCGTCAGCGTTCTGTTCTCCCAGACTCTCTTTGTCAGCCTGGCCAATGTTGAGGCTGCTCGTCCGATCCGTCTGTTGGTCTCGGGGTCTAGGGAGAGGCTGTCCGTGATGGTGGAGCCAAGGTATGTAAACTCATGAACTACCTCCAGCTCGTAGTTGTTGATGGTAATGGCAGGGGGGTGCTCAATGCCTTGGCCCAACACATTGGTATTCTTCAGGCTGATGGTCATGCTGAAGTCCTGGTAGGCTCTTGAGAAACTGTCCATGAGGCGTTGCAGTTGCTGTTCAGAGTGCATTGCCTATGCCGCATTGCCTGCAAACAACATGTCCCTGATGAGTACTTCATGAACCTTGGTTTTCGCCCTCAGCCGGGAAAGACTGAACAGCCTGCCGTCCGATCTGGTGTGGAGGTAGACACCATCAGTTGATGTTCCAAAGGTGTGCTTCAGCATGACTGCGAAGACGATGCTGAACAGGGTGGGGGCAAGCACACAGCCCTGCTTCATACTGCTGTGGAATATTGAAGGCCTCCGAAGAAGAGCTGTCGAACTGAACGGTGCCCTTCATGTCTGTGTGGAATGACTGAGCTACCCTGAGGAGCCTCGGGGGACAACTAATCCTGAGGATTTTGAACAGGCTGTCTCTGCTCACAAGGTCGAAGGCCTTCGTAAGATCAATGAAGGCGATGTGGAGTGGTTGTCTTTGCTCTCTGCATTTCTCTTGTAGCTGTGGAAAGGAGAAGATCTTGTCGATTGTGGAGCGTTCCGACCTGAAACAGCACTGAGACTCGGGATATACCCTTTCAGCTATTTTCTGCAGTCTGTTCAGGACCACGCGGGTGAAGACCTTCTCAACGATGCTCAGCAAGGAGATTCCCCTGTAGCTGTTACAGTCGCTTCTGTCCCCTTTGTTCTTGTATATGGTGACAATGTTGCAGTCTCTCTTGTCTTGCAGCACTGCTCCCTCTGTCCAGCACTGGCACAGTAGTTCATGCAGGTGGTTTAGCAGGACGCCCTTTGCGCATTTGATGGCTTCTGGTGGAACGCCATCCAATCCTGGTGCCTTCCCAGTGGGCAGGCTGTCGATGGCTTTACTCAGCTCTTCGGCAGTCGGCAATGCATCATGTTCCTCCATGACAGGCAGGCATTCCACTGCGTCTAGCGCGATGTCCGACATGCTGTTTTCTCTGGAAAAGAGTTTAGAGTAATGCTCCACCCATCTCTCCATCTGCTTGCCTTTGTCATTGATGGTCTCGCCTGTTGTGGTTTTCAATGGTGCTGTCTTGCTCTGGGTTGGCCCGATGGCTTTCTTGATCCCCTCGTACACTCCACGGATGTTGCCTGTGTCAAATGATGACTGAATGCTTTCGCATAGTTGTAGCCAGCAGTCATTTGCACAGCGGCTGGCTGTTTCCTGGGCCTTGCTTCTTGCTGTCCTGGGCGCTTGCAGTGTTGCCTGGGTGGGGTGGTGTTTGTGCTCTAGTAGTGCAACACGCTTCACCTCGATGACGGGGTGAGCTTACTTGAGCTCGCTTCAAACCAGTCCTGTGTCTTGCCCTGTTTCTTCCCGAAGGCCTTGAGTGCAGTGCTGTGAAGAGTGTCCCTGAGAGAACCCCATCTCTGCTGAGCATCTCCTTCTGGTAGCTCTGCAAGGAGAGCATCCTCCAGTGACTTGATGAACTCTACAGCTTTGTCTGGGTATTGTGCCTTACTGGCATCCATGCGCTGCTTGCCTGGAGGCTTGGCACAGTGCATCTCCTTCAGCCGAAGTCTGATCTTGCAGCGAACCAGAGAGTGATCCGTGTCACAGTCGGCACTCTGAAAAGAGCGAGTCATGAGCACTTTTCTCAGGCGATGGCGTCTTGTGATTATTAGGTCTAGCTGGTGCCAGTGTTTGGAGTGGGGATGCCACCAAGACACTTTGTGCTGAGCTTTGGTCTGGAAGTAGGTGTTGGTGACACACAATTCGTGGAGCATGCAAAGCTCGAGCAGTCGTTGCCCGTTGTCATTCATGCTGCTAATCCCATACCGGCCTAGGCAGCTCGGCCAGGAGTCGTGCTCGGCACCCACTCTGGCGTTGAAGTCGCCAAGTAGCAGCAACTGTTCCTGATTCGGGAACTCGTCCGTAGAGGGTTGGGGCATAAACGCTGACGAGTTTGACGGGTCCATCAGATGTGTGAAGTCAAAGTGAGAAAATCCGTTCCGTCCCTTTCTTGCTAGGCTCTACCATCTTCAGCAGCGAGGTCTTCACGGCAAAACCGATACCATGCTCTCTGGTCTCGTCTGAGCCCTTCCCCTGCCAGAAGAAGGTACAGTCTCTTTCACGTCGGGTCCCGATTCTGCGAGACGTGTCTTGGAGCGTTGCGATGTCCACTTGGAGTCTCGACAGTTCATTGTTAATCACTGCTGTCTTGCGTGTGTCGCTGATCTCCAGAAGGTCATCTGATGTACCAGTTGTCATGGTCCGTATATTCCAGCATCCTAGTCTGAGTGCTGGCTTCTTTCTTTGTCTGCTAGTTGTGCTTGGTGCAGCGTTTACAGTCCGCAGTTCGGGCTACTAAGCCCCACGCACCTAGTGGAACGGGTAGACTGTGGCGGGACAGCACCTAATTGGCTGGGGGCTGCCCAGCTTGAGGTGGGCGGTAGCTGTCCAGCGAGACCCGATGGTCTCTCCCTCCGTCGAAAGTAACCCTTGGCGCCTTGCTCTACGCCAGTCGTGCGCAGGCTTATAATCGGTAGACCGCTGCTTTCCATGTTGTGCCGTCGCGGTGAGGCGACGCTGGAGTCTCCTCTCCAGGGCGCAGGCCTGGGCAAGGTTGTATGGAAGACCAGCAGTTGCCCATGCTGCAAGTCTCCCCTCTCCACGACACCAATGTTGTCCAAGGGAAGGGCATTAGGACCCATACAGCTTGGCACCGCTGTCGTCGCAGGAGCTGCCAGAACGAGGTTGAAGGTAACGTCGGACTGCCTTAGGGACTCCAGCTCCGGATATATATATTGTTTAATTAAGCATTCTTCTTTGTATAATAATTAATTACAAATTATATGTAAAAATACATTAATTGAATACATCATTATGCTACCACATGATACAAGCGTGCCTCATTTAACGTAAACTTGAAATTGCACCCTTATTTTAGAATCCTGTGTCTTCCTTTGAATTAGTTTAATGTTTTGAAGTTACAAAACATAGCATTGGTGATGTGGTATATTAAAAGGAATCTGATACAGCTACCAACCCATTCAAGTGCAGTGAGATATTGAAATGTTAAAAACTCAGTAAGGACAATGGCAAGTTAAAAGTTCAACTCAGCACGTGCACAGACATTGAGAAAAAGAAAAGCCGTAAACGAAAGAATTCAGGGTTCATAAAGAGCCAGTACCAGGTGATAATAATTATTTTAAAAAATCAGAAATGGCTGCCTACATCAAAACGATTGATGAATTTGATTACACAGTGGCTCATTGGCTCATGTATACTCAGCTACTGGAGCAGTATTTTGAAGCAAGTGAAATAGCCAATGAGAAGCAAGTGACAATTTTGCTAAGTTTTCGGTTTAAAGGCACACAGTTTGCTTGGAAGTTTGACTGCTCCAGCTAAACCATCCAAAATGAGCTTTGCTGATACTGTAAAAGTGATGCAGAAACATTTAGAACTGAAGCCATTGTTGATTATAGAACAGTTTAGGTCTCATAAGCTGAATCAAAAGGAATGGGAGTCTTTTTCAGCATATGTGATTGAATTGAAGACATTTCCTGACATTGTCAGTTCAGTAATGGTCTAAATGGTACACTGAAAGATCTTTTATTTTGTGGAATCTTTTAAGAAAGCATTCAAACATAGCTCCTAACTGAAGCACCGCTTACATTTAAAAGAGCAGTGGAAATCATTGTTTCAATGGAAACCGCAGACAGAGATGCAACTGAGTTGCAGTCAGGAATGAAAATAAGTGGAAGAAAATTGCAGTGTCTAAGCAGAAACCAGCCTGGCCAAATTGTGTTAGCATTATGGCAGGGGCTAGTAGACACCAAACAAATGCAATTTTAAAGGTGAAACTTGCAGTAAATGCAACAAAGTCAAACACGTACAAAGAGCATGTCAGGCAGACAAAAATAAATGGACTGCTCGGCCTTTGAGTTCTGGATACTCCCACCATAGGAAACATCCTCTCAGCATTCACTCTATCTAGTCATTTCAACAGTTGGTAGGTTTCAATGAGATCCCCCCATATTCTTCTAAATTCCAGTTAGTACAGGCCCAAAGCAGCCAAACATGCCTCATATGTTAACCCCCTCATTCCCGGAATCATTCTTGTGAAACTTCTCTGGACTCTCTCCAATGACAACACAACCTTTCTGAGATATGGGGCCCAAAACTGTTGACAATACTCTTAAGTGCGGCCTGGCTAGTGTTTTAAAAAGGCTCAGCATTATCTCCTTGCTTTTATGTTCTACTCCCGTTAAAATAAATACCAACATTGTATTTGCCTCCCTTACCACAGACTCAACCTGTAAATTAACCAGGGTGTCTTGCACGAGGACCCTTAAGTCCCTTTGCACTCCTGATGTTCGGAACTTCTCTCCGTTTAGGTAATAGTACACACTATTGTTCCTTTTACCAAAATGCATTATCATAGAGTTCCCAACACTGTATTCCATCTGCCATTTTTTTGCTCATTCTTTCAATTTCTCCGTCCTGCTGCAATCTATCTGCTTTCTCAGCACTGCCTACCCCTCCACTTATCTTCATATTATTCTCAAACTTTGCCACAAAGTGATCAGTTCCATTATACAAATCATTGCCAAACAATGTGAAAAGTAGCGGCCCCATTATGAACCTCTGAGGAACACCACTAGTCATTGGCAGCCAACCAGAAAAGATGCCCTTTCACTGCCTCCTGCCTGTCAGCCATTCCTCTATCCATTCCAGTAACTTTCCTGTAACACCATATGATTTTATCTTGTTAAGCAGCCTCATGTGAGGCACCCTATCAAATGCCTTCTAAAAATCTAAGTAAATGACATCTACTGCCTCTGCTTTGTCCAGCATGGTTGTTACTTCCTCGAAAAATTCTAACAGATTTATCAGGCAATATTTCCCATTACAGAAACCATGCTGACTTTGACTTGTTTTATCATTGGTCTCCAAATATCCCAAAATCTCATCCTTAATAGTAGACTCCAACACTTTCTCAAGCACTGAGGTCAGGGTAACTGGCCTATAATTTCCTTTCTTTTACTTCCTCCCTTCTTAAAGAATGGAATGGTATTTGCAATCTTCCATTCCTCTGGGACCATGCCAGAATCAAGTGATTATTGAAAGATCATGAACAGTGCATCCATTATCCCTTCAGCAACCTCTCTTAGGACTCTGGGATGTAGTCCATCTGGCAAGGTGACTTATCCACCTTAAGACCTTTGAGTTGCCTAGCACTTTTTCCTTTTTAATAGCAATATCACTCACTCATGCTCCCTGACACTCACAGACCTCTGGCTACTGCTAGTGTCTTTCACAGTGAAGACAGATGGAAAGTACCCATTAAGTTCATCTGCCATTTCTTTGTCCCCCATTATTAGCTCACCAGCATCATTTTCCAGTGATCCAATATCAACTCTCACCTCCCTTTTACTCCCTTTGCAATCTCAATCCCGCATCTTGGCTATTATTTGGAAGCCGATATGTGATTCCCAGAATGGGTTTTTACACCCATGCCACCACCCACAAAGATTCGACATTCTTTGATCCTATGTCATCTCTTTCTAAAGATGTAATTCCTTCTCTTACCAACAGACCCACACCACCGCCTATGCCTTCCTGTGAGTCCTTTCAGTACAAGTATATCCTTTGGTGTTAAGCTCCCAACTAAGGCCATAATGTCATATTGACCAATCTCCCATTGCGCCACAAGTTTGTCCACCTATTCCAAATGCTAAGTGCATTTAAATGCAGCACCTTCAATGCTGTGTTCTTCACCCTTTTGAATTTTGCCTCTGTGGTACAATTTATTTCTATGCTCTGTCAGAATTTCTACCCTATCATTGGCTTGTCCTTCACTTTGGAAGGAATAACAGAAGAGCAGATTATTATTTAAATGGTGAAAGATTGCAGCATGCTGTTGTTCAGAGGGACTTGTGAGTGCTTGTTCATGAATCGCAAAAAGTTGGCTTGCAGGTACAACAGGTTATTAAGAAGGCAAACGGAATGTTGGCCTTCATTGCTAGAGGGATTGAATTCAAGAGCAGGGAGGTCATGCTGCAACTACACAGGGTACTGGTGAGGCCACACCTGGAGTACTGTTTGCAGTTCTGGTCTCCATACTTGAGGAAAGATATACTGGCTTTGCAGACAGTGCAGAGGAGGTTCACCAGGTTGATTCCAAGGATGAAGGAGTTAACCTATGAGGAGAGATTGAGTCACCTGGGACTATACTCTCTGGAATTCAGAAGAATGAGAGGGGATCTTATAGAAACATACAAAATTTTGAAAGGGATAGATAAGATAGAAGTAGGAAAGTTGTTTCCATTAGTAGGTGAGACTAGAACTAGGGGACGTTGCCTCAAGATTCAGTGGAGAAGATTTAGGACGGAGATGAGGAGAAACTGTTTTTCCCAGAGAGTGGTGAATCTGGAATTGTCTGCCCAGGGAAGCAGTTGAGGCTTCTTCACTAAATATATTTAAGAAACAGTTAAATAGGTTTTTACATAGTAAGGGAATTAAGGGTTACGGGGAAAAGGCAGGTAGATGGAGCTGAGTTTACGAACAGATCAGCCATGATCTTATTGAATGGCGGGACAGGCTTGATGGGCTGGATGGCCTACTCCTGCTCCTATTTCTTATGTTCTTTCGTAAACCTCTTGGCTCATCCTGAGCTCTATCATACTGGTTCCCATACCCCTGCCATATTAGTTTAAACCACTCCCAACAGCTCTAGTGGAATATTGGACCTCACAAGAATATTGGTCCCTGCCCCCGCTCCAATTCTTCAGCCATGCATTTATCTGCCATTTCATTCTTTTCCTATTCTCACTGTCGCATGGCACAGACAGCAATCCCAAGATTACTGGCCCTGAAGTCCTGTTTCTCAGCATCCTTCCTAACGCCCAGTACTCTGTGTTCAGGGTCTCCTCCCTTTTTCTCCCTGTGTTGTTGGTACCAATATGTACCACAACTTCTGGCTGCTCACCCTTGCTTTTCAGGATATTGTGGATGCATCCAGAAACATTGTGCACGTGGGAGGCAAACCACCATCTATGTTTATTTTTCACATCCACAGAATCACCTATCTGTTCCCCTAACTACTGAGTCTGCTATTACTGCTGCTATCCTCTTTAGTTTCCTACCCTTCTCCGCCACAGGGCCAGACTCAGTGCAAGACCCACGGCTACTGTTGCTTCCCCCAGGTAGGTCGCTCTCCCCCCCCGCCAAGGTACTCAAAATGGAGTACTTATTGCTGAAGGAGATGGCCACAGGGTTGCTCTCCACTATCTGATGTTCTCCCTTCTCTCTCCTGACAGTCACCCATTTATCTGTCTCCTGTAGCCTTGGGGTGACCACCTCCCTGTAGCTGCTGTCTATCACCTCTTCACTGTCCCTAACAAGTCAAAGGTCATTGAGCTGCAGGTCCAGTTCCTTAACACACTCTCTCGGGAGCTGCATCTCGATGCACCTGGTGCAGATGTGGCCATTGGGAAGCTGGTAGTCTCCCGAAGATCCCACATCTGACACCCAGAACAGAACACTGGCCCTGTAGACATACCCACTATTCTCTTAAGAGTTAAATAAGAAATAAGGAATGAACTTATCTACTTACCTTGCCTCCGCCTGTACACACCAAAGCCCTGTTGAGCCAAAGCCTTATCACCCTGATTCAGACCACTCCGACTACCACTCCAACGATGACTGCTCTGCTAGACAGTACCCCTGTCATGGTCCGGTCTGTGAAGTCCGGATTCCGGTTCGCGGTCCGGTCCATCGTTCTTTATTCCAGGTGTTCTGGTTTTCCCTTTTTCTGTTGGGTGCTCTAATAGAGGCAGCTGATTCACATTTTGGGCTGGCTACATAAATAGCTCCTTGCTTCAGCAGATGTTGGATTGTTCCTGTCCAAGCCCCCTGTCTGAATTCCTTCTTTGCCCTTTCCTCCTGAAGTCTTGCCCTTCAACCAGTGTCTAAAGCCTCGCCTTGCCTGGAGCCTTGCCATCTGCAAGCCTTGACTTGCCTGCAGCCCTTACCTGGCCTGAAGCCTCGCCTGCAACCTTTGCCTGCACCGCTGTCAAGTTCAAATGTCAGAGCAAGACTGGAGCCTTGCTGTGTTAGGATAAGAAACTGTCTGTCGTTGTTTGGAACTGTCTCTCTGTGTCCATGCCTTTGTTAGGTAGGTCTGGCTGTTTGCCGGTACTTTGTGTTGGAAACTGTCTCTGTGTCCACGCCTTCGCTAGGTAGGTCTGGCCGTTTGCCACTACCTTGTGTTGGGAACTGTCTCTCTGTGTTCTGTGTACGAGTCCTGGCTCTACGTCCTGCTCCCTAGGAAAAGTCCTGACTCTGTGTAGAGCCCTGGCCCCAAGTCCTGTTCCCAAGGAGAGGTCCTGGCTCTGTGTTCCACATCTCTGCGTTCCTCTCCTCCCTCGACCAAGGCTCTGCGTTCCTGTCCTCCCTCGACCAAGTCAAGGCTTCGTGTTCTTGTCCTGTCCATGTGCCTCGTCCTGTGCTGGAGTTCTCTCATTCTGTCCTGTAGCCTCGCCTCCTCCTGTCTCCCAAGACCACGTCATGTCTTCGGCTAGTTCTGGAGTCTGAGCCTGAGTCAAGACCCAGGTTCTGGGTCCGTGTCCAGTCTCTGGCTTGGAGTCCAAGCCATGAAGAGTACAAGCCATGTCCAGTCCCGTAGCCACGCCATGTCCTCGCCTAGTTCTGGGGTCCGAGCCTGAATCAAGACCCAGATTCTGGGTCCTTGTCCAGTCTCTAGCTCAGAGTCCAAGCTCAGGCTCCTAGTTCCCAGTTCCTAGTCCTGGTCCCGCTTGCCTAGCCAATGTCTTAGCCCAAGTCTGTGTTCATGTCCCAGCTGCTAGTCTGCATCCAGTCACGTCCCTAACTCTAGTCCTGTCCTGTTCATAGTACTTCGGTGTCTGTGTCTTGCATTTGGATCCGCTCCCAGCGCCCCCTTTATGACAACCCCTCTCTTATGGAGACTGGGTTTTTAAAGCTCTTTGCCAGACTTGCACAGGAATGCTTCTACTGTGTCTGCGCAGTGCTCCAATCAATGATCTTTATCCTTTATCCTTTTGCCATTTATCTACACTAAGAACCAATTTAGAATCATAGAGTAATACAGCATAAAAATATGCCCTTTGGCCCATCTAGTCCATGCCAACCACAGCATCCTCCCTGCTGATCCCACTTGAGTAGCCAATTAACCTACCAGCATATCTTTGGGAAGTGAGAGGAAATTTCAACACACAGAGAAAACACACATGGTCACAGGGAAGATGCAAACTCCATACAATCAGCACCGAAGTTCAGAATGGAACCTGTGCAGAGTGGATGTTGCATTAACTGCTATGCCTCTGTTCCACAACAATGCTGACTGCTTCTCTGCCTAGCATTCTACAGTACATAGTGTATCATGATGGCCAGTGTCATTTATCCAGGCAATGACTATATTGCATTCATTTTATGCAAACTGCTAGGCCAGAAATATTGGGTTAAGGACTATCCCTTAACTACTTAATAAACTCTGGTGCACAATCCACAATGTTTTGGCAGGATATTCACTATGAATACCAGATTGTGCAGCAGAATATAATAGAGAAAACATTGGCATTTATCATAAATACTCTGTCTTGGACTGCTTTAGCAGAGCCTTGCAGTACATATCAAAATGGATCAGAACATGCATCGACATCCGCCAAATATTGCACAATCAGGTCACAATGAGGGCTCAGCCCACCCACTATCTGTGTGAAGAGTTGTAGACAAATAAAAGGAGTACAAAGAGAAAAAAGATGAGAAGGCCGCCGTATCTCCCTCTTTCTGGAAGGAGTGGAAACAGAACACTGGAGACCAAAGCAAAAAGAGAAAATGTGGGAAATAGTCACCATTTCAAGCCACATCTGTGAAGAGAAAGGAAGTCAACGTCTTAGTTCTGATGAAGATTCTCTGAGTTTGTCCGATTGTTCCCCATTGCTATACCCGCCATCAAGGAAACTTTTCAAGAGACGATGCTTAAGGAAAGCAACATCCATCATTAAAGACCACCACAGTCTGGGACTTGCCCTCTTCGTGTTGCTACATTCTGGGATGAGGTACAAGACCCTAAAGGTACACACACACTGTTCTAAGAAGTTTCTTCCCCTCTGCTATCAAATTTCTGAATAGTCCGTGAACCCTACTTGTTATGCATCTTTTGCACTATTTATTTCTATTTGTAACTTAAATATCTTAAATTATTTGAATTTAAATTAATTTAAATATAATTTTACTTGTCATGCACTGTGATTGTTGTCATAAAACAAATTTCATGACATATCTCAGTGGATGGTAAACCTGATTCTCTTCCACTTCCTCTGTATTTCATACTATTTCTGTAATAGAACATAGAACATAGAATAGTACAGCACAGCACAGTACAGGCCTTTTGGCCCACAATGTTGTGCCAACCCTCAAACCCTGCCTCCCATATAACCCCCCAACTTAAATTCCTCCATATACCTGTCTAGCAGTCTCCTAAACTTCACTAGTGTATCTGTCTCCACCACTGACTCAGGCAGTACATTCCACGCACCTACCACTCTTTGAGTAAAAAACCTTCCTCTAATATCCCCCTTGAACTTCCCATCCCTTACCTTAAAGCTATGTCCTCTTGTATTGAGCAGTGGTGCCCTGGGGAAGAGGCGCTGGCTATCCACTCTGTTTATACCTCTTAATATCTTGTATACCTCTATCATGTCTCCTCTCATCCTCCTTCTCTCCAGAGAGTAAAGCCCTAGCTCCCTTAATCTCTGATCATAATCCATACTCTCTAAACCAGGCAGCATCCTGGTAAGTCTCCTCTCTACCCTTTCCAATGCTTCCACATCCTTCCTATAGTGAGGTGATCAGAACTGGACACAGTACTCCAAGTGTGGCCTAACCAAAGTTTTATAGAGCTGCATCATTACTTCGCAACTTTTAAACTCTATTCCTCGATTTATGAAAGCTAACACCCCATAAGCTTTCTTAACTACCCTATCTACCTGTGAGGCAACTTTCAGGGATCTGTGGACATGTACCCCCTGATCCCTCTGCTCCTCCACACTTCCAAGTATCCTGCCATTTACTTTGTACTCTGCCTTGGAGTTTGTCCCTCCAAAGTGTACCACCTCACAGTTCTCCAGGTTGAACTCAATCTGCCACTTCTCAGCCCGCTTCTGCATCCTATCAATGTCTCTCTGCAATCTTCGACAATCCTCTACATTATCTACAACACCACTAACCTTTGTGTCATCTGCAAACTTGCACCCTTCTACCCCAACAATGCAATGACCAGATGTAATACTCAAGCAATGACCTAACTAGTTCTATACAGTCTAGCAGTACTTCACTGCTCTCATATTCTGTGCCGTGGATAATAAAGTAAAATACCCTAAGTTCATTTTGACCACTTTATTTACTCATGATGCTGTTTTCAGAAATTTGGACATATACATTCCAGTACCAATATCCTATCATTTACTATACCTTCCCTTGACTTATTGTCCCTTCACAAGTATATTGTTGGAGTCTAAAATCACACAGCCTAATTTAAAATCCCTCTATGTCTTTGCTCCTCCGTATCATTATGACTTTCTCCAACCTGTTCAACCTGTCCTGGGAGTTCTGCCTGATCTTATTTGCTCTGCCATAAATGCCTTGTCTCAAATTGCCTGCCCAGAGCATCTTTACTTCTCTGCTTATCATTTCTAAATTCAGACCTCTTTGACAAACTTTCTGCTCACTCATCCTAAGTATTACCATCTTACATGCCTTAGAGTCAAATTTTGGGAGGTAGTCTCAAGAGTATAACTCAAATACTTCACTCTGAAAATTACACGCTGCAAATACACCATTATTTTATTCTGCTGGGTATTCCTGTGCAAACCTTTTGATAAATTGTTCAATTCACTTCACAGCCAACACACATGAAGTATGCTACGTGACCTTAACAAAGTGGCCCACCTCCTAATGAAATGTTTCTGATGGATTATCTGTTACAAGCACCAACTGACGCACAATGTCATTACAATTGTACTTGTCCTCTAACCCTAAATTCCTTGCCTGGAGCAATTATTTTTTCTTGTTTTTTTTTTATTTGCTTTGTGGCTATAATTTACTTTCCCAGGAGGGACTATTATTAGATGTCTGTTGTAAGAGCAAGTTAATGTCCCACTTAGACAGTATTTTCTGATTACAATCTAATATATTTTGGAAGAGAACTGGATGTCATTCATTTGACATGGCACATCCAATGTCATCTCCATACTTCTATCACTTTGACGATCATTTAAAACTAGTCAGCATGTTTTAGATTATTTAACTTCTTTATACCAATGGACCCCAATGGGGTGTATAGAGAAGGTGTAGCACCTCTAGTGAAGGGGCTTGTCATATCCATTCTGGGGCACTTCATTCACTTTTGGTTCCTACCGGACACTCAGCTTTCACCTGTGGCAGCGGCCACACTGCTTCAACAGGTGGGCTAAACCAGCTAAGGGTAACTGGAGGCCTCATACCACAGTGAGATAGAGACATTCCTGTCCTAGCATGCGAAGTCAGCTCCTGTGGACTGGGCACACAAGATCTCTTGTGAGATCTAATGGCTAGGACGGTGGTACTGCAACTCTCCATTCTTAGGGATAGGATCTATGGGCATTTAGAGAATCATGGTCTGATCAGGGACAGTCAGCATGGCTTTGTGAAGGGCAGATCGTGTCTAATAAGCCTGATAGAATTCTTTGAGGAGGTGACCAGGCATATAGATGAGGGTAGTGCAGTGGATGTGATCTACATGGATTTTAGTAAGGCATTTGACAAGGTTCCACACGGTAGGCTTATTCAGGAAGTCATAAGGAATCGGATCCAGGGAAGTTTGGTCAGGTGGATTCAGAATTGGCTTGCCCACAGAAGGCAGAGGGTCATGGTGGAGGGAGTACATTCAGATTGGAGGATTGTGACTAGTGGTGTCCCACAAGGATCGATTCTGGGACCTTTACTCGTCGCGATTTTTATTAACGACCCGGATGTTGGGGTAGAAGGGTGGGTTGGCAAGTTTGCAGATGACACAAAGGTTGGTGGTGTTGTAGATAGCATAGAGGATTGTCAAAGATTGCAGAGAGACATTGATAGGATGCAGAAGTGGGCTGAGAAGTGGCAGAAGGAGTTCAACCTGGAGAAGCGTGAGGTGGTACACTTTGGAAGGACAAACTCCAAGGCAGAGTACGAAGTAAATGGCAGGATACTTGGTAGTGTGGAGGAGCAGAGGGATCTCGGGGTACATGTCCATAGATCACTGAAAGTTGCCACACAGGTAGATAGGGTAGTTAAGAAAGCTTATGGGGTGTTAGCTTTCATATGTCGAGGGATAGAGTTTAAGAGTCGCAATGTAATGATGCAGCTCTATAAAACTCTGGTTAGGCCACACTTGGAGTACTGTGTCCATTTCTGGTCACCTCAACTATAGGAAGGATGTAGAAGCATTGGAAAGGGTACAGAGGAGATTTACCAGGATGCTGCCTGGTTTAGAGAGTATGCATTATGATCAGAGATTAAGGGAGCTAGGGCTTTACTCTTTGGAGAGAAGGAGGATGAGAGGAGACATGATAAAGGTGTACAAGATATTAAGAGGAATAGATAGAGTGGGTAGCCAGCACCTCTTCCCCAGGGCACCACTTCTCATTGCAAGAGGATATGGCTTTAAGGTAAGGGGTGGGAAGTTCAAGGGGGATATTAGAGGAAGGTTTTTTACTCAGAGAGTGGTTGGTGAGTGGAATGCACTGCCTGAGTCAGTGGTAGAGGCAGATACACTGGTGAAGTTTAAGTGACTACTAGACATGGAGGAATTTAAGGTGAAGGTTATATGAGAGGCAGGGTTTGAGGGTTGGCACAACATTGTGGACTGAAGGGCCTGTAATGTGCTGTACTATTCTATGTTCTGTGTTCTATGGAGAGAGAAGGACATGACAAGGCACAGATGATGTCATGGTCATCCACTGCAATTAAGGAAGACCCCAGTTTGTGACGCTTGTTCATACCACTGGATTCAGAACCTTCTGATGTCGAGTGAGTGGAGTTGTACCTGTGAAAAGGCTTTTCTTTTTCACTTTAAAAACACTCCCACACAAATTTCCTCGCATCTTTGGACATGATGGACAACCACTTTTCATGACAGATATCAAGTCTTTGTGTAGAGTCAAAGACTTTGTGAAGAGATTACCAATACAGCTTTAATAAGGGAGAGTTTCCTTTATCTTTGGAATTTGTGCCAGAATGAAAAATGGGTGACAGCAAATTAGCAGTTGGCTTCACGTTCTCTCCTGTTAACATCATTCATCTTGAGAGCACTCGGCCAGCTACTCCGTGAAGAAGTTCAAGCAGGAGTAAAAGTGGGTGGTGGGGATGAAATTATTTTGTGAAGTGGAATGATTGACTGCTTTCTCTATTATGTGCAGTTGCAAAAGAAAGATAGTTCCTAATGACTTCACAAAGGTAAGTTTCATTTCACAGATAAGTGTGAAAGTATATGCACCATGCAACCAAACTGCTAAAAAGCAAAAGAAAGATCTTCTGAGTTTAAATATAGAGCCCCGGAATCTGTGTGAGACACAATTTCCAATGGCAAACTGTGCAGGACATATATACGACACCTAGCCTGGGGCTATGGCATAAGATGACAAAAGAAGGGCCTAGTACAGATGACCAGACTGCGAGGAGAGCAGCGCATGGGAAGCCAATCAGAAGCTAAATACGTGGCTATTCACTCACTCACACTAGTGGACAATGAGGATAAAAAAGTAAATGGTTGCAGTTGGTGGAGATGACCTAGTCAGTCACACCGTAATCTGAAGTGTATTCATCCAAGTCAAGCTAAATACATGCCAGAGCTCCAACATGGGGATTAGCCTCCATAGTATCCAGGACATCTTCAAGGAACGATGCCTCATAAGGGTGACATCCATCATTAAGGACCCCCATCACTCAGGACATGCTCTATTCTCATTGCTACTACCAGTAAGGTGGTAGAGAAGCCTGGAGGCACACACTTAATGATTCAGGAACAGCTCCTTACCCTCTGCTATCCAATTTCTGAATGGACATTGAACCCAGTACTTTTTATATTTTTATTTTTGCACTACTTACTCAATTTAACTATTTATTTATATACATATATATTAACCGTAATTCAGTTTTTCTGTTCTATAGTTATGTAATGCATTGTACTGCTGCCGCAAAGACAAATTTCACCACATATGCCAGTGATATTAAACCTGATTCTGAGTGATGACAGAGACTGATGTACTAACCATAGATATTGACATACAGGTCAACCTTCACTAATCCGGCACTATTGGGACCCGAGGAGTGCCGGATTAGAGAAAATGACGAATTACAGAAGGATCACATTAAGCATAATCAGTGCCAGATTATCGAAGGAACCGGATTGCAGGTAGTCGGATTAGTGAAGGTCGGCCTGTACAAACTGTAAGCATATCCTTCTTTATTATGAAATCTGAATTGCAATAAATTGTAAACACACCTTAATCGTGGAATAGTTGACCAAATTAAGACATTGCTGTAAAATAATGCTGTGTAGGCCTAATTGTTTAATGCTAATGTGTAGTGACTTTGGGATGATAACAGTTATAAACCCAACTATTGGGGCAATGTATACCATGTTCATGTTCCATAGTCTTTCAATTTCCTCTTTTAATTTAGCATATTTCTGGTGTTTTTCACTTATTAATTTCTGTATGTTATATGTGCTTGGAATGGCATTAGTTATTAAGTAAGTTGTTCTTATTTGTTTATCCTGTAATATTATATCCGCATAGTTATTATGGATTGTGCTATCTGTAAGAAAATATCGGTCACAATCTGGATAGCAGTAACAGGATCGGTCCGAGTCAGCATGGATTTACGAAGGGGAAATAGTGCTTGACTAATCTTATGGAATTTTTTGAGGATGTAACTATGAAAATAGACAAGGGAGAGCCAGTGGATGTAGTGTACCTGGACTTTCAGAAAGCCTTTGATAAAGTCCCACATAGGAGATTAGTGGGCAAAATTGGGACACATGGTATTGGGAGCAGAGTACTGACATGGATTGAAAATTGGCTGGCTGACAGAAAACACAGAGTAGCTATTAACGGGTCCCTTTCGGAATGGCAGGCAGTGACCAGTGGGGTACCGCAGGGTTCAGTGCTGGGACTGCTGCTGTTTACAATATATATTAATGATTTAGATGAGGGAATTAAAAGTAACATTAACAAATTTACTGATGACACAAAGCTGGGTGGCAGTGTGAAATGTGAGGAGGATGTTATGAGAATGTAAGGTGACAGGTTGGACAGGCTGGGTGAGTGGGCAGATGCATGGCAGATGCAGTTTAATGTGGATAAATGTGAGATTATCCACTTTGGTGGTAAGAACAGGAAGGCAGATTATTATCTAAATGGAGTCAAGTGAGGAAAAGGGGAAGCACAATGAGATCTAGGTGTTCTTGTACATCAGTCACCGAAAGCAAACATGCAAGTACAGCAGGCAGTGAAGAAAGCTAATGGAATGCTGGCCTTCACAACAAGGGTAATTGAGTATAGGAGTAAAGAGGTCCTTCTGCGGCTGTACAGGGCCCTGGTGAGACCACACCTGGAGTACTGTGTGCAGTTTTGGTCTCCAGATTTCAGGAAGGACATTCTTGCTATTGAGGGAGTGCAGCGTAGGTTCACAAGGTTAATTCCCAGGATGGCAGGACTGTCATATGTCGAAAGATTGGAGCAAATGGGCTTGTATACTCTGGAATTTAGAAGGCTGAGAGGGGGTCTTATTGAAACATATAAAATTATTAAGGGATTGGACACGCTGGAGGCAGGAAGCATGTTCCCACTGATGGGTGAGTCCAGAACCAGAGGCCAGAGTTTAAGAATAAGGGGTAGGCCATTTAGAATGGAGTTGAGGAAAAAGTTTTTTTCCCAGAGTGTGGTGGATATATGGAATGCTCTACCCCAGAAGGCTGTGGAGACCAAGTCTCTGGATGCTTTCAAGAAAGAGATGAATAGAGCTCTTAAAGATAGCGGGGTTATGGGGATAAGGCAGGAAGTGGATACTGATAGTGGATGATCAGCCATGATCACAGTGAATGGCGGTGCTGGCTCGAAGGGCCAAGTGGCCTACTCCTGCACCTATTGTCTATTGTCTATAATATAATTTGTAGGACTAACTCCAAAACTGGATGAGGCATGTATTTCTGGTAACGTATGGTGTCTTTTATGATCTTGTGTTTTAAATCAAGGTTTTGGTGAATAATGTTTGCCTCTTGATTGTGCCTGTGTAAGTAATCAGATTGAGTTAAACTGCTGCAGGATTCTGTGATGTGTTGACTTGTTTCTGGTGTCTCTTGGCATTTTCTGCATTTATTGTCTTGAATTTGTTCTGTTTCTGAGAAGAGGTGTACAACTCTGAGCCAGGCTTTCAACACTTCCTTATCAACTTAGATCATGCTTAGATCATGGGGATGGCTTCTACAGAGTGTCATGCTCTTCCATTGGTTAATCTTCTCTTCTGTGATGATAATTTCTTCATTTCTCTGGGCAGTGCTTTCATTTAAATTTAGTGGTGTGTACTTCTTATCTGAACTGCATATGCTTGCATGGAGTGCTGAATCCTTTCCTGTTGATGAAAATATATCCTTAGAAGTTTTATCCAACTGTGTGTAATTGTGTTTTATGTCTGTTCTTCCTCTTCTTCATTCTGTCCTAGATAATATTAATCTAAGTATGTTCGAGTGTACATAGTGTTTACTAAAATTGGTCATTTTAGTTCTTATTTTTCTTTGTAAATTTTCAGAATCAGAATCAAGTTTAATATCACTGGCATGTGTCGTGAAATTAGTTGACTTTGCTGCTGTAGTAAAATACAATACTTACTAACAGAGAAAAAAGCTGTGTAAGTATATATATTAAATAGATAAATTATAATTAGTGCAAAAATAGAAATAAAGGGTTCCAGGGTTCAGTGTCCATTCAGAAATCAGATGGCAGAAGGCAATAAGCTTTTCCTGAATCACTGAGTGTCATTACCTTCACGCTTCTGTACCTCCTTCCTGATGGTAACAATGATTGTTTTCGGACCAAGACGTTATATCAAAAGAATATGTTAATATGGGTATATTCAAAGTGTTTATTGTATTTTGTTATATTTTTACTAGAGCTATGTTTGGAGAATTTTCTTAAGTCTTGAAGTAAAATTTCCCTTTACCACACTATGATCTATTTTCTTTGCTTGTTGATATCCCCAATACCTGTATGTTTCATATTCATCCATCAGTTCTATCATATCCTGATGCTCCATTTTATATTCTATTAGCTGTATTACACCTTCCTTAAGGTTTAATGTTCTGCACTTATCTAGTCCAAATTTCATGTTTTCGTATCTTTAGAAAATAGTTCTACTATTTGAATTAGCTTTATTGATGAAGGAGCTTACAATTTCACATCCATCTATAGAAGATGTGTCAAGGTATAATTCATTTGGTTGTTCCTGATTTAATACCTTATTTTTGTCTGATACACTAAATTAGGGAGCTGGTTTAAACCTAGACAAAGCCATAGAGGGCTGAGAGATTCACCTTGGAAAATGCCTTGGTTTGTTTTGATAACGGCTTTTGTTCTTTACCGGTTGTTAATAGACAGGGTGAAGTATGCCAATGCTTCATCAGATGTAAAATTTTCACAAGTATTGGGTATAGTTTATATATATATATATTGAGAACTTCTATTAACCATGAGTGTGGGATAGAATCAAATGCTTTTTGGTAGTCAATATAACAACATGAAGGATTTCTGATTTCCCTCCAGGCTTGATTTAGAATTACAGAATCAATTATCAGTTAGTCCTTAAATTCTGTCATGCACTTTCTGCTCTTCCATGAGTATATTTTGGTTATCCAAGTGAGCGGTGATTAGTTGCAAGATGCATGATGTTACAATTCGATATATAGTTGCACCACTAGGTTCAAGAACAGTTACTTCCTCACAACCATCAGGCTCTTGAGTAGAAGAGAACGACTGCATTCACTTATCCCATCATTAAAATGTTCCTACAAGCAAATTATCTCAATTTAAGGACTCTGTATCTCATTATCTCATGTTCTTGTTATTTATTGCTATTTATTTATATTTGCATTTGCACAGTTTGTTGTCTTCTGTGCTCTGGTTGATCTTTCAATAGCAACTATAATAATATAGTTACGATTCTATAGATTTGCTGAGTATTCCTACAGGAAAATAAGGCTTAGGGTTGTATATGGTGATGTATGTGTACTTCGATAATAAAAAAAAAACTTGCTTACTTACTAAACAAGTAACAGGAAAATATTCTGAAGGGTCATTTGTGATTTTTCCTTTAGGTAAGAGATACGTTTTACCTTCTGTTTAAAATTTGAGCACTTTTCAGGATTTTTAAGAAAATTGTTGCAAATATTAATGGGTATGGATGAAGGTAAGCCAAATGTTTTGGTATTTTTCCAGTTGTGGGTAATTTTTATAACCAATTTTAACATATCCATTGTAACGTCAGGTGTTTGCTTGTCTTCAAATGTGTGAGTGTGTTCCTTTTCCTGCCTAATCCAGCTTGTTTCTTGATTATTTGTCACCCTGTATGACCAGATATTAGACCAAAAGTTCATTATCTTTGTGCTTGTTGGCAATTCTGTGTTAGGCTTTGACATTTTGTTGCTTCAAATTTAATTTCAATGTTCTGAATCCTTTTTCATTGTTCATCAATGGATCATTGTTGTTTTTTTTAATCTAGAGCATCTCATGTTCTATTTATTCTGGCTTTGTAGGCACCAAGCTTTTGCTTTAGTGTATCTATAAATTCTGAGATGCTTTTATTAGGTTAATCGTTTCTTGTATGGACATTTTATTTCCTTAGCTTTTCTCTTGCTCCGGCTATTTCTGCTCTTAAGATTTCAATTTTATTTCTTAATCTTTTCTGCCATTTCAGTGTTCTCATTTCATTACTCAGTTTTGAGTTTCTTTTAAGGAGTGTCTCTCTTTTGGAGCTATTGCGCACACTGCTGTAATGCTGCTCAGTATGCTATTGTGTGTACTTCTTCAAATGTTTCAAGTTTTCCTAAGTATTGTGGTAATATAATATTGCTTAAAGTCTTAATAATTTTTGCATATTTTGATGATGTGTTTTGTTTTGGTAGATGGAGTCTATTTGCTGGGTGAGTGCCCATGTATTCTGCTAATGTGATGTTAAATGTTAGGATCATTTTGTCTGTGAGCTCAGCTTCATCATCAGCGTTCTGTGGAGGCTCTACATCTATGTTGTTGCTATTACCATCAGGCTGTGGAGCAGTTGTTGAAGTAATCCCATTTTCATCAGTGCTTCAGGTGGTGGCATATTGGATTATTTTCTTTGTATTTGCACAGTTTGTTATTTCAACAGTGGTTGTCCACCTTGTTGGTGTGGTCTTTCATTGATTCTATTATCCTTCTTTAATTTATTGACTATGCCTGAAAGAAAATGAATCCCAAGATTGAATATGGAAACATTATATGTATTTTGATAATAAATGTAAATTTACTTTATATATGTAATTTCTTTAGCACCTCATGATAGTCTAATCCTTGCATTCCAGGAATAAGCTTTGTGATTTCCTTTCAGTTTGCCTTCAATGCCAGTGAAACATCCCTTAAATAAGGAGACCAATAGTTTGCAAGATACTCCAGTAATGAGCTAACCAATACCCTGTACGATTGTACAAACACTCAGATCATTTCACCATTTCCCTCTCTTACTACTAGTTGTATCTTAGGTTTAAATATTTGAAATAAACACTACAACCACGATCCTTCATCTTCTTTTCCCTTTCAATAATAGCCTGACTTTAGATTCTTCTCACTGAAGTGCATGGCCTCCTGTTACCCACATTTTTGAGCAATTTACTTATTTTGTAATTTAAGGTAATTTTATGCTTTTGCTAGAAAGCATCAAACTTCACATCACTTGGTTAGTGATAATAAATCTTATTCTGATATAAACAATGAGGGGTGCATGGATCATGCTGCCAGGTAAGATGATGGAAGAAAATATGATTGTGACAATTATGAGACATTAAGACCTGTGTGAATTGGTAGAGAAGAGGTATACCACCATATGCAGGGAGATTGGGTTTGTTTGGATCGTTGATTAACACAATGGCTAAAAGGCCAATTCAATCAGTACCGTGCCATAGTGTTTGATATTCTATGTTCTATAGTCTATTTGCCAAAAGTTCTCCCACTTAATGAATCTATCCATACCCCACAATTATAAAATGTTTCCTTAAACTCCACTATTCCACTCAACACCACTGAATCCTCTTTCATAATTACTTATTTTATGCAAAAGATATCCTTTCACACTGACTGAGGGCATAGCCTCAGAATAAATGGACACCCCTTCAGAAATGGGTTGAGGAGGAATTTCTTCAGCCAATCCGTCGTGAACCTGTGGAATTTATTGCCACACAGGGCTGTGAAAGCCAAGTTACTGGGTGTATTTAAGATGGAGTTTGATAGGTTCTTGACGGGTAAGGGGCTGAAGAGCGTTGGGGAGAAGGCAGGGGAAAGGGCTTGAAAAAAAATCTATGGTGAAGTAGACTCGATGGGTCAAGTGACCCAAATCTGCTCCTACATATACATTATTGACATTGTATTATACGTACACATTATTGATATTGTGTTCCCCTACCATTACGCACATCTGTTCAACTTGAAAAAAACATACCAATGAAAATATCTGCATCTTTCTGGGCTGAATGGCTTATCTAGTGCAGTACTGTTCTATGTTCTATAGTCTCCATCCACAAATGTGCCCATCACCTCAGCAATCTTTCAATATCTCTTCAAGCCATACTCTGTCTCCCTCACCCTCAGATCTAGACTTCATTACTGTGCTTTCATCGGTGGAAAAGTATTTGGTGATCTCAACGCTGCTTACTTATGATCTTAGCAGCATAGCAGCCCACAAATTCTTCAATCACCTTTAATGCTTGACTTGAAGTCTCTTTTTCATTAGGCCTTTCACTGTACAAACACCTGTGTGACATATTCAATTTTTGCAAAACAAAATGGTGAGTGTAACTGTGATTATTGTACAACTGGTCTGTCTGCTCTCTGCATTTTTAACTTACAAATTTGAATCTTGGTGTTTCAGAATGTGCAAACTCTCCAAACTCCCTTTAAAAATATGTTCAGGGCTGTCAATCCTGGCATCTATGACTTATCTTGAAACTGAGGAAACATGTTATGCGTGAACAAGACAGTAGAGAACTATTTTTAAACCTGCATTTCAAAAAAAAAGTCAGCATTTATTTACTTTTAATTGCCTAATTGCCCTGGAGGATTCAAGTTTTTGCTTTTGGATCAATGGACTTCGATGCCTCATTCCTTATTAAACTTTGGACAGTTACTGTTTGTTATCCTCCAAATAATAATCTAGGTATGTTTATATTTTAACTGATACATCCAGTTGTTCATTGTCCGTTGGGTCAGATTCCACCTTGACTCTACTGCCAAAATCATCTTCCCTGGAAACTTCCGGTCAATGCAGCACTTCTCAAATGGCTATGAGAAGCACAGCTCAAATAAAACGCGATTGAGCAATGCTTTATTTAGCACAGAGTTCACTTTATTATTGATACAAACAAGGACACGGAATCTGTGCGACAGACTTGTTCTCTTGGGAAACGGGCAATCACTCAGGAGGCGAAATGAGCATTTCCGGTATCCCGAAGAAATTCTTCAAAACGCTTGAGTCCTGATAAAAGAAAACCAAACAAACAAAATCAGTATTTTTAGAAGTCTGGTAAAAGTTTTTATTAAACTCAAGGTCATATAATTCAATTATCATTCGCAACGTTTTTTTAATTTATTTTTGGGGGGAGAGTAACTAGCGATCTAGAGCCCCTGTACAATAAGTCAGCCAAGAAAGTTTTCTGTTTCTATATTCTTAATTTTTAAATGTTTTTAGTAAATATAAATTCATACCATGTTCTTGTTTCAAAACGAATTTTCTTACGTATTTTAAAGAAAGTTTTAATATATTATTTTTGTCAATAAGCAAAATTAGTGTTACACTGTCATGGATCCTTCTAAATACATGTCTGAACTTACCTTGTTCTCTCCTTCCAGAGCAAGGCGTAAGTCCTGAAATATGAACTCTTCTTTCCGCAGATGCTACCCGACCTGCTGCCTGGTTCCAAGTGTTCTCTTCCCACTTCTAAGACCCACAGTTACCCCTAAGATGACGACAGAAGCTGCCGTGCTTGACTAACTCTTGTTCAAGGGATGACAGCAGGGTCTGTGCACAAGGTGGGCCCCGGGACGTGCGCGGAGTTTTCCCGTACGATCATGCACTGAAACTGCTCAGCGCCCGATCAGCCAGCCGCGCCGATGAACAATTGGATTTCATACGCTTAATGCTAGCAAAGTGTTTCTTAATCAGGATCCGAAATTTATTCTTGTCTTTGACTAAGGTGGTCAAGGAGGTGGATGCCTGGGGGAGGCTGGGGCTGCCGATGGTTTCCCAGGACGCCGATCTGTTGGCCCGGGAGACTACGCTGGCGCCAGGGAGCTTCTGCAACTCGAGTTCAGTGAGTGCGCTGGAGCGGCTCCTGCCCAACGTCCGACTCTGCTTGCTGCTCTTCAGCAAACTCCTGATCTCTGCCACGTCGCGCTCAAAGAAGAGAGATTCTTTCCTCCTGATATGTGGGATCTCGCCCAGGGCTGGAAATCCGTAAGGGGTGGTGATTTTCTGTAAGTGGGGTAGGGAGAGCGCAGCTCTCGTTGCAGGGTCTGAGTGGTCCGCCGCCCTCTCCAGTTCCCCGGCTAGCGGAGCCCCGTCCCCGCTGCTCGCCGGGGACCTTTGCAGCGGACTTCCCCGCACCAGGATACGGTCGCTCCTGGTGCTGGACGCGGTAGGGCTCCTGGCTCTCCTCGACTCTTCCTCCCGGGGCTGCAAAAGTAAAGCAGGCGACTGGCAATCCTCTTCCGCCTCCGTGGGATGTTCTGCTTGGGCGTGAACACCCAAAGATGGGATGAAGAACTTCGGGATGCGATCAGGAGTCACCATGACACTGAAGATGTCCTTCGACTTCTTGGGCGGCCAGTTCTTGTGCCCCCCGCCGTTCTGGCTGTTTGTAGTCCTCATACCGGCCCAGGGCAGCAGACCCTCCAACGTGCTTCGGAAGCTCACGCAGTTTGTCGTGGACAGCATGATTGTACGGCCCCGAGGTCTGCTGTGTTCTGGAAAGAGTCGGTCAGAGCGGATCTGAGGACGCAGTGGGCTGGAGCGATTTTTAAATAATGCTTGCGGAGAACGTCACTGGGTGATTTCTGCGTCAGTGGCAACCTCGGCAGAGCTGCCGATCCAGCCCCCTGCATCCCGCAACTGTAACTCGTGCACATACACGTGGCAAAGCAAACAGCAACCGGCCTCACTGACGGACTATGCGAGATAAGCGCAAGGCAACACGCCCCGCTTGAAACAAATTCCGGAGATACGAAAGATTGCGGATGCCGGAATCTTGAACCACAAACAGTCTGCCCGCAGATTTCAAAAGCTCAGGCAGCATCTGTGGCAGGAAAGGAATTTGACTTAAGAACAGCTTCTTCCCCACTACTGTCCAACTTCTGGACCAATTAACTCCTCCTCATCTCTTTCCCGTGCGGACACATTCCGGGACTCTTCATTCTACCTCTCACATTTTCGTCATTGCCGTTATTATTTATTTTTGTTTATGTATTGCCTCAGATTACACAACAGTCTCTGCCCCATTCTGTCGTTTTGCGCTGTGATTATATTTATTATGACCATGAATACTTTTCCTGTGGGAGCAAGGAGTTCCATGGCACCCTGGTGTTTATGACATGAACTAACCTGAATCTAAATCGTTGTGATGCAGAGTTCGCACCCGAAGTATTGATAATACCTTCCCTGGCCACCCCTCACCCCACCCCTGCAGATGCTGACGGAGCTCCATCAGCGAATTGATTGTTGCTTAAAACAAATTCGGCGCTGCTGGAGTATACTGGGTGAATGACCTAGACTTTGAGAGGAAAGCAAATACAATCCAACATTCTAGTTAATACACACATAAGTATTAAGAGAAGAAGAAGAAGAACTTTATTGTCATTGTTGTGGAGCAATGAAACAGTTTAGCAGCTCAACGTTTTGCAGCATGACAAAGAATATATACATAAAGTAAACTCTAAAACCTCAGGAGTGCAGTCCAAAATTAATAATATATGGATGGGGGAGGCGGGGTAGGACTATTGCACACCTGCCATTCCTGGAAGTGTGATGCATTTAGCTGCGCATCTTAGGAGGGGGGCAGGAGAAGGGAAGGGGGTGTTATACATTTCACTGCTTGTGGGTAGAAGCTGTTAAGGAGTCTCTTTGTTTTCGTCCTTAATGATCTGTATCTCTTCCCAGAAGGTAGAGGGGAAAACAGGTCATGTCCAGGATGAGCGGGATCCTTTGAAATACAAGAAGCCTTCTTTTGAAGTCTGCCAGTATAAATGTCTCTGAGGGAGTGTAATGTTGTGCCAATAACCGCTCTGCTACCCTCATCACCCGCTGCAAGTCCTTCCTGTTCTGTTCTGTGCAGCTGGCAAACCAAACTGCACAGCAATACGTCAGGAGGCTCTCTATAGTTGTCTGATAGAAGTTGATCAGAAGGTGATGAGGGAGGAGAGCGTGCTTTAGCTTCCTTAGGAAGTAGAGCCTCTGTTGGGCCTTCCCCACCTGATAAGAGATATGGGCAGTCCAGGTGAGGTCAGCCAGGTCCGCTTACTTGGCCACAATGTTAGTGTGATGTTGTTACAGCTGGAGGCATTATGTGCCATCTGCAAGGAGTTTTTACATTCTCCCCATGAACCACATAGGTTTCCTCTGGGTACTCCTGTTTCTAACCACAGAACAAAGCTTAGTCAATTAATCGTTCATTGTAGGTTGTCCTATGATTAGGCTGCTGTTAAATAGGTGGATTGGGGGGCCATGCAGCTGTTCCGTGCTGTATCTCTAAATAATAAAAAAAACAAATAAATAAATACTCAAGCATTATCAGGATGGTCAGTGAAGCCTAAGGATGATTCTGTATCGTGGACTTTAAGCTTAATGTATTTATGAAATGGTGCTATCTGGAAACATCAGCTCTGCCTATGTTCATGTAAATATCCCAGTGTGTACAGAACATTAGGTATTCTGTATATTAGATATACAGAACATTGCATTAATTTTGATCTTCTTTATGGTTCTGAGGTTTTCAGTCATCTCTCCCTTCAGAACATACAACTGAGAAGTTGAGGAATGGGAATGAAGCAGTGGACAAAGATTGAAGCATCTGGTTGTACTGTGTCTGGCTGTGAAACATCCAGATGGCCGTCAACCAAATGCAAATGAAATTGAAAACAGACCATCAGATTTGTCAGAGGTGTTTGCATGATGTTCCAGCTGGGCTCACCAATATCTAGTCTTCCTTGGGATGCAATCAAGTCTTCTTTTACAAAGATGTTGTTTTGAGGTATGTGCAGCTTGGAGTTTTAAGAGTACAACATTTTGTACTACCACGACCCCCCTCTCCAACTACCCTCTACCATGGAGGAGAGTGAATGAGTTAGTAGTCAGTGATTTACTGACTCTAGACTAAGAGATAGAATTTCAAAAGCGATGCAGAGGACCATATCTTACACTTCTTCACAATGAGGGTGGTGAACCGTTGGAGTTTTCTGCCATTGAAGATATTGAAGGCCAAGTCCCTAAACATATTTAAGAAGGAAATAATTAATTTTATGTACACAAAATATATCTTGGGGATTTCGGTATTCTACTGGAGGACCTGTCATGATCCTTTGAAATAGTGGAGCAGGCTTAAAGGGCCAAACAGCCTAATACTGCTATTTACTGTTTCCATGGTTTCCATGGTTCCAATGCTGCAGCCAGCATTGACTGCCATTACTCTGAGGTATTGACTAACTTTGAGATTTCTATGTAGGCATATTTGAATCCCAAAATCCTGAAGTAATTTAGTCTACATCCCCATACCACACTCTCTTCCGCTGCTCTACAGCAATGAAAGGAAATTACCTGAATTGATGTGAATTTTAAAATATTAATGAATTTTGTCCTGAAATCATACACTTTTTTGCTGGACAATGTGCACAATAACATATGGCTAACCTTCTCACTCAAAAAAGGTAATTTTATGCCTGTGTGTTTTAATTCATTTACGTTAAAATTACAAAATATAAGACGTCTTAAAATGTTAAGTTTTAAAACTTATGCCTTTGTGGCTTCTACCTTAAATATACATTCAGAGAATTATGTAGGTCAGAAGCTGACATCTACACCCCACCAGGCTTGTATTGACTATCAAGCAGCCATTTACACCACTGTTGTTGATAACCTATTAACCCATTTAGCACTGTTTTTGGCAGAATCTCAGTTAGCAGTGAAGAGGTATACAGGAGTGAGATGGATCAGCTAGTTGAGTTGTGTCACAACAACAAGCTGACGCTCAGTTTCAGTGAGACCAAGGAATTGATTGTGGGAAAGGAGGTCAGGAGAACAGACACCAATCCTCACTGAAGGATCAGCGATGTAAAAGATGAGCAGCTTTACGTTCCTGGGTGTCAACATCTCGGAGGATCTGTGCTAGGCCCAAAAAATTGATGTAATCACAAACAAGTATACCAATGGATATTCTTCATTCACAGACTGCGGAGATTTGGTATGCCCCCGAAGATGTATAATGGAGAGCATTCTGACTGATTACAGCACAGCCTGGTATGGTGCCTCTAAATCAAAGGATCACAAGAGGTGGCAGAGCCAGTTCCATCATGGGCACCACCCTATAAACCATCGAGGACAGCTTGAAGAGGAGGTGCCTCAAGGAGGCAACATCCATCATTAAACACCCTCACCATCAAGGATATGCCCTCTTAAGTTACCACTACTGGGGAGGAGGTACAGGAGCCTGAAGACTCCTCATTTTAAGAACAACTTCTTCCTTTCCAATGTCAGATTCTTGAATGGTCCATAGCCCATGAACATTATTATGATATTACAAATTACTTATTTATTTTGCAACATAGTAATATTGTGTTTTCCACTACAACAAAATTTACATTATGTAAATCAGTGACAATAAACTCCTTTCTGATTCTGATTCTAATCCTGCACTAATCTCACTTCATCCTTTCCAGAGTCCTGTTATCTTCCCCACCTCTCCAGGCTCCACCACTCATTTATAGACCAAAGGGACCGTGAGTCACTAATTAATTTATTAACCTTTGGGATGTGTGAAGAAATTAAGTCACCTGAAGGAAAATCCACTTATCACAGGAAGAAGGTTCAAACCCCACAGTGGAGCTTGGCCCTGCATGGGTTGCTGGAGCAGAGAGGTAGATGTGCCCCTGTATATGTTCAAACTCTGTTTAGATTTCTACTTAATCAGTCGTAAAATTAAATAAAATTTGTATTCAGAGTAAAAGCTAAAATGGTCCACAAACTCAAGATACAAGTTTACATTAAAGCATATGGGGAAATGCGTTATTTGTGTAAACAGCTAACACACCAAAGGGTTCGCCACGCATTCCAGTGCCATTATAGCTTTCCCACAGTGCTCAGCAGAAAAACATGGAACCCATCTAGTCTGTAAACAACAACAGCTAAGCAAGCCTCCTTCCTACCCACCCCCCGCACACCCACACTCATATACAGTGCCCCCTAGACAGGCCACTTTCTTTGGCTGCCAGCCTCCAGTGGACTTGGACACTCAGACATTAGACCTTTGGCTATCCCAGCAGAGTCGTTGTGTTTTGCAGACCTCGGTTTCCGCCAACAGGCCTCAACTTCTGGAATTCCGATTCAACCTTAGGCCTTGATCCTCGGCATTGACTCTAGGACCTGTCGATCACTGAACACCAGACTGAAAGCTTCGGATTCGCTGAAGATAGGACCCCTAACACTAGGCCTCAGACTCCAGGCTGACCAATTTGTGAACCCACCAACATCTTGTTTGGACAGCGTAATTCAAGTGTAGGCAGAGGATGCTGAAACTTTCAGTATTCAGAGTCATAGAGCCATGTAGTACAGTAACAGGCCCTTTGGCCCAGAAAGTCCGTGCTGGCATTCATCCACTCCTTTCTAATAAACTTATATTACTCCCATTTTATTCCCCCGGCTCTCCCAATAATTCCACCTTCATCTGCCCAGATTCTATCCAGGGATAAATTATAGTGGCTCATGAACCAATCAACCTGCAGGTCTTTGGGATGTGGGCAGATATGGAAAACTTGGAAGTAGCCACACAGTCATGGTAAGAATAACCATAAGACCATAAAACATAGGAGTAAAATTAGGCCATTTGTCCTATCAAGCTTGCTCCACCATTCCATCACAGCCGATTTATTAGCCCTCTCAAACCCATTCTCCTGTCTTCTCCCCATAACTTTTGACACCTTACTAATCATGAACCTATGAACCTCTGCCTTAAATTTACCCAATGATTTGGCCTCTATGGCCATTTGTGGCAATGAATTCCACACGTTCAGCCCCCCACTGCCCACTAGAAGAAACATCCTCTCTACATGCACTCTGTCTAGGCCTTTCAATATTTAATGTTTCAATGAAATCCCCCCTCATTCTCCTATGAGGAATGGGAAGCTTCATGAATCGTTCCCTACATGACTCCCCGGTCACCCTCCTCTCTCCCCACTGATCTCTCTCCTAGTACTTATCCTTGCAAGTAGAACAAGTGCTACATCTACCCCTACACTTCTTCCCTCACTACCATTCAGGGCACCAAACAGTCCTTCCAGGTGAGGTGACACTTCACCTGTGAGTCTGTTGGGTTCATATACTGTGATGCTCCCGGTGTAGCCGGCTGTATACCAGTGAGACCTGACATAGATTTGGAGACCACTTCGCCGAACACCTACACTCTGTCCGACAGAACAAGTAGGATCTCCCAGTGGCCACCCATTTAACTCCACCTCCCATTCACAATCTGATACGTCATGGCCTCCTCTTCTGTTGTGATGAGGCCAGACTCAGGTTGGAGGAACCACACCTTATATTCCGTCTGAGCAGCCTCCAACCTGAAGGCATGAACATCAATTTCTCGAACTTCTGGCAATCCCATCCCCTTTTCTCTCTCTCACCTTATGTCCTTGCCTGTCTATCGCCTCCCTCATGTGCCCCTCCCCCTTTTCTTTCTTCCATGGCCTTCTGTCGTTTCCTATTAGATTCCCCCTTCTCCAATTAACTTACTACTTCTTTGTTTCGCCCCTCCCCCACCCGATTTCACTTTGTGTTTCCCTCTCCCCTCTCTCACCTTTTAAATCTATCCCTCATTTTTTTTTTCTCCAGTCCTGCCGAAGGGTTTCAGCCTGAAGCATCGACTGTACTCTCTTCTGTAGGTGCTGCCTGGCCTGCTGAGCTCCTCCAGTGTTTTGTGTGAAATGATCCTCATACAGAGATCATTCTCATGAACTTAATACTGGATGTCTTAAGTTGGTGCTAAATTGATGCATCGGAGGCAGAAATGGATGAACTTGAGAATTCCAGGGATCTTTCTAGTGAACCTCCTCTGGATCTTCTCCAGAATGTACAGACGACACACAGTAGCTCGAGAAGTCATTGAACCCAAGTGGCTCAGTACGGCTTATTAATCCCAGACACTCAACTGGCACTTACAGTATGTTATTAATAACTTTTTAGTTGTGATTTTAGGATGCAAACTACTGATTTTGCACAGTATCTTACAAAGTACTGCTAATTGCCTTGATCCTAGTGAAATGTTAGTTGTTCATTATTAGGATTTGGTACAACTATAGCCAGTGCTGCAAATCCTATATCCTAGACCACAGTATTCCTTTGAAGAACTACCTTTCATCCTATCCATACCAACCTACAAAGCCACCAAGCTGCTATCTCACTGTCATTAACAGTGGATTCCCCTTCCTTAATGTTTATTGCCCGTCATTCTTTCCGTGATTGTGTGGTTACTTCTGGGTTTCCAGCTTCCTCCCCCATCCCAAAGATCTGCAGGTTAATCAAGATAAGCCTCAATTTTTTTTCCCTCCAAAGGTCATCTATTTCTGTCCCTGATGCATATTGTGCATCAACTTAGCACCAACTTAAGACATCCAGTAAAATAATTGTTGTGCATCATACTTAAAATTCAGGGCAAAGGTGATCGATGATTTTTGATTTAAATCCAGGCAAAAGCTGCGTTAAGGAAGAGTTATCTTGTTTGCAGTGACACTACACAGGATCCCTGCTTCTTAATATTCGCTTCAGAGGAAGAGCCTAGATATTATAGGATGTTATAATTGCCGTCTTTGAGAGAGAAATAAACAAGGATTAAATGCACCCCTCAGAGATTCAAATAGAACTGATCCTCTGTGGCCAATTTAGTAATCCAATATCAGCATCAGTCAGAGCTGCAGTAAATCAAGCTGAAGTTTTGTGTCAGGTATGCAACTAAATGAACAAAATGAACTATATCCCCATGATGCAGAAGACTGCAGCCACGCGCTGCACATATTTTGACCTTTTTTCATGTAAGTTCCACTGTATTAACAAATGGAACGGTTGGATTATGTGAGAATTTCTCATCCTTAGCATCTTACTCCCTTTTATCTCACAAGTCTACCTATTTGTGCACTGGTTCTTGCGTATTACATCCCAGTCAGTAAATTAAATCAAACGAGATAGAACCTGATCTGTGCTATAGAATTTCTGTCGCTGTTCGATCTGCTGAAAATTAACAGAATAACACAGTAAATCTGAGAGCTGAATAAATCTTATTTGAATGTTTTAACCTGTTGTGCCTCAATCAAATTTATTTGAAGAATTATTTGGCTGTGCTAGATATTCCATAACATTTCTGAGTATCAGCATAATGCTGAAGCTACGTAAAGAGTTTCAGTTATATAAAGAGCAAAGGGGAGGTGAGAGTTGATATTGGACCACTGGAAAATTATGCTGATGAGGTAGTGAAAAGTAAAAGAAATAACAGATGAGCTGAATAGGCACTTTGCATCTGTCTTCACTGTGGAAGACTCTAACACTGTGTCAGAGGTCAGTGTGTGCCAGGGAGCAGGAGTGAGTGCCATTGCTATTACAAAGGAAAAAGTGCGAGGCAAACTGAAGCTCTTAAGGTGGATAAGTCACCTGGACCAGATGGACTACAACCCAGAGCCCTGAGAGAGGTGTTGAAGAGATAACGGATGAATTGGCCATGTTTTTTCAAGAATCACTTGATTATGCATGGATTCCCAGAGGACTGGAAGATTGCAAATGTCACCCCACTCTTTAAGAAGGGAGGAAGGCAAAAGAAAGGAAATTATAGGCCAGTTAGCCTAACCGCAGTGGTTGGGAAAGTGTTGGAGTCTATTATCAAGGATGATGTTTCGTGGTACTTGGAGACTAATGATAAAATAAGTCAAAGTCAGCGGTTTTCTGGTTGGCTGCCGGTGACTAATGGTGTTCCTCATGGGTCAGTATTGGGACAGCTGCTTTTTACATTGTTTATCAATGATTTGGATAATGGAATTGAAGGCTTTGTGGCAAAGTTTGTGGATGATATGAAGATAGGTGGACGGGTATGTAGTGCTGAGGAAGCAGTGCAATTGCAGCAGGACTTAGACAAATTAGAAGAGCTAAAAGTGGCAGATGGAATACAGTGTTGGGAAAGCTATGATAATGCATGTTGGTAAAAGGATCAATAGTGTGTACTGTTATCTAAATGGGGAGAAGTTTCAAACATCAGGGGTGCAAAGGGACTCCGGGGTCCTCGTGCAAGACTCCCAGGTTAATTTACAGGTTGAGTCTGTGGTAAAGAAGGCAAATGCAATGTTGGTATTTATTTCAAGGGGAGGAGAATATAAAAACAGGGAGAAACTGAGACTTTTTAAGACACTGGTCAGGCAGTACGTAGGGTACTGTCAGAAGTTTTGGGCCTCATTTCTCAGAGTGGTTGTGTTGTCATTGGAGAGAGTCCAGAGAAGTTTCACGGGGATGATTCTGGGAATGAGGGGGTTAACATATGAGGAGTACTTGACAGCTTTGGGTCTGTACTCAATGGAACTTAGAGGAATGTGGGGAGATCTCATTGAAACCTACCGACTGTTGAAAAGACTAGATAGGGTGAATACTGAGAGGATGTTTCCTATTGTGGGGGTATCCAGAACTCAAGGGCACAGCCTCAAAATTGAGGGGTGACCCTTTAGAACAGAGGTAAGGAGGAATTTTTTGTCACTAGAGAGTAATAAATCTGTGGAATACTCTCCCACAGATTGCAATGGAGGCCGAGTCCTCGCATATTTATGGCGGAAGTTGATCATTTCCTAATTGGTCAGGGCACCAAAGGATATGGTGAGAAGGCAAGTGTATGGGGTTGAGTGGGATCCGCAATCAGCCATGATGGAATGGCGGAGCAGACTCGATGGGCTGAATGGCCTAATTCTGCTCCTATGTCTTATGGTCTTATGTTAGCATCTCCTGCTCAACACAGGATGCACTAACATCAAATTCATTTTGCTTTATATGTACTAACTGAGTAATATTTCCTATGATTTTTACATTGGCAGTAATTATTAAGTTTATCCAGCTGTTCCTTTTAAGAAACATTCCTATAAAAAGATTTAAAAAGAAAAGAAAGAAACATTCCTTTAGCTGCAATTAACACATATAGATGCAGATTCTATCCTGATTTGGATGCTTTCTCTGTCGAGATTGGATCTTATTCATGTGACCATATGGGGTTTTCCATAGCTGCTTTATTCCCCCCCCACTCCAAAGATGTGCTGATAGGGTAATTACGTGCTATTGTAACTTACATCAAAGGGAAACCACTGGGAATGTGAAGAGAGAAAGTGTTGCAGGGATACAAGGAAATAAGATGAAGATTTCTTTATCTGGGAGCCAGCATGGACCCAATTAGCCGAACAGCTTCCTTTTGTGTTGTTAGAAGTAAAAGATGCAAATAATTTAAATATGGCATTTTTTCATCATATTTAATTTAATTTGCATTTTACAATTAATTCTCTTGTTACAATGGTGGTTACAATTCTAAAGTAATCAAAGTTGGACATAAAACAATTAACTTGTCTTTGTCTATGAAAGATACCATACAAAAGCAAGCTTTACTTTTCATCTTTTTAAATTTATATGGAAGAACTTGTGTTTAAGATGAAAAGTAGAGCCTGTGATTTTTTCTGTGGATATTTCAGAAGCAGTTGCATGTTTATAAATAGCAACTCTGTATTGGTTATCATAACAGACATTGACAATGAAGATTAGCTGAATCAAACGATGCCTGCATTGAACATTGTGACGCATTTGTGGAAGTTTATTTAGTGATAAGCACAGTTGATTACAAGGAAGTAGCAATGTAAATACATAATGCACCAAATAACCTTGTAAATATTACACTTCTATGACATACATTACTGCGTTTAGCATTGATTGCTATTACTAAAATGGAATTAATTTAAGAAACCTTGATAACTACTAGAAATTTGATTAGGGAAAATCAAGAAATGGCTCAGTTAGGTAGAGGGCATTTGAAAATAGGAGAATAATACCTTCTTTCCCAAACTTCCAGATACTGAATTGACTTATTTCTTACATCCTTCACATACATGAGGAGTAAAAATCTTTACGTTACATCTCCGTCTAAGTGTGCAATGTGCAATCATAGTATTTATAATAATTTATAATAAATAGAACAGACAATGTAACACAGAACACACTCAAATCAGCGTGAATTAATCAGTCTGATGGCCTGGTGGAAGAAGCTGTTCCGGGGCCTGTTGGTCCTGGCTTTTATACTGGGGTACTGCTTCCCGGATGCTACCAGATGGAATAGATTGCGGTTGGGGTGACTCGGGTCCCTAGTGATCCTACAAGCCCTTTTTACACACCTGTCTTTGTCAATGTCCTGAATAATGGGAAGTTCACGACTACAGATGCACTGGGCTGTCCACACCACTGTCTGCAGAGTCCTGTGATTAAGGGAGGTACAGTTCCCATACCAGGCAGTGATGCAGCCAGTCAGGATGCTCTCAATTGTGCCCCTGTAGAGAGTTCTTAGGATGTCGGGGCCCATACCAAACTTCCTCAACCGTCTGAGGTGAAAAAGGTGCTGTTGTGCCTTTTTCACCACACAGCTGGTGTGTACAGACCATGTGAGGTCCTTGGTGATGTGGATGCCAAGGAACTTAAAGCTGTTTACCTTCTCAGCCCCAGATTCATTGATGTGAATTGGGGTTTGCCCATCTCCATTCCTCCTGTAATCCACAACCAGCTCCTTTGTTTTTGCGACATTGAGGAAGAGGTTATATTCTTGACACCACTATGAACTTCCAGTAATATCTTGAACTTCGAGTAATTGCCCCCCTTCGCCATTCCCCATTCCTATTTCCCTCTCTTATCTCATGTCCTTATGTGCCCATCATCACCCTCTGATGCAGTCCCCTTTCTCTTTCTTTCATGGTCTTCTGTCCTCCTATCAGATTCCTCCTTCTCCAGCCCCTTATCTCCTGCACCAACCAATTTCCCAACTCTTTACCTCACCCCTCTACAGGTTTCACCTATCACCTGCCACCTTGTGCTTCATCCTCCCTTCCTCCCACCTTCTTACTCTGACTTCTCCCCTTCCTATAGAGTCCTGATTAAGGGTCTCAGCCCAGAACATTGACACTTTACTCCTTTGCATGGATGCTGTCTGACCTGCAGAGTTCCTTCAGCTTCTTTCCCACCTAGCTGCCCTGCTGAAGTTTCTTGTTTAACTGTATTGTACACTTGTGAGACACTCCCTGGTACTTCACCAAGAATCATTACCTGGTCAAGTCGTTGAGGTTTGTGAGCTCCTGAGACTCTGACAGTGATGTCATCTGGAGTTTAACCATCTGTGGCACTTAGCCTCTGGTAGGGTCACCCATGGTGATAAGGTCAAGGGGGAAGTTCCAGACAAAGAACAATCCAACAAAGTCCCAAGCAGTGGAGCTGCCAGAAGACTACGACATATTACAATGGCAGTGAGGGCAGAGGAAGGCTCCAGCAGTGAAGGGTCCACAGTCGTCTTGCATTCCACGCCGCCAGACCCTGACTCCGATCAGTCAAGGAACGTGAGGTAGCTGCACATGTATCAACCTCCCCACGTTAAGAAGTCACACACACACATTCTCCTTTAAGGGAATCTACCTTAACATCCTGGCTATGTGGATCCAGTATCAGCCTCTACAGCCACCTGAGGACTCACCAGGAGACAAACCCTTAGAAAACAGCATACTCAACTCAAGTGATTGCACTACCAACTTGCACAAGTGGACCTGCCAATGATTTTCCAGAGCAGGGGTTCCCAACCTGGAGTCCACGGGTTCCTCTGTTAATGGTGGGGGTCTACGGCACAAAAAGTTTGGGGACCCCTGTTCTAGAGCAATTTAGTTGCAAAATGGTTGGTTCTTTTTAAAACCTTTACTCCGTCTCTTCCAGTTTATAAATCTCCCTTGGTCTATCCTAGTTCCTTAAGTAGTTGACAGCTTTTGTCATGGTTTAAATTCACAGAAGGGTTTGGATAATGAACAAATGCTGAACAACAGTAAACACTCTTAGTAATGGGTAAAATATAATGGGTTTTTCATATTTAGGTGCAGAATTCTATTTAGCCTTCAAAGATAAATACTAATAAAAAACCTTTTTTAAATGTTATTACTTGAGGTAACTAAGTAAGCAAATAACAAGGAACCAGAATAATCAACCTAAATGTTACACCTACTATTGATTGATAACATTAACTTGTTGAATGGCAAATTGGTAAAAGTTGCAATCTAATAAATTCTTATTTTTCTTATTTAAAAACAATTCTTGAATCCTAATTTTTTTTCTGTTTTAAATATATTTGCTAATTACAAGAGTTTAAATTAATAATGTTCTGTTGTAGCAGGAGAGAAACTCTAAGCTAAATACCATAAACTGTGACATACTCATCATTATATCTGGAAATGAACAGGCTTGAGATTGACTTTGATTTTAATGTCATGTCCCTCAAGATTCAGCAAAGAGGTATTGGTAAAATGCATTTCACCCAACTAGAATTCTTGTGAAGCATCAGGAAAGACAAAATATGTAGACTCCAGGCAGTAGCCCATCGCACCTGCCCCCTCCTCCCTTCCACCCTGCCTAGAACACCCTAAGTACTTTAGGCAGCAGGTCAGGTCTCACACACATTTTATGAGTTTTCAGATATCTCTGATTTTCAAAGGCATTTAAAAACCATTCAAACGGATTTAAATAACTGACATAATAAAATAATTAAAAGTGTTTTGAAGTATAAATAATTTAAAAAAAATAAAAGGAATTAAAATAATAATATGGACTTAACATGTTCCACAGGGTCAACATTATGATTGGGACACTTGTAGACCTGCTCTCCTCGGGGTAACATTGGGGCTTACATATAAAATACACCTGGGTCCACTCATCAACTCACCATTTGTCTGCTGTTGGCCTTAAAACTGAGGGCGGTGGGGGAATCCAAATTTGACAGACCGACCCACAGTCAAGTTCAGCTGAAAGCCTGACAAAGTCATAATCAATGATTTTGTCATAAGCAAAGATGCGTTTTCAGTTCACCTTGAGGTCCATGACATCACAGCAGACATCCTTTGTCATTTTAATCCACGTTATTGAGAAGTAGCTGAAAGCACTGGATTAAACAATTTTTTTTAAAATTTCTGATTCTGCACTATTTATTTTAGTTAACTATTTAATATACATATAGATTTTCTGTAATTCAGTTTTTTCCTTTATTTATCATGTATTGCAATGTACTACTGCAGCAAAGTTAACACGACATATGCCAGTGATATTAAACCTGATTTTGATTCTGACTTTACATTGCACCAAAGCTGCATGCAATGCTAGCATTCATTCCAAGTGGACTAAAATATAAAAGCAAGGATGTAATGCTGAGACTCACATTTGGGAATATTATGAGCAGTTCTAAGAAACGACGTGCTGGCATTGGATTGGGTCCAGAGGAGATTTATGAGAATAATCCCAAGAATGAAAGGGGTATGAGGAGTGTTTGAGGACTCTGGGCCTGTACTTGCTGGAGTTTAGAAGAATAAGGGGGCTGTCATTGAAAGCTACCCAATACTGAATGGTCAAGATAGAGTGGATTTTTCAAATAGTGGGACTCAAGATAGAACGATGTCCGTTTAGTACTGAGAGGAGGACGAATTTCTTTAACTAAAGGGTGGTGAATCTGTGGAATTCAGGGCCACAGATAGCTGTGGAGGCAAAATCATTGTTTTTTTAAAGCAAAGGTTGATAGGTTCCTGATTAGTAAGGGCATCAAAGATTACAGGGAGAAGGCAGGAGAACGGGCTTGAGATGGAAAATAATTCAGCCTTGGCAGAACCTACTTGATGGGCTGAACGGCCTAATTATGCTCCTATGTCTTATGGTTCTATGATCTTATAATGCCACTGAATATTGTGTTAGTTATTCCAAATAGTATCTAATGGAAAATTGGCCAGTAAAGTTCTGTCCAGAAAGAGCGCGATAAATCAAATCTGTTTGTTAAGCCTCATAGACGACTCACTCACAAGCAAAGGACTTCAAAGGTCTTCAGTCATCCTGTAGTTTTTATCTGATTACAATGCTTAGAAAGTTCTTTGCTGATGTTGTTGAAATAAAGTAAACTAGGTTTTATGGAGACATTATGGTTAAGTTCTAAATGAATGGAGTGTAGTTGATCATGGCTGTGTTCAACACAAAGGTGATGGTATGATTTCTGATGATTGCAGGAAGTGGAACTTTAAATTACAGTAGTTACTGAGTTTACCTTTCCAGTCGTACATATCTATCCCAAAGAGAGATTCTGATGCCGGAGCATATCTGGAGATATTATTTTAAATGAATTTACCGACTGTATAAAAGACTTGTACAATTAAACATCATCACATCTTGTAAACTATCCCTGTTTCTCTGTTGCATTTTGATGCCTGAAATAAAGCTGCTTTCCTTAATACTCTTGTCATTTCGAAGGATGAGCGCTTTAGCATTGAAAGCAGAGTTACATCACCATTTATCCAACAGTCACATATTCATCCTCATCATCCATCTCACTTACATACAAACAGTGCAGGCATCTTTTAATACCATCCATCCTTCATTCTATTCAAGCATATCTAATACTGAGATAGGAATATTTCACTATCCTGGCAATTTCAATAAAGCAATTTTCATCTGTCAGGATCAAGGACTTCTTTTTCTGATAACTGACTGCTGTACATACATGGAGTACATAAAAATGATGAATTTTCTCCGCTTTTTGTGATCTTCTGAACATATGCCATGCTATTTTTCTTGTCTTTTAATATGTAAAATACATTCACTTTTGCTTGCTTTAATTGACCCTGCTAGAAGCCCACTGCCACTGATGGTTTAGTCTCCGTGCAGTCTGATAAGTAGTATTTTACTGGGTTCATGTTTAATCGTATCATATTACATACTGTGAAAGGACCAAATTTGAAAATAAAGGTCCCACATTTCAATTTCTTTCTCATCCTTGCCTCCATGAATCGTTTATGCTGATCATTTTGATCACCCTCATTATCATGTCAAGCCATTGTTGACAAAGAGTGCTCCCTAGTGGTTTGTAAATGAAATTCGATTGTTTTCATTTGTCTTTCCTTTTTATTTACGTGCAACTTCTTCATCTTGCTGCCTCTTGGAAGTCCCACTTAGGTTACATTATTCCATTTTCAGGATAATAGGGAGTGAATTAGATCACTATTGTCAGGGAGATTGGATGTCAAATTCATTTCAAATAGGAAAATCATAAAGTGAAACCATGACTAATATCTGGTTCTCAGTAAAGGATGCATCCAACGCAAGAAGTTTTTATCAGTTGTGGCCATAAATGGATTTCAGCCTGCATAAGTAGAGAAGTCAACTTTTTAAAATGTCACAGAACAAAGGTTGATTTTTTTAAAATTACAGATAGGACGTTCAGCAGTAAAACATACTGAAATCTAGATAAAATAAGGAACTGCTCCCTCTATGAGTTCTTGGTCCTCTCTTCCATCTCCACTCTGCTCCTCATGGCTCTTTTGCATGCAATCACAGGAGATGCAGCACTCATTTGTTACCTCTTTCATTCGCACATTCCAGGGATGAGAACACTGGTTCCAGGTGAAACAGCCATTCACTTGCATTCCTTTCAGTACAGCGTACGGCGGTCAGTGTTCAAAATTGAAAGCCCCCTCCCCGCTGTACTGGAGCAAACAAACACGGATTGGGTGCAAACATATGTTTAGTCCACAAGGTTGACCCTGAGCATTCAGTTGTCTGTCTCTAGTTGTTCACCTTACCTCTGCACACATCCATCTGTATGTGGCTTGCTACATTGCTCCAATGAAGGTCAGCATTAGCTTGAGGAATGGCATTTCATTTTTTCTGTCTCGGCATCCTTTCTGACTCAGGATCAAATTTAACAATTTCAGATAACTTGCTCTTTTTTTTATAACAGAACTGATCAATACAGCTGTGGGTTTGTCTGTAATATAAACTGATTTTTTCCCTCTGATCACTGAAACCATCTGCTCTACCAGGCATTTCCAGCATTTTTAGTTTAGGTTCACAATTCAGTACCAATCAGACCCGCATCTCACAACTTTTACATGTTCCTTTTTTCTCTCTTTCTCCTTTTTTAACTGCACTTGTTATACTAATTAATCTGAAGACACTGAAAATACTGGTATCACCATAGCAACCCTGACCTCACCTTATTAGAAATAATCCCTTTTCTATCGTCCATTCCCCCCCCCACCCTCTCTGCAACTTAAAAGTAAATTGTTTTATTATGTTCCCAATTTTGAGTAAAGGTCTTCACCCTAAAACTTTTGTCCGTATCACTGAACAACTGCTGCCTGACCTGCTGGATGTTTCCTACATTTTCTATTCTTTGTGTTATAGAGTCATAGAAAACTACAGCACAGAAACAAGCCCTTTGGCCCATCTGACCCATGCCAACCCATTTGCCTAGTCCCATTGACTGTACCTGGAATAGAGTCATAGAAATTTAGATTTCCAGCATCTGCAGTTTTTTTCTTTATCTTCAACTTATAATAAAGACAGCAATGACAAGAATAACTTCCTGTGCAACATACCTAAGGGGCATTGATTCATGCAGGGCTTTATATCCATGAATAGCACCCTATCTAACTGGTCACACAAGAAAGACTGCAGATGCCGGAAATCTGGAGCAACGCACATAACAAAATGCTGGAGGAACTCAGCAGCGGAACAGACAACTCATATTTCGTCAGGGCAGCCTCCAACCTGATAGCATGAGCATCAATTTCTCTAACTTCGGGTAATTACTACCCTCTACACGTTCCCTCTTTTTCCATTCCACATTCTGGTAATCTTCTCACCTCTTCTCTCTCCTCACTTGATAATCACCTCCTTTTGGTTCACTTTCTCCTTCCCTTTCTTCCATGGTCCATTATCCCCGCCAATAAGATTCTGTCTTCCACTTTTCACCTCCTACTTCTTCCATTCTTCCCAATCACTGACCTTCCCCCTCACCTCGTCTTCCAATCACCTGTTAGCTTGTCCTCCTCTGCCTCCCCCCACCTTCTTATTGTGGATTCTTCCCCCTTCCTTTCCAGTCCTGATGAAAGATCTTGGCCTGTGATGTTGGCTGTTTATTCTCCTCCCTAGATACTGCCTGACCTCCTGAGATTCCCCAACATTTTGTGTGTGTAATTTGAGATATCCACCTCTGCAAAGTCCTTCGTGTAGCTCCAGCAGTTTAATTGTTAAACTGGTGGATTACTGTCTAATATCCCCCTCATTCTCAAATTCTTCATGTCTTCAGTTCTTCAGCGTGACACATCAGATAAATACTGAGAAATCTAGCAATGTAACATATTCTCAGCAAGCCACAAAGAGTGAATTAAGGTGATATTATAGTGATCAAATTTAGCCCATTCAACACTCTAAAAGATTGTTGTTATGTCCTCCCTTCAAGTACTGAAAGGCCCCTTGAGACTATTGTTACTACCATGTGTTAAAGGTGTATTCTTTCCAGTGTTCATGGACTTATATGCAATTGTCCTTTCATTGTATTTCACTTTCAGAATAGAACCTGTGATAATTTGGATTAATGAGAAGGCATCAAATATGTGTTTGAATTGTACTATATTCCTATAAAAGACAAGAATGACAAATAGGATTTGAAATAGTAATTAGCTCATTGGAATAGATTACAGGTTCTCAGATTCATCAAGCAGTATTTGAAAGTGTAAATTTACTCCCAGTTATATTAAATTCAAGTCATGGCTGCCTATGTTTTAAAATTATCTTTGAATTTAGGCTTAAGCTTTTACTTCTTTGCTAGTAGAATTATGATGAGGAAACTAATATTATATTTCTTGACAGAATTATTTCTGTTATTTCATTTACACAGATATACTCAGTAGCCACTTTATTAGGTACACCTGTACACCTGCTCGTTAATGTAAATATCTAATCAGCCAATCAAATGGCAGCATCTCAATACATAAAAGCATGCAGACATGGCCAAAAGTTTCAAGGTTGTTCAGACGAAACGTCAGAATGGGAAGGAAATGCAAGCTAAATTGCTTAGATTGTGGAAATATTGTTGGTGCCAGACTAGGTGGTTTGATATTCTATAAAACTGCTGACCTCCTGGGATCTTCATGCATAACAATCTTTATAAAATGGTGTAAAAAAACAAAAAAAGATCTAGTGAGCAGTTCTGTGGACACAAATGCCTTGTTAATGAGAGTTTAAAAATGTAAACACGAGGAATTCTGCAGATGCTGGCAATTCAAGCAACACACATCAGAGTTGCTGGTGAACGCAGCAGGCCAGGCAGCAACACCTTATATTCTGTCTGGGTAGTTTCCAACCTGATGGCATGAACATTGACTTCTCAAACTTCAGCTAATGCCCCACCTCCCCCTCGTACCCCATCCGTTATTTATTTATATACACACATTCTTTTTCTCTCTCCTTTTTCTCCCTCTGTCCCTCTGACTATACCCCTTGCCCAACCCCTGGGTCTTCCCCCCCTCCCCCTTTTCCCTCTCCCCGGACCTCCTGTCCCATGATCCTCTCATATCCCCTTCGCCAATCCCCTGTCCAGCTCTTGGCTCCATCCCTCCCCCTCCTGTTGTCTTCTCCTATCATTTTGGATCTCCCCCTCCCCCTCCCACTTTCAAATCCCTTACTCACTCTTCCTTCAGTTAGTCCTGACGAAGGGTCTCGGCCTGAAACGTCCACTATACCTCTTCCTAGAGATGCTGCCTGTCTTGCTGTGTTCACCAGCAACTTTGATGTGTGTTGTTTGTTAATGAGAGTCATGGCTACCAGTGTGAGAGGTAAGAGGAGAATATCCATGCTGGTTCGAACAGTGGTGTGCAGGAGAGCGCCTCTGAACGCATACAGTATGTCGAACCTTGAAGTGGGTGGGCAACTTGCATACACCCAGCAGCCACTTCATTTGGATCAGGAGATATCTAATAAAAAGTCCACTGTATACTTTACAACCGTTTTGTTCAGAAATATCACAATGTTACAAATATGCATAATCGACATTTAGATCCTAAAGAAAACGTTCATGTGCTTAAACTAACGCTTTTCTCTTTGGAGCAAAGGAGGATCAGAGATAACTGTATGAGACTATAAGAGGTATTGAAAGTGTGGATAGCCAGCACCTTTTTCCCAGGGTGGAAGTGAGTAATACAAAGGGGTATAACTTTAAGGTGTAGGGAGGAAAGTACGGCAGGGATGTCTGCGTCACAGAGGGTAGTGGATGTGTGGAACATGCTGCTGAGGCACATATTTGAGGCATTTGAGGAACTCTTAGATAGGCATAGGGATGAAAGAAAAATGGAAGGCTATGTGTTAGATTGACCTTGCAGTAAGTTAATACAATGGGCTAAATTGCCTGTACTGTTCTGTATTATTGTATGTTCTATGTTCACCCAAAATCAGGAGGGAGGAGAAGATGGCAGCGCGCACGGCCGTTCCGAATGAATATCGTATGGGTTAACTAGGGGGCCGTGCACAATCTTGATTTGATGGAGACAGCCGTGAGAAGCACAGAGGAACACCTGGAGTAACTTCTGAAATGCCTGCTTCACTGCCGTGGCTACTGTGCGATCGAGAATCTCTGGAGGGGAAGGCCCCAGAGCCTCGGTTTTGCCTATTGCCTGTTGCCAGGGCCGGGGTCGAAGCGCTTGGCAGAGATGGTGCTCGGTGCTCGGTGTCGGAGAGCTGGTCGGAGGCTCGAAGTTTTCAGACGGACTCGGAGTTGGACTGTGGTCAAATGCTTCCAGGATGCTGCATTGGCAAGTTGGCGGCGCTGGAGGTTTACCGTCTGCGTGAGATGGTGGGACTTTTGAGATACTTTGAGACTTTTACCGTGCTATGGTCTGTTCTTATCAAATTACAGTATCGCTTTGCACTGTTGTATCTATATGTTATAATTATGTGGTTTTTGTTAGTTTTTAAGTCGGTTTGTCATGTGTTTCTATGATATCATTCTAGAAAAACATTGTACCATTTCTTAATGCATGCATTACTAAATGACAATAAAAGAGGACTGCGTGTCCTCATAATCTAATCTAATTGTTCTCATCTGCAATTTAATCGCAATTTCAGAAGGTTTTTTTTGCATTTTTGGAGGAGTATGTCATTATTCAATATGAAGTTCAAGAGGATTGAACAAGCTCCCACTTTGGCCAGCAATGTCAGCATCGTGTAGTACAGGATGTCAGCACGACACAATGCAGAGTAAATCCTCCTGCTGCCACGACAACTGCCCTGGTAACAATTCTTGTTTGATCAAAGGACGACAGAAAGTCTCATACTTATGTGTTGGGGTTTTATTACCACCACAAGATGCAAATTGCACACTTTTGGAGGCATCTTCTTAAAAATAACATTATCTCAGTACGTATATAGCTATGGAAGCATTTTCATGATATTAGATGCAACATTTTGAATGATTATAATGAAACATGTGGCCACAGGGTACCCATGAAAGCTGGAACACTTAAAGTTCCTTTCCTGTGTTTCCTGGTGGTTTCTGATAAGCTGTTAGCCTATACAATTCTCATACAATAATAATTAAGTTGTTAAGCAAATAATGGTTTACAATTTAAAGCACATCCTGGCTGCTGATGCTGTTTGATTGCATGACCACTTGCCTAAGGAGAAGAAAGAAGCATTATTATAATATTGACTATTTTAAGGAGACTGGAAAACAAAGGGAGGGAAATGATGCTTAAATGGCATTGAGGCTTAGCAGATCCTAGTGAAGAAGGGTACTAATTTGCACTTCCAGAAGTGGCCTTGAATTCAGAGTGGTAGAGTGAACAAATAAGTGACTGTAGCCTGGTTGATTAAACTATGAGGAGAGGGTACTATTCTTTCTGTGAAGATAGCAGAAGGGTCTGATTGAGGAGCTTAAATGTTAACAGTATTTCATAGGATAGATGCAGATATATTGATGGGGAAATAAAGAATGGAGTAATATAACATTAAAATCAAAACAAGACCGTTTAGGTGAAAAAAAGTGGAAAAATATGGAAAAGGTAATAGTAATCTAAACACTCTTTCCCAAATGGCATGAATTCTGAGTCAATTCCATCTTTAAGTCTAAATTTAATAGGTTTTTGTTAAGCAATGAAGTTGAGAAACATGTAATTACAGCTGAAAATTTGCATTGAATATATATTAGTAATAAATTAATTGAATAGAAATCTGCATTAAGAAGCTGAACATTGGAAGACAGAACATAGAACAGTACGGCACAGGAACAGGCGATATGCTGAACTAGTTAAGCTAGTAATTAAATACCTAACTAAATTAGTCCCTTCTGCCTATGCATGGTACATATCTGTCCATTCTTTGCACATCTATGTACTTATGGAAGAGCCTCTTCCATAAACACCCTTATTGTATTTGCTTCCACTCCCATCTGTGACAGTGCATTCCCGGCGACCACCACTCTCCGCGTAAAACATTTGCTCCGCAAATATACTCTGAGCTTACCCCCGTCACTTTGAATGCATACTTTCTAGTATTAAACATTTCAGCTCTGGATATAATTGCCAACTGTCTATACTTCTCATATTCTTATAAACTTGAATCCGGTCTCCCCACAGCCTCTGCAGCTCCAGAGAAAATATCCTAAATTTGTCTAACCTCTCTAATAGCACATGTCTAATCCAGGTTGCATCCTGCTAAATATTAGATTAGATTATGAGGACACGCAGTCCTCTTTTATTGTCATTTAGTAATGCATGCATTAAAAATGATATAATATTCCTCCGGTGTGATATCACAGAAACACAGGACAGACCAAGACTGAAAAACTAACAAAAACTACATAATTATAACATATAGTTACAATAGTGCAACAATACCATAACCTGATGAAGAACAGGCCATGGGCACAGTAAAATAGTTCAAAGTCTCTCGAAAGTCCCACATCTCACACAGATGGGAGAAGGAAGAAAACTCTCTCTGCCATGCCCGACCACAGTCCAACTCTGAGTCGTCCGAAAACTTCGAGCTTCTGATCAGCCCTCCAGCACCGAGTACCGAGCGCCAACCCTATCCCAACACCTCGGTCGCCAGCAGCAGGCAAAGCCAAGGATTTTGGGGCCTTCCCTTCGGAAGATTCTCGATCTCGCAGTAACAGCGGCAGCGAACTGGCATTACAGAAATTTCTCCAGATGTTCCTCTGTGCTTTCACGTCTGTCTCCATCAAATCAGAATTGTCCACGGCCCCTATTTAACAGATACGATATCATTTCACCAGAAAGCTGCGTCGCACTGCCATCTTCTCCTCCCTTCAGGAGGAGGACATCTTCTGCACCCTCTCTAAAGTCACCATATCCTTCCTATAATGAGGTAACCAGAACCAAATGCAATACTCCAGATGTGTCCTGATCAAAAATTTATAAACTGAATCGACCATTCCTGTTTCTATGTTCCCAAAGCCATTCTGTCTAATTTCCAGCAAGGGAGAATAAGAAAGAGTATCACAAGAATTATGCTGTTGGGACACTTAACGGATTAAAAGCTATTGAAAGGTGCCAGCTGCAATTAGGAATGCTGAGTTTCTTCTTAGCTGCTCCAAATGTCACAATCAGCCATTTGTAATTCTTAAGCATGCTAGACTCAAGGAATAGACCTTAGTACCCTTAGCTACATGCATGGATGCAGATTTTTTAGAGCTATACAGAACTTCTTAAAATAAATACATGATCATCAGATGAACAGATGTACGTTGGAAGAGTGCACTTGCCTTACAATAGACGTTAATTGGGAGAATGCCCAGTACATGAATTTTTAGATTATTCTTCAGTGATGTAATATTCTTATGCAAAGTGCAGAGAGAAAAACAGTCCTTTGAAGATATAATGACTATACATACACATTATGCTGAGGTATTGTGCCTTTTGAGGTATGATAAATTAGGTTGCAAAAATAGAGCCTTAATTACAGCTGTATGAAATAGATTGAAAAAGTTGTAAGTTCGGCACATACAATACCTCAGGGGAATAAGTTACACTAAGTCATAATTAAAATTCTTTGCCAAGGCTAAGAAATGAATCTTCCCTGGATTCAAAGAAGAGCACCATTTACTTTGCACTATCTACTTTATTAGACAGATAGAACCATATTTTAATACCTTATCCTCAGCACCTCTAATATCGTAGCATTCTCTTTTTATTGCACCAAAATCAGGGAATGAGATTTGAGTCCATAGTTTCCCATTTAGATGCCCTGCACTGCTGTCATGGAATACATTAGAGATCTTGTGGTTTGCATTGTGTTCAAATGCTTTATTATTGCTGAATTTGTCCGGAGTTATCTCAACGATTGAACACTTAATAACAATAAAGGGGTACTTTTTCTCCCACTAAAAATAAAAGCTAGCATCTTAATTGTTAAATTCCACAGATAATTATAACTGCTAATGTTTTGAATATCTTTCCATGAACAAGTAATTAATATTCATTGAGACAATGAAAGTGTGTTCTAGCAACATATTATAGTACATAAGTGATTCGCAGCTAGCGTAGTAACATAACATGATTATATTGCATAGCATACATGTTCTATAGATATTAACAATTAGCAGGGAATAAGAACAAGTTTTAATAAAACTGTAAATGATTGTTCTAGTTACAATCTATTCATGGGATGGAAATATTCATCATTTTCTCCATGGGAATCATGTTTTGGAAAGATTATTTAACTTTGAAATTGTATATTTAATATGGAATGACTGGAATGAAGCAGCAATCTAACAAATGCCTTAATTTCACAGCTATTTAGCTACTTTCTAACTGAGATCCTGTCATCGACATTCACTAAGTAATCCCAATACCTTCATACTTGCCAAAGGGTCAATGGTGGGTAGACAGATAGGAGAACAATGAGATACAAGAAATAAATGGCTATGGAAAGCTGAAAGAACATGAAGCTTACTGTTAATGAGACTCTGTTGGATAGCTATGAAATGGAGTTGGTTTATTATTGTCACATGAACCAAATTACAGTGAAAAGCTTGCCTTGCATTGTGTTTATACAAAACCCATGCATTGAGGCAGAGCAAGATAAACAAAAATAACATTGCAGAATAAGATGTAACAGTTACAGAGAAAGTGCAGTGCAGGTAATCAATAAGGTGCAAGATTGCAAAGTCGAGATCTTATTGTACTGGGGAACCTTTTTAATAATCTTATAACAGCAGTCTGGAAACTATCCTTGAGCCTGGTGGTATGTACCTTCTGGGTTTTGTATCTTCTGCCTGATGGAAGTGGAGAGAGGAGAGAACGTCGATGGTGAGTGGGGTCTTCGATTATGCTGGCTTGCTTTACTGAAGTCTTGAGAATCAATGTATACCGAATACACCCCTGAGATTTGTTCTCTCACAGGCAGCCAGAAAACAAAGAAACACCATGGAATCCTGTAAAAAAACCATTAAACACCCAACGCACTAAAAAAAAACAAATTCTGTAAACAGCAAAAAGCAAGCAATTCACACACAGAATTCAGAGTCCACGGAAAAGGTTCAGCTGTGACAGCACCGAGCCAGTTCAGTTTAGCACTGTGTTGATGACTACAGGCCTCAGCAGCAGAACCAGTTCCATGCTGAAGTGCCTCGATCAGATCACGTTAATAGCAAAAAAAGGGTAACCAGAAACACATGGAACATGAACTGAAGAGTTCTGTATAAGTCAGTTCATGGAGCACATTCAGCACTGAGGAAAATAAATATCAAACCGTAGAGTCCCCTAGAAAAGAGCCCCACAGCCGAGGTGATTGAACCCAAGACTCCTACACCTTCCTCTGCAGCAGCGAGAGGGAGATAGATCAAATGCAGGCAGACAGCACTGAACACCCACTTGCCTTCCACTCTCATCCTCGTCAATTTTAATTTTGCTCAATATTTTAATCAGCAAGCTGTAATGGAGCTAACCATGGGTTCACATTCTACCATTAGAAAAAGGAGCCGCACACATCTCTCTCAACCTCACCAAATTCCCTGGGAGATAGCAAAATCACCAGATTGCTCAGTTGACCCAAAAATACATAATCAAAATGGAAATTACAGTTTGCAATTGATCGCAGTTTAGGACAAGAAGCATAGTTAAAAGAAGAAGAAGCAGTTCTGTGAGCTGTCTGCAGGATGTCACTGGCACTATTTTGAATTTAACTTGGGTTGCTGCACTGTAAAATTGTTACACGACCTGCTACACTACTGTGCCAATTTGGGATGAGACCCACAATGGGATTAAAAATAGATTGAAACATTACTAAAAAAGCCATATACCTCAATCATAACACTAAAGCATGCAAAAAAACACAATACATTGTATGTGTATACTAACCTGCTTATTGGATTAGAAATTTAGAGGGAAAATTAATCTTCTCATGGATATTCCATATTTGCATCGATATAGTTTTATGGTTGCTCTAAATTCTGAACATTTAGCCTTCCTGCCCTGAAGAAGGATCTCAGCCTGAAACACTAATTGTCCATTTCCCTCCATAAAATCTGCCTGACCCATACTGTAAAAGGGCCAGTGACACCATAAAGGATCCCACCCACCTTGTTAATGGACTGCCTGTCCCACTCCCATCAGGGAGGAAGCTAGGCAGCATCCATGTCAGGACTAGCGTACTCAAAAACAGTTACTTTCCCCAAGCAGTAAGGCTGATCAACACCTCTACCCACTAACCCACCCCTCCACCCCCTCTCCCAATACGACTCCTTCATTATTTCTTGTCAGTCACCTTATGTACAGACACTCAGTGCCCAGCATCAGTTTATGGATGTACAATCAATATATGTATGCAAGCTATCTTATGTTTTTATATTTACTGAATTTTTAAAAATTATTACTATGTTCTTTATCTTTTGTGTTTTTCTTTGTATTGCATTGGATTCGGACCAACAATCATTTTGTTCTCCTTTGTACTTGTGTGCAGGAAATGAGAAGAAACAGTCTTGAATCTTGAACTTCCCCAATATCTTGTGCATTACTCCAGATGTTCAGCATCTGCATCTGTTTCAGAAATTATTTCTATCCCACCTTCCATCTCATTTTCTTTGTTCTATGTATGGATGCAATTCACCAAGTTCTGCCACCTAAAACCTGAAATCCAAAATCTTCACCACTCCACTAAAAGTTTGGTGACACTTTCTGAAGTACATCTGCCATTCCCTGCTTGTGATCAGTTAGAACAACATTAGTCAAACTATTTATTGGCCTGGATGGTTCATCATTACAGTAGGTTTTAAAACTCCAAACCATATAATATTTACAGACTTCAAAAGGATTATGTACTTTTGAACAGAGATACATTAATGCTTTTTATAGCTATATTATCACTTTACTGAATAAATTCTTGGGACATCCCTGCACCATTCTCCAAATGTGCCATTGTATTTCAAGTAGGGCATCCACTATTACTGCAAAGGCTGATATTACTTCTGACAAGTTCACATAGTATTACAGCAATTATGTAACAGCGAATTGATGGTCAAGAATTTGTTATTATTCCCCATGTAGTAATCTTGTTTCTATATATGATTATATCTTAAAATACACAATTCATTAACTGTAAGCATTGATCACTAGTAGCATCTCAATTTGAGTTTGTAACCATTTTACAGAAGAACTTTAGTATGTTGTACGCAATATATCATTTTTGTCAGAACTTTAATTGATTCTAATAGATGTTACGTACCCTGTAACTGGGTTGCCAAACCAGTAGAAATGGACCACTTAGTTGGAGTCTGGATTACTGGAACTAAGAAAGTTTTATTAAAGAAATAAGTAACACAGTACTCTAATGGTGAGGATATAAATGCAACAGGTTAGCAATGGTAAAACACACATGTACACAGAACTAGAGTAATAGGAATCAATCAAGCTCTTTCGCAGTCTAGGGGTAAAATGATCAGTCTCAAGTGACGCAGAGTTCAGTTCAGCTTAGGACAGTTCGCAGTAATCGCTGTTGTGCCGTTGGGGGAGAGAGTGAGATAATATGCAAATCTAATTCAGACAGACCTTTGTTCTTCGCAGTTAGCTTTTGGGCGAACCCTTTTAATGTCTTCTGTGGTCACTGACTGTGACCCCTCCGTTCCGGATACGACCGTTCTTCCGCGGTGAACCCGGCACCCAGGCAAGGGTGAACACACACACCAGGTTCCCACCGATCGTACCCTTTTCACCCTGTGCGTCTATGGTCGGTTCCCGCAACCAGACCTCTAACTCCCACCAACTTGTGGGGGCACACCGCTCTTCCAGGTTCTCGTTATCTCGTGATGTCGTGGTGTCTGTCATGCCTGAACGAACCTGTTCTTTTTCTCCCCCTGCTGGGGTATTGCCTGTCCATCAAACTTCAAAGAGCTCAGGTTCAAAGCAACCGGTCTGTCAATACTCGGACTGATGTCTCTTTCTGTTATCTTTCTCTCCTCTCTCATTAACATTTGGAATGTTTCTCCATTGTCTCACTTATCTCTCTCATTTGCATCAATCTTCTGATAACTTGGTTTTTCGTCACATAGATTTAATCATAATTAATTTTGCTAGATATAGTCTTAAATATCCAGGCAGCAGAAATACAATTGGTGTTAAATAGTATAAAGAAGAAGACAATGATAGTCTCATTTCAGAGATTATGAGGAAATACAGACCTTGTGATGAGAGAGCTCATTTGCTGGCTGATAATCTTATCTCTAGATTTTTTAAAAATGCCTTGCAATGCAACTGCAAATTACAGCAATGGTAGCTGGAACACTGTGTACTTAAGCATTGTGTTAGATATGAAGATTTGCTGCAAATATACTGGTGTAAATCATTGTCAGACTGCATGGGATATGGAGTAGGCTTTCATCATTCTCAGTGTGTGTGCATTATTATGCTCTAAATTGTATGAAATTCTTCTTTCCATTCTGCCTAATAAGAGACAACCGTAAACATGTTGGACAACAGATTGGTAATGAAAAATTATTTATAACTACTGTACAGTCATTACCCCAGCAAAAATCAACTGATTTAACCACAATAATACTGAGTCAGAAAAAAACACTTACATTTGACGTACTCTCAAAATGACCTTTCCTGAGTAACCACAAATATACGTCAGTTACAGAGGAAGCAGATGTTGATTCTCCAGAAAACTCATAAAATGCCAGTCTTGGTGAAAGGGATAAGGGGATGTCTCATCAGACCATAGATAATAGAATTATCAGTGGGAGAACATTCAGATATGCACAGATGTGCTAATACTGTGCAGTATTTTGACGTTTAGTTAGATTGTGCAGATGATCTCACCAAAGTCTGCCATAATATTGATGCAGAATTGACAATTCTTGTGCCCGGATTAGCCATACAAAGCTCCATTGATTTATCTTGAAGTCTTACACCACCTTTTTCCCATTTGTCTTAGATCAAATTATTCTTCCCCTCTTAAGTAACATTTTGAAGATCACCCATTAATAGTTGGGACTTCCTTGATTAATCTGCAGTCTTATTCCTTTAAAATAACAGTTTTCATTTTCATTCTTCCTTCCAGGGTGGGTAACATTCACATTTTTCTTACATTTAAATTCCATCTTTCGACTTCTTGCCCACTCATTTCATTCAAATACACTCAGTGACCACTTCATTAGATAGACCTGTACACCTGCTTGTAAATGCAAATATTTAATCAGCCAATCACGTGTCAACAATTCAATGCACAAAAATATGCAGACATGGTCAAGAGGGTCAGTTGTTGCTCAGACTAAACATCAGAATGGGAAAGAAATGCGATCTAAGTGACTTTGACTGTGGAATGATTGTTGGTGCCAGGGTGGTTTGAGTATCTCACAAACTGCTGATCTTCTGGGAAAATTCACAGTTTACAGAGTTACTAGAGTTTACAGAGAACAGTGCAAAAACACAAAGAAACATCTGGTGAGCAGATGTTCTGTGGCTAAAACTGCCCTGTTTTATGAGAGAGGTCAGATGAGAACGTCCAGACAGGTTCAAGCTGACAGGAAGGTTCCAGTAATGCCAATAGCCACGCATTACAACAGTGGTGTGCAGAGGAGTGTCTCTGAAAGCTTAACATGTTGAACCTTGAAGTGGATGACGACAGCAGCAGAACACCACATTGGATTCCACTCTCGTACCTAATAAAGTGGCCACTGAGTATATATTTACACATGCACGCGCGCGCACACACAGACACACACACACACACACACACACACACACACACACACACACACATACCATACATACATACATATATAATCTTGCAGATTATTTGTGCCTTCACCAGAATTTGCTAATCTATTTATTTTTATCAGCATCAGCATATTTGTCTCCAGTCCATATGGTCATTTCATTCAAGTAATGGTTTTAGATGGTGACAGTTTGGTGTATAATTATCCATAAAGGTATAAACAGAAAAAGATAGTTAAGTAATATTAGATGCTATTAAATTACATCTCTAGTACTCTATTCCTCCTACAGAGTGGACATTAATATCATGTTAAACTGCTTTATTGTTAGCTTTTACTTTTCACCTTATGCTATGCCTCAAACAAAATTGCTATTGTGTACTGACATTATTTTTCACATGCACCATTTAGTCAGTATGTTGCCACTTCAGATTTCAATATGGCAAGGCACATATCAATTTTATACTTTTAGTATTTTATTTTGCTATAATATTGCGCTAGATGAAGTGGAAGCTATTTATTTTCCTTACTTGAGAAACGGATGGTAGAAATCTGCAATAAAATCAGAAAAAATGCTGAAAGTACATAGCATACCATGTGGAGAGTTAAAATTTCCAGTCAACAGCTCCTAATCAGAACTGATGGTTTAAGTTATAAGAAGTGAGAGAGAGTGAAGGGAATAATGGAATATGGTGACAATGTGCAAATTCAGATTGTCCAGCCGACACATCACTTTTAGTGCAATCTAATTAATAGATGAATGAGGGGAGTTAGAAAAGAATAAGAACAAACAAAAAAAAAATGCCGGAACTTAGTTCTCACATAATTGTTTTCCACCTTGAAGAACGTAAGGACCAGGACTGGGTACAGTTGATGTCTGTGCTGTTCAATAAAATCAAGGCTGATTCAGTATTCACTTCACAACCTTTATCCCACCCTTAGTCCATATCTTTTGGCTTTTCTTTAATTGAAACACTCTTCATTCTTTGCTTTGGATACAGTCCTTGACTCTGCCTCCATGGGTCTCTGCTGTAGTTAATATCAAAGATTCACAACCCTTTGAAAAAAGACTTAATTCCATCTGAAATAGTTATTCTGTTTTTGTGAAACTATGTTCCCTAATTCTTGCTACTGCAACCACCCCCCACCCCACCCCAAGGGGAAACAATCTCTCAGCAAAAGCCTTGTTATTCCCTCTCAGGAACATTTTGTGTTTCAATAAGGTCACAACTTCTTTGTCTAAATTCTAACAAGTAGATAGCCAGCTATCTCAATCCATCTTCATACCAGGAATTAACCAAGTGAATCTTCTAAATACAAAACAATCATACACCTCCTTAAATATGGAGATCAAAACTGTGTGCATTTCACTGCAAACAGACTCACTTGTAAAGTGCCAGCTCACTTGTCAAATCTAATTATTCAATTTCTCTTACAATAAAGAGCAAAACTCTTGTTACCCTTCCTGATTACTCACTGTATCTGAGTGCATTAGCTTTGCACTTCATTAAACTGGGAACACAAATCCCCCACCTACCTCACTAATAACTTAGTCCGCATTTTCAATCTTCTTTGAAAGTGGATAACTTCACATTTTACCACATCATACTCCATCTGCCAAATTCTTGCCACTCTTTACACCCATCTATAATTATAGGTTTTTTATCTTCCTCACAGCCTGTTAACATATCTATCTTTTATATAAAATACAAATGTAATTGTAATGCATTCTATCCTTTTAAGTCATGAAGATAGATTGTAAATAGCTGAGACCCTGTCATTGATCTCTTTAGCACCCCACTAGTTATTGATTGCCCCTCTGAAAATAACTCATTTATCTTGATTCTGTTTGTTAGTTAGCCTTATATGTATGTGTCCTTATCTTGTATAGTAACTTTCCATTAGCATCTTATTAAATGCTTCTAAATGTCCAAACACACTCTAGCTACTGGCTCCCTTTTACTTTCCCTGTTTATTAGGTATATTCTGATACAATTTAGCAAATTTGTCAGAATACGTCTATCCTTTCACTAAACCATACATACTTTGCATGATTTATCTTATGACTTCCAAAATTTTGTCTGGTACCTCGAAATAATGGATTCCAGAATTTTTCAGTTGGTTAGGCTAACTCGCATTCGGTTCCTTGCTTCCCACCTCCCTCTTTGGATAATGGTATTAGAGTTGTAGTTTTCCAATCGTCCAGAATCCAGGGAATTTCAGTAAGTTATAGCAAATGCATCCCTTGCCTTTGCAGTCACTTCCTTTACATCTCTAGGATGCAAACCCAGAAGGTCAGCCCCCTTTTGCCTCATTGCTCTGCTTAGTACTATTTTTGTTGCGGTAGGCTTGTTTTAAATTCTTCCCTCTCTATATCGTCTACACATGAAAAAATAATCCAAAATAACAGATAGGGTATATGCAAGCAGACTTTTTTCATTGAGGTTGGGTGAGACTAGAACTAGAGGCCATAGGTTCAGGGTGAAAGGTGACATGTTTAAGGGGAACATGAAGGGAAACTTCTTCACTCAGAGGGTGGTGAGAGTATGGAATAAGCTGCCAGTGAAGTGGTGGATGTGGGTTTAATTTCAACAATGAAGAGAAGTTTGGATAAGTACATGGATGTGAAGGGTATAGTCCTGGTGCAAATCAATGGGACTGGGCAGAACAGTAGTTTGGCTTTAGATGGGCTGAAGAGCTTGTTTCTGTGCTGTAGTGCTCTATCCATTAATCTAATGTCAAACATTTTGCAATTTATAGATAGTTTGTTGCACATTCAGAGCTTCTATGTGTTCAGAAAGGTTAAGATGAGGGAACACAAACTAATCCTCATAGAAGGATCAGAAGTGGGGGAGTGAGCAATTTCAGGTTCCTGAGTGACAATATTTCTGAGGACCTAACCTGGTCCCAACATATTGATGCAGCTATAAATGTGTACTCTCATCATGGGAATGTTGGACCTATAATCCAACGTTCAATATCACTGTTCCAGAAGTCTTCTGTTAATCGAAAAGCTTCATTAAGCAATGTTGCCAGACTGTTTTTCTCTCCACATGAGCTGCCTGATCTGTTGGGCATTTCCAGTGTTTACTGTTTTTGTTGGAGAGATAGGATCTGATAGAAATCCGATGTGATTTTCCTCCTTGGAGATGCCCACTTGTGCAGAATGCAACTTATACTTGCGATCCTCATCGAGGGATCAGAAGTGGAGAGAGTGAGCAATTTCAAGTTCCTGGATGTCAAGATCTCTGAGGATCTCACCGGGTCCCAACCCATTGATGCAGCTATAAAGAAGGCAAGACAGTGGTTACATTTCATTAGGAATTTGAGGAGATTTGGTTTAACCCTAAAGCATTCAAAAACTTTTAAAGAGGTACCGTCGAGAACATTCTGACTGGCTGCATCACAGTCTGGTATTGGGAGGGTGATGGGCTACTACACTGGATCAAAGTAAGCTGCAGAAGTTTGCAAAGTTAGTCAGCTCCATCATGGGTACTAGCCTCCATAGTATCCAAGATAATTTCAAGGAATGGTGACTCAGAAAGGCTGCTTCCATCATCAAGGACCCCAACCGCCCTAGACATGCCATCTTCTCATTGTTAACAACTGGAAAGAGGTACAGAAGCCTGAAGGCACACACTCAGCATCTGCTATCCGATTTCCAAATGGACATTGAACCCATGAACACTATTTTAGTTCAACTATACACACACACTTACTATACTTGGAAGGTTTTTCTACATTTATCATGTACTGCATTGTATTGCTGCCGCAAAGTTAACAAACTTCACAACATCTGCCAATGATATTAAATCTGATTCACATTCTGATTTCAATTAACTTGACATGTGAATTCCTTTTACTTTTACTAAGTATCCAAACCATTCCATACATCAGCTATTTGTAGAAATTTTCTCAAATATTGGAAATTAAATATTGATTTATGTATGGATTGTAATTTTTCTGAATGTACAACTTACCTATTAGGAATGTGTGCATATCTAAAATAGCTTTCATATTCTTGCCTGGTAAAGAAATACATTGATTTACCAACTAACTGTTGGGAAATATTTGTTCTTATATGTTATTCCACCAAACAATGGCATATAATGACATTTATTAACATTTACAGAAATTAAAGATACAATGAAAACTATCAATACAATTACACAGTCATAATGATAATTGTTACTACTAATAATTGCACATACACTTATTGTTTAATTTAACATCACACAATTTAACAGAAAATTCACATATGGTTCTCAAATTTAAAGAAGCCTTATGGCCAAACAAATTAAAAAATTTTAAATATCTTTTCTAACATCCAAATTTTTACACATTTCCTTAATTCTGTCTGTGCAAGAATCCACAGATTATAACAGAATTACCACAAAATCAATCAATCATTTTGTGATCTATAGTTATGACAAGAATGATTCCCACCCACCTTATCTTTATTTACAGATTAATTGGAGGTGTGCCTTTTCAGGGCTGGAGCAAACTGAAACTGTTAGTGAGCTCCTGATAACAACTAGGACAGCGTCTGACTGGAATCACCTTTATCTACATTGCTAAAAAAACTAATTTAAACTGGAAAAAAGCTATCAGAAATTTATGCATTTCCTTCTAATAACCGTATTGTTATTTTCAGTTGAAATTTTCCAATAATGTTATACTAATTAGAAAGTTAAGGTACCTGTGTTATTTTCTTAACAATCGTGTAAATATTCAGTAAACCTGAAAATTTTAAAGGTTTTTGGTTTACCTTGAAGAAATGTGGGGAGAATAATTCACTGGTGATTACTATCATGATTTTTATGTTTTTTTTCAGTTTGTGTCTTCTAGAATTTGAACAACATCAGTATCTATCTCCATCAATCACTGCACTGATTTTGATGAAGGTACTTCTGCAAAGTCCAGATAGACATTTCCAGTAGTTTGGCCCAGCCACGATGTAGAAACAGCATTACAAGTCCTGATCACGATGATGTATCTCTTGAAAGGGAACTTCGGACAAGGGTAGCGTACCTGTTGCTTTTTTCCATTACAGCTAGTTTGTTTGGGAAGTGCTTCTGACATGTTTGGTGAGCTGCTGAAGAACATCCTGAAGATCAGGGACTCAGCTACAATAGAGCATTGTTCGAACACTTTTGTGTGTTTTACTTTTCGGAATGACTCTCAGAATTTCCTACATTTTCAATAAGACATAGAAACAGAATTAGTCACTTGCCCTATCGAGTCTGATGTGCTATTCCATCATGGCCGATTTATTATCCCTCTCAGCACCATATTCTTGCCTTCCCCCATAACCTTTGTTGTCCTTACTAATTAAGAACTATCAAACTCCGCTTTAAATATACTCATTGATTCAGCACAGATTCACCACCCCCTGGTTAAAGAAAGTTCTCCTCATCTCTGTTCTAAAAGGATATCCTTCTATTTTGAGGCTGTGACCTCTAGAACTATATTCCCGCACTATAGAAAACAGCCTCTCTACACCCAATCTATCTAGGCCTTTCAGTATTCAATAGGTCCCCCTGCATTCTTCTAAACTCCAGCAATTGCAGGCCTAGAGCTCTCAAACACACCTCATATTTTAACACTTTCATTCCTGGGATCATTCTCATGAACTTCTGTAGACTCTCTCCAATGCCAGAATATCCTTGCCTACATAAGGGGGCTAAAACTGTTCATAATGCTCTGTGTGTTCTGACTAATGCCTTATAAAGACTCAGCATTACATCAGCATTCTAAATCAGTATGGACAGAGTGGCACAACTAGTAAAGTTAATGCCTCACCACTCAATCAAACAAGTCTGACTGGAGTTTGCTAGCTCTCTCCTTAACTGTGTTGATTTCCTCCTGGCCCCTCTATTTTTTGACATCCCAATATGGGGGTTGATAGATGAATTGGCCAGTACAAAAGGTAAGGCTCTTGTTGTATTAGTGAGTGGTAGAAACTTGGGGGGGGGGTTGTGGGGAGAGGAGGTGATGAAAATGGGGAAAGAATAAAATTCAGTCAGCGTAAGGTTAATGCAAAATGAATGCATGATTGTCAATGTGGTCAGTATGATCTTTTCCTGTATGATCCTGTGTGACTCACGGGACGTCTCTGCCTGGCCTGCCTCTGTAAGCAGTGAGCCATTTACACTGATTGCTTCCCTACTCACACTTCTCTGGATATCATATCATGAAATTTTATGGTATCATATTTATATATTTTTAAAGGTTGAAATGCTTCATAAAGTCATACAGCATGGAAATGGGTCCTTCTGTCATGGTCCAGTCCGTGATGTCTGCGTTCCTGTTCATGGTCCGGTCCATTGATCCTTATTCCAGGTTTTCCCTTGTTCTGTTGGGTGCCCTAATTGAGGCATCTGATTCTCATTTTGGGCTGGACTGTTCCCTCCCCTTCCCCTTCCTTCTGAAGCCTTGCCTGCTAACTTCACCTGAAGCCTCGCCTGCTACCTTTCCCTGAAGCCTTGCCTGCAACCTCTGCCTGAAGCCTTGGCCTGAAGACTTGCCTGCAACCTCACCTGCGTCCTCACCTGTATTGCTGTCAAGTTTTACCACCGGAGCTGGACTGGAGCCTTGCTGACTCCAGATAAGGAACTGTCTATCGTTGTTAGGAACTGTCTCTTTATGTCCTCACTTTTGCTGGGTAGGTCTGGCTGTTTGCCGCTACCTTATGTTGGGAACCATCTCTGTGTCCACGCCTTTGCTAGGTGGGTCCGGCCATTTGCCGCTACCTAGTGTTGGGAACCATCTCTGTGTCCACGCCTTCGCTAGGTAGGTCCGGCAATTTACCACCACCTTGTGTTGTGAACCATCTCTGTGTCCACGCCTTTGCTAGGTGGGTCTGGCCATTTGCCGCTACCTAGTGTTGGGAACCATCTCTGTGTCCATGCCTTCGCTAGGTAGGTCCGGCAGTTTACCGCTACCTTGTGTTGGGAACCGTCTCTGTGTCCATGCCTTTGCTAGGTGGGTCCGGCCATTTGCCGCTACCTAGTGTTGGGAACCATCTCTGTGTCCACGCCTTCGCTAGGTAGGTCCGACAATTTACCACCACCTTGTGTTGTGAACCATCTCTGTGTCCACGCCTTTGCTAGGTGGGTCTGGCCATTTGCCGCTACCTAGTGTTGGGAACCATCTCTGTGTCCACGCCTTTACCAGGTAGGTCCGGCAGTTTACCGCTACCTTGTGTTGGGATCCGTCTCATTGTGTTCAGCATTCTGTGTATGAGTCCCAGCCCTACGTCCTGTTCCCAAGGAGGGGTCCAGGCTCTATGTTCTGTGTTCCTGTCTCCCAAGATCACCAAGGCTCTGTGTTCTGCGTTCCTTTCTCCCAAGATTACCAAGGCTCCATGTTCTGCGTTCCTGTCTCCCAAGACCAAGGCTCTGTGTTCCAGTCTCCCAAGTCCAAGTTTTAGCTTCGTGTCCTCATCCAGTTCTGGTCCCGCGTCCTGCCACCACATCCAGTCCTGTTGCCTTGCCGCGTCTTGTCCTCGCCTAGATCTGGAGTCCGAGCCCAAGTCAAGACCCAGTTTCCGGGTCCCTGTCCAGTCTCTAGCTCAGAGTCCTTGTCCAGGTTCCAAGTTCTTTGTTCCTCGTCCAGGTCCCGCTAGGTTCCTACATAGGTAAGAAAAGGGATGAGGTCCTGAAAGGAGAATATAGGGAGCTAGGAAGGGAGTTGAGAAAAAGGACCGCAAAGGTAGTAATCTCGGGATTACTGCCTGTGCCACGTGACAGTGAGAGTAGGAATGCGATGAGGTGGAGGATAAATGCGTGGCTGAGGGATTGGAGCAGGGGGCAGGGATTCAAGTTTTTGGATCATTGGGACCTCTTTTGGCGTAGGCGTGACCTGTACAAAAAGGACGGGTTACACTTGAATCCTAGGGGGACCAATATCCTGGCAGGGAGATTAGCGGGGGCTACTGAGGTGACTTTAAACTAGAATGGTTGGGGGGTGGGAATCAAATTAAAGAGGCTAGGCGTGAGGAGGTTAGTTCACAACAGAGGGATGGGAACCAGTGCAGAGAGACAGAGGGGTGTAAAGTGAGGGTAGAAGCAAAAAGTACAAAGGAGAAAAGTAAAAGTGGCAGGCCGACAAATTCAGGGCAAGCATTAAAAAGGGCCACTTTTCAATATAATTGTATAAGGGCAAACAGAGTTGTAAAAGAGCGCCTGAAGGCTTTATGTGTCAATGCAAGGAGCATTCGTAATAAGGTGGATGAATTGAAAGTGCAGATTGTTATTAATGATTATGATATAGTTGGGATCACAGAGACATGGCTCCAGGGTGACCAGGGATGGGAGCTCAACGTTCAGGGATATTCAATATTCAGGAGGGATAGACATGAATCAAGGGGAGGTGGGGTGGCGTTGCTGGTTAAAGAAGAGATTAACGCAATAGAAAGGGAGGACATAAGCCAGGAAGATGTGGAATCGATATGGGTAGAGCTGCGTAACACCAAGGGGCAGAAGACGCTGGTGGGAGTTGTGTACAGGCCACCTAACAGTAGTAGTGAGGTCGGAGATGGTATTAAACAGGAAATTAGAAATGTGTGCAATAAAGGAACAGCAGTTATAATGGGTGACTTCAATCTACATGTAGACTGGGTGAACCAAATTGGTAAAGGTGCTGAGGAAGAGGATTTCTTGGAATGTATGCGGGATGGTTTTTTGAACCAACATGTCGAGGAACCAACTAGAGAGCAGGCTATTCTGGACTGGGTTTTGAGCAATGAGGAAGGGTTAATTAGCGATCTTGTCGTGAGAGGCCCCTTGGGTAAGAGTGACCATAATATGGTGGAATTCTTCATTAAGATGGAGAGTGACATAGTTAATTCAGAAACAAAGGTTCTGAACTTAAAGAGGGGTGACTTTGAAGGTATGAGACGTGAATTAGCTAAGATAGACTGGCAAATTACACTTAAAGGATTGACGGTGGATATGCAATGGCAAGCATTTAAAAGTTGCATGGATGAACTACAACAATTGTTCATCCCAGTTTGGCAAAAGAATAAATCAAGGAAGGTAGTGCACCCGTGGCTGACAAAAGAAATTAGGGATAGTATCAATTCCAAAGAAGAAGCATACAAATTAGCCAGAGAAAGTGGCTCACCTGAGGACTGGGAGAAATTCAGAGTTCAGCAGAGGAGGACAAAGGGCTTAATTAGGAAGGGGAAAAAAGATTATGAGAGAAAACTGGCAGGGAACATAAAAACGGACTGTAAAAGCTTTTATAGATATGTAAAAAGGAAAAGACTGGTAAAGACATATGTAGGTCCCCTGCAGACAAAAACAGGTGAATTGATTATGGGGAGCAAGGACATGGCAGACCAATTGAATAATTACTTTGGTTCTGTCTTCACTAAGGAGGACATAAATAATCTTCCAGAAATAGTAAGGGACAGAGGGTCCAGTGAGATGGAGGAACTGAGCGAAATACAAGTTAGTAGGGAAGTGGTGTTAGGTAACTTGAAGGGATTGAAGGCAGATAAATCCCCAGGGCCTGCATCCTAGACTGCTTAAGGAAGTAGCCCAAGAAATAGTGGATGCATTAGTGATAATTTTTCAAAACTCGTTAGATTCTGGACTAGTTCCTGAGGATTGGAGGGTGGCTAATGTAACCCCACTTTTTAAAAAAGGAGGGAGAGAGAAACCGGGGAATTATAGACCGGTTATCTAACGTCGGTGGTGGGGAAACTGCTGGAGTCAGTTATCAAAGATGTGATAACAGCACATTTGGAAAGCGGTGAAATCATCGGACAAAGTCAGCATGGATTTGTGAAAGGAAAATCATGTCTGACGAATCTCATAGAATTTTTTGAGGATGTAACTAGTAGAGTGGATAGGGGAGAACCAGTGGATGTGGTATATTTGGATTTTCAAAAGGCTTTTGACAAGATCCTACACAGGAGATTAGTGTGCAAACTTAAAGCACACGGTATTGGGGGTAAGGTATTGGTGTGGGTTTAGAATTGGTTAGCAGACAGGAAGCAAAGAGTGGGAATAAACGGGACCTTTTCAGAATGGCAGGCGGTGACTAGTGGGGTACCGCAAGGCTCAGAGCTGGGACCCCAGTTGTTTACAATATATATTAATGACTTGGATGAGGGAGTTAAATGCAGCATCTCCAAGTTTGCGGATGACACGAAGCTGGGTGGCAGTGTTAGCAGTGAGGAGGATGCTAAGAGGATGCAGGGTGACTTGGATAGGTTGGGTGAGTGGGCAAATTCATGGCAGATGCAATTTAATGTGGATAAATGTGAAGTTATCCACTTTGGTGGCAAAAATAGGAAAACAGATTATTATCTGAATGGTGGCCGATTAGGAAAAGGGGAGGTGCAACGAGACCTGGGTGTCATTATACACCAGTCATTGAAAGTGGGCATGCAGGTACAGCAGGCGGTGAAAAAGGCGAATGGTATGCTGGCATTCATAGCGAGAGGATTCGAGTACAGGAGCAGGGAGGTAGTACTGCAGTTGTACAAGGCCTTGGTGAGACCACACCTGGAGTATTGTGTGCAGTTTTGGTCCCCTAATCTGAGGAAAGACATCTTTGCCATAGAGGGAGTACAAAGAAGGTTCACCAGATTGATTCCTGGGATGGCAGGACTTTCATATGAAGAAAGACTGGATGAATTGGGCTTGTACTCGTTGGAATTTGGAAGATTGAGGGGCGATCTGATTGAAACGTATAAGATCCTAAAGGGATTGGACAGGCTAGATGCAGGAAGATTGTTCCCGATGTTGGGGAAGTCCAGAACGAGGGGCCACAGTTTGAGGATAGAGGGGAAGCCTTTTAGGACCGAGATTAGGAAAAACTTCTTCACACAGAGAGTGGTGAATCTGTGGAATTCTCTGCCACAGGAAACAGTTGAGGCCAGTTCATTGGCTATATTTAAGAGGGAGTTAGATATGGCCCTTGTGGCTACAGGGGTCAGGGGGTATGGAGGGAAGGCTGGGGCGGGGTTCTGAGTTGGATGATCAGCCATGATCATAATAAATGGTGGTGCAGGCTCGAAGGGCCGAATGGCCTACTCCTGCACCTATTTTCTATGTTTCTATGTTTCCTAGTCTAGTCCTAGCCCAGGCCCTGTATCCTAGTCTCATCCAGGGCCTGTTTCTTGCCCAGCGTTGTTTCTTGCCCACTTCCCTTGCTTTCTTGACACACCTAGTCCTGTTGCTAGTACTTCAGTGTCTCTATCTTGGATTTGGGTCTGCTTCCAGCACCCCCCCCCCCACCATGACACCTTCAGCCTAACACATCCATGTGTTCTTTGAGGCGGGAACCAAATAAGTAGCGGAAGTTGTCTGTGTGTATTTTAGCAAAGCATCGACATAGTCCCTCATGGAGGCTAGTCTGGAAGGTTAAATTTCATGGGATCCAGGAAGAGATAATGGATTGGATTCATAATTGTCTCAGTGATAGGAAGCAGAGGCTGATGACTATAGTCATTAAGAGATTCACAAGGTTCTAATGGTGTATATGTGGTGTAATCCTCCCTCTTTCTCATTATTAGAGCCTCAGTGTTTCTCATCTACCAAGTGTTGCCCGGCGAAGTAGACCCATTTGCCTATGTTTGGATTATAATCCTCTAAATTTCTTCTATCTATGTACTTACCTAGATGGATTTTGCTAGTGTGCCCACCTCAATCATTATTTCTGGCAGCTCATTCCAAATAAGTGCCATCCTTTGCTTGAAGATGTATTTAAAACATTCCTAGCAATGGGTGAGATGCAGATGACTGGTGGGTTACTAATGTTGTTCTGTTGTTCAAGAAAGGCTGTAAGAATAAGCCAGGAAATTATAGACAGGTGAGCCTGATGTTAGTAATGGGTAAATTATTGGAAGGTATTTCAGGGAGAGGACATATAAATACTTGGATAGACAAGGCTTGATTAAAGTCAACATAGCTTTGTGCATGGTGGGTCATGTCTAACCAATCTTATAGAATTTTCAAGGAGGTTAGATGGAAAGTTGATGAAGGAAAAACAGTGGTCATTGTCTATATGGACTTTAGCATGGCCTTTGATAAAGTTCCACATGGAAAGCTGGCCCAGAAGGTACAGTCACTTGGCATTCAGGATAAAGTAGTGAATTGGATTCAACATTGGCTTAGTGGGACAAGTCACATAGTGGTAGTAGATAACGGTTTCTCTGACTGGAGGCCCGTGACTAGTGGTATGCCACAGGGATCGGTATTGGTCTGTTGTTTGTCATTTATATTAATGATATAGATAATAATGTGGCAAACTGGATCAACACTTTGTAGGCAACACCAAGACTGAGGGCATAGTGGAGAACAAAGAAGGCTATCAAGGCTTACAGCAGGATTTGGACCAGCTGGAAAAGGGCTGAAAAATGGCAGTTGGAATATAAAAATGATCAGTGTTAAGTATTCCACCTTGGGAGGACAGAGCAAGGTAGGACTTTCACAGTGAACAGTAGAGCAGTGAGGAGTGCCATAGAACAAAGGAATCTGGGAATACAAATACATGCTTCCATGATGAGAACTTTTGGCACATTGCCTTTGCAAAGCAATGTACTGAGTACAGGAGTCTCAGCCCAATGCAGGGGTTCAATCCAATACACTGTCAGTTGCTTTCTTCTCACATACACTGTTCAATGCTCTGAGTTTCTCCAGCAGATTGTTCGTTGTTTAATTGGAAGGAATTGAGCTATTTTAAGATACTACTTTGTAAACCCAATAAGAGACCATAGTGCTATGTTCATACCGTAAGAGTGCTGAGGTCACTATTATTGGGCTATTACTTGGAACACTAGGGGTACACCTACCTATCAAGAGTGTCTTCATTTATAGTGACATAGCACTGAAATGAGATTGCCGAATGGCAAGGATTTAACTGATCGCTTATTTCAACCACGAAACTATGCTGAACATGCTAGAGACACAAAGACTCCTGAAACAAGACTTATCATTTTGATTGCAGCATTATAGCAAGTAATATGATGGTAATAAATTATCACCAGATACGAAATGATCTCTTTAATCACTTATTCAGCATTTCAGTGCAAACAATATCAGTCAATTTTTTACACAAAATGCGCTTCATATAAAGCTAATTAGCTTATGCAGACTGTGGTGCCGATTATATTACTCCATTATTTTCAACAGTACTAAATTATGAACACATCACCAGCGATCCCATTGGCCCTCAGCTGCCAGAAACTGGGCAGAGTGTGATATATACGCCCAGGCAAAGGGAAACGTATACGTATATAAACAAGAAAACGAGCAGAAACATCGCAGTTCATTTCACACACCTACGATCAATAATTTCTTCATTCCCCTGGGGACAGCAGTGCATCCATCTCCACATAAAAGCCCCTTACTATTCCTGAGAGTGGTTATACTCTGTATCATAATTCCCCGATATGGAGGCTATTAAGGACGTGAAAAATTTCGCGCAGTGTCGAAATGGTCCATATCAAAATTCCCTCGCCATTGTAAATAAGCTTGATCAGTAACATTTAATTAATAGTTAAAATCATTTTATTGTTCTGATCTACTAGTCAAATGTTACGCAATTTTCTTTCAACATGTTATATACCATGCGGGAAAATGCGCTTACGTTATTATATTTATTGTATGCTTTACGTCTGAGTAGTTTCAATTCTACAGCACTTCTATATTTTTCTTACGCCTCTCCTAAACAGTAATTCTTCAGATAATTGTGGAGTTTCGCAGTATCTACTGCTCGGCATTGCAATTACACGTCAGTGATGTCATGTACCTTCGTGACGTCACCTCTGAGACATTATCGGATATAATATATTGGTAATTCCGCGGATGAATATTAAAAAGATCTGTTGGTAATTATCTGTGAATTAATGAGGACAGAATTACACATTTTTAACAAGTACCGGGAAACGCAAGTTTCTCTCTGTAATATTAATTCGAAGTAATATATGACTGGTTTTAACTCAAAGTTATATTGCTTCAACATTCCATAAAAGGAACTGGTCGATAGAGCATATGAAATATTTTAAGAACCTTAAGAAGGAAGCATAACATATTGCAGTACTGAAGTTAGACGTGCGTAATGAAGTTAGACGAGCCTTGTAAGCTCTGACTGAATGAAATATCACAGCGTCAATGCAAAATCTGACTCATTGTATGACTTTAACCAGCAGATGGTGTGTGTTCGCCTCTTACAAGAAAATACCAAAAAAAAAGCCCATCCTTAATTCCCTCATCAACTGCAAAATTCTAAATTGACGCCGGTGTGAAAGTAGAACAGCGATGATGTAGTCACACCCCTTTAAAAATGTTTCTGGTCTGTCCGGAGGGCATGTATGCATCAATTGTTTCCCTGCTCCCCTTCCAAAAACAAACTTTTTAAGAATGACTGAACTAAAATTTGATCTGAAGTGCTTTGAAAGCTCTGCATTATTTGCTCAGAAGATAAAAGTGCACCAGACGGCCAGTCTGTTTGTGTAGAGATCGGACTCCCACGATTAGCGGGTGTAAGGCAGCAGACAGTGCGGCTGGCGTGAGTCAGCCTCTCCATACTAGTCATCCACCCACCCAGCCCTCTACTGCTATTCCTCCTGGCCAGGAGAAACTGAACGACGCAAAAAGAAAACTGTCCCTCCCATTACTGTCCTCCGAGCAGATACCATTCAGACTGCAGCCGTTTAACATAACTGATGGTAGGAATTTAAATACCTTAGGGAGCAAAAGAGCTCAACTCGGGCAGGGCTTCGTCAGAAAGACGTCATCCAGCCAACCACGTCCACAGTGTTTGCGACTCCTCAGAACTGCAGCAGCCGGAGCCGAAGCTTCAGCTCATCTCCCGCACAATACAACCCCCCACTTCACCACCGACGTCCCCACCCCCCGCTTAGTCTGCCCCGGGATTATTTTTAATAAAGATTCTAATTAATAAACTAAGCCGTTGGACCAGAAGAGGCGGAAATCTGTGCGCTACGTTCTTCAGCACCAGGGATAGAGCAAGGATCGACATGGCTCCGGTTGTGGAGAGCGGGGCTGGCATTGGTAAGCCAATCCCTCGGGCGGATCTTTGTAGATAAGCTTTCTCGCTCCAGAAATGTGACTACCAGATCTGTGGCTTGTTGTTTCTCCTGCGGCGTGTCCACCTTTGGGTGTTTATTTGTAGTTTGGTACTGGCCGTAGCATTTATCTTGCTCCGGCTTGGTACAGGCAGCCTGAGAGGGAGCAAGAGAAATGCTGTGGCTACCGCTAAAGTAAAAATAAACACCCAAATGTGGCAACACTGCACAGGAAACAACATAGTGGCAAATTACTTTACCCATTAGACAAATAGCAATATTGCGTTTGTAACGCTTATTCGGGATTCTTGCACTACGTTGTAAGCTTGAAATCGCGAGTACCTGTATTCATCTAAGCTGTGTTTCAATTACCTATTGCAATTTCTCGCATTTGCCTCTATCCCTCGTACCCTTAAAGTTTTTGTATTTGTTTGATTATCGTTGCTTTGATTCCACATTGCTCGATCTCACTTGCTCGTTTTGGCCTCATTTTGTTATTAAATCTGCATCTTTGTGAGACGGGTATCAGTTGGTTTAGGTTTGAGGACGGGAACGCTAATTGGTGTCTGGCTAATGGGATCCATACAGATTCGTCTTGTTAATTAGACATTAACCAGAGCTGCCGCTGTTTATCGGTTATAATGCTAAGACAATGTGGTATGATGACATTGATTTAAATAATCTCGTCTATATTTCCTTCCTGAACATTCATTTTTAATTAAAATGCTGCGAATTTCAATTCAGCTCAAAAGCACCCTGAATAACTAACATACTGCATCAGTCGTACAAGTTTATGTAATGAGTTTTTGGCAGCAGAATGAAAAGTATCATTCAAATGAGGAATATCTGACAGGTGCAAGCTTAATAATTTCACAAATGAAGTTTATAAACTGTTTCTTTAATTTTAATGGATTAATACTCCTATTGAACATCTTTTTTCCATAGATGGTGTGCCTGCTCTTATAGGGATAGCCAGCGCGTTTGCCCTGATATTTACGATGTCCATGTTTGCATGGATCTGCTGTCAACGCAAGTCTTCAAAAGCTAATAAAACCCCTCCATATAAATTCGTGCACATGCTGAAGGGAGTCGACATTTACCCTGAGAATCTTAGCAACAAAAAGAAATTCGGAGCCGATGACAAATCGGATCCTAAAGACAAGGAGTCATCAAAAGCCAAACTGCCAAAGAACTCGCTCCACTTAGATCTGGAGAGCCGTGATCAGAATGGAAATTTCACCAAAACTCCCGGCAAAGTCCGGAGTTCCCCAGAAATCGAGAGCGTGCACCCCAAGACCTTCTCAGAAGGCGAGAAAGACAGTATATCATCCGAGAACTCCATCTCGGAAAAGTCACTGGCACCCTCTGAAGAGGAAAACAATGAACCCAAACTGGGATCTTTGATGTTCTCCTTAATGTACAACTTCGACAAGAAGGCGTTGCTTGTCAACATTATAGAGGCTCACGGTCTGCCAGCCATGGACGAGCAGTCAATGACGTCTGATCCTTACATTAAAATGTCAATCTTGCCTGACAAAAAACACCGAGTGAAAACTCGCGTCCTCAGGAAAACCCTGGACCCAGCTTTTGACGAAACGTTCACATTTTACGGCATTCCCTACAGCCAAGTGCAGGAACTGTCCCTTCATTTCCTGGTGCTGAGTTTTGACCGTTTTTCCAGAGACGACGTCATTGGCGAGGTTCTGGTGCCAATGGCGGGAATCAATCTCTCAGAAGGCAAAGTGCAGATGAACAGGGACATCACGAGGAGAAACTGTCGGGTAAATGTTTGAAGTGATCTCTTGTACGGTGGAGGGACGTGTACTGCTCTAGCTTCCATTAGAGATGCGATGTGTGCTTTGCAGGGCTTTATTGAAAAAGATAGCTCATGAGTTATTGATGGAGATAAGGGAGAGGTTAGGTCAGCGCCGGAGGCAGACGTCTGGTGTGTACGAAGACTGGATTTTTTTTTGAAGGATTAACATGAAAACCGAAGCGAAACAAATCGCATAAATTAGAGTTGGGTTTTATTTAAATCTAGTTTCGGAAGCGATTATACATACATCCTACGGGCAGATAACGTGTAATCAATTGTGGTATAGAAATTTAATATAGCTGATCTAATAGTTAAAGAAATTACTATTTTCTATGTGGCATTCGAATTCCGATCGTTTTTTAATTTATAAATATGGTTGGCCCTCAATTAACTATTGATCAACATGTGTCCCAAGATCCAAACGAAAGGTCTGCTGCCCGTCCATTTGAAACTTTATTTTGCAATCAAGGGGTGAATAATTATTACTGAATTCACATTATAAAACCTGACTGTTGAGTCAAACTAGTCCATGCTGCCGTCAGTCCTTTAAATTAGTCTCCCACTTTCATCTAATCCCATGTTTCTTTGGCACAATTCATCTGCTTTAGACTAAGTGTCACATCAATATTACAGTATCAGGCGTAGGCCAAGCAGTGATACCTCTGTACTCGATATCAAGAGGAACAAGTATTTAATAAAGATCCATATTGTATAACATATATAAAGTAATACTAATGTAACCTAATAAAATATATGCTGAGAAAATTGCCTATAGAGCTAATTGCATACAACAATAATCACAAAGCAGCCTACTGATAATTACCTCTTTAATTTTATAATGGAGCTATTTTCCAAAAGAGGGTTTATTGCTAATGTAAGCTTAATATATGGTCTGTTAATTCTAATAGTGAGTAACAAGGTATAGAGGCCAATGTTGGATAATCTTTTTTGTCTCCCGTAGAGAAGGTGCCACAACAAAGAGCAGTGAGGAAATCTACTGTGCAATGATAACAGCATGTTTCTGAAAGTCTGTTCATGTGTCTCCTTTGGTTCATTCACAGAAATCAGTGGGTCGTGGAGAATTATTAGTGTCCCTTTGCTATCAATCTACCACCAACACCCTGACTGTTGTTGTATTAAAAGCTCGCCATCTGCCGAGAAATGATGTGTCTGGATTATCAGGTAATTATTCAAGCAGAGTTACCAGCAATCGTGCAGCTGGAGCTAAGAAAAATCAGACCTATTAATCAGTCTATATCTACATCCATGTATGTGTGCTCCTATCCTCCTATGTATCTTTATTTTATCTTTGATTAAATCTATAGCTTATCACAGACTGCACACATATGTAAATAATGGTTTTCATATGTGAATGGAATATTTGTTTCATATTAGTTTTGCCATGCATAACCTATTGTAGCTTAATCATATGCACAATACTGCTTATGGGGAACACTAAAAGTAAAATAAAATTCTGGAATTATTCATCAGGCAACATCTGTCATGCAGATTTAATTTTTCAGGTTGGTGAGTATTTTTGATGAGGCTTTTCTCTTTGCAGATGCTGCATGACCTGTTGAGTATTTCCAATTTTTTAGTGATTTAATTATAATTATTTGCAAGCAACTGCATTGCATCTCTGCTGCAATTGCAAAAATATATTCAAATGAAAGGGTAAAAAGTATAAGCTGAAAAGATAAATCAGCTGTCTTCTCTTTTTTTCCACCAGCTGCTGACCCTTATGTGAAAGTCAACTTGTACCATGATAAGAAGCGAATATCAAAGAAAAAGACCCACGTAAAGAAGTGCACTCTAAATCCAGTGTTTAATGAGCTCTTTGTCTTTGACATCCCATGTGAGGGGATTGACAACATAAGTGTCGAGTTTCTGGTCATCGATTTTGACAGAATGATGAAGAACGAAATTATTGGGCGCCTAGTGCTGGGGAACTCAGTAGAAGGGACAGTAGGAGAGCATTGGAGGGAGATCTGTGAGCATCCAAGGCGACAAATTGCCAAATGGCATTGCCTGAGTGATGGTTAGCATCCAAATGGAGGGTTGGACTTTATTGTTTGATAGGCAAGGAACAAGCTGTGCATTAACCAACCCAAAGCCTTTCTGAAGAATTTTCAATTTATACTAAGTATACATAATTTGTACATCTGATTGTGGTAAATATTGTGATCTGTACTGTATAAGATGAAGTGGATTTGCTCTCTTGTTTGCTAACAATTTTAAGAAATTCAAGGTAGCTAGTAGAATGGGTAGGCATGTATGTCCGCATTTTGTGTGGCTGTTCACATTAGGGAGTTTGTTTCTGGGGATTAAACTTTTAGGATGTAAGTGTGAAAGGAGTATTTAGAATTTGAAGATACCTTTTGCAATGGAAACCGATAACATTTTGAGTGAACTGAGGGTATTTGAAGTAAAGCCATTCTAATGTTTGTAGCTCAAACAGTTGAAAATGAAGCAGATTATGTGTTGCCTTAATGTTAAAGTATATTGGAGGAGAAGAGTCCAGGTAGCGCAATGGCATTGTGCTGCCTAAAGCGGCTAAGTGAAACTCTTCTCCATTGGCTATTGTCAAAGGAAGAGCCAATTTCCAGTCACCAGTAATCCAATATGCAACATACCACAATATTTGAGATCAAGTCATCATTATCATCCAATAAGACCACAGGTACAGATGGATATATTGTTGATGTGGCATCGATAAAAAACTCATATTTTTGCAGTGGGACATACTTACCTAACATTGAAGTAAAGATAATGTGAGTGAACATCTCAGTAAATTTAAATGCATTTGACCTGATATCAGTGTTCAATACCTAATATCAAATGGTGTTCTAATTATATGGTGGGTCTAAAATTTCTCCTTGCAAGGAGCACAGTATTTACCAAAAACATTTGTTTTCAATGAATTGAGATGTCATGAATGACTGACAAAGTGAAGAATGGTAAATCATACTGAGAGAATGCAGTCACATCCATTTTCAGCTTTTAAATATGCTAGCATTTATCAATTTTGATACTTTGTTCTAGGCATATATATAAATAGTGCCATCTACTTAGCAGCTGTAACTGGGGAACAGTTGCATACCAAAACCACAATATTGCTCATTTCATTGCAAAATCTTTTTCTTTCCTATTTTATGATGCCATGGAAATAAATAATTTTTAAAAGTGGTTAATATTGATGTAGCTAAAACTCATTACATCTGCTAGAAGGCTTATTCAACAAAGAAAAAAAGTTTTTTCTTGCTTTTGCCAAAGCTTTCATAGCACTGCAAAGTGAATTAAGTACACATTGAAGAGTTTTGGCACATGGCCTAGTATATCCTAAGGAGGCTGACCCAGAGACCCACAGGGAACAAAACTGAAGGAAAGGTAGTCAGCACCATAGTCAGGATATATTTATTTCCCACTGCATTCCATATATTTTATTCTCCTCAATCATATTTCTATCTTAAAAACATCCATGTTTCAAAGAGAAAGAGTACAGATAATGGAGCAGTTTTAATGACATCAGAATGTTTTTCACTGTATAGAATTGTGACAAATCCTCTCCAATATTTCTTCCAGATAGTGCCAATATATTTGAGGTAAGTGACGTTTTGAGTTCAGAGCAAATTCCTTTGAAAGGTAGGCCAATGAATGAAAGGAATAACAATGTTTTGCCTACCCTTTTATAGCTTCAGGTTGAACATGTTGTCATAAATATGATCTCATTTTGTTCTAATCAGAAACTACAGTTTACAGTCATCCAACTTGTGTAAATCATGCTGTAAATGCATTGTGAACCATGCATTTATTATGCATGTTGCTTTAAACTAATCTCAGTGACAGGTGTAGGAGAGCTTGTAATATATTTAATGATTAAGTGTACCATTGATGCAACCCTAAAAGATGCAGGAATGGAATGTGATTTAAAAATCATTAGTTACTATAAAGTAAACTAGACAGATTGTGAAAGAAGTGATTATAGCTTTCAGAATGCTATTTGATCTCAAATGTCAATGCATTTAGTGAATTGGATTTTTTTCTGTCACTGATCCTTATAGTTCCAGGAAAAATCATTGCTTGAAACATTAATGAGCACTCAGTACCATTATTGATTTCTTCATTTTGAATCTTAATGGATCAAATTCAAAGTCACCATATGTTGTCATTTATGTTTACTATATATGGCTTCCATCCTATTGTTATGTTTAGCATTATATGTTTGTGTTCTGTTTTAAGAGAAAAAAAGGGCTCCAAATATTTTTAAGCTGCTTTTTGGCATGCACACTGCCAGAGACCAAATTTCTTATCTTTTGATGGACAGATCAACCCAGGCTCAGTTTGGAGATTAGGAATACTTTGTGAAAAGGTAGGGTAACGTTATATGCATTTTGTAGAACAAACATAGAGAGAAATCATAGATAAGTATACTTTTGTAGTATAGGAGTAAGTGGTTGTGTTTACAATTGTTCAGATGAACATTTTAGCACAGATGAATTTGGCTTGGTAAAATTGAACTGTTCAAACTGAATCTGAGGCATGCATAAAGAAAGAAATGTTATCATATTCCAGCCATCTGGAAATATATCACAATATGCTGAAGACCTCATGCTGGCATGCCTATTCATTACTATGCAGGACGGGATTAAAAGTCTCACCACATGGGAAAAGATAAGTCTGCCTGAAGCCGCATCAGTAATCACAAGTTCTATTGGCATTTGTGCAATTTAAGGGATTTCTGTTATTTTTGTAGTTTCTACTGTTTTAATGTGCAAGTTAAAATGTAATCAAGCTAGAGCTTGAAATCAAAATTATTGTTATCTGTTAAATCAATTTCCTTCAAATGACACAGATCTATAAATAAAAGTATAATTTTGGCAAAAAGTATTTATGTTCAGAGCAGTAATGTGCTGCTAAGTCTTCAATCAACATATTGAAGAACTTATTAACTCAGCAAAATCATAGAGCAGCCACTTATAAAAACTAGTTAGAGAAACTGAAAACCTATCTTAGTTTTGGACCTGAAAATGTGTTTACAATTTATTTCAATTTGAGTTCACTTTTCAAGCCTGCATTACATACTTTTTACCCCAATGGAATAGAAATTTTTGCATCATCAGATTTTCAGTTCACATTTTTCAGAGCATTGCAATTGCAGCTGTAATTTTTGTAAAATAGTTTTGAATAATTCTGGAAGATGTAACTGTCTGTGGTTTGAAATGCTGATGTGCCGCAAATTACTTACTCAAGAACTCCAGCAGTAAATGGTTACAAAGTTATATATAACTATACGGTGTAAATCTGTATACGTAATAAGTTTTGTATGTTGCATTACAACGTGTTTACAATCAATTAATTGAAAGAATGCGCACATTCACATATTGTGGTAGTAATGTAAATTACTGGCAACAATTGTATTTAATAATTTGTGCTGTTGATGTATGATTATGGTGCACAAGTTTTTTTCAATCAAAACTTTAAAAAATTGTTGAGAAAATTTTGCCATTCAGCTGCGGTCTTGTACCCTTGTATTTTGTGTGTGTTTAAAAAAAAGAATAAAGCACTATATAAGTTGATGTATTTTGTGTTAGCTATTATCACACTAGGAATGTGACATATCATAAAACTTCACAAAATAAGGTAACATTCAATTATTTTTCATAAATTCACTTGAGATGTTACATATTCTGATACTAATTACAGAATCAGTTTGTACATCTGATTATGCTTCTTAATGATTGATGCAAATATCAGACAGCAGAAAAGTGGCTAAATATGAAAGTGCCTGAAGTTAGGAATGTGGTTGTGATGCTTGATTAACACATACTTGTTTAGCGGAAAGGAAACGATTAGAGAAATCTTGCGCTGCCTGTTAATTATAATTTTCTGGGCAGCATAAGCCATTGTCTTATTGTAAACAACAGTTGTGTGTAATGACTGGATTAGGCGCTGGCAGAAAATCAAATTCTAAAGGTGAAACTGGAAACGAGAAACAGTGAGCAGGACCCCAATGCTTTTGATGGCAACAATGGACTGCTTAGGGAAGATTGTACAAAGTAGGAGATATGCATTTTATCCATGGAAATTCAGAGCAAGAGGCCCTCAGACACACAACCAGAAGATAGTAAGAGAGGAGGAGATGGTTCTGGATATAAATTTTAGACATGTTCCCCAAGGACATGGATACTTTAGACGTGTGGTCAAAATGAATGTACCTTCAACTGCTTGTTGTATCCTATACAGTTTACCCCCAGGCACAACTTTTCATCATATGCTGTACCTCACATACTTAGCATTGTTATAATCTTAATGCACATCTCACATCTGGCCACAATGTCCACTATTGGATGATTATAACCTGATCATCCAAGCATATCAGATAATGCTCACTTTCTTTTAGTGGAGACAGCAGCAACTGATTGTTCAGAGACATAGACAGGGACAAACAACTGTCCAAAGGGCAAGAGAGTGGGGAATCATTAAGAGGACACCCAACACTTCGGCATTGGCAGGAAGAAACAATGTTTTCAAATCCCAAAACGCTTCTACTCATATTTTGACTCCCAAAACTCTATTCTGACTTCTAAGCAGCAGAGTTTTTGTGTAATTTATCTACTTTTAGTGTTTTTTTTTGGTAAAGTCCACATTTTTGTCCCTTAGAAGGTGGGTTTGAACTAATGTTTTAGTATTTCGATGAAGGCATTGCCCCAGCAATGCCAGGAAGAAAATTCCAACATGTTCAAAGTAAATTTATTATCAAAGTACATATTGTATATGTCACAATATACAACCCTGAGATTCATTTTATTGTGAACATACTCAGTAAATCCAATAACCATAATAGAGTCAATGAAAGACCACTCCAACAAGGTGAACAGCCTGTGTACAAATGACAACAGACTGGGCAAATATAAAAAGAAAGAAAAGAAATAGTAGTAATAATAATATTAAGGATGTGTTGTCATTAAAGAGAGTCCAGAGAAAGTTCACGAGGAGATTCCGGGAATGAAGAGGTTATCATATGAAGAGCGTTTGGCAGCTTTAGGCCTGTACTCACTGGAATTTAGAAGAATGTGGGGGGATCTCATTGAAACCTACTGAATGTTGAAAGGGCTAGATAGGGTAGATGTCGAGAGGATGTTTCCTATGGTGGGGGTATCCCGAACTAGAGAGCACAGCCTCAGAATTGAAGGTAAGAACAGAGGTAAGGAGGAATATTTTAGCTAGGGAGTACTAAATCTCTGGAATGCTCTCCCACAGACTGTGGTGGAAGCCAAGTCCATGGGTACATTTAAAGCAGAAGTTGACCATTTCCTGATCAGTCAGGGCATCAAAGGATATGGCGAGAAGGCAGGTGTATGGGGTTGAGTCGGATCCGGGATCAGTCATGATGCAATTGCAGAGCAGACCCGATGGGTTGAATGGTCTAATTCTGCTCTTATAATCTAAATACATAAGCAATAAATGTTAATAACATGAGATGAAGAGCTCTTGGAAGTGAGTTGATGGTTCAGTGATGGGGCAAGTGAAGCTGGCTGAAGATATCACCCCTGGTACAAGACCCTGATGGTTGAGGGGTGATAAGTGTCTTGAATCTGGTGGTGTGAGTCCTGAGGCTCCTGTACCTTCTTCTTGATGGCAGCAGCAAGAGAACAGCATATCCTGGGTGGTGGGGTCACTGATGAAGGATGATGCTTTCCCGTGATATCGTGCAGAGGTGCCCTGTGATACTGAAGCGTGTTGAATCAGGATGAAACTTAAAGAGCACACTGAAAGTAATGATGCTGCCATGTGCCTGTAACATTTATCCTTAGTAGTAGAGATTGTGGTTTTTGGATGTGATAGTGGAGTAGCCTTAGCAAGTCGCTATGAGTAACTGCAGTAATGCATTTTGTGGATGGTAGGCAAAGCAGCCACTGTGCACTAGTTTTGGAGGGAATGAATGTGTGGGGTTTTGGACTGGGTGCCATTCAATGCACTTCTTAGACTTTCTGTCTTTCTTTCCATACGCTGTGGTGCTGTCATGTTGTTTATGCAAAACCTGCCTCAAAGCCTGAAAGTGCAGGAAGATGAAAAGAAATGGAAGAAGACACAATGCCACGTGATATCAGTTCGGGTAGTAACACCACATACGAGTTTAGATGAGGTAGTTAATACTCTCCAAGATATGAATGCAGTGCGAAATGGGGAGAGGGCAGTGGAGATGCTGACATGCCAGAGAATGAGAACAAGTACAAATTCTGCAGCAGGATTCACACCATTCAATTCAATTCAAGTTTAATTGTCGTTCAATCATACATGAATACAGCCAAATGAGACAACGGTACTCTGGGACCAAGGTGCAAAAGAAGGTACAAAGTCACACAGCACAAAGCACGCATAACACGTACAAGAGAGCAAGCACAAGGGTCAGACGAGAGAAGAAGCTGAACAGCAGGACGAATTGATAATGTTTCACCAGTTCTGTTGTAAGATGATAAAATCAGAATCAGAATCGAGTTTAATATCACCAGCATATGTCATGAAACTTGCTAACTTAGCAGCAGCAGTACAATCCAATACATGATAAATATAGAAAGGAAAATAAATTCATTACAGTATGTATATATAGTTAAATTAAAAATAATGCAAAAACAGAGATAATAAAAAGTAAGGTAGTGTTTATGGGTTCAATGTCCATTTAGAAATGGGATGGCAGAGAGGAGAGAGCTGTTCCTGAATCGCTGAGTGTGTGCCTTCAGATTTCTGTACCTCCTTCCTGATGGTAACAATGAGAAGAGGGCATGTCCTGGGTGATGAGGGTCCTTAACAATGGATGCTGCTGTCCTGAGGCACCGCTTCTTAACAATGTTGTGGATGTTAGTACCCAAGATGGAGCTGACTGATTTTAAATATTTCTATAGCATATTTCACTGCTGTGTAGTAGCAAGCTCTCCCCAACATACCAGACAATGATGCAGGCAGAATGCTCTCCATGGTACATCTGTAGAAGTTTTCAAGTGTTTTAGATGAGAGATCAAATCTCCTCAAACTTTGAATGAAATATAGCTGTTGTCTTGCTTTCTTTATAGCTGCATCGATATGTTGGGAACATTAGATCCTTAGAGATACCCAGGAACTTGAAATTGCTCACTCTCTCCATTTCTGATCCCTCCGTGAGGATTGGTTTGTGTTCCTCATCTTACCCTTTCTGAAGACCACAATCATCTCTTTGGCGTTAAGTGTAAGTTAAGTGTAGGGTGGTTGCTGTGATACCACTCAACTAGCTGGCATATCTTGTTGTTGCACGACCTCTCGTCACAATGGTTGTATCGTCAGTGAATATATAGATGGTATTCAAGCTATACCTAGCCACATAGTCATGAGTGTAGAGAGATTAGAGCAGTAGGTTAAGCACACACCCCTGAGGTGCACCAGTGTTGATCATCACTGAGGAGAAGAGATGTTATTACCAATCCATACAGATTGTGGTCTTCCAGTTAGGAAGTCGGGGATCCAATTACAGAGGGAGACACAGAGGCCCAGGTTCTGTAGCTCTTCGATCAGGACTGCAGGAATAATGGTGTTAAATGCTGAGCTATAGTCAATGAACAGCATCCTGACATAGGTGTTCATATTGTCCAGGTGATCTAAGGCCATGTGAAGAGCCATTGAAATTGTGTCTGCTGTAGACCTATTGTGGCAAGAAGTGAAATGCAGTAGGTCCCGGTTCTTGCTGAGGCAAGAGTTGATTCTAGCCATGCCCAATCTCTCAAAGCATTTCATCACCATAGATGTGAGTGCTACTGGTTGATAGCTGTTAAGGCACCTGACACTACTCTTCTTTGGCACTGGTGTAATTGCTTCCCTTTTGAAGCAGGTGGAAACTTCTGAACATAGCAGTGAGAGATTGAAAATGTCTTTGAACACATCCACCAGTTGGTTGGCACAAATTTCAGAGCCTTACCAGGTACCCCATCCGGGCCTGCCGCCTTGCACGGATTTACCCTCCTGAAAGGCAGCTTGACGTCGACCTTCAAGACATCAGGTGGTATGGTAGTGAAGTATTGCTGCTATTCATGATACTGGGTTTCACTTTGTAGGAAGCAGTGTCTTGCAAACGCTGCCAGAGTTGAAGTGCATTCGATGTCGCCTCCAATCTCACTCAGATTTGTTTCTTCGCTCTTGAAATAGCCCTCCACAAATCATACCTGGCTTTCTTGTACAGACCTGGGGTCTTCAGACTTCAATGCCACAGATCTAGCCCTCAGCAAATGATGAAGCTCCTGGTTCATCCATGGCTTTTCATAGGCTCACACCCACCCACACAAGTTTTAATGAAGTCGGTTTTAATAATACAGATTTCAATGACGCTTTAATACATGTTAGTAGGGAAGTGGTGTTAGGTAAATTGAAGGGATTGAAGGCAGATAAATCCCCAGGGCCAGATGGTCTGCATCCCAGAGTGCTTAAGGAAGTAGCCCAAGAAATAGTGGATGCATTAGTGATAATTTTTCAAAACTCGTTAGATTCTGGACTAGTTCCTGAGGATTGGAGGGTGGCTAATGTAACCCCAATTTTTAAAAAAGGAGGGAGAGAGAAACCGGGGAATTATAGACCGGTTAGCCTAATGTCGGTGGTGGGGAAACTGCTGGAGTCAGTTATCAAGGATGTGATAACAGCACATTTGGAAAGCGGAGAAATGATCGGACAAAGTCAGCATGGATTTGTGAAAGGAAAATCATGTCTGACGAATCTCATAGAATTTTTTGAGGATGTAACTAGTAGAGTGGATAGGGGAGAACCAGTGGATGTGGTATATTTGGATTTTCAAAAGGCTTTTGACAAGGTCCCACACAGGAGATTAGTGTGCAAACTTAAAGCACACGGTATTGGGGGTAAGGTATTGGTGTGGGTGGAGAATTGGTTAGCAGACAGGAAGCAAAGAGTGGGAATAAACGGGACCTTTTCAGAATGGCAGGCGGTGACTAGTGGGGTACCGCAAGGCTCAGTGCTGGGACCCCAGTTGTTTACAATATATATTAATGACTTGGATGAGGGAATTAAATGCAGCATCTCCAAGTTTGCGGATGACACGAAGCTGGGCGGCAGTGTTAGCAGTGAGGAGGATGCTAAGAGGATGCAGGGTGACTTGGATAGGTTGGGTGAGTGGGCAAACTCATGGCAGATGCAATTTAATGTGGATAAATGTGAAGTTATCCACTTTGGTGGCAAAAATAGGAAAACAGATTATTATCTGAATGGTGGCCGATTAGGAAAAGGGGAGGTGCAACGAGACCTGGGTGTCATTATACACCAGTCATTGAAAGTGGGCATGCAGGTACAGCAGGCGGTGAAAAAGGCGAATGGTATGCTGGCATTTATAGCGAGAGGATTCGAGTACAGGAGCAGGGAGGTACTACTGCAGTTGTACAAGGCCTTGGTGAGACCACAGCTGGAGTATTGTGTGCAGTTTTGGTCCCCTAATCTGAGGAAAGACATCTTTGCCATAGAGGGAGTACAAAGAAGGTTCACCAGATTGATTCCTGGGATGGCAGGACTTTCATATGAAGAAAGACTGGATGAACTGGGCTTGTACTCGTTGGAATTTAGAAAATTGAGGGGGGATCTGATTGAAACGTATAAGATCCTAAAGGGATTGGACAGGCTAGATGCAGGAAGATTGTTCCCGATGTTGGGGAAGTCCAGAACGAGGGGCCACAGTTTGAGGATAGAGGGGAAGCCTTTTAGGACCGAGATTAGGAAAAACTTCTTCACACAGAGAGTGGTGAATCTGTGGAATTCTCTGCCACAGGAAACAGTTGAGGCCAGTTCATTGGCTATGTTTAAGAGGGAGTTAGATATGGCCCTTGTGGCTACAGGGGTCAGGGGGTATGGAGGGAAGGCTGGGGCGGGGTTCTGAGTTGGATGATCAGCCATGATCATAATAAATGGCGGTGCAGGCTCGAAGGGCCGAATGGCCTACTCCTGCACCTATTTTCTATGTTTCTATGTTTCTATGTTTAATAAACCTGAAATAGCCACTCTTTTTATTTGCTGCACATTGTCACCTACCTGTAGTCTATTTCAGGCATTTTCTATTTAATTTGAAATTTCCAGCATCTGCAGTATTTTGGCTTTGGATTATGGAAGATGATGGATAAGTAAGTACTTACTGTTTTTTGGAGGCTTGTCGGAGAGTTTGCATCCATTGATAAAGTGCAGAAGAATCCGGCACCAACTGAGCACAGAGAAATGCAGAGAGCATGGAGACCATGCTTCCTAGTGAGATAGTGGTGACAACTACATTCACGCACTTGTGGGCCTGTCTATGAGGAAGTACATTATAACTATTATTTCAGCTCCAGTTACAAAAACTAGGATCACAGGTGAGATTTAAGAAATCATGGCAGCTTCAATGGTTCAAACATATATTGAAGAGTAAATTACTGGACTCGTGTCCAGATGCTTGGATAACTGAATTAGGTTCAATCAGCTGGGTAATTAAAAATTCAAGTAATTAAATATATCTAGAATTTTAAAAATGGGTATTCTTGGTAATGGTGATAATGAAACCGGGGGCGGGTGTGGTCTGGGCCTGACGTCCCGCTCACCCAGGGAAAGTATACGTACAATACAACGCCTCTCCTTTCCCAGTGCAGTGATGGCCGCGTGGTCACTGTCTGGCCTGCTAGGCAGGAGGCCACTGCAAATGGCCTCTCCTACATTACTGCGTCCCTAGCAACACCTTCTCGTTGGTGCCCCCATTTCCACCGAGCTTGCTACATCATGGCGCGACCGAGTGTCTGGCGGTATAACTGGATGGGTAGGCTGGGCTTGTTGGCAGCCAGCCTAAGAGGAGGACGACTCTGACTCCAAAACCGGGCAGGTGGGGCTCGTTAGCCTTGTCAGGCTATTCGCCTAGGAGAAGGACACTCCGACGTAAATCCTACGACCCGAGGACCTCGCTGTCACCGTCCCAGCTTGCTAGGCTATGGCAGATGAACCCGGGTGTAAAGGGTTGGGCCAGTATCGTGCACACTGCACTCCACCTAAAATACCATTGCGCAGGCTGAAGGACATGCCCACGTCAACGTGGGCAGCCCCCTTCCTAAATCTTTGTTTGCGAAGCCAAGCCATGAGAGTGCGTGATGATAATGAAACCACCAGATTTATATGGGTTCACTAATGTCCTTCAGAACAGGAAATTTGCCATCCTTACTCAGTCTGACCAATGTGTGACTCCAAACCAGGGGTTCTCAGCCCAGGGTTTTGCTTAATGGTATTGGTCCATGGCACAAAAATGTTGGGAACTCCTGCTCTAGACAAATCAATGTGACTGATTCCAGACTGCTTCCTTGATTGCGGTGATGTTGGGGATGGGCAAACAGTGTTGTAGTCCACACTGTGAACAGCAGAAACAAAACTGAGGGAACCACTCATGAAATTTGCACGTTGATAAAATGCAAGCCATTGAACTTGACAATAAGATCATAACACCATATGACATTGAAGCAGATTTATGCCATTCCGGCCATTGAGTCGGCTCTGCCATCAATCATGGCTGATTTATTCTCCTGCTTCCATTCTCCTGCCTTCCTCTCATAACCTTTGACACCCTTACTAATCAGAACCTATTAACCTCTGCTCTAAGTGTACCCAATGACTTGTTCTCCACAGCAACAGTGGCAAAATGAATTCCATAGGTTCACCAGCCTTTGGCTAAACAAATTCCTATTTATCTCCAACATACTTCATTTCTGGGGCTGTTCCTCCTCATTTTTGACTGTCGCACTAATTGAAACACCATTTCCATGTCTTCTCAATCGAAGCCTTAGATAGGTTTTGATAGGTTTCAATGAAATCCTCTCTCGTTCTTCTAAATTCCAAAGCTATCAAGTTCTATTCATACATTAACCCATACATTCCTGTGATCTTTCTTTTATACCTTCTCTGGGTCCTCTCCAATGGCAGCGGATCCTTTCTTAGATATGGGGCCCAAAGCTGCTCGTAATATTTCAGATGTAGTCTGACCAATGCCTTATAAAGCCACAACATTTTACCATTTATTTTATATTCCAGTTCCCTCAGAATGAATGCTAATATTGCATTTGCCTTGCTTACTGAGTTAACCTTTAGAGAATTTTGCACTAGGACTTCTAAGTACTTTTCCACCTTCAATTTCTGTATTTGCTCCCAATTTAGAAAATAGTCTATGTCTTTACTCCTTCTACCAAAGTGCATGGCCATAAACTTCCCTTACACTATATTCCACCTGCCACTTACTTAACAATTCTCCTAATTTGTTCAAGTCCTTCCGCCGACTTCCTGTATCCTCAACACTACCTACCCCTTTAGCTACTTTGTATCATCTGCAGACCTGGCTACAAAGCCATCAATTCTGTCATCCAGATTACTAAAATAAAACTTGAAAAGTAGTGGACCCAACACCAAACCTTGCGGAACATCACTAGTAAAATGGCAGCCAATCAGAAAAGGCCCCCTTTATTCCCACTCCTTGCCTCCTGTCAGTCTGCTAATCATCTGTCCATGCTAGCATCTTTCCTGTAATACCTAGACAGCAGTTTGATGATAAAGTTGGTGAGCTGCTGCAATAATTTGTATGGATACAGGTTAATGGAACAGCTGTATCTCATCCCAAAACGTTGACTGTACCTCTTCATATAGATGCTGCCTGGCCTGCTGCGTTCACCAGCATTTTTTGTGTGTGTTAGCCGTATCTCATGTCCATTTTTGGGGCTATTGTGTTCAGCCTTCTTTAAATGTTATTTTCTTGGTTTAAGCATAACCCTTGTGCTTTACAAGGGAATTAATTAAATCTATTATAATTTGCCGTTCTTTGCAAATGACGTTGGCTCTAATTGTAGATTTAACAGTGCTAAATCTTAAAAGATGTCATAAAAGTAAAACTCAGGTAGGAATTTGCTGTGCCATAAATCTCTCTCCTGTTTCTTCAGAAAATCTGGCAATTCTGTTTGCAAACATAAATTCAAATCATCTTATTGTCATAAGTAAAACTATTTAGATTACTCTGTGAATATAAAGCAGACAACATAATAAGCAGACACATTTTTAATATAAATGAGGCCCTTGACATTTAAATAAGAAATTGTAGCCAAGGAATTCATGCGTGTTGCTTTGTTTTGGTTTTAAAAATGGTATCACAAGTGTTCCTAACGCTGTTTTAAGAAGCCTTAAAAAGATTGCAATATTTGATGGCACTGTTTAAAAGATGATGTTTTAGGGCTCCCTTGTGTGATGTCACTCATTTTCAGAACCAGCGGGCGTTACTGGAAAGCTCTAATTGAGTTTTTCATGTTTGCTACACTTAGTCACACAACTGTGATCGAATGAGCGAGCTCTGAAAGGCACAAAGATGCAGAACCACCAGCGTTCTTCCACATCACTGTGACCCAATAATTCCTGAGGGCAGGGAGCATTCTTGCAGGATTACTATATTGTCCAATCTTCCTTCACACTCTAACACATAATGTCAAAAAACCAGTACCACGCATTTGAGTCATATATCCGTACATGTATACAAACTGCATCATGGCTTTGCCCATGACTGCAAGAAGCCACAGAGTGCTGTGGACACAGCTCAGCTCATCACAGATACCAATTTCCTCCCAATGGACTTTGTCCATACTTCTCATTGCCTCAGTAAAGCAGCCAACCTAATGAAGGACCTCACCCACCCTAAATGTTCTCGCTTCTTCCTTTTTCCCTCAGGCAGAAGATAGAAATGCCTAAAAGTATGTACCACCAAGCTCAAAGACAACTTCTACCCACTGTTGTAAAACTATTGTATAGTTCTCCAGTACGATAAGGTGAACTCTTGATCTCACAATCTACTTTGTTATGTTTTTTCATCTTATTGTCCACCTGCACCGCTATTGCACTTTATTCTTCATTTTGTAATCTTTTATACCTCAATGTACTGTGTAATGATTTGATCTGTATAAACCGTATGCAAGACAAGTTCGAAGTATGTGTGATAATAATAAAACCAATTCCAATTCCAGTTCCAAGATAAGCATGTCTAGCATGATTACTGCCCTTGTGCTCCTTTGACAGGCCATGTCATTTGTATGCATGGCACTGGACGATTTGAACAGAGTTTCAGCTCTCAGCCCTGTCACAGGAAGTGATTACAGGCTGTAGATTCAAGTATGTACTCAAAGCCTTTGAAATATGTTACACTCTCACTAACCCCGGGAAATCACTGGTTTATAATCAAACCAAGCAAAGAAGGAGGTTTCAGGATGGTACTGAAAAACTTGATGTCATATTTTGGTAATGCGTGAAAAAAATGGTGAAATGAGTGCACGAACTTCCAAATTACCCACTCGTCCATTCCATTGTGAGGGGTATAAATAGGGTAAATTCAAGAGAGCTTTTACCCTCTGAGCTTGAGTGAGACTAGAACTAGGAGTCATGGGTTAAGGATGAAGGGTGAAATATTTAAGGGGTACCTGAGAGAAAACCTCTTCACTCAGAGGATAGTGAGAGTGTGGAATGAGCTGCCAGAGGAAGTGGTGAACATAGGTTCGATTTCAACATTTCAGAGAAATTTAAGGAAAGGACCTGTTCCAGTTGGAGCGCCTGGACAAGTATTGAGGACCTGTGCCAATCAACTGGCTGGTCTCTTCACGGATATCTTCAAACTCTTGATCCGACAGTATGTGGTACCCACCTGCTTCAAGAAGGCTGCAATTGTACCAGTGCCCATTTAGAGCATGGTAACCTGTCTAAATGACTACTGCCCAATGGCACTTACATCCACGGTCATGATGTGTTTTGAGAGGCTAGTGTTGAAGCAATTCAGCTCCTGTCTGAGTGGCAACCTGGATCCACTCCAATTTGTCGACCAAAGCAAAAGGTCTACGGCAGATGCTGTCTTGTTGGCTCTTCACACAACTCTAAAACATCTGGACAGCAAAGGTGCATACATCAGGATGAGCTTTATCAATTAGAGCTCAGAATTTAGCACCATCATACCCTCGAAACTAATCAGTAAATTCCAAGACCTGGGCCTCAATACCCCTTGTGCAACTGGATCCTAGATTTCCTCACTTGCAGACCCTAGTCAATTCAGATTGGCATAAGCATCTCCTCCACAATCTCTATCAGCTCAGGAGCACCACAGGGATGTGTACTTATCCCCCTGCTCTATTTGCTTTACACCATGACTGTGTGGTTAAGTACAGCTCCAAAACCATATACGTTTGCTGATGACACCACTGTTGTGGGCTGTATCAAAGGGAGTGATGAAGCAACATACAGAAGGGAAATTGAAAACTTGTCTGAATGGTGTAATAACAACAACCTCTCACTCAATGTCAATAAGATGAAGGAACTGATTATAAACTTCAGGAGATGGAAACCAGAGGTCCATGAGCCAATAATCATCGGAGGATGAGAGGTGGAGAGGGTCAGTAACTTCAAATTCCTGGATGTCACTATCTCAGAGGACCTGTCGTGGACCCATCATACAAATATTACTGCAAAAAAAGCACAGTAGAACCTCTACTTCCTCAGGAGTCTGCGGAAGTTCGGCATGTGATCAAAAACCTTGGCAAATTTCTATAGATGTGTGGTGGAAAGTGTGCTGACTGGCCGCATTATGGCCTGGTATGGGAACACCTATGACCTTGAGCAGGAAATCCTGCAAAAAAGGTAGTGGATTTGGCCCAGTGTATCACAGGTAAGACCCTCCCAACTAGTGAGCACATCGACATGATATATTGCCATAGAAAAGCAGCATCCATCATCAAATATCCTCACTGCCCAGGCCCTGCTCTTTTCTCACTGCTGCCATTAGGTAGAAGGTACGAGAGCCTCAGGGCTCGCACCACCAGGTTCAAGAACAGTTACTACGCCTCAACCATCATGCTCTTGAACAAATGGGGATAGCTACACTCATTTAAGAACACTGTTATATTGTTATTTCATGCTCATTATTTATTACCATTCATTTATATCTGTACTTGAACAGTTTGTGTATAGTTTGTAGTTCTGGATGTTTACAGTAAACAGTTACTATTCTATGGATTCACTAAGTATGCCCACAGAAACAGAATCTCGGGATTGTTAGTGGTGACATGTATGTACTCTGATTAATAAATTTAACTTTGAACTTTGAATTTTGAACATTTAAGAGAAATTTGAATAGGTACATGGATGACAGGAGTATGGAGGACTAGGTGCAGGCTCGAAGGGCCGAATGGCCTACTCCTGCACCTATTTTCTATGTTTCTATGTATAGTCGGGGTGCAGGTCGATGGGACTAGGCACGGACTAGATGGGCTGAAGGGCCTGTTTCAAGTGCTGAGGTGTGCTATGGCTCTATTAGTCACTTCTTGCTCCCCCTGTGGGAGAGTCCGCAGATCTCGTATTGGCCACATCAGCCACCTGGAGCGGAAGCAAGTCATGTTTTCTTGAAAGTTTGCTCAGAAAGAAGACATTTTATCTGATACATTTCATGTACACATGTAAGGAAACAATAAGTAAATATGTTTGTGCTGTGACATGCAGGGCTATAGGAACAGAAAGCTCTGAAATTTTGAGAACTCTTAACTATATCTGCATCACTGCTATTGAGTATTTAAAGGAAGTTTCAACCTTCATTAAAATTTATGGGTCTTGCAAATATCTTAACCCATGTTAGCCAATCTTGAGCTTCACTATAACTTATCACTGTCAGAATTAGCAGAAGATTACAAATGCATCGAAAGTCAATAGCTGCAGGCTGCAGAGTACCGTGAAAATTCTCTTTTCATCTAGCATGGAGATCAGATACAACATTGCTGCAGGATAACTCAGTATGTATTCTCTATTTTTTTGGAGTTTTCTCAAAAGTGGGTGGAAGAAAGAATGCACTGCAATCTTTAGCCACAGAAGAGCTGCTGGACCATCTGACGAGGAGGAAGAGTCGGTCATCCTAGGTGCTGCAGTTAAAGACCACTGCATTGTTTCATCTCATCTGTCTCCAAACAGCCCTCACATGGATATTGACTTCACAGGGGATGAGACGGAAGGGATGCAGTCAGGCAGGAGGGGAGGTGGAGCCACTATCTTGTCTCAGCAGAGAATGGACCCTATTGACAGTGCTGGCTCAGGAGGGTTGGAAGAGTTCACTTCAGTGAGACATTTTGCTGAAGTTGATTGCGCAGACTCTCTGAAATGCTTGGAGAAATGTGTGATGCTTTGGAGACACTGGACAGATTTAGGTGGTATTCTCTGGATTAGCTGAGCCTGAGGCGAGACGATAGAAATGAATAAAACTATGAGAGGCGTCAATAGAGTAGACAGCCAGTATCTTTATGCCAGGGTTCAAATGTCTAATACTAGAGGCACTTACTTAAGTGAGGGGGATAATTTCAGGGGAGAGATATGGGGCAGAATTTTTGCTCAGAGCAGTGGGTCCCTGAATGTGTTGCCAGGGAGGCAAATGTCATTGAAGCATTTAGACCGGTGCATGAATGTGCAAATAATGGAGGGATATGGACATCGTGTGGGCAGAAGGGATTAGTTTAGATAGCCGTTTAATTACTAGGTTAGGCTGAAGGGCTTCATCCTGTGCTATTCTGTTCTATGTTATGTCAGAGCAGCTTCAAGAGCTGGAGGAATCTTGGAATAGGTAGAAGCACCTTGCTGGAGGAAACATAGAATTGGAATTGGTTTATTAGTATATGTACTGAGGTACTGTGAAAAACTTGACCCGCATACTCTACATACAGATCAGATTATTACACAGTGCATTCAGGTAGAACAAGGTAGAAAATAAAAGAATGCAGAATGTAACAACTACAGAGAAAGTCCAGGGCAGGTAAACAATACGATCATAACAAGGTAGAGAGAGTGAGGAGAGGAATACATCACATTGTACTGGGGAACCATTCAGTATTCTTATAACAGAGGGATCGAAGCTGTCCTTGAGTCTGGTGGTATGTACTTCCAGGTTTTCGTATCTTCTGCCTGATGGGAGAGGAAAGAAGAGAGATCACTTGCTGTGAGTGGGATCTGTGATTATGCTGTCTGCTTTACTGAGGCATCGAGTAGTACAGACAGAAGCTGAGAGAGCAGGATTTTTCTTCCATTAAAGCACAGTCCCAGTTATCCAGAGCTCACGTGATCCTAAACCAGCAGTAGGATGTTTCCCAGAGACACCAGCTTGCTGTTCCGCCAGACAATGGTGCTGCGATCATGGAGCAGACAGCCCTTTCTAACGCTTAGCTGCCAGCCTTTGTGCTTTTTGTAAACTGTGATGACAGTATGTAATCTGAACAACACCAGATGAGCACAGCATTGTCTGCCCAGTACCTTGAAATGCCAGTTGGCAATGCCAACTGACACCCCTGACCTCCATGTAGCGAAAACCTTCCGAATAATAAATTGTTGCAGGCTCCAAATCAAATCCGCTGTGAAGAGGCTCAATTGATGAAGTTCCTTGGAGTGGAGGAATATTCATCATATGAAGAGGGTAACACTGGAACTACGAGAGGAGCCAGGAAGACATGAAAAGATTGTCATAGGTAAAATGGACACGTTGAAGGGCACCTGAGCCAAAACTCATTTTGATCCCATTGTTTAACCTTGGTTCTTCACAAGAAGATCAATACTTTAAACAATAAAACCAAAATTGAAAGCAGGAACTGACAGACTTTTCAGACAGAAAGTAATTGAATCTGCCAAATGGGTAGCACCCACTCTGCATGTTAGTGATCAATCGGGATTTAAGGAGATTACAATACAACTGTTAATCAAATCTCATCCCTGCAATAGTATCCCTTTCTTAGAATAGATGATTTTTTTATCTGGAAGCCATCAGTTCATTAAGGTTAATATGAGTCATGGAAATTAACAGATGGTATTAGAGGATTAATTAAGTTTTTTACTGATAACACATAGGCCCTTCTTCACATCCAACTCTCTATTCCTCGGGATTTCATCTGTACCAGTTATCTTTCATAGGATGATAAAGGGATTGCTGCAGGCTATTCTCGTGGTCACTGTACATCTGGGTGATATCCTGCGTACAGGAGCCTTGAGAGATTAATGTGGAATCTGGTACAAGGGCTGAGCAGGCTGGAAAAGATTGGCCTACAAAGTAACTCTGCTTTCATGGTGAATGAAATGCACCAGCTGTGACACTAAAAGGCAACATCCAGTTCAAGAGAAAGCAAAATCTATTACCAATCCCCTTATCCATATTAACGTAATGGAATTAAAGACAGGGCTAAGCTGCCAAATGTCACTTGGAGGATTGTGTGCAGATTTGGGCGGGGCAGACTGCATGATTGAATGGCGGAGAAGACTTGATGGACCAAATGGCCTATTTCTGCTCCTACATCTTGTGGTCTTACGGTCTTTGCTACCATTGCTCTTTTGCACCAATTGCTGTGAAAAGTGCGGTGGAGGCGGACAGGGATACCCAACCTTGGTCCAATGACACCTCGCCACTATGGCATTAACAAGTGTGGGAAACCCTGCACTCAAAAATATTGTGCATTCCAAAGCATTACAACAGCTGATGTACATCTACTATTCAATAGAGAGAGAGAAAGTTAATCATATCTTGTGACACATTGCAAGATACACCTTGGAGTAGGTTAAAAGGTCAGCACAACATTGTAGGCCATTGTAGGCCTGTTCTATGTTCTACCACCCTTCCGTGTTGCCGTTGGTTTATTCCTTAGAGTGGAAGGTTTTTTTGGAAAGCCAAACAAATTTATGTCCATGACACTGACAGCGACAGAGACAAAGTATTCTCAGTCTAATAAAGGAGATTTAGCAATCATGTAGTGATTTCATAAGTTTATTTATGAATATCAATCATCATTCACAAAGATCGCAGTTCTCTGATCAACTCAATGTAATCAGTATCTCAAATGGTTTCTAAGTACGAAGGTCTCATTGACCTTGAGACCATATGAATATATTATTGTTTTCAAAGCAGGGAAATGCCATGAAAACACAGATGCTCTCAGTCTTCCTCTGGTGCCAGAGACAACTGTGACAGGGGAACCCAGGGCCAAGTTCTAATCATGAATCAGCTGGACAATATGCCTGCTCAAATCAGTAGACAGCAAAAGATGTAGGTGTACTGGCACAGAGAGAAAGTCTTCAGCACTGTTAAATAACATTGAAGTAGCCCAGAGGAGAGAGCAGCTTGCAGTAAAGTTTATGAATTATAGAGTAAAACTCTTACCTTTGGGACTAGCAGATGTTCCTAGACTACTGTATGCCACTGTTATTTATACAGCAACTCACTTTTATTTCACATTTTTATAAGTTATATGGTGATATAATAATATTTGTACTGAATCCTGTAAGTTTTGGCTTTTGAGTTTCTACTTTTATGTTTCACTTTACAAAACAAACTGGAATATACAAACGCTTGGGACCAGCTCCAGTTGTAAATCTCCCGGTGTTCCTGTCCACGACTACACACTTGGCTCACAGCCCGTACCCTAGCCATAACTGCATAGCTGACCACACTCTGAGACTCTCAGTTCATGAATTATTGCATGAGTGCAATTCCCAAACAACTGGCCACTGGATTATTGTTTTACCACAGGTGTAACTGAATGTATACTGTTGGTAATTGCTCTACTCCATGCAAGCAGGTGTCATGATGTTGAACAACTGCCTACAGCCTTTTTTCTATGTTTGGAAAGAACAGTTTTGTCCAGATACAGATTCCTGACTTGCACACCTCTCTTTTCCCTAGACCACTGTTGGTACCTTCCTGTCAGACTGGGCCTTTCAAAGGCACAACTAAGCATAAGCACCAAAATGAACAATGCAGGATAACATCATTTAAAAGACATTTGGATTACTTGGATAGAAGGCTCTTAGAGGAATATAGGCCAAACATTGGCAAATGGGACAAGCTTGGTGAGCAGGTTGGGCCAAAGATTATGTTTCTATATTGTTTTACCCTATGACTCTAGAACACTGTATGTATTTCAGTGTGCAATGTAAGAGGACATTTTATTTATTCTTTATTTATTTATTTATTATTATTTAAATTTTTTTTTCTTTTTCTTTTTGTATTTGCACAGTTTGTTGGGTTCTTTTTTTTGTACATTGGTTGTTGTCTCTCCTGTAGGGTGTTGTCTTTCATTGATTCTATTGTGTTTCTGGTTTTTACTACGGTTGCCCACAAGAAAATGAATCTCAGTGTTGTATATCGTGACATACTACATAGGTATCTTGATCATAAATTTACCTTGAACTTGAAGCCTGGGTGGTGCCACGCTTTGGTGTCTACTGACCAGCTATTTAACCAAACCAAGAGGAGTTATTTTGTGCCCTTCTGACCTTGTTGAGTCACCTGGAAATTTAACACCTCCTGATCCTAAGTAACTATTTGCATATTTAATTACAAGCATTTTTGAATGGGCCATGTGATGGGCTGTAAATGGGAAGAACAGCTCAATTGGTAGGCATTCATCTTCTTAGATTAATAGTCAAAGGTACTAGACTTGAGAAAAGCAGGCTGTGTGTACAATAAGGAACTGCATTCATATTTGTGCAAAGTCAGACAGTGAAGAAAAATGGACTTATTCAATTAAGCCTATGCTTCTGACTGAGTCATTGCTGCAATGTCTGGCTGAGGCTTAAGAACTGAATTGGGAACTTTAACTGGAAATCATTTATAGCAGCAGTGTAAGGTGACACTGATTGATTGTATCATATTGACTGAAAGCCATTTGAAAGATATTGCAGTGGCTTAAATGCCCTTGCAAGGATGTGGATGATTTGGAAATGTAGAGGTGAACCTTTTGGGAAACATGAGATAACCCTTCTTACGTTTAGGGTTTCTACTGAGTGTTTCCTCGTCTTCATCATCTTCCTCTTTCTCCAGCTTCTCTAGGTCATCCCCAAGCTGTTCTTCACCCTGGTGTTCTTCAATTTGTGGTTGCTGATCTGTTCCCTTGCTCAGTCTCGACAAGTAATAGCTAAGCTTACATGATGGCCAAATCACATAACGCTTAGCATGCCATGAAAATGTAAGAGACAGTGGCTGCTAAAAACCATGGAGTCCACCTTGCAGACTAGTACTGTGAATAATACTCACACTAAAGACTAAGCCTTCCTTGCATCTTCAACCACTTTGCTGCAACCAAGGTTGACTTACAAGGGAGATCTATCTTTCTTCTGGATGGATGACATGAAACTACAACAGGTGCCTCCCAGGAAACAGAGGAAGCCACAGGAACTTCGCTTGCGGAGGCACACAATGGCTTACACACCACACTTTCACAGTGAGCCATCACTCACAAAACACTGCAGCAGTCTGGCTATGAACACAGGTTCATTGTGATTGGTTCTGAAGCCAGCTTTATTTCTGAATAATCAGTATTAGTAAAAAATCTGGGTCTTCTGTAAATAAACCATAGTTTTTTTTTTCAGACTAATGTAATAAAAATTTTCACCGATGATGAATTTTGAGCATTGCACTGCTGCTGATATCATGATGGGGAAAAACAATGGTGGTAAATATGGACATTTCCCCCTAAAATTTGTAGTGCTTATAACAAGCTGAAAGACGCCCAGAAACATGAGCAAAGCTGCTTATGGTCTATAGTTACGTGGTTTTCAATAGTGCAAAGTAATTTTATTCTGGTGTTACTGAGATGAATTTCTAGCGTAAGTCATTTGCCTCCTGTTTGGTGATAAAATGAAAAAGTGTAAATTCTAATCTGGTTGGATCATCAGTTTCAAGTCAAAAAATATCATGAGACACAGTGCCTGTAGTTTAAAGAACCAGAAGCATTGAACCATGGTGACATGATGTTTCACTCTACTTGCACTGCTGCCTGTAGATGGTGCTAGAAAGGACCTTTTATTAATCCGTGTTGATCCTACATTTATTGCGCAATAAAATGACCTGCCCTCAAGCGCATGAAATATTTATTAGTCAATTTTTTCTACTGAAGTCAATGATGGACTGAATCAATGGATTCAGGAATACAAATATAACTTATAAATCTAATAGGCAGATAATTTCTAAAGGTCTATTAAGAGTGTTGTCTCAGCATCACAACGAGAACAAGGGTCAGTTTTATTGTATAACAAACCACTAATTGCCTTTACAATTTATGTGCAAGACATCATATAATTTGTGATTACAATAAGGTCGTAGGTTATTTTTAGTTTCAGCAACAAGAAGCAAGCGGGAGCAGTTGTCATATTTTGCACGCTACGGTCCCCAGGCGACATGGGATTGTGTAGAAGGAGAGCAAATTTAAAAGAAGCAAGCAGGGACAATCATAACTTTTTGAGCACCACAGTCATGAGGAGACATCGGATTGCATAGAGGGAAAGAAACTAAAAGAAGCAAATGTGGGCAGTCGACACCTTTTGCGTGTAAAAGTCTGAGGAGACATCAGACGACATTAAAGGAAAGAGACTTTAAAAGAAGCATGCTGTGGCAGTTGGTACATTTTGCATGCTACTGCTCCCAATGAGACATTGGATTGTGCATAATTAGGCACTTGGCAAAGGTCAATAAAAAGAGGTTAGGTTTAAGCAGAGTGGCCATTGTCTGAGTGGGCCAGTGTTGGAGTAAGGTGTTGAGGTTTTGGCTCATTGAGGCTTCAGCAAGGAAAGGCATAGTCTGAAGATAGATTTTATTTCATTATTTATTCTTTATTTCTTTCTTGGTGTACGTTTAGAGCAGTGGAGATGCCAGACAAGATATTGAAATGCTCCTCTTATGGGATGTCAGAAGTCTGGGAGACCTCCAGTATCCCTGACAACTGCCCATCAGGAAGTGCATCCAGCAGCAGCTTCTAATAGACTGTGTTATGTAGTTGGAACTGGAACTGGATAAACTCCAGATCATTTGGAGGTTCAGGGGTTGATAGAAAGGACATCCAGGGAGGGAGATGCATCCAAGTTGAAGGACATAGGTAACTGGGTGACCATCAGGAGGGGGAAAGGGGATAGGCAGCCAGTGCAGAGAACACCTGTGGTCATTCTACTCAACGACAGGTATCCAGCTTTGGATGCTGTTGGGGCGGGGGTGACCTAGCAGAGGAGAACCATGGCAGTCAGGTCTCCGGCACTGAATCTGGCTCTGTGGCTCAGAAGGGAAGGAGAGAGAGGATGCAAGCTGTAGTGATAGGGAATTGATTGGTTAGGGGAACAGAAAGGAGGTTCTGTGGACGGGAGTGAGGTTCCAGTATAGTATGTTGCCTCTTGGGTGCCAGAGTCAGGGACATCTTGGATTGAGTCCACAGCATTCTTAAGTGGCAGGGTAAACAGGTAGAGGTCATGGTCCATGTTGGTGTCATTGGCATGGGTAGGATGGGTGACGAGATCCTGCAAAGTGAGTTCAAAGAACTGGATGTTAAGTTAAAGGACAGGGCCTCCAGGGTTGTGATGTCAATGCCATGTACTAGTGAGGCCAGAAGTTAAAAAAATACATGCAGTTTAACAAGACGGAGTTGATGTAGCAGGGCGAGCTTCAGATTACTGGTTCACTGAGCTGTCTTCCAGAGAAGCTGGGACCTGACCAGAAGGGACGGTTTGCATCTGAACTCCAAGGGGACTAATATCCTAATGGGGGTGAGGGGGCCTAAACTAGAGTGCAGGAGGATGGGAACCAAAGCACCAGAACAGGTACTGGACAGGTTGTAGAGAAAGATGTTCTTAAACCTACATAAAAGTCAGGAATCAAAAGGTCGAGCATGATGGGACTAACTTTCTGAGCTGCATATTCTTCAATGCAAAGAGTTTTGTAAGAGAGGTGAATGAGGTTAGGGCGTGGATCAGTACATTGTAGCTAATAGTGAAACTTTGTTTCAGGAGGGGCAGGATGAGCAATGCTCTGGCATTCTTTTATTAGAAGTGATAGAGCAGCAGGATTAAAAGGGGATGGTTGGCATTACTACTCAGAGAAAATGTCATGGCAGTGCTCAGTCAGGACAGAATGGAGATCTCGTCTACTGAGGCTACATGGGTAGAACCACATTGATAGGATGATACTATAGACCATGCAACATTCTGTGGGATTTAAGAGCACGAGGTGTAAGAGCAGACTTGGGCCATTTGGCTCATCGAGAGCAAATTTGTAGAGAGGTAGCAGACTTTTGCAAGAAAAGGTTGTTTTCTGTTAAAGGTGTACTTAGTAAATCAGAAACTTTCAAAAGTGACATTTTGAGAATACAGAGTTTCTATATTCTTGCCAGAATAAAAGGCAAGGATAACACGTTTAGGGAACCTTAGTTATCAAGAGATATTGGGGCCCTGGTTAAGGAAAAGAAGGAGGTGCATAGCAACTATAGGCAGAGAAGTGCAAGAAATTCAAGAAAAGACATAAGACGGGTGAAAAGAAGACAAGCAGACAAGGTGAGGGCGAATTCTGAGAGCTTCTACAGATATATTAAGAACAAAAGGATAGCAAGGAACAAAATTGGTTCACTGTAAGATAACAGTGGTAATCCATGCAAGGAACCGAAAGAGCTGTGGAAGATCTTAAATGGATATTTTGCATTTGTATCTATTTAGGTGATGGATACAGAGACTAGATGTGAAGCAATGCAGCAGTGAGGTCAGGAACCCTATACAGCTTACAGATGAGGGGATGTTTGCTGTCTTGAGGTGTATTAGGGTAGATAAGTCTCCAGGGCTTGACAAGGTGTTCCCTCAAACCCTGTGGGAGTCTACTGTGGAAATTTCAGGGGCCCTAGCAGAGGTACATAGAAACAAGAGAAAATCTACAGATGCTGGAAATCCAAGGAACACACATAAAATGCTGGAGGAACTCAGCAGGCCAGGCAGCATCTACGGAAAAAAGCACATTCGATGTTTCGGGCTGAGACCCTTCAGCAGGACAGATATTTAGAGATGCTTAGCCATAGGTGAAGTGCCAGAGGATTGCAGGGTAGCTGATGCTGTTGCGCTGTTTAAGAAAGGCTCTGAGAAAGGCTCTGAAAGGCTAGGAAATAATTAGCCAGTGAGCTTGACATCAGTAGTGGGAAAGTTATTGGAAGTTACTCTAAGGCAGCGGTCCCCAATCACTGGGCTGCAAAGCATGTGCTACTGGGCCGCGAGGAAATGATATGAGTCAGCTTCACCTTTCCTCATTCCTTGTCATGTACTGTTGAACTTGAACATAGGGTTGCCAACTGTCCCATATTTGCCGGGACATCCCATATATTGGGCTAAATTGGTTTGTCCCATACGGGACTGCCCTTGTCCCGTATTTCCCCTGCTAATGTAGGGTGTTCCTGTGAAACCTTTCGTGCCGAAAAGGCGTAAAGCGAAGAAGCAATTACCATTAATTTATATGGGAAAAATATTTGAGCGTTCCCAGACCCAAAAAATAACCTACCAGATCATACCAAATAACATATAAAACCCAAAATAACACTAACATATAGTAAAAGCAGGAATGATATGATAAATACACAGCCTATATAAAGTAGAAATAATGTATGTACAGTGTAGTCAGGAAGATTAAGCCAAAAGCGATTTGTGGAAAAAAAAATCAGCACATATGCACATGTGCAAGTCACACATGCGTACACAGGTGCCCACGCAAGGCTTCATTGTCATGGTAGTCTTTCTCGGGGTAAACACAAGCCATGTATTTGTCTGCTACTTTTGTCCCTTATTTGGGAGTGAGAAAGTTGGCAACCCTGTAAAAGACATGCTGAGGTGAGTTTAACCCTACCTGAACACCAACACCCCCGCCCTCCCCAACCGGGTCAGCCAGTCCCTAAGAATATTATCAATATTAAACCGGTCCGCGGTGCAAAAAAGGTTGGGGACCCCTGATGTAAGGGACAGATATATAAATAATTGGATAGTCGACATGGCTTTGTGCTTGTTAAGTCATATCTAGCTAAACTTATAGAGTGCTTTTGAGGGAGTTGCTAGGAAAGATGATGAATGAAATGCAGTGGATATTATCTACATGAACTTTAGCAACACATTTGACAAGGTCCTGCATGGGAGGTTGGTCAAGAAGGATCAGTTGCTTGGCATTCAAAATGAGGTAGTAAACTGGATTAAACATTGGACTCATGGAAGATGCCAGAGAGTCAAAGTTGACTCTCTGACTAGAGGCCTGTGACTATTTGTGTGCCACAAGGACTGGTGTTGGGACTGTTGTTGTTTATCATCTATATCGATGATCTGGATGATAATGGGGTAAACTGAATCAGCAAATTTGCAGATGACACCAAGATTCGGGATGTAGTGGACAGTGAGGAGGACTATCAAAACTTGCAGCAGGGTCTGGATCAGCTAGAAAATGGCAGATGGAATTGAATGCAGACAAATGCAAGGTGTTGCACTTTGGGAGGACCAACCAGGGTAGGTCTTACACAGTGAGCAGTAGGGCACTGAGGAGTGTAGTAGAACAGAGAGATCTGGGAATACAGATCCATAATTCCTTGAAAGTGGTGTCACAGGTAGATAAGTTCATAAAGAATTCTTTTGGCACATTGACCTTCATGTACTAAGTATAGAAGTTGAACTATTATGTTGACTTTGTATAAGACATTGGTGAAGACCAACTTGGATAATTGTGTCCAGATTTTGTCACCTACCTATAGGAAATTTGTAGATAAGATTGAGAGAGTGCAGAAAAAATTTACAAGGATATTGCAAGGACTTGAGACCTGAGTTATAGGGAAAGGTTGAATTGGATACAACATAGAAGATTGAAGGGGGATTTGACAGAGGTATTATGGGGGATATAGATAGGGTAAACGCAAGCAAACTTTTTCCACTGAGACTACAATTAGAGGTCATGGGTCAAGAGTGAAAAGTAAAATGTTTAAGGGGAACATGAGGGGGATCTTCTTCTCTCAGAGGGTAAGAATGTGGAACAAGCTACTTGCACAAGTGGTAGGAGTTGGGTTGATTCCTTCATTTACGAGAAATTTGGATAGGAACGTAGATGGCAGAGTTAGGCAGGGCTATGTTCCGGGTAAAAATCAATGTGACTAAGCTGATTAATGGTTCGGCATAGACTAAGTGGGCTGAAGGTAGTGTTCCTGTGTTGCAGTATTCTTTGACTCTATAAACAACTTATTTTCAATTTTAGTACAGATTATATATTTTATGTTTTATTATTCTACTATGAAATTGTGAAAACCTTTTTTTTTCAAATTAGAGTTTTTTGACCAAATTTTCAGTACTAACTGTTCAACATGGTAAGTTAGCAGAACTTTAAGCACAACCACATCTCAAAATTTTTCTGATCTATGACTTTTGTTGTTTACAAATAATAAGCTTAAAGGTAACTTAGAAGTATTAGTAAACATTTTATTAGAATGAGACTCCTCATTGTACCACAATAAGTGAAATGTATTAATTAATTTATTTAGTGATACAGTGTAGAATAAGCCCTTCTGGCCCTATAGCCATGTTGCCCTAGCAACCCCTGACAAACCTGATTAAACCTAACCTAATCATGGGATAATTTACAAAGATCCATTAACCTACCTGGTACGTCTTTGGACTGTGAGAGGAAATCACACATTCCATGGGGAGTACATGCAGAGACTCATCTGCTGCCTTTGTTAAAAAAAACAATAAAAGAATTTCCTAATTTAATTGCTATTAACATTGCACAGTGCATTTTCATTGAATAAATAAAGATTTAGTAATGGAGAAAGAAAATATATATGTAAGAGAAATGGTTGCAAGACTGTCTAAATCAGAGGTTCCCAATTTTTTTTATATGTCACGGACCTCTACCATTAACCAAGGTGTCCGTGGACCCCAGGTTGGAACCCCTGGTCTAAATGGAAGCCAATTTCTGATTAAGTCAAATATTCAAAGAATGATTTAAATTAAATAATCTGAATTTCACATTATGATTGGGAAGTAAACAAAAGGAGAATAACATAATTAAAACCAGATTTATAAGCTTCTCGAAAGTAGAATGAACGCATTACAAGAAGTGGATGTAAATTACTTCAGCCTAATTAGATTGGAACATTGTGTGTATTGATTAAGAAAATCTTCAAAAATGAATTGTCAGAAACAAAGTAATCAGGAATATGACTGTACAATTTTAGTTCTCTTATAGTATCTGTTTTGAAGCTTGAAAGACGGTATGAAATTTATTCCAAAATAACGAATAAGTCATCTCGCCAGGACAACTGGAGGCACAAGTGATAACTGCTGAACTATTTGCAATTATAGTGAGTGACTATTTAACAATTTCATCTTGCAACCATATATTAGAAGGTATACATTTAAGTTTCCATGATTCATTTGGTGACACTTATCAGCCACTTGTTGATATTTTCAGAAAGGCCCATTGAGACCAGGAACAAAGTGTTGCAAATGTTAAATCAATATTGCATTATAAGATGATACCTCCACACATAGGAGAGAACCATTTTGGCTGTCCTTATAATTTTTAGGATAGTTCCATTTGCTCTAGTGTTGGCCTCAACTTTTAATTTTAGCTGGACTAACTGTCTGCTGCTCTCTGTACTGCATGGCACAAGAATGAAAGTCTGCATTTGTACAGAAACATTAAAACATTCTACGGTGCTTGACAGGTATCTTGTCAAGACAAATTTCAAGCTGAACCACATATGGATTTATTAAGGTGGAGGTCAAAGAAATTGATTTCAGAAAATATTTTTAAGAAAAAAAGAAGACAAGTTGAGATGGTTGTGGGAGAAAAAAAAAGATTTTATTGGCTTAATTACTGAAAATATGGGCAGAGCTGGAAAAGATAGGACTGAAATTATAAAATGGAGGCTTGGTCAGGCTGTGATCTGGTGTTAGTCAATGAGCTCTGGTTTGATTGGTAAATAGGAATTATTATAAGTACATTTTAGATGAGTTATTAATGGAGTGTGAATAAATCGAGGCATGCTAGGAGAGCATTGCTTAATAGTTAATGTTAAGTTAGAGGAATAAGCCCTTTATTAGTAGATGTGTTGCAGCATGCACTGAGTCAAATGAATCTTTGAAACTGGGCATAACGTAAGACCGTAAGGTATAAGAGCAGGAACAGAAGTAGGTCATTTGGCCCATCAAGTCTTCTCTGCCATTTCATCATGGCTGATCCATTTCCCTCTCAGCCCTAACCTCCTGCCTTCTCCCTATATCCCTGCATATCTTGACTAATCAAGAAGCTATCAACCTCTTAAGGCAGAGGACTTGGCCTCCAGAGACACCTGTGGCAATGAATTCCACAGATTCACCACTCTCTGGCTGAATAACTTTCTTCTCATCTCCATTCTAAATGGAAGTCCCTCTATTCTGAGGCTGTGTCCTCTGGTCTTAGTTTCCCCGCACCATAGGAAACATCCTCTCCACATCCACTCTATCGAGGGCTTTCAACATTTGATACGTTTCAATGAGATCCCTCCCTCATACTTCTGAATTCCAGTCAGTACTTTCTTTAGACCCTCTCCAATGTCAGTACATCTTTTCTTAGATAAGGGGCTCAAAACTGCTCACAATACTCCAAGTGGGGTCTCAACAGTGCCTTATAAAGCCTCAACATTACCTCCTTGCTTTTATATTCTACGGTGGGTTGCCTCATTATTGCCTCAACTTAGTACGAGTTAAGTATGAAGCTCGTTTTGCAAATGGTTTGGTGGAGTTCATGAGGGGCACATGGCTAGAAATTATGACATTTTAGAACATAGAACATAGGACATTACAGCACAGAAACAGGCCTTTTGGCCCTTCTATGTTGAGTAACGCTAAAAGGTGGGTTGTGAGTGCTGGAAGAGTGCTCATTAAGAAGTGGGTGAACGTCATTCGGCTCACTTTCCTTGGTCTGATGGTGCAATCAAACTACTTGTAGAACTAAATCCCAGAGCGGGACACCATACTCCTTTTGCTCACATTTGCGCTAATTTCCAGCTTAGTGTCACTGGCAAGCTTCCTTCTGCCATTGGCAGAACAAATAATGTCCCTGCAGGATCTATCAAGGAGCTACTGTAGTTTAGAATAACCTTGGGATATCCATATGTCATTTTCTTTGCCATCTGTGTGTCATTCTACCAATCACTCACGAGCCAGGTTCACAAAACAGGGGAGCTGAATTTGAATTATTTACCTTAGCAGTTTAGAAATCTGTAAATATGTTATCCCCATAACCATTAAAGCAGCTGTAACAAAGAAGATGCTGGACATTTCAAAGTATCAGGGTGTTAAAAATTACCTGTAGGATTCTCAGAAAACCCTTAACAATGCATGTCTTACCAGTTATTTTATAGAAACTAATCTTATCAAATTCATAGGAAGCCACCACAGTATGCAACGCGATTATAGAAAGCAATTATTCTTGATTACTAATCTGTAGGATTCAGTGTTAAGCTTATTGCTATTTGCTTTTTAAATTAGTAACCTGCACACAAGTTTGGGGATGTTTGTTTACAAGTTACAGGTGATATGAGGTTTTGTTTAGCTGTTTGGATTGTGGATAAGAACAAACTACTGCAGAAATTGCAGAAAATAGGGAATGGTTAAGAAGGAAGGAACAAGTAAGTCAGAGGGAACTGATAGAGAGTAATCAAAGGAAGTTGAGGAGACAAAGACATTAGGAGGAGGGACATAGTTAGAAAGACCTGGACCGGAGTAACAGGGTGGACTAGATCAGATAGGGGGCTGCAATGGAAAGTTTCAAAGAAAAGGGTGTGGACAAAGAAAAAGTGATTTGAAAAGAAGTGAGTGGGGGACATTTGGGTTATTCTGAGTGTAACAAATTGTAGAGTAATTGGTCACATGGCAAGGAACAGTAAAAATAAGTTAGGCTATTGATGGAGTAGCCATTGTTGGAATGGGACAGTGTTAGAATGGTGAGTTGAGGCTTTGGCTCACAGAAGGCTTTAGTGAGGAGAAGCAAAGGCTGTAGTTAGATTTCAAGGAATCTTCTTCTGTTTTTTCTTATTGCACAATAAGAGCAGTGGGAATGCTGGGTAGGATAGTGGAATGCTCCTCTTGTGGGTTGTGGGAAGGTAGGGAGACCTTCAGTGTCCCTGATGAATACACCTGCAAGACGTGCATCCAGCTACAGATTCTTACAGACTGTGTTAAAGAATTGGAGCTGGAACTGGATAAACTCTGGATTATCAGGGAGGCTGAGCAATTCATCAATATAGAGGGGTAGCTACAACCAAGTTGCAGGACACAGGGTGACCATCAGGAGGGGAAAAGGGATTGGCAGCCAGTGTAGGGTACCCTGTGTCCATTCTCCTCAATAACAGGTATATTTCTCTTTAGATACATTTGGAGAGGATGATCTATCAGAGGGAAGTCACAAGCGTTAGGTTTCTGGCACTGAGGTTGACTGTAGCACAGAGTGGAGTGGAGAGGAGAGGTGAGCTGTACTGATAGGGAATTCAGTGGTTAGGGGAACAGGCATGAGGTTCTGTGGATGAGAACAAGATTCTCAGATTGTACGCTGTTTCCTCTGTGCCAGGGTTAGGGACGTCTCAGATCAAGTCCATAGCATTTTTAAGTAGGAGCACGAACAGCCAGAGGTCATGGTCCACAGCAGTACCAATGATGTGGGTAGGAACGGTGACAAAGTCCTGCAAACTGAATTCAGAGAGTCAGGTGCTAAGTTAAAAGACAGGACCCCAAGGGTTGTGATTTCAGGATTGCAAGCTGTGCCAAGTGATAGTGAGACCAGAAATAGGAAGGTAGTTCAGTTTAACTCATGGCGAAGAAGATGCTGCAGGAGGGAGGCCTTCAGATTTTTGGATCTTTGAGTTCTCTTCCAGGGAAGGTGGGACCTGTACAGGCAGGCCAGTTTGCACCTGAACTGGAGGGGGTTAATATCCTTGTGAGAAGGTTTGCTAAGTGCCTCACCAGAGGGTTTAAACTGGGCTCCAAGGTGATGGGAACCAAAGCGCAAGAGCATATGTTGTCCAACCTACACATAAAGACTGGAATCAAAAGGTTGAGCGTGGTGGGAATAATGCTCTGAGTTGCATCTATTTCAATGTGCAGTAGAGAGTAGGAAAGGCAGAGGAGCTTAGAGCATGGATCAGCATGTGGGATTATGACATTGCAGTCAATAGGGAGACTTTGTTGTAGTACGGACAGGACTGGCAGCTTAATGTTCTGGTCTTCCATTGTTTTAGACATGATAGAGATGGAGGAATTAAAGGGGGAGGGGTGGCAATACAAGTCAGGCAAGTTGTCACAGTGATGATTAGTCCGGAGAGATTAGAGCGCTTGCCTATGGATGCTGTAAGGGTGGTACTATGGAACAAGAAATGTCAATAGGTTCATAATATAGATTACCCAATAGTCTGTGGGATTCAGAGGAACAGTTTGTAGTGAGTTTACAGACAGTTGCACGAAGCATGAGATTGTGATAGTTGGTGATTTTAACAATCTATGCATTGACTTGGACTCCCATGCTGTAAAAGGGTTGGGTGGGATAGAGTTTGTCAAATATGTTCAGGTAAGTTTCTTTAATCAATGTATAGAGAATGTGAAATTGGGTACGCTATTAGGGAACAAAACAGGGCAGGTGACAGAAGTATGTTGGGGAATACTTGGATCCAATGATCATAATGCTATTACTTTCAAGGAAATTATGGGATGGATAGGTCTGGTCCGTGGGTTGAGATTCTAAATTGGAGGAAGGCTAATATTTTGATGGCATCTGAAAGTTTCTGGAAAATGTTCAAGGGACAGGTTGTTTTTGGCAAAGCTGTGCTTAGTAAGTGGGAAGCGTTCAAAAGTGAAATTTTGAAAATACAGAGTTTGTATGTTCCTTTCAGAATAAAAGGCAAGGCTAACAGGTTTAAGAAAGCTCAGGCTTCAAGAGATACTAGGTATCTCTTATGATATGAACATACGGTATGAACACAGAATTCTCCAACTTCCGGTAATTCCCTCCCTCTCCCTTCCCCTATCCCTACGTCACTCTGCCCACTCCCCCAGCTGCCTACCACCTCCCTCTTGGTTCCGCCTCCTTCTACTACCCATTGTGTTTTCCCCTATTCTTTCTTCACCTTTCCTGCCTATCACCTCCCTGCCTCCCTTCCCCCACCCCTTTATCTTTCCCCTTACTGGTTTTTCACCTGGCACCTACCAGCCTTCTCTTTCCCATCCTCCCCCACCTTCTTTACAGGGCCTCTGCCCCCTCCCTCTTCAGTCCTGACGAAGGGTTCCGGCACGAAACGTCGACCGATCTTTTCCACGGATGCTGCCTGACCTGCAGAGTTCCTCCAGCGTGTTGTGAGTGTTGCTTTGACCCCAGCATCTGCAGATTATTTTGTGTTTAAGAGGTACTAAGCCCTGTTTAAGAATGAGAAGGAGCATAACAAGTATAGGCAGCAAGAAACAGATTAGATACCAGAGAAGAAGAAGAAATGCAAGAGAACACTTAAGAAGGAAATCAGCAGGGCTAAAAGAAGGCAAGTGCTTGCTCCAGCAGGCAAAGTGAAGAAGGATCTTAATGGCTTCTACGGATGTATTAAGAGCAAAAGAACATCAAGGGACAAAATTGGTCCTCTTTGAGATCAGAGTGTCATCTTTGCATGGAGCCAAAAGAGATGGGCGAGATATTAAATGGAATTTTTGGTCTGTATTTACTCAGAAGACAAACAGAGACTCTGTAGAAGTGAAATAAAACAACAGTGAGGTCATGGACTATATACAGATTACAGAGGCATACAGGAGGAGGCATTTACTGTCTTGAGGAAAATTAGGGTGGATAATACCCCAAGTCCTGTCAAGATGTTCCCTCAGACGGTGTGGGAGGGTAGTGCAGAAAGTGCAGGGGACTCAGCAGAAGGACATAAAAGGTCCTTAGCCATGGTTAGGTGTCAGACGGTTGGACAATAGCTAATGTTGTTCCTTTGTTTAAGAAAGGCTCTAAGAATAACCTGGGAAACTATACATTAGTGCACCTGATGTCAATAGGGAAAGTTTCTGTAAGGTTTTCTCAGGGATCAGATACAGAATGTAAGTATTGAATAGACAGGGACTGATTAGGGATAATTAACCTGGATTTGTGCATGGTAGATCAACTCTAACCATTCTTACAGAGTTTTTCAAGGAAGGTACAAGGAAATTTAATGAAGGAAAGGCAATAGATGCTGTCTGCATGGACTTTAGCAAGGCCCTTGACAAGCTCCTGCATGAGAGGTTGGTCAAGGAGTTTCAATTACTTTGCATTCATAATGACTTAGTAAATTGAATTAGGCACTGGCTTTATGGGAGATGCCATAGTGGTTCTGACTGGAGGCTAGTGGTGTGCTGCAGGGATCAATGCAGGGTCCGTTGTTGCTTGTCATCTATACCAATGATCTGGATGATAATTGGTAAACTGGATTATCAAATTTGCTAATGACAGCAAGATTGGAGGTGCAGTGGACAGCTATCAAAGCTTGCTGTGGGATAGTACACCATAAGAGATTCAGTCGGAGCAGAATTAGGCCATTTGGCCTATCAAGTCTACTTCACCATGACATCATAGTTGATTTTATTATCCCTTTCAACCCCATTCTTTGCCCTCTTCCAGTAATGTTTCATGCCCTAATCAATTAAGACTATCACCCTCCCCTTAAAATATACTCAACAACTTAGCCTCCATAGCTGTCTGTGCCATTGTATTCCACTACCCTTTGTTTAAAGAAATTCCTCCGCATCTCTGATCTAAATAGACTTTCCTCTATTCTGAGGCTGTGCCCTTTGGTCCTAAACTCACCTACTATAGCAAACATTCTCTCCACATCCACTCTATCTAGGCCTTTCAATATTTGATAGGTTTCAATGAGATCCTGCCCTCATTCTTCTAAGCTCCAATGTGAACAGGCCCACAACCATCAAATGTCCCTCATATATTAACCCTTTCATTCCCAAAATCATTCTCATGAATATCCTCTGGACCCTTTCCAATACCACCACATCTTTTCTTAGACAAGGGGCCCAAAATTGCTCACGATACTCCAAGAACTGACCAATGCCTTATAAAGCCTCAGCATTACATCTTTGTTCTTATATTCTATCCTCTCAAAATGAATGCTAGCTTTGCATTTGTCTCCCAACTCAGCCTGCAAGTTAACCTTCGGGGAATCCTGCTCAACAACTCCCAAGTCCCTTTGTAGCTTTGATTTTTGAATTTTCTCCGCATTTAGAAAGTATTCTATGTCTTTACTCCTTCTATTAAAGTGCATGACCATACTCTGCCGTACAAGTTATTCCATATGCCACTTCTTTGCCAATTCTCCCAATCTCTTTAAGTCCTTCTGACAGACTCCATGCTTCCTCAACACTGCCTAGCTCTCACATATCTCCATATCATCTGCAAACTTGGCCACAAAGCCATCAATTCCATCATCTGAACTGTTGACATATAATGTGAAAAGAAGCAGTCCCGTCACCAACCCATCCTACCAGTCAGCTAATCTTCTATCCATGCTAGAATCTTTCCTATAATATCATGGGCTTTTATCTTGTTAAGCAGACTCAACTGCAGCATCTTCTCAAAAGCCTACTGAAAACCAAAGTAAACAATATCCACTGACTTCCTTTGTCTGTCCTGCCAGTTATTTCTTCAAAGTGTTCCAACAGCAATCATGCAAGATTTTCCCCTAAGGAAACCAGTTAGAAAAATGGGCTGAAAATTGCAGATAGAATTTAATGCAGATAAGAGTGAGATGTTGCACTTTGGAAGAACTAACATGAAAGGACACACTGTGAATGGTAGAGCACGGGGGGGGGGGTGTTGCGGTGGAACAGAAGAATCTGGGAATACAGATCCATAATTCCTTTAAAGTGGCATCACGGATAGATAGGGTCATAAGGAGATCTTTTGGCACATTGGCCTTCATAAATCAAAATACTGAGCACAGGACTTGGGAGGTTATGTTCAAGCTGTATGAGACATCGGTGATGCCTAATTTGGAGGATTGTGTACTGTTTTAGTCACTTCCCTGCAGGAATGGTAGCAATAAGATTAAAAGACTGCAGAGAAAATTTACAAGGATGTTGCCAGGATTTGAAGCTCTAAGTTATTGAGAAAGGTTGAATAGATTAAGAATTTATTCCCTTGAGCATCCAGAATGAAGGGAAATTTGATAGAGATATACAAAATTATGAGGGGTATTGATAGCGTAAATGCAAACAGGCTTTTTCCACTGAGGATGGGTGAGACTAGAATTAGAAAATATGGTTAAGGGTGAAAGGTGAAATGTTTAAGCGAAACATGAGGTGGATCTTCACCTAGAAGGTGGTAAGAGTGTATAATGAGCTGCCAGCCTAAGTGGTGGTTGTGGGTTCAATTTCAACATTTAAGAGAAACTTCTGTAGGTACTGTGCATAGATGGGAGGGATATAGAACATAGAAAACCTACAGCACAATACAGGCTCTTCGGCCTGGAAAATTGTGCCGAACATGTCCCTACCTCAGAAATTACTTCCCCATAGCCCTCTATTTTACTAAGCTCCATGTACCTATCCAAAAGTTTCTTAAAAGACCCGATCATATCTGCCTCCACCACCATTGCCAGCAGCCCATTACATGCACTCACCACTCTCTGAGTAAAGTACTTACCCCTGACATCTCCTCTGTACCTACTCCCAGCACCTTAAACCTCTATCCTCTTGTGGCAACCATTTCAGCCCTGGGAAAAAGCCTCTGACTATCCACACGATCAATGCCTCTCATCATCTTATACACATATGGAGGGCTTTGGTCCAGATGCAGGTCAATGGGACTAGGCAGAATAATAATTTGGTATGGACTAGACGGACCAAAGGGCCTATTTCTATGATTTGATGGCTCTACTAAATATTAATTTCTAATTTTTTACATTTGCATAGACAAGTTTCTAACATGTAAACGATACATGTCAGACAGAAGATAAAATGCAGACAAGCGTAACCAGGGTCTTATGATGGTTGAGTAGCTGTGGACTGATTATCTAATGTTTGACTGATTTACTACCAGTAGTCATTTTGATCATGTCTAATCAAAATCAAACTCAGACCTTTTATTTTAATACAGCCTCTATTTATTATTCAAACAGTTTTTCTCATTTCCTTCTCCCTGGCATTATTATATTTTCATAACATCCTAAAAAATGAATAGCAGGCTTCTTAAAACAATTCTGTATTTAGCTGGAGGAACATTCATATATTTGACGTGAACACTCAAAGCTTATTTATTTCAACCAAATTTCAATTGATATCCACAAGTCCAAGATCAGAAGATTTTTTCATTTATGCAGACAGTTATGAAGCCTCCCTTGAAAGATTGAGAATAAGTTTGCTACATACGTGGAGCACTCTATGTTGGTTTGAATTCTGCACCTGAAGAAAGCATACTTGTAATGAATGTTCATGTAGTTTTTTTCTGAGCCGAAGGGCTTGCTCTTGGAAAATAAGTCAAGTAGAATGGCCTGTGCTTCCTGAAGTTTAGAACAATAAAGTGAAATGATCAAAATAGATAAGGTTCTGAGAAGGACTGGCTTAGTATATGCCAAGATTCTGTTTTCTTTAGCTGGGGGAATCTAAACCTATTCTCTGGGCCAGTGGCAGCTCATTTAGGACAGAGGAGAGAAGTACATTTACTCAGAATTGGGGAACTTCAAACTCTTTATCTAGTGGGCAGTTGATGCCTAGACTTATCCAGAGTTTCATGAAGCTCATAATCCTTTATTAATTATCAACAGGCATGCTATACAAATTCTTTACCACTGTACCAATTCGTGCAGCCACTTTGTGGGAGCTATGAATCTAGACCCCAAGATCATTCTGAGTGTCAACAATATTGAGGGTCCTGTCGTTTACACCTGATTTCCCAAGGTACAGCACCTCATAGTTACCTAGATTAAACTCTATCTGTCATTTCTCTACCCATATCTGCAATTGATTTATAACTCACTGGATTCTTAGACAATCTTCTACACTAACCTCAATGCCATACAGCTTTGTGTCATCTGCAAACTTACTAAAACACCCATCCATGTTTTTATCTAAGTCATTTATATATATATATCACAAATAGCAAAGGTCTCCATATGAAACCTGCAGTACAGCAGTGGTCACTGACCTCCAACAAGAGAAAGATCCATCAGCCATCGTCCTTTGTCTTCTCTGGGCAAGTCAATTCTGAATCTAGATGTAACATTGCTCTTGATGTATGTATAAAATGCCTAGGAATTCTCTTTAATCCTCCAGTCTAGGACTTTTCATGGCGACTCCTGGCTCCAAATGACAATATGGAGCATTTCTAAATGACAATAAAATGAGGACTGAGTGACCTCATAATCTAATCTAATCTAAATTGTCTTCTTGAGTTCTTTTCTGACTACTTTATTCTTTAAGGATCCTGTTTGATTTTAGCTTGCTAGACATTATATATTCTCCCTTTTTCTTCTTGAGTAAATTCATAATTTCTCTCCTCATATGAGACTCCGTTACTTTTCCATCCTTGTCTTTCCTTCTTATTGGGACATACCTGAAAGTATATGCATTTGTTCTTTAAACACTCTCCATATGTCTGATGTGGACTTGCCCTTAAAAAGCTGTTCCCAATTAACTTTCAATAGTTCCTGCCTAATAAACATATAATTATCCCTATCCCAATTCAATAATTTCCCACAAGGTCCATACTAATCTTTATTTTCAGTTCTCTTAATACTTAAGGAATTGTGATTAGTGTTTTCTAAATGTTCCCACAGCATCTGGGGATCAAGGATCAGCCATCACGTTATTTAATAGTGCCACATTGGTTGAGAGGGATAATAAGTCAACGTGATAGAATAACAGAGCAGACTCAATGGGCCAAATGGCCTAATTCTGCTCCTATGTCTTATGATTTTCTCCAGTACTTTATCTTGCATTCTTGTTGTGACAGAATAGAACAACGTAAGTAAATGCTGGTTAGTGCTGAGTCAATAAGAGTAGAAAGAAAACCCATGCAATCCTCATGATCAGTCTTCTAGAATGAAAGCTATTGCTGAGGTTGAAGTGCCTAAAAACAAATGTTCAGAATGAAATAATGTGACGAGTATATTGCATTACATTCTGCTCTGATCTTGTTCTCCAAAACATCATTCTAACAACAAAATACAATATCTGAGGCTTTCCACACAAATACTATACATATTGAAATTAGGTACCATCTGGGAAGCTTACAGCGTGGGAATGAGCCAGTTCCACTGAGAGGAAAGCATGTGCACCCAAAAGTCTGCGCCCATGAGAGAGAGCCCTCCATGCATAAGAGGCCTTGTTGATTCCCCGTCCTATCAAACAGCTGCATTGCACCTATGGTACGTAGTGAACTTGGACATGAAAGAACAAACCTAAAAGTGTATACAAACAATTACCTGCAAGAAATCGTCTTCCCCCACCTCGACCCCCATCCCAGACTTTTGCCTTGCACAGTACCCTGATATCAGAATTTGCTGAGTATTTTGCTCTACTAATACTGCACTGTCAGACATCCAGTAATTTTGGAAATCAGGGCAGGAGTAGGCCATTTGTCCCATCTATAGCAGAATATCTTGAAATAGTGGCATACAAGTTTGTCTCTGTACTTTTTGGCTGGGCCACAGGAACTTGCAACAAGACAGGACCACGGCCAAAGACTAGAAGTCCAACAGAGTGCAGGACACTGAGCTGGATGGTTCGGGATCCAGACGGTTGTCTGAGCTCATTGTCTCCTGTGCACATTTACATGCTCCAGCAGCAGAAGATCACTGCTGTCTTTAAATGTCCTTTTAAACCTTTCTCAGTTAGCTTTAAAGAAAGGTGAAGTAAATGACTGCATTTCAGGAAAAGAAAACCAGAAGTAAATGGAATAAATTAAAATAATTAAACTAATTACTTTTAATTACATAACTTCCTTCACTGGTTCAGAGACCCCATTCAAATTAACATGCTTACCATTTCCATTACTAATAACAATGACGCAAAATTTAGGAAAGTAAACATGAGGAATATATTCTATATATTGGCGAGACCCGACACAGACTGGGAGATCATTTTGCTGAACACCTATGCTCTGTCCGCCAGAGAAAGCAGGATCTCCCAGTGGCCACACATTTTAATTCCACATCCCATTCCCATTCTGATATGTCTCTCCACGACCTCCTCCACTGTAAAGATGAAGCCACACTCAGGTTGGAGGAACAACACCTTATATTCCGTCTGGGTAGCCTCCAACCTGATGGCATGAACATCGACTTCTCTAACTTCTGCTAATTCCCCACCTCCCCCTCGTACCCTATCCGTTATTTATTTATATACACACATTCTTTCTCTCGCTCTCCTTTTTCTCCCTCTGTCCCTCTGACTATACCCCTTGCCCATCCCCTGGGTTTTCCCCCCCTCCCCACTTTCCTTCTCCCTGGGCTTCCTGTCCCATGATCCTCTCATATCCCTTTTGCCTATCACCTGTCCAGCTTTTGGCTCCATCCCTCCCCCTCCTGTCTTCTCCTATCATTTTGGATCTCCCCCTCCCCCTCCCACTTTCAAATCTCTTACTAGCTCTTCCTTCAGTTAGTCCTGATGAAGGGTCTCGACCCAAAACATCTTCCTAGAGATGCTGTCTGGCCTGCTGCGTTCACCAGCAACTTTGATGTGTGTTACGCAAAATTTAGGGGCCAGATCTGAAGTATATCTGACCTTTCCCAACAGCATGTCAATGTCCACCACCAGGTTCAGTAGTGAATGCAATAGTAGATCACGAGGTCAGATGCTCAGCATCTGAAACTGCAGCAGGATCCAACTAATATGGAACATCAGAATCAGGTTTATTATCACTGACATAGATCATGAAGTTTGTTGTTTTGTAGCAGCTGTATGGTGCAATACATAACATATACAATAAATTACAAAAGAGGCATATAGAAAAGAATAAATAAATAGTACAAAAACAGTGAGGTAGTGTTCATGGGTAGGTTCAGAACTCTGATGGCGAAGGGAAGAAACTGTTCATGAAACATTGAATGTCTGTCTTCAAACTCCTGCGCCTCATCCTTGATGAGTATCTTTGGCAGGATCAGTAATAAAGATCCCACGTAGGCACTTATGTGCACATGAGTAGTTAATTTCTTTCAAATTAATATGGTTTTATGTTTACAATAGATTTTTTTTGCAAGATAATTAAAAAACCAATATCGTTACCTTTAAATCCTCATATTCAAAGCATCCTCACATCCTTTTCAATGTACTCAATAATCATTTCAGTACAACTGATCAATGCTGTTTATCAGCCTGACCAGGAATTATGGGTATATGAAATAATCATTCTTTCCTCACGGCACTTAAACACCCATAACTTAAAAACAAATTAAATAGCTGCAATATTGTTGTGAGGATTTTCGGTGAAATAAATCACAGAAGTTTAGATGCTTTCCAAAATGTACCACACAGCTAGAGGAGCTTCATCTTAAGTGCCAACTTGGATGGCTGATTTGGCATTAACAGGGTAATGCACCACAGACCATAGGAGGGAAGCAAAATGAGTTTCCCTTCTACATTAGTCTTCTCTATGCTTCCCTTTATGTATGTGCAGGTCCTTTTCCAAAAACAGGCTCTGAGCATTCTGGGCTCACAGCCACTTGCTGTGTGCAGAAATCTACTGCAGCACTAATAGCATCTAAAATATTCCCAGCATTTTACACAGAAAATTTAATTCCAAGTATTTTGAATATTGGTCAGAAAGCAAACAAAAATATCAACTGAAATGCTACAAATTTAGTAAAGGAAATTTGCACTCTCTTGGAAGTGATGTGTTTATTCTCCTTATAGCTTCATAATCTTGTGTTTGATTTTTTTCATCAGTCCTTCCAAATTGTTATAATGTGTGAGTTGACCCTGATTGCTGTCTCTCACCTGGGCCACTCAATTAACTCTTGCAGCACTTCATCATCCTTGAGGATACCCACTTCTCATTATTCTCTCCCTTCTGCCCCACCCCATCTCCAATTTCCACATATATAATAACATAATATAATAACAGTGTTGTTATTATACTCTCCCTCTCCCCATGCCTTAGCCCCTGTGCCAAGAATTTGAACCCATTTTTCTGTTCTAGACCCCAACAATGTTTCCCTTTGTTTCTCCTGCCTCACCACCCCCCATATTTCATTCTACCTTGACATTGTTGATTCTCCTGTTCACATTGCACACATGGCCCATGGTCTTGATCAAAGCAATCTGGTTCACTTTTTCATCCACCCTTTCTATTGATATTTCTCATTACTTTTTTCCAGAGAAATCTGCACATCAGCTCTCCCACATGTTAACAACTGCTTTCCCTTTGACAAGCAACCCATCACCAGATTATTAATCATTGTTTTTTTTACAGGTTAATCACCCCTCCACATCTGCTTAAACAAAATAGCATCATTGGAAGGCAAGGCTCTACCTCCTCAGGATGCAGGCAGGAATTTGAAATTATGCTGTTTTTTGCTTCTTCCAGTACCCTTACATTTTGCAGAGTGGACTGGATAGACTTAGGCAAATTATAGGCTGCAACTAATTACAGAACCACATCTATTATTCCAACAAACAGTTTATCATTCTTAACATATTCACCATTAATTATTCTTTACAAAGCTCAGGAACCTATACTTGAAGAGATTTTCATGTTTAGCTCTTAGGCAGTAATCTCATGGAGCAGTTCATAAACCCCACCCACCCAGGGTAAATTTCACTGCATCAGTGCACATGAGAATTATGGGGCTTCTGTAATAGGAGGCAGATAAGGTTGGTCAGCTTGCCACACAAAGCAAAATCGTAATTACAAAGCAGCTGTCTGGTAAAATCTAAGGATTACAGAAAAAAATGCATTCTATAACAACCAAGTCAGCAAAAGATCCAGCAACTTATTACTGTACAGGTTGATACCAGTCACTATATATTGACATGTTTCAAAGTACTGTATGTTTTAAATCACAATTATTCTTGAGGGTTTAAAATTTGTTGATTTTGTTCCTAAACATTATTTTCACATGTTCTTGGGAATCTCATTAGCTCTGCTTCGAACTACTAATTTGCTGTAACTGTAGAATGTATTTCCTTTGTTACGGAGGCTTTCCTGCCAGTGTGCATGCATATTTCCTTTTGGCTATGTTCACACATCTGATAGATCCTGTCAGTGTGCAGCTCCGTTAAAAACTGTTAATTATAAACATTAGGCATTGACTACACTAAGGATTTGTTGAATTTTAAATCCCTGGACCCATCATTGAATACACTCAAAAGTAATGTGATGAAAAAAATTATTGCTTTCTCCGCTGCTGTGCGAGTGTAAGATTTACTGAGTTACTACAATTTCCAGCAGGTGAAAGGCTACACAATCTGCAGCACTAAGTGGCATTAAGCTGAATTCAAACTCTGAGGTATATAATTGTAAATTGATATTAAATTAAGGTTGTCAAATGATTAAGAAATTAATTGCAATTAATCTCTCAATTAAAATGTTAATTATAGTTCATCTTAATTTTAATTGCATACTTAATTGATACAATTAATGCATCATCTCTTTCAGGTTTATTTAATAATATTATTATTGTGATTCCATAAACTGAACAATTAATAGGGAAACGTATTTCTGTGATTGGAATCCAATATAACAATAAAGTAACCTTTTTATTCAAATAACATTTTTTCCAATGAACTTCCAATTCACATATCCTTATAACTGTTCTTTTTTTGATAATGTTTCATTTTCCTTTCAATGGATATAGACTGTAGAACTGTACAGCACAGAAACAGGCCTTTCAGTCCACAATGTCATGCCAAACTAATTAAACTAGTCATTAAATGTCTAATTAGGCTAATCCTTTCTCCCCAGACAATATCCATAATCTCTCCATTCTATGCAGTTCACTTTTATTTTTTCCAGCTGTTTATGTTGGTTATTGGTCTACACAAATGTAGATTCACTTGACAAGCCTAGTCTTTTTCTTCTTTTCTCTTTCAATAAGGCATGTTCATTGTCAATCTGCCCTATTTAGGCTTTCTATCCTACCCACTTACTGAGCCTAAGCTGCTACCTTTCAGTCCAGTGGCCGACGCATTTGCATTCAATATCAAGTACCAGGACCATTGCTCCCTAATTGACATTCTCCATTATTTATCTCCTTCTGTTCTTGTTCCTCCAGGGACAGTGTTTCAGATGGTATTCAAGTGGTGCCCACAAAGGCAGGCTCTCAGCATTAATTGTCTGAATGATTGAAGTAACTTTAAGCTAAAACACAAAAGAACAGTTAGTAGGCAGTTGAAGGAGTTATGTTATAGAAAGAGTGTGAGGGACTTTTTAGAAAGAAATTATAGAAAGGAAGCAAAGTCCAAAGAACGACTGAGCTCATGAATCAGTGAGACTGAGGCCAAGTGTCTCAGGTCTTATCATCAGCAAGGCTGGTGTTTGGTCCTGGGGTTGGTGCAGAGGATCAAGGCCTGAGAATCAAATGAGAAATCTAGAAGTCAAGGCCTGTTGGCCAGAGCCCCGAGTCTGCGAATCTCTGCAGGTTCTCTGGTGAAGTTGAAGCCTGATGTCTGTGAGTCAAAGTTTGAGCCTGAATGAAGGAGCTGGAGGCTGAAGATGACCTATCCTGTGGTTCGACAACTGTAAATGTGTGCGTGGATGGTGGTGGGGGGTGGAGAAGAATGGGGCTTGTTCAGCTGCTGTTGTTTTATTGCTTCTTGTGTTACATGCTGTTCTGCTGAGCATTGTGAACATGCCATGTTGGTGCCAAAATATGTGGCAACACTTGCAGGCTGCCCCCAGAACTTCCTTGGATGTGTGTTGGTGTTGGTGTTGGTGTTAACGCAAACAATGCATTTCAATGTACATGTGATAAATAAATTTGAATCTTGATCTTGATTCTAGAATGTATTATTTTATTAACCACTGTTGCTAAAGCATGAGAAAAAAATTGCCCAAAATGAATGAACTCATTGCAGAGACTAACCTTGATTAATTAATAATGACAGTTAAAAATAAAGAAGTCCCATGTGTTGACCACTAATTTCTTTAAATGAAGGTTAATGCACATTGTTAAGATCCTCTACTCTTAACCATGACATACCTGACTTAGAAATTCCGAGCCTAACACTAGAATAAGAAGTTCTTTCACCTTTTTATGAGCACAAAATATGCCTTTCAATTTAACCAAATTACAATGTGAAGGCAATCTATCAAACTGTTAATATCTGCTGTGTAAAGGTGTAAATTTATGTCAGTATACCTGCTTGCATGCTCACATAAGATGTTTTTCTATGGTATTTCTTGCAGTAAATTACATAGAATTTTATAAAAAATGTAAGAGAGAATTAGGGCATTCTTCACCCATGGTTATTTATCATCTGCATGAGCAGATGTCCTAATTCTGTCTACCCATTCTTTCCCCTATAATGTGTGCTTAAACCTATAGCCTCAGCTACAACTGTTAATTTAGCTACACCATTACCTTACAGCCCGTGTGAAGAACATTTATCCTGAATACATTGAATCTAATATCTATCTTGCTTGGAAGACAGCCATTTATTAATAATAGGGGTAATTAGACCACGTTGGTGGAAAACTTCATTGACAAAAAGTAAATAAATTTCTATTTTACTTAATAATACTCTGGGAGTTTTGCGGATGCTTTTAAAATACTTTCTACATATCTGCATTATTCTGTGAATGCAGCAAATAAATATGTACTTTTTCAGTTCCCCTGTCTACGTATTTAATTTTAATGCATTGCTAGTTTTGTAATATAGGGTACATATGCAGGTGGGATGGAAGATGTAGCAGTAGCTAAAGATCTATAATCTGTATATTCAGCTTTTTTATGGCATTACTTTGATGCAATAAGAATGAAGGGACACAAGAATATGATGAATCCTGCTTCTGCCAGATTACTACATCATGCTCCTTCACAAATTTTATGGAAGGAGGATAATCACATTTTTTTTTCCAACTCCTCTATTCAAGTGTCACAGTTTGGGAGAGGATTATTCATAAAGTCATAGAATTATACAGCACACAAACAGACCCTTGGGCCCAACACATCCATTCCTTTTTGAGATAGTCACATCTGCCTGTATTTGGCACTTATCTAAATATTTCCTATCCATGAATCTTTCCAAATGTCTTTTAAGCTTTGCAATTGTACTCGCCTCTATCACTTTGTCTGGCAGCTTGTTCAATATACTCACCATCCTCTGTGTGAAAAACCTGCTTCTCAGTTTTCATTGAAATCTTTCTCTTCTCACCTTAAAGCTATACTCCCCAGATCTGTGCTCTGATTCCTTGGGGGAAAGAAAATCTGATCATCCATCTCATCATTCCCTTCATGATTTTTGAACCTTTATAAGGTTCTACTTCAGCCTCCTTCACTTCAGGGAAATCAGTCTATAGTCTATCCATTCTCTCTTCATTATTAAATCCCTCCAATCCTGGCAACACCCTTGTGAATGCTTTCTGCACTCTCTTGTCTTATTGTCACCCTTCTTATAGCATGATGACCTGAACTGCACACCGTATTTCAGATGTGGGCATTCTTTACGGTTGCAAAACGTCGTCCCAACTCTTGAATGTAATACCCCATCCAATTAAACCAGGAAAGTCATTTGGCTTCTTCCCTCATTCTGGCCTCTGGGATCTTTACCTCGCTCCCCAGAGAAAGGTGGGAGTACCATCACCCGAAGGAGCGTGACTGTTGTAGTAAGCAGCTCCCTACGCACCTCAGGACAATTGTGGAGAGGGTAGTACAGTTGGTCTTGCCAGTGCCACCAAGAGCCCAAGCAAATCAATCAGCAAGTAAGTGAACCCTGTTACATGTCATTAAAAGCTGATTGGCAAGATCTGTATACTCATACTGCTGTGAGCAGCTGACTGAAACAAAAAAACTAGAAATGTTGCAAATTCAGTTAAACTTTGGACATTAATTTTTCCAGCATCTTCCCTCTAGATTTTTAAAATCAAAGGCTTAGAGAAGAATCTGTTTTGAACATATGTTCAGTATATCATGTTCTTTGGTATCTCTGTATCTTTACAATTTCTTCATGCAGTATTTACTCTTGAAGGATATAACAAATCTTCATTTACCATGCTGTGAAATCTCAGGTCTTGCATCAACTCTCTACATGTCACCTTTTTTTTTCATTCTATTATTTGAGAAGGACTATGGGGAATCCACTGAAAATTTGGCTGACCCATGGGAATTTCTCCGCATTTTATGTTTTCTTCCATCTGTAGTCTTAATCCAGAACAGACCCAATCTTTACTGCAGGCTGTTGTCAACCAAAGTCGCTTTATCACTACAATATTTTTCTCTTCTTTTCAACTGCCTTTAATTACTTCAATTATTCATTTAGTCATTTCAAATTCCTCATTATACACATCACTGAGGATCTCACCTGGACTGTACATACCGGCTGTGTGGTGAAAACAGCACAACAGCGCCTCTTTCACCGCCGACGGCTGAAGTTTGTCATGAGTCCCCAAATCCTCAGGACTATCTACAGGGGCACCATCGAGAGCATCGTGACCGGCTGTGTCACTTCCTGGTTTGGGAACTGTTCTACCTTCAATAGCAGGGCACTGCAGAGAGTGGTGCAGACAGCCCAGCGCCTCTGTGGATGTGAACTTTCAGGACATTTACAGCAGCAGGTGTGTAAGAAGGGCCCGGAAGATTATCAGGGACTCCAGCCACCCCAAACACAAACTGTTTTAGCTGCTTCTGTCTGGCAAACGGTACCGTACCATTAAGGCCAGGACCAACAGGCTCTGGGATAGCTTCTTTCACCAGGCCATCGGATTTATCAATACACATTGATCTGATTGTATCTGTCTTACTTACATGTTTAGAAAACAATTATGTATACAATCTGGGCAATATCATCCGACATTTCCCCTCTTTATCGCTGGTACATTGCGACCTAAATACTTTTACTCCCTTGAATGTAAGAAATAGCTTTATTATTATTATCTTAAACAGTAGTTCAACATTAACAATCTTTCAATCTATCAGTACTGCTCTGGTAGCTAGGGAAGATTGTATAATTAAGCTCTATAAATTCTCCCTTTGTTTCTTTCCACTGTATATGGTATATTTCATTTAACCTAGCGATTTAAGCATTTTCAAAAATCTTTTACTAACTCCACTTTATTATGTTACCCCATCCAAATATTTCACATCCTTCTTATCAACAGCTTCAGCGTCATCATCCTCTTTCTGAACTCTTTAAAATCTACTGAAAAGACTTCATCTTATTTGCTTGACTGTTTTATGACTTCTGGTGACTAGTGATTTTCCATTAGGTTTAGTGCTGGGTCTGCTACTCTTCACATTGTATGTTTATGGTTTGGATGTAGGAATTAATGACTTTGTGGCCAAGTTTGCAGATGATACGCAGATTGGCGGAGGGGCAGGCATTGTTGAGGAACCAAGGAGTGTGCAGAAGTACATGAATAGATTAGGACAATGGACAAAGAAATGTCAGATGGAAAACAGTGAAAGGGAAGTATATGATAAAGCTATTAGTGAGATTGAAATATCAAAACAAATGCAGAGTGTGAGTGTCGGCAGCTTGTCTTTTGATCACTGGTGTGATCGCTCTGCTCCCGAAGAGGCAAGACTGCCTTTTGATCACTGGTGCGATCGCTCTGCAACCAGGGAGGCCAGACTGCCTTTTAATTGCTGATGGATCGCTCTGCGACCGGAGAGGCGAGACTGCCTTCTGATCACTGGTGGAATCACTCTGCTACCGGAGAGGCGAGACTGCCTTTTAATTGCTGATGGATCACTCTGCGACCGGAGAGGGGAGACTGCCTTCTGATCACTGGTGGAATCACTCTGCTACCGGAGAGGCGAGACTGCCTTTTAATTGCTGGTGGAATCGCTCTGCTACCGGAGAGGGGAGACTGCGTTTCGACTGCTGGTGGGATCGCTCTGCTGGTGGAGAGGGAAGACTGTTTGGCCTCCTGCTGTGCCTGGAGAATGTTACCCAGGCGTTCTGCATTTTGGATTTGGATATGGACATGGACTTGGACTATAGCCCTTTTCTTAATTTCATATTTTTTTATATTCTGTGTTTTTCACCTGAACTTTCTGATTCTGTTTTTTTTTGTGTGAGGGAGAGAATTTGAGGATTGGTGTGCCTGTTCCTTCTTTGTTCATTTTTTTGTGCTGAGAGGGGGTATTTGTGGGTTAATGATTGTACTGCCATTCTTTTCTATTTTGGTTTCTTGGCTATCCAGAGAAGAAGAATTTCATTGTGGTATACTTTGATAATAAATGAACCTGTGAACATTTGAACCTTTAAACCTTCAGAGAAATAAAGGCGTAGATTATTTTATAAATGAGAAACAAATTCAGAAATTCAAGGTGCAAATAGTCTTGGGAAGTCCAGAGCAAGATTCCCTTAAGTTGAGTCTGTAGTGAGGAAGGCAAATATTTCAGAAAGGACTATTTTTATCTCTCCCCAGTTTTTGCATTCATCCCTTTTGCCTATATTTTACCAGACAAAAACTTTTAATCTCAGAATATGGGCTGGCTGGTGGTGTAGTGGCATCAGAACTGGACTTCAAGGCGGATGGTCCTGAGTTCAATCCCAGCCGGGTCCCAATTTAGTCAGCAGCAGTAATTGCATGGAAGAAAGGCCTGGCAATCTACTTCTGTATCTTGCCATGAAAACCCTTTGGACCCTATGGTCCATGAGGTCACAAAGAGTCGGACTTGACTTAACAACTGAACAACATAGATTATGTGAAAATAATAAGCCTCGGAACATTTGATGGTATCAGAAATGATGTTGGAAGTGTGGATTGCGACAGGCTGTATTCTGGCAAAGGTGTACTTGGTAAGTGAAAGGCTATCAAAAGTGAAATTTTGAGAGAACAAAGATTGTATTGCCTGTCAGAATAAAAAAGTAAGGATAAAAAGTGTAGGGAATCTCAGTTTTCAAGAGATATGAAGGCACTGGTTAAGAGAGTTAGGGAGGCGCATAGCAGGTATCGGCAAGTAGGAAAAAATGAGGCACATATGGAGTATAAGGAATGCCAGAGAACACTTAACAAAGATATCAGGAGGGCTAAAAGGAGTAATGAAGTTGCCCTTGCAGACAAGGTGACAGAGAACCCTAAGGGATTCTACAGATATGCTAACAGCAAATGGATTGCAAGGGATAAAGTTGGTCCTCTGGAAGACCAGAATGGTAATCCATGTGTGGAGCCAAAACAGGTGGGGGACATCTTAAATTAATTTTTTTGCATCTGTATTTACTCAGGAGATGGACACAGAGTCTATAGAAGTGAGGCAAAGTGGCATTAACTTCATGGACACTGTACAACTTACAGAGGAGTTGGTGTTTTCTGTCCTTAAGCAACTCAGGGTGGATAAGTCCCCAGGGCCTGACAAGGTGTTCCCTTGGACTTTACAGGAGGCAAGTGCAGAAATTTCTGGAGCCCTAGCGGAGATATTTAATTGATCCTTAGCGACAGGAGAGGTACCAAAGGACTGGAGGATAGCCAATGTTGTTCCGTTGTTTAAGAAAGGTTCTAAACATAAACCAGGAAACTACAGACCGGTGAGTCTGACATCAGTTTTAGGAAGGTTATTGGAAGATATTCTAAGGGATTGGATACATAAGCATTTGGTTAGGCATGGACTGATTAAGGATAGTCAGCATGGCTTTGTGTATGGTAGATCATGTCCACCCAAACTTATTGAGTTTTTTGAGGAAGTTACCAGAAAATGGATGAAGGCAATGCAGTGGGTGTTGTCCACATGGACTTTAGCAAGGCACTTGACAAGGTCCCGAACAGGAGGGTGGTCAAGAAGGTTCAATTATCTGGCATTCATGATGAGGTAGACATTGGCTTTGCTGAAGAAGCCAGAGAGTGGCAATAGATATAACACACACAAACTGCTGGAGGAACTCTGCAGGTCAAGCAGCCTCTATGGAAAAGAGTAAACAGTTGATGTTTCGGGCCAAAACCCTGCATCTGATCTGGAAAGAGAAATCAGCTCAGATGAAGAAGGTGAGGGAAGGGGAAGATGGTAGGTTTTAGGTGTAACCGGGAGAAGGGGCAGATTGAAGTAAAGAGCGAGGAAGTCGATTGGTGAAAGCAATGCAATCAAGGGCTGGAGAAGGGGGAATTTGATAGGAGAGGGCAGAAGGCCATGAAAGTAAAGGAAGGGGGAGAAACACCAGAGGGGGGTGATGAATAGGTAAGCAGATAAGGTGAGAGAGGGAATTGGGAATGGGAAATGGTGAAGGAAGGATCAATTACTGAAAGTTTGAGAAATTGATGTTCATGCCATTAGGCAGGAAGCTACCCAGATGGAATATAAGATGTTGCTCTTCCAACCTGAATGTGGCCTCATTGCCACAGTAGAGGAGGCACTGATATGTCAAAATGGGAATGGGAAGTAGATCTGAAATAGGTGGACACTGGGAGATCCCACCTTTCTAGGAGTAGATGGTTGCCTCTCTGACAGAAGGCCTGTGACTAGAGGTGTGCTGCAGGGATCAGTGCTGTACCCGTTGTTCTTTGTCATCTATATCAATGATCTGGATGTTAATGTGGTTAACTGGGTCAGCAAATTTCCCAATGACAGCAAACTTGGAGTGTAGTGGACAGTGAGGAAGGTAAATATGGTTTGCAGAGGGATCTGGATCAGCTGGAACAATGAGCTGAAAAATGGCAGATGGTATTTAATGCAGACAAGTGCAAGGTGTTGCACTTCAGTAGGATCAGTCAGGGTAGGTCTTACACAGTGAACGGTAGGGCACTGAGGAGTACTGTAGAGCAAAGGGATCTGGGAATACAGGTATGTAATTAATTGAAAATGGCATCACAGGTAGATATGGTTGTAAAGAAAGCCTTTGACACATTGGCCTTCACAAATCACTGTACTGAGTACAGGAGGTGGGATGTTATGTTGAAGATGTGTAAGGCATTGGTGAGGCCTAATTTGGAGTACTGAAGGCCTGTGCCAACCACCTGGCTGGTGTGTTCATGGATATCTTCAGCAGTGTGTGGTGCCCACTTGCTTCAAGCAGGCTTCAATCGTGCCAGCATCCAAGAAGAGCATGGTAACTTGTTTAAATGACTATCACTCAGTGGCACTTGCAGCCATAGGGATGAAGTATTTTGAGAGGCTGGTTTTGAAGCATATCAGCTCCTGTCAGAATGGTAACTTGGATCCACTCCAACTTGCATACCAAAACAACAGGTCTACGGTAGACACTATCACGTTGGCTCTTCACGCAACTCTGAAACATCTGGACAGCAAAGATGAATACATTGGGATGCTCTTTCTTGATTACAACTTGGCACTTAACATCATCTGCTCAAAACTAATCAGTAAACTCCAAGACCTGGGACTCAAAACCCCCTTGCACAATTGGATCCTGGATTTCCTCACTTGTAGACCTCAGTCAGTTTGGATTGGCAAAAACATCTCCTCCACAATCTCCATCAGCACAAGAACACCGCAGGGATGGGTACTTAGCCCCCTGCTCTACTTGCTTTACACCAATGACTGTGTGGCTAAATACAGCTCCAACAAGTTTACTGATGACACCACTTTTGTAGGCCGTATCAAAGGTGGTGATGAATCAGCATAAAGGAGGGAGAGTGTAAATTTGGCTGAGTAGTGTAATAACAACAACCTCACACTCAATGTCAATAAGACCAAGGAACTGATTGTAGACTTCAGGAGAGGGAAGCCAGAGGTCCTGAGCCAGTATTCATCGGAGGATCAGAGGGAGGGAAGGTCAGTAATTTTAAATTCCTGGGTGTCACTATCTCAGAGGACCTGACCTGGAACGATGATATAAATATTATTGTGAAGAAAGCACAACAGCGCCTCTGCTTCCTCAGGAGTCTGCGGAGGTTCAGCATGTCATCGAAAACCTTGGCAAACTTCTATAGGTGTGTGGTGCAGTGTGCTGACTGGCTACTTTGCAGCCTCATATGGGAATATCAATGCCTTTGAGCAGAAAATCTGACAAAAAGTAGTGGATTCAGCCCAGTACGTCACAGGTAAAACCCTCCCAACCACTGAGCACATCTACATGAAATGTTGCCGTAGAAAAGCAGCATCCATCATCAAATATCCTCATAACTAAGTCCATGTTCTTTTCTCGCTGCTGCCAACAGGTGGAGGGTACAAGTGCATCAGGTTCACGAACAGTTACTACCCCTTAACTATCAGGCTCTTGAACAAAAGGGGATAGCTACACTCATGTAAGGACTCTGTTATATTGTTATTTCATGCTTATTATTTATTGCTCTTTATTTATATCAGTATTTGCAGTTTGTTTACAGTTTATATTTTCCAGTGTTTACAGATTACAGTTACTGTTCTATAGGTTTACTAAGTATGCCCTCAGAAAAATAATCTCAGGGTTGTATGTGGTGACATAAATGTACTCTGATAATAAATGTTACTTTGAACTTTGAATATTGTGTGCTGTTTTGGTCACTTGCCTGCAGGAAAGATGTAAATAAGGTTGAAATAGTACAGAGAAAACTTACAAGGGTGCTGGGTCTGGAAGACCTGAGTTATAAGGAAAGATTGAATAGGTTAGGACTTTATTCCTAATAATGTAGAAGATTGAGAGGAGATTTGATAGAATGAAATAAAATTATGTGGGGTATAGATAAGGTATTGCAAGCAGGCTTCTTCCACTGAGGTTGAGTGGGACTACAACCAAAGGTCATGATTTAAGAGTGAAAGGTGAAAAGTTTAAGGGGAACATGAGGGGAAACGTCTTCACTCAGAGGGTCATGAGAGTGTGGAATGAGCTGGCAGCCCAAGAGGTGCATGCGAGCTTGATTTCAACATTTAAGCAGTTTGGATAGGTGCATGGATAGTAGGGGTATGGAAGGCTCTGATCCCGGTCAGATCGATGGGAGTAGGCAGTTTAAATATTCTTGGCATGGACTAGATGGGCCAAAGGGCCTGTTTCTAGGCTGTACTTCTCTATGACTCTATTGGTCTATAACAATAATAAATTGATTAATTAATTAAAGTAAATAATTAATAATGAAACTATTAAAGAATAAACTGGGCTCGAGAACAGTTTCCACCCAACTGTCATAGCACTATTGAATAGTTCCTTAGTATGATATACTGGACTTTTGACCTCACAATCTACCTTGTTTTGCCCGTGCACCCTTATTGTCTACCAGCACTACACTTTTTTCTGTAACTGTAATGCTTTATTTCTGCATTTTGTAACTTTTTTTATTTTGTACCTCCTCAATTCACTGTTGTAATGGTGTGATCTGTCTGAATGGTGTGCAGGTCTTTCACTATGCCTCATTACATGTGACAATAAAAAATGATTTACTAACACTGGACAGCAAATTTTTCAGAAGTATTGCTTCCTCAGAATTTTTTTGTGATTACAATAGACTGCTTGAAGCTGAACACAAATATAATTTCAGAGTACTTGTAGAAACAAGACTTTAATTTTTATTGAATATAATGTGTTTAATTGCATAATGGTGCTGATGCTTTGCAATAGATCAACTGAGCTTGAAATGTTTTGTTGATGATTTTTGTTTGCACTCAGTGTCTGAGACTTCTTGCACAAGCGTCCAACAATAATCAGCCAGCATTGATAGATTCCTGTTGCGCGTATATTTTTCCTCCATGACCACAATGTCCTGGTGAATCTTTTCACCATGCTCTTCTCTGACAACACGAAGACTTGCAGGGAAGAAGTCTAGGTGGGAATGTAGAAAATTAATCTTTAGTGACGTGTTGCACTTCATGGTTTTGTGTGCTTGGAGCATTTTGTCAACCAGCTGCATGTAGTTTGGTGCTCTGTGGTTGCTAAGAAATTGTTCAACAGCATCCTTGAATGCCTTTCATGTGATTGTCTCCGGTCCCACTAGAATTTCTTTAAATTGCCTGTCATTTTTTAAATTGCTGTTTGATTTGTGGACCAACAAAATGTCTTCCTTAACCTTGGCATCAGTTATTCTAGGAAACATCTGTCTCAAATATCGAAATCCTTCATGGAATTTTTTGTACCGGGTGACAGCAGATTCCATCCTTACAGTCTTGAACTCAGTAATTCTACTTTTGCCTTTGACAAACCCAGGTGTCTGACCAGGTCCTTTAACTCAGATTGAATTATCAGAGGAGGCTCACTTGACTTTCAACATCTGTATCAGTGTCAGTGTCATTTTCCATTCCTGGCTCATGCATCATGACATCTTTGTCTGCTTCCTCTGGACTTCATGTCTCTGGTGGCTTCAGTACTGGAAGACTATCATCATGGCTGAAGGGAGATTGGGGTATTCAATCGATTTCTTGTTTTTAGCAGAGAAACCGGACACACGGGTTAGACGGAAGTAGCAGTCTGTCACATGATCCTTCTGTTCTCACCATATCATCGGGACAGTAAACAGCATTGACTTCCCAGTACCTCTGAGCCAAGCTCTAAGATCAACAGTGCATGTTGCGCAATAAATGTGAGGCTTTGTCTTGGTTGGCAATTTTATGCCCAGAGTAGAGCCCAAAGGCTTTCTCAATAAAAAGAGTCATGCTGTGCCTTTTAGGTATAAGCATATACTCCTCAGAAATGTAACAGAAAATATCATGGCTGTTGGCAAGACATTTCACTATCACAAATACTCCTACAAATACAATGAAAACACACAATATGCTAGGCTTGTAGAGCATGTGCATCAAATTGATCGCAAACTGATATACAAATAACGCAATGCATTGAACAGTGTGTGCATGATGCTTTTATAGCCTTTCTAAAACCTGCCCTCCATGCAGCATCCTCCCTGTCTAAGCATGCCCAGGCAAGCCTGGACAAGGTAGAAAACTTTTCAGGTTCCATTGTGGGCAACATTTTAATTGACTTGAACTATGAATTGAAATATGAGTTATAGGTAATTTCAAAACAAATGCTGCATGATAGGGAAACTTTATGATGCTTTTCATGATCAGCAGCTCAAACTCCATAAGATACACCCAAAAGTATTTTGGAAGCAAAATCTTTGTTGTCCAGTATACTTTACCAATTGCTAATTCATGAATTTCACATGATTAGATCATTGCCTGTACCAGAATGGACCAATTCTCTGTTACCTCACTAATTTTTTCCTGATACAGTACTGACATGCTGACAATAATTATAGCCAGGCAAATGTGCTTCTCTCAACATCCCTAATGGCATAAGTGTTAAATCCAGACCACTCTTACACAATATTTTGTTCATGGAGTAGGATCTTAAGGCTTATATTCTGTTACAAACAGTTTTCATCGGAGAATGAAAACCTGCCAAATGTGAAATCACAGTTAGTGCTTTCAGTGAATCCTATTAAATAAAAAAATCTCTTGAGTGACATCTGTTGATTTTATGCTGCTGCTTTTTCTCATAGTAGTTGCAACTAACAACGCTTCAATACATTTAGGATCCAATGCTTGGCTAATTGTTGAAATCTCAGGCTGGATCATGCTGGTATTGAATCGAGAGTTCCACAGAGAAATGCTCTCTGGCTATAGTGCATGTTCCAGACTGTACCTACGTATCTGACCTCTCCCTCTACTCTGATCTAGTTCAGGAGTATTCTTTAACAACCTGAGCTGAATGCTGAATACATGTTGTAACTTGTTGCTTGGCTTTACACCAGGCACACCAAGTGCATTAATCCACAATGGGATCTTTAACCCAAACAATAGAAAATCTGAAGATGCTGAAAATCCAAGTAACACACAAAAAGTCCAAGAGGAACTCAGCAGGTCAGGCAGCATCAATGTAGGGAAATAAATGGTCAACATTTTGGGCTGAGATCTTTCTTCAGGACCCTACAGATTGTACAGATTTCCAGCATCTGCAGGGTCTCTTGTGTTCATAATACATATACATACCTTGCTTGTATTTGTCCATGCTTGGAGTCAAAAATCCAAAGAATCATCACTCCTTCATTGAAACATTCACTGAGATTTTTGGTTTTTTTAAGGCAAAAATGTTAGAAAGAGATAATAATTTAACTTTAGACAGCATGTGCACAAAATTGGATAGTGAATACAGTAGTGTAGGTATATCTGAATGTACACAGTATATAAAATAAGGTAGATAATCTAGTAGAGCAGTTAGAAATTGGCATGGAAAACAATGTAGGCATTGCAGAGCTGTCATTAAGAAAATATCACTACACTCTTTGAGAAGGGAGGGAGGCAAAAGGTAGGACATTATTAGCCTAAGTTCAGTGGTTGGCGAGATTAAAGATAAGTTTTTGAGGTACTTGGAGGCACACAATAAAATAGGCTAAAGTCAGCATAGTTTCCTGTTAGAATTCTTTGAGGAAACAACAGATAGGTAGACAAAGGAGAGTCACTGGATGTTGTTGTTTACTTGGATTTTTCAAAAGGCTGTTAACAATGTGTCTCACATGCAGCTGGTTAAACAAGATAAAAGCCCATGGTATTACAGGAAATATACTGGTATGGATAGAAGATTGGCTGACTGGCAGAAAGCAGAGTGGGAATAAAGGATACCTTTTGTGGTTGGCTGCGCATGGTCGTATTCCGTAGGGTCAGAGTTGGATAAACCTGAATTCATTACGCTCTACGCCTTGTCTTCAGTAATTTATGATACATTTTCTCCATATATTCTTTCACCTGTGGTGAACTGACATTCACCTCAATCAAACTGCAGCTTTGTTTTGTTATTTATTTATCTTCTGGCTCGTATTAGGTATTTCTCTCTTTCATATCACCGGAGTCAATGGAAACACACTTCAGAAATAGATACAATTCTCCTGCAATAAGGATATATTTTCTGTTGTAAACTGAAGTTTCTGTCACGATTTTTTTAACTCAATGCAGTTATTCTCAACTCTTTGGTCACTGGGAATTGGAGTGCAGAGCAAGAGCAAATTTCTGACTTCTCCAAATTTGAGCCCTCCCAACCATTGAGTACATCTACATGAAATGCTGTCATAGAAAAGTAGTGTCCACCATCAGGGAACCCCACCATTGGGGAACCCCATCTCTTCTCACTGCTGCCATCAGGTAGAAGGCACAGGGTGCATCAGGACTTGCACTACCAGGTTCAAGATCAGTTACTACCCCTCAACAAATAGGTTCTTGAATAAAAGAGAATATTGACACTCACTTGCCCCATTATTGAAATTTTCCTACAACCAATATTCTCACTTTAAGGACTCCTTTTCTCATTATCTCATGTTCTTGTTATTTATTGCTATTTATTTATATTTGCATTTGCAGTTGGTTGTCTTCTGCACTCTGGTTGATCTTTCTTTGATTCTGTTATAGATACTGTTCTATAGATTTGCTGTGTATGCCCACAAAAAATGAATGTTAGGGTGGTATATGGTGACATATATGTACTTTGATAATAACATTTACTTTGAACTCTGAAATTAATAAGAAAGAATACTCGATGAAATGTATGAAGGCCAGCTGAATTGATATCACACACTTTATATTATCATTCAGGGCAAAATACCTATCATCTATTTAGGATATACTGTATGCTCATTCCATTGAAATTGCTCTTTTGAAAATCGTAAACCTGTTCAGAAATATTGAATTCTAATCATTTATTAATTGCTCCAGACTTTTACTTCCTAAGGATGTCACGACCTCCACTCTCTGCATTTAGTCAGGGTCATTTACCAGCAGCAGTTTAATTTGTATGTTTTCTGTTGTAGTTTATCTGAGCAATTTGATTGTTACCTGGTTTACTTCGGGTTGACGACTGGTTGAAAAAGACAGAATTAACAATACATTAATCATAATAACCTTTTTGATTTGAACTTTGATTTGGAAACAGCAACTAATAGTGTGAGTATTGTGACAAACCAGAAGTACTGGAAATATACTATAGAACAATTTGCATCCATAACTTAAGATAGCAAAATAAGAATCTTTTAGTTGCTGCTTTTCATTAAAGGTCATTCAAGCACAATCTATACTTAAAGGGAAATCAATCACTCCCTTGTCCATAAGTTTTTACATCTAAACCAATGTGTTTTCCTTTATCCTCAGGCAGTAAAGTTTTCTCAGGTAGAAGAGACAATTATTGGAAGTCTGCCATCCATTGTAAGGGGCTGAGATATGAAGCAACAAGAGATTTCTGTTCATCCACTGCAAGTGGTGTTACATTGCAATTGCTTGTACTGAATCAAATCGATAGTAAGAAGTTGGACAAACACTTCTTTGCAGACTTGTTTTAAACTTAAATGCCCTGTGTGTTTAATACCACTCTCCTCTTTTTATTCTGGCACACTGCATTTTATGTGGGTCACTTTTCATAATCTCATTTAATGAAAATGAGACAAAATATTTACCAAATAAGTTATAACAGTTGTTTCATTCAATTTTGAGACAGAGGAGACATTGTGCATTCTGATATTTTTGTAATAATGCCTGATTATCTCTGTAATATAAATTTGGTATGCAGTAGAAGGCAATATAAGTAAGATAATACTTTACTGGAAATAAAAGTAGATGCAGAATGCAAAATTATATGTCTGTGAGTATTGTTACAACCTTCAGGCATTTATTTCTGCAATATTTCCTGGCCAATTGATGTTATTATTCATATAACCTTGAGATACACTTGTGAATTGCACTAAAAACAATAAAAGTATACTTCAAGAAAGATAAATTACATATTGTTTATTTGGTAATGTTACTGCATGTTAATACGTTTTATTCTGTCCTGCTCAACTCAAAATTTATAATCACTGCCACATTTTCCTCCAAATGAGCTCTCACCCCATCACTATGAATGCATCGCTAAGTGAAAGTATATGTAGCGCAAGTCCAGAATGAATGGCATAGTTGAGAGCAGTTTTTCTGTTGAACCACAGCTATCAGAGGTAATAATCTTGTTAAAAGAATTAACCAATATTCCTTAAAGGAATATTATGTTTTATAACTGCAAAAAAAGCATGTAAGAATTTACTTTGCTCAGAATGATGTTAATAATATAAAATTAAAGTAGTTCACTGCCTTCAAAGGATGCATAATCCATTAAAATTTTATCATTCTTGAGTGTATAGCATTGTCCAATTCAAATAACTGAAGCAGAGTGCAGTGATCTTTGGCCAACAGTTCCATGGGGTCTGGCTGACTAACAGTAGGTTAGCTCAGCACAGCATCTGACTAGAGATCTCTGCGGTGAGTAAAACGGTGAGGGAAACATTCTGAGAAGTCAGTCTCATTGGTTTCATTAGACATGAGACTCATTGCTTAGTCCTATGCCAGCCATAGTTAGCTTCAGCAACACTCTCCTATTCATTTGATTGTCAAGATTCAGAATCAGAATCAGGTTTATTATCATCGGCATGTGACGTGAAATTTCTTAACTTAGCAGCAGCAGTTCAATGCAATACATAATATAGAAGAAAAAAAACAAAATAAAATGATAAAAATAATAAATAAATAAATTACAGTATATGTGTATTGAATAGATTAAAAATCGTGCAAAAAGCAGAAATAACATATATTAAAAAATGAGGTAGTGTCCAAGATTTCAATGTCCATTTAGGGATCAGATGGCAGAGGGGAAGAAGCTGTTCCTGAATAGCTGAGTGTGTGCCTTCAGGCTTCTGTACCTCCTACCTGATGGTAACAGTGAGGATAGGACATGCCCTGGGTGCTGGAGGTCCTTAATAATGGACACTGCCTTTCTGAGACTCCGCTCCCTAAAGATATCCTGGGTACTTTGTAGGCTAGTGCCCAAGATGGAGCTGACTAGACTTACAACCATCTGCAGCTTCTCTCAGTCCTGTGCAGTAGCCCCTCCATAGCAGACAGTGATGCAGCCTGTCAGAATGCGCTCCATGGTACATCTATAGAAGTTTTTGAATGTATTTGTTGACATACCAAAAATCTTCAAACTCCTAATATAGCTGCTGTCTTGCCTTCTTCATAACTACATCAATATGTTGGGACCAGGTTAGATCCTCAGAGATCTTGACACCCAGGAACTTGAAGCTGCTCACTCTCTCCACTTCTGATCCCTCTATGAGGATTGGTATGTGTTCCTTCGTCTTACCCTTCCTGAAGTCCATAATCAGCTCTTTTGTCTTACTGACATTGAGTGCCACGTTGTTGCTGTGACACCATTCCACTGGTTGGCATATCTCGCTCCTGTACACCCTCTCGTCACCACCTGAGATTCTATCAACAATGGTTGTATCACCAGCAAAATTATAGATGGAATTTGAGCTATGCCTAGCTGCACAGTCATGGGTATACAAAGAGTAGAGCAGTGGGCTAAGCACACACCCCTGAGGTGCACCAGTGTTGATTGTCAGCGAGGAGGAGATGTTATCACCATTCTGCCCAGATTGTGGTCTTCTGGTTAGGAAGTAGAGAATCCAATTGCAGCTGGAGGTACAGAGGCCCAGGTTCTGCAATTTCTCAATCAGGATTGTGGGAATGATGATATTAACTGCTGAGCTATAGTCAATGAACAGCATCCTGACTTATGTGTTTGTGTTGTCCAGGTGGTTTAAAGCCGTCTGAAGGGCCATTGAGATTGCATCTGTTGTTGACATATTGTGGCAATACGCAAATTGCAATGGGTCCAGGTCCTTGCTGAGGCAGGACTTCAGTCTAATCATGACCAACCTCTCGAAGCATTTCATCACTGTAGATGTGAGTGCTACCGGGCGATAGTCAACAACCTGTCTCTGAATGTAAACAAAATAGATGGTTGTCTTCAGGAGGACACGGAGCGACCAGTCTCCGCTGAACATCGATGACTCCTCCGTAGAGATCGTTAAGAGCACCAAATTTCTTGGTGTTCACCTGGCGGAGAATCTCACCTGGTCCCTCAACACCAGCTCTATAGCAAAGAAAGCCCAGCAGCGTCTCTACTTTCTGCAAAGGCTGAGAAAAGTCCATCTCCCACCCCCCATCCTCACCACATTCTACAGAGGTTGTATTGAGAGCATCCCCAGCAGCTGCATTACGGCCTGGTTCGGGAATTGCACCATCTCCGATCGCAAGACCCTGCAACGGATAGTGAGGTCAGCTGAGGAGATCATTGGGGTCTTTCTTCCTGCCATCACAGACATTTACACCACACGCTGCATCCACAAAGCAAACAGCATTATGAAGGACCCCACACACCCCTCATATAAACTCCTCTCCCTCCTGCCATCTGGAAAAAGGCACTGAAGCATTCGGGCTGTCACGACCAGACTATGTAACAGTTTCTTCCCCCAAGCAGTCAGACTCCTCAATACCCAGAGCCTGGACTGACACCAACCTACTATACCCTCTACTGTGTCTACTGTCTTGTTTGTTATTTATTATTGTTTATTGTAATGCCTGCACTGTTTTATGCACTTTATGCAGTCCTGGATAGGTCTGTAGTCTAGTGTAGTTATTGTGTTTTTTCTTACCTAGTTCAGTTTAGTTTTTGTGTTGTTTCATGTGTCACCATGGTCCTGGAAAATGTTGTCTCATTTTTACTATGTTCTGTACTAGCAGTTATGGTTGAAATGACAATAAAAAGTGACTTGACTTGAAGACAGCTCACATTATTCTTCTTAGGCACTGGTATAATTGTGATCTTTTTGAAGCAAGTGGGAACTTACGCCCATAGCAGTGAGAGGTTGAAAATGTCCTTGATTACTCCTGCCAGTTGGTTGGCACAGGTTTTCAGACCCTTACCAGGTATTCCATCCGGACCTTCCGCCTTGCGAGGGTTCACTCCCTTTAACGACAGTCTTACCTCGGCCTCTGAGACAGAGATCACAGAGTCATCAGGTGCAGCAAGGATCTTCAAACCTGTAGTTATATTCTCCATTTCAAAGCGGGCATAGAAGGCATTGAGTTCCTCTGGTAGCGAAGCATCGCTGCCATTCACGCTGTTGGATTTTGCTTTGTAAGAAGTAATGTCTTGCAAGCCCTGAATCACAGTGAATTTAATTTGTGAATTTACAATGTTGAATAACAGTGGATTTAATTTTGCAAACACGAGGAATTCTGCAGATGCTGGAAATTCAAGCAACACACATCAAAGTTGCTGGTGAAGGGTCTTGGCCTGAAACGTCGACTGTACCTCTTCCTAGAGATGCTGCCTGGCCTGCTGCGTTCACCAGCAACTTTGATGAGTGTTAGTGGATTTCATTTGACTTTTTTGACACTGATCAACAGAAAAGACTCTTTCATGTCAAAGTGAAAACAGATCTCTACAAAGTGATCTAAATTAATTACAAATATAATACACAAAATAATTGATTGCATAAGTGTTTACCCCCTTTAATATGACACACCAAATCTTCTAAATTGGTTTTAGAAGTCACAAAATTAGTTAAATAGAGATCACCATGTGCAGTCAAGGTGTTTCAATTGATTGTAGTAAAAATACACTTCTATCTGGAAGGTCTAACTGCTGGTGAGTCAGTATCCTGGCCAAAGCTACACTGTGAAGACAAAGGAACACCAAGCAACTCCATGAAAAAGTTATTGAAAAGCACAAGTCAGGAGATGGATACAAGATAATTTCCAAATCACTGAATATCTCTTGGTGTGCAGTTAAATCAATCATCAAGAAATGAAAAGAATATGACACAGCTGAAAAATGCCTAGAGCAGGCCATTCTCAAAAACTGAGTGACTGTGTAAGAAGGGGACCAGTGAGGGGGGCCACCAAGAGACCTATGACAACTTTGGAGGAGTTACCAGCTTCAATGGCTGAGATGGGAGAGACTGTGCATACAACAGCTGCTGTCCGGGTGCTTCACCGTGACAGATTTAGGGGAGAGTGGCAAAAAGAAAGCCACTGTTGAAAAAAACACACATGAAATCTCCACTAGAGTCAGCTGGAAGAAGGTTCTGTGGTCTGATGAAACCAAATTTGTGCTTTTTAGTCACCAGACTAAATGCTATGTTTGGCATAAGGCAAAAACTGCACATCGTCAAAAACAAAATTTAAAATATCAGTTTAAAATTCAGAGATTTCGTAGATTTTAAAACAATACAAATTGTGTATAAAGTAAAAACTGGACAGCTACTACAAAGTATCCAAAGGTTATTTAAAATGAGAGAAAGTCAACATGATTTGAGAGGAACATGTATATTTCAAAAACAAAGGATAAGACCAAATGTAAAAAAAATCATTGTATTTCAGTCAGAGGGGTGAATCTGTTGAACAGTTGTAGTGAGAATTTAAAAACATGCACCACACTTAACAAGTTTAAAAAAATGTAAAAATAATTTAATGAACAAATATAATATACATGATTTAAAATGAATGGGAGTAATGTAAATAAATGATACTTGGAATTGGAATTTGTGTTAAAAGATTATGAAATTTTTTGTTTTGATATGATGATTGACGCCAAATATGTTATTGTATAAGTAAGAGGGGTAGGCGTAATAAGCTGTAGCTACAGCCTGCACCCTTTCGTTCTGTTTAAAAGAATACCTATGTTTTTGTTGTAATTTTGTCCTATGAAATCATTATTATGAAATCATCGTTGAAAATGACGCTTTTTGCTAGGTTTGTACTGACCGTAATAAATTTCATTCATTCATTCACATTGTCCCTTCCATGAAGCATAATGTGGCTGCATCATACTGTGGGGATGCTTCACTGCAGCAGTGCCTTGGAAGGCTTGTGAAGGTAGAGGGTAAAATAATTACAGCAAAATACAGGGAAATCCTAGAGGAAAACCTGATGTAATCTACAAGAAAACTGCAATTTACGAGATTTGTTTTCCAGCAAGACAATGACACCAAGCATAAAGCCAAAGCTACACAGGAATGGCTTAAAAACAACAAAACTAATGTCCTGGAGTGGCCACGTCAGAGTCCAGACCTCAATCCAACCACAAATTTGTGGCGGACTTGAAGAGGGCTGTTTGCTCACGATCCCCATGCAATCTGACATAGCCTAAGCAGTTTTGTAAAGAAGGATGGGGAAAAATTGCAGTTCCAGATATGCAAATCTGATAGAGATCAATCCACACAGACTCAAGGCTGTAATTGCTGCCAAAGGTGCATCTACTAAATATGGACTTGAAGAGGGTGAATACTTACGCAATCAATTATTTTGTGTTTTATATTTGTCATTTATTTAGATCACATTGTTGAGATCTGCTTTTGCTTTGACACAAATGAGTCTTTTTCTGTTGATCGGTGTCAAAAAAAAACAAGTTAAATCCACTGTGATTCAATGTTGTAAAACAATAAAACATGAAAACTTCCAAGGGAGCCGAATACTTTTTATAAGCACTGAATGTTAAATAAGTAGTGTAACATGGAAGTACAACGTAGTGAAGTAATGTTCATGGGTTCAATATCCATTCAGAAAAGGGATGACAGAAAGGACAAAGCTGTTCCTGAACCATTGACTGTTTGCCTTCAGGCTTCTGTACCTCCTTCCTGATGGTAGCAATGAGAACAAGGCATGATCTGGGTGATGGGGAGTCCTTAATGATGGACGTAGCCTTATTGAGACATCGTTCCCTGAAGATGCCCTGGATACTACGGAGGCCAGGGCCCATGATGCAGCTGACTAGTTTTATAACTTCAATCCTGTGTAGTAGACTCTACCCGCCCCCCCCCCACCACACCATACCAGATGGAGATGCAGCCAGTTAGAATTTTCTCCATGATACAGCAGTAGAAATTGTACGAGTGTTTTAGGTTACATACTAAATCTCTTCAAACTCCTGATGAAATATAGTCACTGTCTTGCCTTCTTTGTAGCTGTATTGATGTGTTGGATCCAGGATAGAACCTCAGTGATATTGACATCCAAGAACAGTGACTGATCTGCATTTCTTTATTTTACTTCATATTCATTAATTTTTTGTGGTTTAAATATGATAAGTCAATGGATTATTACTTTTGTTTTCCTTAAATAATTAGATTTATTTGAACTGTCATTGAAATATTTTTGACTATCAAAGACATAAAACTTAATAAAACAGCTCAAAAACTAGCCTCCCCTCCCTGACTCAGCCTACACTTCCTGCTACCTTGGGAAAGTAGCCAATATAATGAAGTACCCCTCTGTTCTCCTCTCTGCTCTCAGGCAGATGATATAAAAGCTTGACAGCAAGTAACATAAGAATAAAAAAGATAGCTTCTACTTTGCTGTTATCAGACTCTTGAACAAACCTTCAAATGCTGAAAGATAATCTACGTTGGGATGGCCTTTGTACTTTATTCACCTTCCTGCACTGCCCTTTCTTGGAAACTGTAAGACAAAATTCTGCACTCTGTTATCTTTTCTACTACCTTACTGCATTTATGTATTGAATGTTCTCGGTAGATGGCAATAAAAACAATTGTTCCATCTTGGTGCATGTGACAATAATAACAAACCTACACCAAAACCTAGGTTGTAGGAGATGGGTGAGGAAAATTCTAGCAAATTTCTGCCGATGTACACTCAGTTTGTTTCCATCACCACCCAGTAAGGAGGCTCCAGTGCACAGAACTAAAAGAGATTCCTGAGTGCTGTAGACTTAGCCAGCTCCAGCATGGACACACGCCTCCCACCATCAAGGGCATCTTCAAAAGTTGGTTCCTCAAGCATCCATCATAAAGACTCACACCATCTCAGACATTCCCTCTGCTTATTACCACCTTCAAGGAGGAGATACAAGGGCCTGAAGATTTCAAAGATGCTTAGTCAATGTTTTAGGAACAGATTTTTCCCTCTAAATTAGTTTTGTGAACAGTCTGAACCTATGAACACTACCTCACAATTCCTCTTTTACACTGTTTATTTATATTTTATTTTGTGGAGGGGGTGGAGATACATCTCCACCAAAGGAGGTGTAAGGTACTCCTTCCCTCCGCCAGCCTGCAGGGCACCTTTGGGTAAGGTGTAGCCCCCTGATCAGGGTCACGTGAAGCCATGGCAGCAGGTGGTGGATGGTTGTATGAGCAGCTGGTGCATATCACAAGTCCTGGTTATGCCACCACTGGCACCAGGCAGACAATCCCTGAAGAGTATTGTAACAACTGGGTCACTCATCTTGTAAAGGCAGTGCCCAGAAGAAGGCAATGGCAAGCAGCTTCTGTAGAAAAATTTACCAAAAACAATCTTGGTCTTGGATAAAACCATGATCATATGACACAGTACATGATGATGGTGATGATGATTTATATTATATTTTATTCTTGCTGGTGAGGGAGCGGAGGCTCCTGTGGCGACTACCGGATGGGAGGAGAGTAAAAAGTCTATGGTTAGGGTGAGATGCATACCTGATAATGCTTTTCGCCCTGCCCAGGCAGTGTTTATGGTAGATGTTCTCAATGGTGGGTAATTGGGTGCCAATAATCCTCTGGGCAGTTTTCACCACACGCTGGAGTGCTTTGCGGTCCAATACAGGACAATTGCCATACCACACTGTGATGCAGTTGGTGAGTATGCTCTCAATGGTACAGTGGTAGAAGTCCTTCAGTATCCTAGGACATAACATAGGTGAGCTTTCTTGATGCTCCACAGGAAATAGAGGCGCTGTTGCACCTTTTTGATCAGAATGAAGGAGTTCAGGGACCAGGTGAGATCCTCGGAAATGTGGACACCAAGGAATTTGAAGCTTGATACACGCTCCACTACAGCTCCGTTGATGTAGACAGGGATGTGAGTGTGGCTCCTAGCATGCCTGAAGTCCACAATGATCTCTTTGGTCTTTTGGGTGTTAAGGGCCTGGTTGTTGGCCACACACCATACGGCCAGGTGCTGGACCTCGTCCCTGTAGGCTGTCTCCTCATCCCCTCTGATCAGGCCAACCACCATGGTGTCGTTTGCGAACTAGATTATGGAGTTAGAATCATGTACAGGAACGCAGTCACAAGTGAAAAGGGAGTACAGAAGAGGGCTCAGCACACAGCCTTGAGGCACGCCGGTGTTCCGGGTGAGAGTGGAGGAGGAGAGGTTGCCTAACTTCACTGATTGGGGTCTGTTAGTCAGAAAGTCCAAGGTCCAATTGCAGAGGGATGAGCTGATACCAAGCTGGCGAAGTTTGGCGATCAGCTTGGAGGGGATCACAGAATTGAATGCCAAACTAAAGTCAATGAACAGCATTCTGACGTAAGAGTTGGGGCTGGCCAGGTGGGTCAGGGCAGAGTGAAGTGCCGTGGAGATGGCGTCCCCTGTTGACCTGTTGGTGCGATAGGCAAATTGATGGGGTCCAGTGTAGTGGGCAGACAGGATTTCAGATGTGATCGAACCAGTATCTCAAAGCACTTTGCAATGATGGGGGTGAGTGCAACTGGATGGAAGTCATTCAGGCCCGTAGCAGTGGAATACTTCAGCACTGGCATGATTGTGGCGATCTTGAAGCTTGTGGGGACAACTGCCTGGGCCAGGGACAGATTAAAAATGTCCGTGAAGACCCCGGCCAATTGCCCTGCACAGACTCTGAGCACACGGCCAGGTATTCCATCCAGACCAGCTGCCTTCCGTACATTCACCCTGCTCAGGGTGGCACAAACATCGGAGGTGGAAAGTGAGAGAGGCAGTTCACCAGGTGGGAGATTCGCTTTGAGGGTGACCTCCTTGTTCTCTCGGTCAAAGTGAGCGTAGAAGTAATTGAGCTCATCAGGGAGGGAAGCAGAGCTGGAAGGGGGCACAGTACTAGGAGGTTTGAAGTCTGTAATGACCAGTATGCCGTGCCACATGCACCAGGGGTCCGAGGCGTTGAAATGCTCCTCGATTCTCTGTTTGTATGTGTGTTTAGCCTGAGAGATTCCCCTCTTCAGGTTGGCTCTGGCTGAGCTGTAAGCCTCCCGGTCTCCAGACCTGAAGGCTGAATCTCTGGCTTTGGGTAGGAGGCAGACTTCTCTGTTCATCCATGGTTTCTGATTGGGGAAAACTTGTATTTGTTTTTGTGATGTCACTCTATCTACACACTTGTTGATGTGCTCGAGGAAAGAGTTGGTATATAAGTCAATGCTAATCTGAGAGTCTGTGGTGGCATGGGCAGCAAACGCTCTCCGGTCTGCGTGCTGGTGAAATGAATGAGATATTGTAAATTAAGCCAAATGAACTTTAGTTTCAGCAAATGTCCAATTCACTTTGGACCAAAAAGGGCACTTTGTAAATTGTTATAAGCTATAAGCAGGAGAGGGCCAAGGATCTAGAATGTCTGTGTGTAGAACATGGAGAGATACACTCACTAATCTAAATGTCTAAGGGAATACTGGTCTCAATGACTTAAAGTTGCGAGGACAAAGCAATATAAGTTAAGCAGTTAATCATGGCTCTACGTCTGAAGCGGGGTGAACAGTCGTAGAAAGCTATATTGGCCTCGGACCAAGTGAATTGCAAATTCATCAGAATGAGATCAAATGAATAAATTTGGAAGCAAGGTTAAAAATAATAAGATGAAGAGATATGGGGAGAAGGCAAGAGATTGGGGCTGAGAGGAAATTTGGATCAGGTATGATGAAATGGTAGAGCAGTCTCGATGGGCCAAATGGCCTAATTCTAATCCTATATCTTATGGTCTTATAGAGACCCTTGGAGTATTGTGCACACCCTGTTAAAGAAAGAATATTATTTAACTACAAAGAGTGCAGAAAAGATATATTGGGATGCTGTCTGGTCTTGGGAGCCTGAGGTACAAGGAGAGGTTGCATAGGCTAGAACTTTATTACCTGGAACGTAGGAGATCGAGGGTTGACATGGTAGAGGTACAAAAGATCATGAGGGGAATAGACAGATGAAAGTACATGGTCTCAGGGAGAGGTTGCTAAAAGCAAGGAAGAGATAGGTTTAAGATCAAAGGAGAGAGATTTAAGAGGGACATTCGAGGTTGCTCCTTCATACAAAGTCTGGTGTGCTTTTGAATAAGCTGCCAGAAATTGTTGAGGAAACAGGCAGGCTGCAGAAGGATAGAGACAGATTAGGAGAATGGGCAAGAGAGTGGCAAATGAAATACAATGTTGGAAAATACATAGTCATACACTTTGGTAGTAGAAATAAATGTGCAGACTATTTTCTAAACAGGTAGAAAATCCAAAAATGTCTGATGCAAATGTTCTTAGGACTCTTTGTGCAGGGACACCCTAAAGGTTAACTTTCAGGTTGAGTCGGTGGTGAGGAAGGCAAATGCAATGTTAGCATTCATTTCAAGGGGTCGAGCATACAAGAGCAGAGGTGTGATTCTGAGGCTTTATAAGGCACTGGAGAGGCCTCACCTTAAGTATTGTGTACAGTTTTGGGCTCCTCATCTATGAAAAGATGTGCTAGCATTGGAGAGGGTTCAGAGGAGGTTCATAAGGATGATTACAGAAATGAAAGGGTTATCATACAAGGAACATTTGATCTAGGTCTGTTGTTGCTGGAATTTAGAAGGATGAGTGTGAAACCTTTGAAACCTTTTGAAGGTTGAAAGGCCGCGACATAGTAGATGTGGAAAGGATGTTTCCCATGGTGGGGGACTCTAGGAAAAGAGGTCACAGCTTCAGGATAGAAGCGCATCCATTTAAAACAGAGATGCAGAGAAATGTCTTCAGCTGGAGAGTGGTGAATTTGTGGAAAATAGGAGGTCAGGTCTTTGGGTTTATTTAAAGCAGAGCTTGATAGGTTCTCCATTGGACACGGCATCAAAAGTTACAGAGAGAAGTCTGGAGAGTTGGGCTGAAGAGGGGAAGAAAGGATCGGTCACGATTGAATGGCAGAGCAAACTCGATGGCGCAAATGGCCTAATTCTGCGCTTATGTCTTATCCCAACTCCTATTTTTAAATGTTGCAGATTAGCAACGTTTAGAAGCCATCTAGATAAATAATGTATGTGGACAGGATAGGTTTTAGATGGCTAAAGACCAAATACAGGCAGATGGAACTAGCTCCCTGGGCCATAGAGATGGCATGGATAAGTTAGGCAGAGAGTGAGTTTGTTGAATGCCTAAGAGACAGTTTTTTAGAGCAATTTGTCATTGAGCCTACTAGGGGATCAGCTATACTGTACTGGGTATTATATAATGAACCATTGATTTCAACTTGAAATTTGATAGGGAGAAAGTAACCTCTGATGTAGCAGTATTTCAGTGGAGTAAGGGAAATTACAGTGGTATGAGAGAGGAGTTGGCCAGAGTAAATTGGGAGGAGCTGCTGGCAGAGCAGAGCATTTCTGGGAAAAATGAGAAAATACTCAAATGATAAAACAACACAACCATGGCTGACAAAAGCAAAAGAAAGGGAATAGAACAAAGCTGAAATCAGTGGGAAAATAGAGATTTGGGAAGTTTTTTAAAAACCCACAGAGAGCAACTAAACAAATCATTAGAAAGGAAAAGATGAAATATGAAAGCAAGCTAGCAAATAATATCAAAGTGGATAGTAAAAGTTTTTTCAAGTATGTTAAAAATAACAGAAAATGAGAGTGAACATTAGACCACTAGAAAATGAGACAGAAGAAATAATAACAGGGGACTAGCACATGGCTGATGAACTAAATGAGTATTTTATGTCACTCTTCACTGTGGAAAAAAACTAGCAGCATGCCTGATGTTGTAGTGTGTGAAGGAAGAGAAGTGGGTGCAGTTACTGTTACAAGGGACAAGATGCTCAAAAAGCTGAAAGACCTAAAGGTACATAGGTCACCCAGACAAGATGAACTGCACCCTAGGGTTCTGAAAGAGTTAGAGTTAGAGATTGTGGTGGCATCAGAAATGATCTTTCAAAAATCATTGGACTCTGGCATGGTGCCAGAAGACTGGAAAATTGTAAATGTCACTCCACTCTTTAAGAAAGGTGGAAGGCATCAGAAAGGAAATTATAGACCAGTTAGGCTGACCTCAGTGGTTGGGAAGGTGCTAGAGTCAATTATTAAGGATCAGATGATGGAGTACTTGGTGACACAGGACAAGATAGTACAAAATCAGCATGCTTTCCCTCATGGGAGACCCTGCCTAACGAACCTGTTGGAATTCTTTGAAGAGATTACAAGTAGGATAGATAAAGGGGATGCAGTGGATGTTGTATATTTGGACTTACAGAAGGCCTTTGACAAGGTGCCACACATGAGGCTGCTTACCAAGTATTACAGGAAAGTTACTAACATGGTTAGAGCAATGGCTGATTGGTAGGAGGCAGTGAGTGGGAGTAAAAGGATCCTTTTCTGGTTGGCTGCCAGTAGCTAGTGGTGTTCCTCAGGGGTTGGTGTTGGGACCACTTCTTTTTATGCTGTATATAAATAATTTAGATGATGGAATAGATGTCTTTGTTGCCAAGTTTGCAGATGACACAAAGATTGGAGGGGCAGGTAGTGTTGAGGAAACAGGTAGGATGCAGAAGGACTAACACAGATTAGGAGAATAGGCAAGAAAGTGGCAAATGAAATAGAATGTTGGAAAATGTATGGTCATGCACTTTAGTAATAGAAATAGATGTGCAGACAATTTTCAAAACAGGGAAAAAAATTCAAGAATCTGACATGCAAAGGGACTTGGAAGTCCTTGTGCAGAACACCATGAAGGTTAACTTGCAGGTTGAATCGGTGGTGAGGAAGGCAAATACCAAGTTTGCTTTCATTTCAAGAGGTCTAGAATACAAAAGCAAGGATGTGATGCTGAGGCTTTATAAGGCACTGGTGAGGCCTCACCTTGAGTATTGTGAACAGTTTTGGGTCCTTCATCTTAGAAAAGATGTGCTGGCATTGGAGAGGGTCCAGAGGAGGTTCACAAGGATGATTCCAAGAATGTAAGGGTTATCATATAAAGAACATTTGATGGCTCAGGGTCTGTACTTGATGGAATTCAGAAGTATGGGGGGGGAGGGCGATGGGAATCTCACTGAAACCTATTGAATGTTGAAATCCCTAGACAGAGTAGATGTGGAAAGGATGTTCCCATGGTGGAAGAGTCTAGGACAAGAGGGCACTGCCTCAGGATAGAGGGGCACCCTTTCAAAACAGAGATGCAGAGAACTTTCTTTAGCCAAAGAGTGGTGAATTTCTGGAATTCGTTGCCACATGCAGCTGTGGAGGGTAGGTTGTTGGGTGTATTTAAGGCAGAGATTGCTGGGTTCTTGATTGAACATGGCATCAAAGGTTACAGGAAAAGGTTTGGGAATTGGGGTTGAGGAGGAGAAAAAAAATGATCAACCATGATTGAATGGTGAAGCAGTCTTGATGGACCAGATGGCCTAATTTTGCTCTTACCTCTTATGGTCTTATTGTCTTATGGACCTGCTTCCATGTTTATGACTCTAATCAACAGAGATAGTCTTTTTCTCCAGTTGGGGAGTCAAAGACTATGAAACCAAGAGTGAGACCCTTCCACAAATAAAAGATTGTAAATGTTTAAAACTATTTTGCAAATAATGACTGATGTTAGATTAATTGCTAACTTTAAATAGAAAATTGATATTTTTGTTTTCAGTAACCAGACATATTGAGGGGTCTGGGGGAAGAACTGCTCGACAGAGTTGATCACAGATTAATCATGATTTCATGAAAAGTAATAACATCCTCTTCCTCTTTTTATTCCATCATCCTAAAGCTAGTCAGTTCTCCTGAGTTCCAACTGTTATTGTGAAAAAGTCCATTTTAAAAACCTTTCCTGTCCAGTTTTCAACAACGTATCTGCGAGAAAAATAGACAATGTCAAATTAAATGGCTGGATATACGCAGCAGAAATAAAACTACCTGGTAAAACCATGATCTATCTTAGGTAATACTGCATTCCAGCCTTCATAAGTTGCTAGCTGCTCACTGTGCATTTTGACCTAATTTTACCATATGGACAATAAGCAAATATTCTCCTGTGCATAGATTTACATGGTTCTACTATATATGCTTCAGTGTTATAACTAATTTATCACTGATGAAATAGTGAGTGGTTAGAAATAAGCATAGACCATTATCAATTTCACAATTCTATCAGATTAGGGCTGATCTATGTTTTCAGTCCAATTACCAGCCTTTAATCCATGACCTGAAACCAACAAAATTCAATTGGTTTCTGGCATCACTATTAAGCAGCACCAGAGAAGTTGAGAGAAGCTGATTTCCAATCTCCTCCTTCTGAAGAAAATCCTCTCTGATATCACAGTGAGCCAGCTTAGTTCCAGCTTTTTGATAAAGCATAGCTGAAAGTTACTGAATAGGTTTAAGCACTGACAACATAAATCAACTAATTAAAAGATTAGGACCTGTTATAGTGAGGATATTATCATTCACTTCAATCAACATTATTAATATGCAGAAGAAAAATCATTTCAATAAACAGCAAAGCAAATTGCTTGAACTACCAACGTGAAACACTGAGAAGAGCATTACTGTTAACTTTAGTTTCAGGTAATTTTAATTGGGGAATCTAATCTCTGTATGATTAAAACAAAGCCAAAATATAAAGCATTTTGAAGGCTGTATCTGGAAGTGAAAAGGCAGATACAATAGATGCAAGCAAAATATGACTATAGATAGGATAGAGCTGGCAGATGAATGTTAAAGTCTATAAAAAAGAGATAATGGGGAAGCTGTGTTCATCAGAGACAACATAACAGACAAAGAGATGGAAGCAGAATCTATAGAGATTGAATAATGTGTAGGGAAAATTCACTCACATAAGAGAGAAGGAAATAAACTGAAGATAAATATTGGCAGTCAAAGAAAACAACAGTGAGCAGCATTTAAAGGAGAGAGCAATTAAGCATAGAGGCAAGAAATTTCACTAAAATAAGGATAAGCATACCAATAATACGATGTTCTGGACAAATAAAGAACTGAAGATAAAATAGAAGAGAAAGAAAAAGGCTCAGGCATGGTAGATAAACAACAAGGAAAATGATGAGCAAATATGAAGATCTTGTGATTTTAAAAGATCGCAATGAAGAAGAACGGAGATGCAAAATTAAAATATCAAAACTAGTAAGTATTCTACACAAATATAAGTGACAAAGAAATAACTTAAATTTTGGTAAGGTTACTGATGCAAATATCAACATGCTAATATTGAAATGATAAGAATAGAGAAAAAATAATTCACCTTAATTTTCATATTGGAGGTTTCTTTGCATATTTATGACAAGATGACATATGCTTTGAGATCTTCAGTGAAGGAACAGCAGAATCCTTATCCAAGAACCAAGCTGTGGGATAAAAGCAGAAAATGTCTGCAAAGACTCAACATGTCAGGCAGGATAGAGAATTTCAAAGATTCAGTCTTCCTTGGAAGAAGAAATTTCTTCTCGTCTCCATATGAAGTGAGTGACCATTAATTTGGAAACTATCTTTGCTGTTTTAAATACCCCCTCCATGAAAACAATCTCATAGTATCAACCGTCTCAATCCTACCCAGAATCTTAGGTGCTTTATTCTTCTGATTCCAGTAAGTATAGGCCCAACTTACCTTCATCATATGTCAATCAGTTAATCTGCAGTAATCAAGCTTCACTGCAATACAAGTGCACACTTCCTTACATATACTGTACTCCAGGTACAGTTTTTAAAATGCCCTTTAAAATTGTATAGATCTTCATTACCTTTATACTCCTTATCCTTGCAAATAATGGCCAGCATTCCGATAGCCTTCCTTAATACTTGACAGTCATCTAAAATGAGCTGGAAGTGTTGGTACTACAAAGTTTTGAAGTCTCACCCTATTTAATTATTTCCTTTTCTCTTCTTCCTTACAAAGTGGAGAACCTCACATTACCACAATTTATATTCCATTTGCTCACTTGTTACCCGCTGATCAGCTGGCTCTTCCTGTCCTCACAATTTACTAACCCACCCATCTTTGTATCATCAAGAACCTTGGATACTGAATACCATTTCTCTTCATCTACTGTAATTCATCAATAAACATACATAGAACATAGAAATCTACAGCACATTATAGGCCCTTTGGCCCAGAGTGTTGTGCCGACCGTGTAACCTACTCGAGAAACTGTCTAGAATTTCCCTAGCATGTAGCCCTCTATTTTTCTAAGCTCCATGTACCGATTCAAAAGGCTCTTAAAAGACCTTATTGCATCCGCTTCCACCACCACCGCTGTCAGTGCATTCCACACACTCACCACTCTCCATGTGAAAAACTTACCCCTGACATCCCCTCGGCACCTTAAAACTATGCCCCCCCTATGTTAGCCATTTCAGCCCCAGGAAAAAGCCTCTGGCTATCCACACGATCAATGCCCCTCATCACCTTATACACCTCTATCAGGTCATCTCTCATCCTCTGTCGCTCCAAGGAGAAAAGGCCAAATTCATTCAACATATTCTCATGAGGTACACCCTCCAATCCAGGCAACATCCATGTAAATCTCCTCTGCACCCCCTCTATAGTATCCACATCCTTCCAGTAGCGAGGTGACCAGAAATGAGCACAGTCCTCCAAGTGGGGTCTGACCAAGGTCTTATATAGCTGTAACATTACCTCATGGCTCTTGAACTCAATACCACAGTTGATGAATGCCAACACACCAAACACCTTCTTAACAACACTGTCAACCTGCACAGCAGCTTTCAGTATCCTATGGACACAGACCCCAAGATCTCTCAGATTCTCCACATTGCCAAGAGTCTTACCATTAACATTATGTTCTGTTTTCAAATTTGACCTACCAAAATGAAGCACTTCACACTTACACGGGTTGAAGTCCATCTGCCACTTCTCAGCCCAGTTCTGTATCCTATCGATGTCCCGCTGTAACCTCTGACAACCCTCCAGACTATCCACAACACCCCCAAACTTTGTGTCATATATATTATAACCAGTTGAGGCCCTGGTTTGACATGGTACCCCACTAATTAGTGATTGCCAAGCTGAAAACAAACCATTTACTATGACCTTAGTTAGTGACTTATCTATCTTGTCAATATATTACCGCTAATCCTGTGTACTCTTATATTTTGCAGTAATCATTTATGTGGCTTAGGCTTGTACTAATTCTGGACTTCGTGAAAATTCCACTGAGAAACACAGAAATGCTGATGACCAGGTGGGTGACCTGTCCCCACATTCTATTTTAAGCTTTCATGAAATCCAAATATGCCACATTTATTGATCATCCTTTATGCACTCTGTTAGGTCCTTAAGGCACTCAAGGATATTTATCGTTAAGGCATGCTGACTCAGCTTGATCTTCCCCCAGTTTTCCAAATGTCTTATCTCCTCAGTAATGTATCCCTGCATTTTATTTGTTTTTGTATTTTATGTCATGGTCTATTGTTCTTGCAGATTTCTTTTAAACACTGTTTTACTAAATAGTCTATTACCTAAATATGCATAGGCATTAATAGTTATCGTGGGACATTTTGGATATTTCTTCAAGAGTGTCGAAGTGATTTATTTATATATTTACAGGTCTAATAATGATTTTGGTGCATGATCTATACTTTGACTATTTGACTGTAATACAGAAGAAAATACAATTCCAAAATATAAAGGCTGGGGATCCTGGTGACAGAACTAATGTGCAATCGTTCACTCTCACACCGTACGCACAGTTTCTTGTCAATCTTTTCCTCAAGCTTGTTCTTTTTTTCTAGGAAATACTGTATATTTCTTCTGGTATTTCTTCCAGTGCAAAAAAAATCACACCCTAAACATTTCCAAATACATAATTTATTGAATTAATGTTTAAATTCCATACAGCTATGAACAGATGGCTGCATTTAAATTGACTACAATATTTAAACAGAGGAGACGCATTTGCATTGTGAGGAAGGTTATTGACAGTCTAAGAAAATGAAGAAGAAGTATTACTTTCATAACCGTTGTGGTAACATAACATTGGAAAATATAGCAATGTTTAAAGTGTGATGCAAGTACAAATGAATACTTTGGCCTACAATTGTGGACAGCAGCGAGCTGCTTTCTTTCTTCTTGATTGTGTGCACTTAATTTATTATCTCTTCTTAACCATTTCGACAGGACTGAGACTGACTTACTGCCATTCTAAATAGAGGCATAGGAACACGCCCTTCAGCCTATCTAGTCCTTGGCGAACTATTTAGACTGCCTAGTTGCATCAATCTGAACACGGACCATAGCCCTGCCATTCATGCACCTATCCAAACTAGTCCTAAATGCTGAAATCAGTCTCGCATGCTCTGGCTAAATCTATGGCTAACTGGGCCAGTGAGGGTCCTTTCAACTCCCACATGTGGAGGAGGAGCTGTTTGATAAGGACGGGACTGGGGTACATTTGTCAGGTTGTGCCTCACATTGTTTATGCTTCCAAGGAAGGGATTTGATAAATACAACATATCGCCCGATTGTTCCTCCTCTATTTTCAATAGTCAAGGACCAGAGATCCAACAAGGGAAATTATAGGATTATAGACTCATAGAGTAATACAACAGAGAAACAGGCCCTTCGGCCTGACTGGTCCATGCTAACCACAGACTCGTCCCTGTCTGTGTCAGTTTATACTCTAAAGCAGTTTTGACAGCATTGTTCAGCAGCTGCAACTTACTATTAAGGGCTAGGTGGAAGCCACACAGAAGGCTATTCCCACTGTCAGGAACTGACATGGAGAGGGAACTGACATGAGAGATTAACCACTCATAAAAATCTAAAACAATAAGCAGTAAGCTAAGCATTGACTCTTATTTTCTGTCACATAATTACAATGCTCCAAATATTTTTGACATTCAGAAACAAAACTATTACCAACATTTAAAATTAATAATCCAAAGAGTCTAAGAACTATGTTGTCCTTCAAGCATTTTTATATTTTTTCATTCGTTTAAAAAATCTTATGATTATTATGTAATACTTACTTCAGGAACAAACACCTCACAGCAATAACTGGTCAACCCTTCCTTTTATTAAAATGATTCCAGTGCAGAAGATCCAAGCAGTTTCTCCACTGTGAGTGGTGGGCAATTGCTGCATCCTTATTCTTCAATCCTGGACCGTTTGAAATATCTCATGTTGCAAAAAGACATCAAACCACTCAAGGCAGCTTCAAAACCAATGTGTCGATATGGAAATTCCACAATTACTCAGATTCGTACAGGAAAATGACAAAACAGCCCTGTAAAATCTTAGTAACTAAATTACAAGAGATTAACCATTCAATAAAAATCAAAAACATCAAGTTCCTTCCTTGGAACTGTAAAAAGTATGAGACAGTACTGAACAAACTATCCACACGCCACCAGCAATTAAAAAGGTAGACAAACTTCCCCCAGCTGCTGTCTGACTGACTGAATGCTTCTAGAATTTTCTACTTATATTTTAGCACCCGCTTGCTTGTTTTACGCTAACAATAAAAGTTATAAACGCAAACACAAGGAAATCTGTAGATGCTTGAATAAAAGTTATAATTTAGATTAAAAGTTAAAATATTGCATTCAGTTCTAATGATAAGGATTCCTTTGCATTAGCGAGATGATTAGTGCAGACTAGGCGATCATTTTGTGGAGCATTTTCACTCGGTCCACAACAAATACCTTGTGTTTCTGGTTGCATGAAACTTCGACTCCCCTTCCCAAACCAACTTCAGAATGAGAATTCTGCTTATTTACACTGACATATGCCGCCAAATTTGCTGTTTTGCAGCAGCAGTAAAGTGAAAAAAAAATTAAAATTACTATAAATTACAAACTAAACAAATTCTGCAAAAAGGCTAGTCTGTCCTGAGCCTTCTCCTCTTTCATAGTGAGGCCAAAGGAAAACTAGAAGGACAACTCTTTATACTCCACCCGGTAGCCTGGAACCCAATGCTAGAAACTTTCAAATTTTCATTTCTGTGTTCTTTTCTCATTCTTTGTCCACCTAGGTTCTCTCTCTCTCAGTTTTTCTATCCCTCATTGCTTAGATTCATCACCCTCCCCTACCTGATTCCATCCATTATCCCATCCTCCTATCATGGTTCCTTTGTCTGGTTCTACCTATCACATGTTAATCTCACTCGGTATGCTCCCACTGCTCCACCCCATTTCCATCTGTCTATTGGGTCTGTGTGTTTTCAGTCATCTAGTGAATAAAGCAGAGAGAAGTAAAATATATCAAAAGATGATATGATGAAGCTAATTCTGCCTGCTTTATCAGAATACTCCCCAGATTGTGTATTTAAAAACCTCCTGACTTAGATCAGTGCCAAGGCTCCATTCTTTCATGAAACTGCAAATCATTTATCCTTTCTGACAGTTCCTGTTCATAAGCTTGAGTTTGATCATCAGAAACGTTCTGGCAATATGAGGCAAAACACATGAAAATAGATGAAAACGATTACTTCAATTCCTCCTGAAAACTAAAATTCTTACAATGGAATTTAATGATTGAGAAGTTTACAGGATCATAATATACTGTAAATGTTAATCATGAACAAAGAAGACTATTAAATCTATCTCAGGCACAGAATACGATATTTATCACCCATATGTGTTCAACATCCTAATGTGGTCTATTCTGCTTCTGTCTCAATTGTTGAATAATGACTAAACTTTCGCTATTGAATCCACATAGGTGTCATGCAGAGAAGGGCTGAAGGGAAAAAAGTCTTCCACTGGACGAACCAATATGAAATGCTGATGCGGATTTTGCCAATTGTATATTTGAAAAACTAAAGTACAACTTTCAGTGCTGAAGATTTCTCTAATTTGTTCTGCTTTTGCTTTTCATCATATCTGTTGTGACAGCAAGTTAAGTATTTTTTCCCTGTAAGTACTAATGCTGTTTTCCTTAATTTGGTCATTTATTTTCAGGCATAAATTGCCAATTTTGACAAAAGTCCACTTTGCAATATCACAAATGCTTTGACAAGATTACCAATGAAAGTGATACAAGTGATGGTCCATTCTCTTTCTCCCATTTGAGATGATGGAATAATAATGAAATGCCTGATTAAACTACAAATAATACCTCATGCTGCAACTTTAAACTACTGAAGTAAAGCTTACAAAGTAATCAGTAGGACCTGACCCCTTGATCTCATTAATAAATTCAGGTGAACAATATATCTCAATCAGTTTGGGAGCATAATTGTATTATTGCTCAGTCTCTCAAATCCTCTCTGCCTTTCTACATCAAGAAGTTGCTTAAAACCAACTTTTTTGAGCAAGTATATGTCCCTTCTCCTGCCAGCAGCATTCTTGCTCCTATACCGTCTGTATCTTCAGCATTTTTACCTGGCATGTCCTTCCTTACTTTCCTTTCAGGCTTTCACTGGCATTTTTTTTCTTTGGATACTGGCATTTCTAGCTCAATTCCTGCTGCTAATCTCATTGGTATCTTTAATTATTGCTCCTTATTTCTGATGTATCCATGTTTAAATATCAGCCATTTTAACTCATCTTCTCTAGAATGAATCCATGGAGCCACTATTAATTTTTTACAAGTTCCTCAAGTTCGGTAAACACATTTAGTATTATTGATGAAAGAATGAAGTCATGTTGCTTCTGGCTACTTGCAAAAATTGGTGAATTGAAATTAACTCCTCATGGGACATAGACCAGCTGTTCACCTTGGTCCCACAGATGCTTCCTCAAGATTTGAGCTAATATTTAATGTGGCAAAACCCCCTAAGGTCAACAAACTGCTACATTTCATGGCTAAGTGAGCATATAATATGATAGTTATAAGTCAACACTTTTAGTGCAAAAAGTACAAGTTATAATTATAAAATAATGGCAAATAATTCTGATCAAATTTGATCATCACATCTGGAACTACTATTGCTATTTGAGAACTCCATGTGAAAACACATAATTGAGAAATTCTTCAATATCAGTTTGAGCTTCCAAGAGACTGGTGGTAAATAAGGCGTTGAGGGTATTGAATCTCCTGTTGTGCACACTGTCTATGACGCAGATGCACTAGAAATGAAATATAGAGACCTTAAGGTTCGTCACGTACATTCTCAATTCTATCAAATTATTTAAAAGGACCTTAATTGACCTCCTGTGAAGTTTCTCAAAGCAAAGTATATTTTGTAATGATAAGGCAGCTTCATTGTGAAGCAAAAATAAATTAAAATATAATATATTTAATGCCACACACCATTTCACATAGATACATAAATATCTCTGTTTACCTTCCATTCCAGTTATTTTGTGCCCACCACTATTTTTCATTTTTATTGCATTTCTATTACAATATTTTTTGTTGGTTATTCAGGTTATGCCTGTGAAGTCTCTATTTCACTGATTTGCAAATACCTCCTTGTTTCCATGTCATCTCATCAGCACTCCTCTCTTTCTCTTCTTCCATAAATGTATCTTTCTGTCTCTGGCCTGGAAATTACAATGCAACAGTAGTGATTGTGTCAGTATTGGAACGTGAATTGGAAAGAAGCTTGAAACTGTGGCCTACTTATAATTCCCAACAGCTGCCTATAGTATTGAAAAAGAAACTACCAGCAACACTCAGATAAAATGCACAGAATCAAAGTATTATTACTAATTCTCAAATAGTTGCTAGCTTCTGGGGTGGGGCGACCTGTACAAGAAGGACAGGTTTCACCTAAACTGGTGGGTAACCAGTATCCTGGCAGGGAGGTTTGTTAGTGTTACATCTCTCGTGTTTTAAATTCTGAACGGGAAACTGTTCAATTAAAACTGTTCAAAGTACATTTATTATCAAAGAATGTATAAATTAGGAGGGAGGAGAAGATGGCAGCGCGACACAGCTCGCAGTGGCCACTCCGGTGAATAATATCTGTTATCTGTCAAGTCGGGTGCTGTGTACAATCCTGATTTGATGGAGACAGATGTGAGAGTACGGAGGAACATCTGGTGAAACTTCTGAAATGCCTGTTTCGCTGCCGCTGCTACTGTGTGATCCAGAATCTTCGGAGGGGAAGGCCCTGAGTCCTCAGCTTTGCTTGTTGCTCAGCTGCTGGGGCGGGGTTGAAGTGCTCGGCAGAGATGGTGCTCGGTGCTCGGTGTTGGAGGGCTGGTCGGAGGCTCGAAGTTTTTGGATGGACTCAGAGTCGGCTGCAGTTGGGTGCTTCCAATGCATCGGCAAGTTTGCGGCATTTCCGTCTGCGTGAGATGATGGGGCTATCGGGATTTGAGACTTTTTTTTACCGTGCCCATGGTCTGCTCTTTATCAAATTATGGTATTGCTTTGCACTACTGTAACTATATGTTATAATTATGTGGTTTTGTCAGTTCAGTCTTGGTTTCTCCTGTGTTTCTGTGATATCTTTCTGGAGGAACATTGTACCATTTTTTTAATGCATGCATTTCTAATTGACAATAAATGAAGACTGAGTGTCCTCATAATCTAATCTAAAAAAAATTATACACCTTGTAAGCAAACAAAGGTTGTAGAATTTATACATTCTTTGATGATAAATATACTTTGAATCTTCGGTTAGTAAATGTTGGAAAAGCTCCTGGAGGCTTATTCCATGTCAACTTGGAATTTGGAGTGATGTCAAGTTGAACAACACTTGACCATTTCAGTATGGGTTATGATGATAATTCGTTCCTCTGGTTCTTCTCATACAAGTCCTGCTCCCTTTGTATCAGTCTGAACCTCATCACACAACAAAGGACTAGAAACAGTTGACACTACAATGGTTGCGGTATCAGTGTCCTTGACTCATCCATGGCATAAGGTATATATAGAAGGTCTCAAGGCTCCAGAGCATCTGGAATGGAATTGCTTGGGGCACATAATAACTGATGGAAACAACAGGAATTCTGCAGATGCTGGAAATTCAAGCAACACACATCAAAGTTGCTGGTGAACGCAGCAGGCCAGGCAGCATCTCTAGGAAGAGGTACAGTCGACGTTTCAGGCTGAGACCCTTCGTTAGGACTAACTGAAGGAAGAGTTAGTAAGAGATTCTCTCTTATACTTTGATCACTATGAGGCCACTCAATAGGACTATTTCAACATCAATCATTTCCTAATGTGTGAAGAAAGTGCAGTTTTTGTACTTAACTAATCATCTGATGCTTCATCTTATTTCAACTCTTCCGTCTCCCACTGTATTTCCAGAATATGCGGTGATGAACGCAGCTTCTCTCTTCCATTAAGTCTGCCTTGGCTTGGGTATTACAGTGATTGCCTTGCCTTAGCCCTCCCCTCTTGATACTGATGTTACCTTTAACCTCCGGATGCAAGCTGGAGGTTGTCGCCCAGCTCACTAAGGGGGCAACCGCTCCTTCATCCTCGTCATCATCGATGGCCTGAAAAATAAATCTGCGAGCATCATCGTCTCCTTCTAGAGCATTCCACTGACAATGTGACTTACGGACCTCAGCTATTAGAGGACATTGACTATCTCCAAGTGGTTTCAGTTAGTTAATATGATACCAACCTAACTTATTAGCAGCTGTCCGGATTTGATATCCTGATGGACTAGCTCTGTCAAATGGTCCTACAAATCTCAAAGATATAAAAGGACCCAGTTGATGTACAGAGATCATAATCTTCTGTCTTATTTCCAACTCCCTAGGTTTTATTCACACATCAAAATAAGCTTTACCTTGCTGATTCTTCCATCCCATATTATGGACTGTGACATAATGGGCATCCTTCATAGTGACAATTAATTGCTGTACGCATATGTCCTTTACAAAACCATCATACTCAGGCTTTGATAAATCTAGCCCAACCAAGAATTCTATCTCTGTCATTTCTCTCCGGATCATCAACTTAAAAGGTGTAAGTCCAGCAATTAAGCTTCAGTGTTACAGGTTATCATAAGGACGTAGGTTAAGACAGTGACCTATGTGGTCCTGTGCTGTTAAGCATTTCAGTTGACTCTACAGCTTTAAAGTCCTGTTCATCTGTTCAATAATTCCTCTGGGTTGGGGTCAATAAGTGACACGGAACCTCTGTTTTACCAAAACTGATAATCAGATTTTGCATCACCTGTGCGATGAAATAAGGAACTTGATCTGACTCTAGACTCTTTGGTGATCCCCAATGGGTGAAAGCTCCCTCGAACAAAATCCTGGCTATAACCTTAACAGAGTTATTTCTAGTTGGGAAAGCTTCTATCCACAGGGTGTGTGCGTCTTAAAACTGCCTTTCTATCCAACTTATCTGGGTTTTACTGGACACAGATCAAACAATTCTGGCCGTATCCTTGACCATTCTCTCTCATAGGTGGCGCTGCTGAGCACAATGACGACATACCCAGACAGACACCCCATCTCTCTTTATTCTGCCACTGCACGCCTTGCTCTTTTATAGGGGCCATTTTAGAACCCTGTTTCCCCTTATCCTTCTTAGTGCCTTTCTCCCTTACTTCCTTTTCCCATATTCATACCATCCTTCTGAGAACCCGTGCTTCAGTGTGTGTGGGATCCATGGGATCAAATTTATCACACACTTGTGTACTCTTCTCAGTACTTACTGTATGATACCAGGGTCCTCAGCTAGTTACTACGTTGAGTCAAATTCCACCTATGGGATCACAAATATGTCATAAATGCAGTGGGGTGCTCGCCTTTTTGCTGTCTACACTTACACAAATCCTCCAGCAGGTCACTTTGATTAAACCCTGCAGCTACTAATATCGCCTCCTGTAAATCACCCAGTGTCCTCTGGACTTGTGCCTGTTCCTCCGGCAGGGCTGACTGTAACACTGAGGTCAGACACAGAAGGGTTAACTTCTTCTCCTCTGCTTCATCTAAGCCATGAATTATCCTATGCTGCAGAATGCGCCAGAAACGTTCAAGGGTCGACTCCCAGCCCATACTTTTATATATTTGTACCTCTAGAACAAAATTGGACCATGTCAAAGGGGAGAGAATACTGTGTCACAACTGATCCTCCTGGATCTGGTGTCTCCAGAATTCTCTTTCTTTTTTTTAAAATCTTTTTATTGAGTAAGTATACAAAAAAGGTAAGCCATATAAACATTAATACAATGTTAAAGTATAATAAAATTCCAAAAGATAACAATACCAAAAAGAAAATACTACAAACAATGTAATTTAAGCATAAGAAACCAAGATAACATAATAGTATACTAGATTTTATATATATCAATGGAAAAAAAGAAAAAAAAACCCCAAAAAAAACCCCACCGTGCAACTAACTAAAAGCAAGGCAAAGCAATGGGCTAACTTGAAACCAAACAGAGTTAAACTTAAAATCACGTCCTCAATCCCGACCTCCATTAAAACAGTGAAAAAAAAACAAGAAGGGTAAATATTACATTAAATGAAAATATCGAATAAAAGGTCCCCAAATCTGTTCAAATTTAAATGAAGAATCATAAAGGTTACTTCTAATTTTCTCCAGATTCAAACATAAAATCGTCTGAGAAAACCAAAAAAAGGTAGTTGGAGCATTAAGCTCTTTCCAATGTTGTAAAATACATCTTTTCGCCATTAAAGTAAGAAATGCAATCATTCTACGGGCTGAAGGGGAAAGATTACTAGAAATTTTAGGTAGTCCAAAGATAGCAGTAATAGGGTGAGGAGAGATATCTATATTTAATACCTTAGAAATAATATTGAAAATATCTCTCCAAAAAGTTTCCAAAGTAGGGCAAGACCAAAACATATGAGTTAAAGAGGCTATCTGCCCCGAACATCTATCACAGAAAGGATTAATATGCGAGTAAAAACGCGCTAACTTATCTTTGGACATATGTGCTCTATGAACCACTTTAAATTGAATTAGGGAATGTTTAGCACAAATAGAGGAAGTATTAACTAATTGTAAAATCTGCCCCCAATCATCCACAGAAATGGTAAGCCCCAATTCCTGTTCCCAATCTACCCTAATCTTATCAAATGGAGCTTTCCTAAGTTTCATAATAATATTATAAATCATAGCCGATGCACCTTTCTGACATGGATTAAGGTTAATTATCGAATCTAAAATATATATAGGAGGAAGCATTGGAAAGGAAGAAAGTATAGTACTTAGGAAATTTCTAACTTGTAAATATCTAAAAAAATGTATTCTTGATAAGTTATATTTATTAGATAATTGTTCAAAAGACATAAGGGAACCATCTAAAAATAAATCCAAAAACCGTAAAATACCCCTAGTCTTCCAAGTTTGAAAAGCGCGATCCGTAAAAGAGGGAGGAAAAAATATGTTACCTAAAATAGGAATCGCTAACCCGAATTGATTAAGATCAAAAAATTTTCTGAATTGAAACCAAATACGCAAAGCATATTTAACGATCGGGTTAGAGACCTGCTTAAGGCGTTTCAAATCAAAAGGAAGAGATGAACCTAAAATAGAACCAAGTGTATAACCCTGAACAGATTGTAATTCCAATGCTACCCATTTAGGAATGGATAGTATGTCCCGGTCAAGTAACCAAAATTTCATATGTCGAATATTAATAGCCCAATAATAAAATCTAAAGTTAGGTAATGCTAAACCTCCATCTCTCTTAGCTTTCTGTAAATGTATTTTACCCAGTCTCGGATTCTTATTCTGCCAAATAAATGAAGAAATTTTAGAGTCGACTTTATCAAAAAAAGATTTAGGAACGAAAATTGGTAATGCCTGAAACACATATAAAAATTTTGGCAAAAAAAACATCTTAACTGCATTAATACGACCAATCAAAGTTAAATATAAGGGAAACCATTTAGATGAAAGTTGAGTAATATGGTCTATTAATGGTAAAAAGTTAGTCTTAAATAAATCTTTATGTTTACAAGTAATTTTAATCCCAAGATATGAAAGGTAATTATTAATCAATTTAAATGGAAATTTATAATATAAGGGAAGATGTTTATTAATCGGAAAAAGTTCACTCTTACTAAGATTTAATTTATAACCTGAGAAAAGACCAAATTGTGCTAATAACTCTAAAACAGCAGGAATAGATCTCTCAGGATTAGAAATATATAAAAGTAAATCATCAGCATAGAGTGATAATTTATGGGACTTTAATCCCCGAGTTATCCCAGTAATATTTGAAGATTCTCGAATAGCAATTGCAAGAGGTTCTAATGCAATATCAAATAATAGGGGACTAAGAGGACAGCCTTGTCGAGTACCACGAAAGAGAGGAAAAAAAGGTGAGTTTAAAGAGTTAGTACGAACCGAGGCTACAGGGGAGTGATATAACAGTTTAATCCAGGATATAAATTTCAAGCTAAAATTAAACATTTCAAGCACCTTAAATAAATAAGGCCATTCTACTCTATCAAAAGCTTTCTCGGCATCTAAAGAAATAACACACTCAGGAACATTTTGTGAGGGAGTATAAACGATATTTAACAATGTACGAATATTATAAAAAGAGTAACGACCTTTAATAAAACCCGTTTGGTCTTCCGAAATAATAGAAGGAAGTACTTTTTCTAGTCTATTTGCTAATAACTTAGAAAAAACTTTAGAATCAACATTTAATAAAGATATTGGTCTATAAGATGCACATTGAGCAGGGTCTTTATCCTTCTTTAGTATTAAAGAAATTGATGCTCTATTAAAAGATTCCGGAAGTTTACCAAGTTTCAAAGAAGCCTCAAAAACTTTATAGAGCCAAGGAATCAATAAAGAAGCAAAACATTTATAAAATTCAACGGTAAACCCATCAGGGCCAGGAGCTTTCCCCAGATTCATAGAAAAAATAACATTCTTAATCTCATCCATTGTAATGGAAGTATCTAATAAAGAAGACATATCCTGTGAAATCTGAGGGAAGTCTAACTTATCTAAAAAATCATTCATATATTTAGAATCTCGAGGAGACTCTGATTGATATAAAGAAGGATAAAAATCACAAAAGGTTTGATTAATCCCCACATGATCCAATATCAATCGATCATTTTGGTTATAAATCTGATTGATTTGAGATTTAACATAATTAGATTTCAATTGATTAGCCAGCAGCTTGCCAATTTTATCACTGTGAACATAAAAATCACTTCTTGTTTTCTTTAATTGGTTTACAATCGAGGACGAGAGTAGTAAACTGTGTTCCATTTGAAGTTCAGTTCTTTGTTTGTATAGCTCCTCAGAAGGAGCCATAACATATTTCTTATCAATTTCTTTAATCTTGTCCACAATTGCCATCTCCTCCTGCTTCTGTTTCTTCCTCAAAGCAACGGAATACGAAATAATCTGACCCCGAATATAGGCTTTAAAAGTGTCCCAAAGAGTGTTAACCGAAATATCTTCTGTATGGTTAATTGTAAAAAAAAGCTCAATCTGTTCATTCATAAAATTAACAAAGTCCGAGTCCTGAAGCAACAGCGAATTAAAACGCCATTGTCTATTGTTTGGTATATTGGCCATAATTTTAATAGAAAGCTTAAGTGGAGCATGATCCGAAATGGTTATAGAATCATAATCACATTTAATCACTGAAGGAATGAGACGAGAATCAATAAAAAAATAATCAATTCTTGAATAGGAATGATGAACATGTGAAAAAAAGGAAAAATCTTTTTCCTGAGGATGCAGAAAACGCCAAATGTCCGTCGACCCAGAATCAGAAAGGAAAAAATTAATCAAATTTGCAGATTTATTAGGTAAAGTCCGTAAAGGAGCCGAACGGTCCAAAGCTGGAGATAAACAGGTATTAAGATCTCCGCCCCAAATCAATGAAAACTCATTCAAATTCGGAAACTGATCAAACAATGATTTATAAAATTCCGGACAATCCATATTAGGAGCATAAACATTAACCAAAACTACTTTTTTATTAAATAGTAAACCACTAACCAATAAAAATCTACCATTCGGATCAGAGATAATATCCTGTTGTATAAAAGTAACTGAGGAATCTATAAAAATAGAGACGCCTCGAATCTTAGCATTGGAGTTCGAATGAAATTGTTGTCCCTTCCAGAATTTGAAAAAACGTAGTCTGTCCCCCCTCCGTACATGGGTCTCTTGTAAAAATAAAATTTGTGCTTTAAGTCTCCGGAACACTTTAAAAACTTTTTTTCTTTTAATAGGATGATTAAGACCATTAGTATTCCAGGAGACAAAATTAATAATAGACTCCATAAATCCTAAAGTCAACCCACAACAAGGAGGATTGACAATAGGCGCGACCCACAAACCCGGAGAGGAAACAGAACATACAAAAGATACCGGGGAAAAGGACGCAACCAGTACTTCAATAATGTATATAGCCCAAAGAAAAACAAACTAAAACGTGAAGCCCCTCCCACCACCCCCCACCCCAAGACCCCAAGGCAAAATCTAAAGCAGACCCGCCAGAAAGAAGCAAGCACTAAAACTACCCCCATGACTTCCGGTATACGCTCCCTAAAAAAAAGGTATAAATATGAAAAGGATCAGCTAATTGTAAAACAGTAAAAAAAAAGTAAAAAAAAGTTAGCTCAATTAGAATACACACAGAACAGAACAAAAGCCGGAAAATATATATTAAAAAAAACCACAATAAACCTCAAACTCATGAATAGACACAGCAACAAAAAAAAATAGGATTATTAACATAAAGTGATTATAAAAAGCAAAACAGAATAAAATTTAAAAAAAAACTACAAAATTTAAGGCCGCACAGGAAATACGTAAGATGACAAAAGGGAAGTAACCACCCAGAATCCCCTGGGAAAAGAAAGAAATGACGCAGTTAAAAAGAAAGTTTAGCAGCCATATTAAGAAATCAAAAGTAAACTTTTCTGCCCAAATAGGGCACAGAAAAGTTAAAACCAACCAATTCACAGCCTCCGATCAACGGAGAAAATTAAAAAAAAGGCAATTAAGATGTTGAAGATGAAAGTTGATCCAGATAACTCTGGGCATCCGATGGAGAATCAAAAAAACGAAGGGCTCCATCTAACATGCGAATCCTTAGACGTGCAGGGTACAGCAGCGCTGGTCTTAAATCCATCTTATAGAATTCCGACATCACGGATCTGTAACGGACCTGTTGGTCCCAGATTGGTTTACTGAAATCTTCCACGAATCGGAACTTAAGATCCGAAAAATCAATGAAACCTTTAGATCGAGCGAATCGAAACAGTCTCTCCTTGTCTTGAAAGTAATGAAAACGTAAGATAACATGCCTAGCTCTATCTGACCTAGACGAGTATGATGGGATTCTGTGAACACGATCCAGTAGCGGTGGTTGGTCAGGAAATACAGTAGGGAATGCATCTTTTAAAAGTTGAGAGAAATATTTCATGGGGTTGTTAGCTTCAACGGCTTCCCTCACGCCAATCATTCGTAAATTCTGCCGTCGCATTCTAGATTCCAAGTCAGAGTTTTTAAAAGTCAAAAAGTCAAGTTTCTTCTTCATTACATTAATTGTTTCTTCGATTTTCCCCATCTTAAGCTCACTTTGTTGCGCGAATTTTTGAAGATCAGATATAGCCGACTGATGTTCCGCAATACATGTTTGCATCTTATCAATTAAATCGGCAATTTTCTGGAAATTAGTTGAGATTTCCGTATGAATCAGGTCTTTAACAAAGCCTGCAATTTCCGTACGAATCATCTCCCTAACAGAGGTTGAAATTTCCCTCTGAATTAACTCCGATATCGCTTTCAAAGTCACCGGTGATTCAGTCGGAGGGAGATCCGTAGCTTTCGGTTTAACCGGAGGTTTACCATCCTTGCCGTTTTTCCCGTTCTTAGACATAGCAGATCTAAGTATCATCCAATTGTCAGAGAATTCAGTTTAATTCAAAGTATTGTAAAAATTGATGCCTTAATGGTTAATTAAAGTATAGCTGACCATAGAGAAAAAAAACTCAGAGGTAATGGAGCGAGTCAAGAACGCGACTTCACTCCATGAGCGCTACCGGAAGTCCCCCTTCTCTTTGCTACTACAGGCGCCATTGGGAAGGACATACAGATAGTTGCCTCCCTGCCTTTCGTCCGGAAAAGTACAGAGGTAGGTGGGCCACTTCTCCAATGATCCTCATTATTATGTCGAGAAGCCTCATCCAAATCTCCCTGATCTATATCACCATCATCATCTGACCACACCCCAAATGCACATATCACTCCTCTCTAAGATGAGAGTTTTTGATGTGTTTTAAACACTTGTTGTGATCAGTGCTGCCTTTCTTCTCAGCTGCCAATTTCTACGTGACATTCATAGTAGTCCATAAATTCTGACACTGACTTTTCCATTTCTCTACTTCCATATTTGCCTTTTTACACTCCTCTTCACTTTTCTCCTTTTCTCTTGTCACGTGTTCACATGGAGATTAAAACTGATTCATGTGCATCAAATTCACCTGACCCTGCTCCCTCAGCATTTAATTTTCTTTTCTTTCTCTCTCCCTAACTTGTCTCTACATGTGCACAATTCTTCTACTTTTTTCTCGTCACTTCAGTTATGTTTTCCAGCAAATATTCCCTTGTAACAGCTTTTTAAGATCCCTTGTAATATCTTTTCATTAACTGCTTTCTACAATCACAAACAAGTGAAAATTTGCAGATGCTGGAAATCGAAGCAACACACACAAAATGATGGAGGAACTCAGCAGGCCAGGCAACATCTATAGAAAAGAGTACAATTGACATTTCCAGCTAAGACCCTTCATCAGGACTGAAGAAAAATAAAGATGAGGAGTCAGATTAAGAAGGTGGCAGGAGGAGAGGAAGAAACACAAGGTGATAGGTGAAACCAGGAAGGGAGGGAAGGGTGAAGTAAAGAGCTGTGAAATTGATTGGTCAAAGAGATACAGGGCTAGAGAAGGCGGAATCTGATAGGAGAGGACAGAAGACCATAGAAGAAAGAGGAAGGGGAGGAGCACCAGAGGGAAGTGATGGGCAGGTAAAGAGATAAGATGAGAGAGGGAATTGGGAATGGGGAATGGTGAGGGGTTGGTGCATTGCCAGAAGTTCGAGAAATTGACATTCATGCCATCAGGTTGGAGGCTACCCTGATGGAATATAAGGTGCTGCTCTTCCAACCAGAGTGAGGCCTCATTGCGACAGTACAGGAAGCCATCGACTGACGTCAAAATGGGAATGGGAACGGGCCACTGGGAAATCCTGCTTATTCATGCAGGTAGAGCATAGGTGCTCAGCGAAGCAATCTTAGAAGATTAAGATGCATGGGATCAATTGTGAATTGGTCATTTGGATTCAGAACTGGCTTGCCCATGGAAGACAGAGGGTGGTATTCAAAGGGACTTACTCCAGCTGGAGAACTGTGATTAGTGGTATTTTGCAGGGATATGTACTGGAATCTCTGCATTTTGTTCAGATGATTAAAAGATTGGTGCTGTTGTGAATAGCATAGCTGACTGACAAATAATAGAGTGGGATATAAATCAGTTGCAGATATGGACAAAGAAATGGCAGTTAGATTTTAACCCAGGTAAATGTGAAGTGTTTCGCCTTTGTAGTCCAAATGTAAAGAGCCAGTCCACTGCTAAGGGCCAAAACAGTGCCAAAAGCAGAGGGATCATGAAAGTGGCAATGCAGGTCGATAGGGCGGTGAAGAAGGCATATAGCATGCCTACCTTTATTAGTTGAGGCACTGAGTTCAAAAAATCAGAAAGTTATGTTACAGCTTTATAAAAGACTAGTTAGGCTACATCTGTAGTATTTGCATATAGTTCTGGTCACCCCATTATAGGAAGGATGTCAAAGCTTTGGAGAGGGTGCAGAAGAGGCTTACCAGGGTGCTGCCTGGATTAGAGCACGTGTTATACCAAGAGGTTGGGCAAACTTGTTGTTTTCTCTGAAGCATCAGCGTCTGAAGGGAGATCTGGTAGAGGTTTATAAGTTTATGAGGGGCAGAGATAGAGAGTATCTTTTTTCCAGAATTGAAATGCCCAATGCATTTCAGGTGAGAGGGGCTAATTTTAAGGGTGATGTGCGAAGCAAATTTGTTACACGGGGAGTGATGGATAGCTAGAATACACTGCCTGGGGTAAAGGTAGAGGCAGATACATTAAGGACTTTTAACAGATGTTTAGATAGGCACATGAATGTGAGGAAAATGGAAGGGTGGGACATTGTGTCGGCATAAGGGATTAACTTAGTTGGCCACTTGATTATTAATTGGTTCATTGTGGCTGAAGAGCCTGTTCCTGTCCTGTATTTGTTCCATGTTCTATATTCTATGACATAGGGAGTTTGAATTGATATTATATTCTTTCCACTCAGATAACATGAGTTTTAGGAGTGAAACTGTGACCTGTAACCACAGAGAATTTTTCAGTTTTCTTCTCCTGACATCTGTTGCGAAGTAACTGCCACACGGGTTATCCACTTATTGTGATAATTCCACTAAAACAATCAAGGTAAAATCTTCTTGGCACATTTAGCTGATCCCATCAAGAGCAGTTGTTTAAGCAGAACTCAAAACGAGTTTTAATATGGAAATAGACAATATATGTGTAAAAGGAAACTAAGAATTTGGGAGGAAAGAGCAATGGAATTGAAGTGATTAATGATTCTATGTACTGTAAACCCTTATTGTTATCCAGCCATCTTCATTCCACTTCTGACCACTTGCTGTTGGAACTTTTGATCAATGCTTTCGTCTCCAGCAATGCCAATGCCACCACTCATTTCAGAGATTATTTTTCTTTAATGGAGGATTCCTTATCACTGTGCTTAACAAGGCCCTTATCTATTCTACGTTCACACAATTCAGGTTCTGTTACTTTAGTCCTCCATCACCTCCCAGAACTACAAGGTTGCCCTATTCCTTAATTCCCAAAATCCACGCCAGGTACATCCTCCACTAATTGTGCTACCTTCATCATACTGACACCACAAACACACCCTCTCTGCTCTTCTTTTTCAGTATTCCCTCGAAGCTGCATGTTATGATTTAATATTTCTGGAACATTTGAATAGTCTTGTAAATACATCGTTTGATGAAGCATTCTTGTTCTTTTCAATAATCATTACAGGTTATATGTATAAATACATGAATTGCATATGTCATCACACCACCACATGGCACGTACACACACTGGTTAAAGAAGACACTAAGTTAGACCTGCATTTCGGACTCCCATGTCTTCCTGTGAATCAGTTTAATGCTTTGAAGTTACAAAACATTACATTGCTCTCTTACTGAGATATTCTGGTTCATTTTCCATTATCCTGTGCACCGAAGACCACTCCCATAAGTGCATGAGAAACAAAATCTTGCATTCTCCCACAACTCATAGTCTGTGTTCCCATGCATTCTTGCCAGTTGAGGCAGTGCTTCATGTGTTTGTTTTTGCAATTATTTAACGCACTGCAAATTGGTAAATGGGTTCAGTGTTTTCACGTGCACCCACACACAGTGAAATACTGTGGTTTGTACACCATGCATACAGATCTTTATATCACACCACTGAGGTCGTACAAAGAGAAAATCAATAACAGAATGCTAAGTATTTTTCTCCACGCATCTGTGTAAATGCAGATATCCATCATGATATGAACCAGAATGCGAAACGCAGAACAGTGTGTGGAGGGAGTTATGAATAAAAGCTGGAAACACTTTGAGAAGAGTCCCTGCATCATCCAGCAGCACTTTGCTGATACCACTGTGCTGAAGAATACCTTATCCTGGATAAGGAGATGAGAGGTCTAGGGCAGGAACTCTGGCTTCCTATTTAATGTGGCTGCAGGGCTTCATGGTACCCATTCAATTGTTATGTTTGACGTATAGGCCATTAACAGTGCTGCTTTCTTTTAAGGATTGCCTGACCTCCTGACTATTTCCAGTGCTTTCTGCTCCATTTTTATTTTCAAGAACTAGAACGGATTGGAAACTTAATAGGTTGATTGGCCTCTTTATGTGCCTTTAATGCTCTAAACCCAAAACATTACAATTGTTCAATAATGTGGGACAGATTCTTAAAAACTGTTAACTGCCCATCTACATGACCCCTTATCATCAAATCGTTTCAAAAAAGCTAAATCTAAGAGAGCAGTAACTTTTTGTGAGGATAATCTAATCACGTCAAGTCAGAAGCATTTTTTGGTTAAGAATCTTCCTCCAGTAGATCTTAAATTAAATGGACCTTATATATATAAATCTCATCACATAGAAATATGGAACAGTTAAAGCTCTTTTTGTGTTGAAATTATTATTTTTAAGGAAAATATTGTTTATTGGAAATGTACAAGCTAACAGTTAGAGGTCAGATGGGGCACGTATCTGGCTCACAGCAAACAAAGTCAATTCACTCAGAAAACAGAGTCTGTTCAAGAGTCAAGGAAACACAATTTTATGAAAGAAAGTAAAATAACTTCTCCCAGTATATTTAGGGCAATCTTAGCACAGTGAATAAATTAGTTGCATACAAATGATGTGCATAAAATAATTTTCAGCAATAACCATCTCCAGGTTTGACTGACAGAGAAATTTTCCAGTCTTCCCCACGATGTCTGTAAATAATGTTAGTCTGACATGCAGTCTTTAAAAATAACAGATATTTACTTACAGAGTTTAGTGAGAAGAATATACTTGTTTTTCATTACAGGCGATATTTCAGCACAGTGTGATGTTTCACAATGGTAATCAGCAATCATTTTTTCATTGCTGCCACTGCAGAAAAGAAATTCTGTAAATATAAGACATTAAGACCATAAGACATAGGAGTAGAATTAGGCATTTTGGCTCATCAAGTCTGCTCTATCATTCACTCATGGCTGATCTTTTTCTCCCCTCTTCAGCTCCACTCCCCGGCCTTCTGCCCGTAACCTTTGATGCCATGTCCAGTCGAGAACCTATCAAGCTCTACCTTAAAATACATCCAACAACCAGGCCTCTACAGCTGGTTATGGTAACAAATTCCACACATTCTCAGCACTCTGGCTAAAGAAATTTCTCTGCTTCTCTATTTTTAATGGATGCCCCTCTATCCTGAGGCTGTGCCCTCTTGTCCTAGACTCCCCCATCATGGGAAACATCCTTTCCACATCTACTCTGTCTCAATGAGATCTCCTCCCCCCATCCTTCTGAATACAGGGCGAGAGCCATCAAATGCTCCTTATCTGATAACCCTTTCATTTCTGTAATCATCCTTGTGAACCTCCTCTGAAACCTCTGCAAAGCCAGCACAACTTTTCTCAGATAACGAACCCAAAGCTATTTATAATACTCAAGGTGAGGGCTCACCGTTGCCTGAAAAAGCCTCAGCATCACATCCCTGCTCTTATATTCTATACCTCTTAAAATTATTGCTAACATTGCATTTGTCTTCCTCACCACCAACTCAACCTGCAAGTTAACCTTTAGTGTGTTCTGCACAAGGACTTCCAAGTCCCTTTGTTTTTCATATTTTTGGATATTTCCACATTTAAAAAATATTCTGCACATTTATTTCTTCCACCAAAGTGCATTTTCGAACATCGTATTTCATTTGCCACTTCCTTGCCCATTTACCTTATCTGCGAACTTCCTCAACACTACCACCAATCTTCATATCAACTGCAACCTGGCAACAAAGCCATCTATACCATCATCTAAATTATTGATTTGCAGCATAAAAAGAACTGGTCCTAACTCTGACCCTTGCAGAACACCACTAGTTACTGGCAGCCAACCAGAAAAGGATCCTTTTATTCCCACTCACTGCCTCCAATGAATCAGTCAATGCTCTAACCATGCTAGCAAATTTCCTGTAATACCATGGGCTCTTAAATTGGTAAGCAGCTTCATGTGTGGCACCTTGTTAAAGGCCTTCTGAAAATCCAAATATACAACATCCATTGCATCTCCTTTATCTATCCTACTTGTAATCTCCTCTAAAAATTCCTACAGGATTGTCAGGCAAGATTTTTCCTTAAGGAAACCATGCTGATTTTGTCCTATCTTGTCCTGTATCACCAAATACTCCATAACCTCATCCTTAATAATTGACTCCAGCATCTTCCCAACAACTGAGGTCAGGCTAACTGGCCTATAGTTTCCTTTCTGCTGCCTTCCTCCTTTCTTAAAGTGTGGAGTGACATTTGCAATTTTCCATTTCGCCAAAACCATTACTAATGCCTCTACAATCTCTACAGCTACCTCTTTCAGAACCCTCGGGTGCAGTTCATCTGGTCCAGGTGACTTATGTACTTTTATGTCTTTTTGAGCACCTTCTCCCTTGTAATAGTATCCACGATCACTCCTCTTCCTTCACTCCCTTCAACACCTGGTACACCGCTAGTGTCTTTCTTAGCTAAAGGAGGGATTGGACAGGCTCAAGATTGTTTTCTCTGGAACATCAGAGGCTGAGGGGTGAACTGATAGAAGTCTATAAAGTTATGAGAAGCATCAGTAGTGTAGGTAGTCAGAGTCTTTATCCCAGTGTGGAAATGTCAAATACCAGAGAGTATAGATTTAATGTGAGAGGAGGAAAAGTGAGATCTATAAGGCAGAGAAAGTGATGGAATTAGATAGGATAACAATGTTTAAGAGGCATTTTAGACAGGCACATGAGCAGGCATGGAATGTGGAGACATATGCTACTTGCAGACAGATGGGATTAGTTAACATTGATCTGGTCAACACGGACACTGTGGGCTGAAGAGCATGTTTCCGTGCAGTATTGTTATATGTTCTATGTTCAATATGCTGTCGGGAACAGTATCATTGCTTCCTTTCCAAGCTCAAAATTGCAAAATTGTTTCTTCGAGAAACCAATTTTACTGAATGACGTCAGAATATTTTTAACAGCCTTTACTTTTCCACCTAAGCAACAAGGTGATACATCAAATATTGAAAATTTGCTTTTCTTTGAATAATACAGGATATATTTTCAAAAGAGACGCAGAAGTGCTCAGCCAATTTTGCAAAATAAGCCATGGATACTCAACCATCATTGTGTTTCCATCCAGAAAGCTATATAACAACAGGACCCTCTCTGAAATATCACTGCTCAGACCAATCTGCAAAATCCTTCTTTTTTCCATAATGTTGCATCCTTATTAAATGATTTGTGTTTGCTCAATGTCAGCCTTGAATTGACTGATTCAGCATCAGATGTTAAAATGTTTTTGAATTTTGTTACCATTAGTATCAGAAACATCGTCAGTGAGTGTTCTTTATAAGGATTTACAGCGCCTTCCAATTTGATCAATCTTTTAGGCAAGGAAATGCACTATCCTTACCTAACCTGGTTGTATATCACCCAAGATCTACCAAATCTGGTGAATCTTAACTGCATCCTCAGTTCAGGGGTAATTATGGATAGACAATGTTCCCTCTACATTGTAATGACCAGTGTGTGCAAAAGTCTTGTGCTGTGTAAATTTTTGCCCAGTGACAACAACGTGTGCACACTGAATTTTTAAGTGGAAGTAAACCAGAAACCATTATAAGGCTAATAAGCCATTCCGCTTTAAATGAACTAGCAGTTCATTCCCTTTGTTTCTTCGGAATTTGACATAGTGAATCAATTTTTTTTCAATAAAAATAGTATAATTAAGGCAGTTGTAAAATCTGCAGACAAATCATCTCAAACTCCACATTGTCAACACAGTCCACATCAGAAACCAAACAATGAAATGCGATTGTGTACAATCGTGAAATATACTTACCATGCCAACGAGGTAGAGGGTGACAATCTCGGGATTGCTACCTGTGCCACGTGCTAGTGAGGGCAAGAGTAGTCGGATCAGGCAGATGAATGCGTGGCTGAGAGACTGGTGTAGGGGGCAGGGCTTCAGATTCTTGGATAATTGGGATCTCTTCTGGGGGAAGTATGACCTGTTCAAAAAGGACAGGTTACACCTGAACCCGAAGGGGACCAATATCCTGGCGGGAAAGTTTAATAGAGCTGTTAGGGAGGGATTAAACTAATTTGGCAGGGGGATGGGAACCGGAATGATAGAGCAGAGGAAGGGGAAAACAGAAATAAATCTAAGATAGTGAGCAGTAAAGATGTCAGGAAAGACAGGCAGGTGATGGGGCAAATGTGTAGCCATCGGGATGAGTTGCAGTGCAATAAAGTTGCAGTGAAATCAAAGCAAAAAGTATCAAATACTGGTCTTAAGGTGTTGTACTTAAATGCACGCAGCATAAGAAATAAGGTGGATGATCTTGTTGTACAGCTACAGATTGGCAGGTATGATATTGTGGCCATCACTGAGACCTGGCTAAAGGATGCATGTCTCTGGGAGCTGAACGTCCAAGGATACACGGTGTATCGGAAGGATAGGAAGGTAGGCAGAGGGGGAGGCGTGGCTTTATTGGTAAGAAATGATATTAAATCATTAGGAAGAGGTGATATAGGATCGGAAGGTGCAGAATCTTTATGGGTTGAGCTAAGGAATAGCAGGGGTAAAAGGACCCTGATGGCAGTTATTTATAGGCCTCCAAACAGCTGCAGGGATGTGGACTACAAATTACAACTGGAAATAGAAAAGGCTTATCAGAAGGGCAGTGTTATGATAATTGTGGGGGATTTTAACATGCGAGTAGATTGGAAAAATCAGGTCGGCACTGGATCTCAAGAGAGAGAATTTGTAGAATGTCTGCGAGATGGCTTTTTAGAACAGCTTGTTGTTGAGCCCACTAGGGGATCGGCTGTACTGGATTGGGTATTGTGTAATGAACCGGAGGTGATTGGAGAGATTGAGGTGAAGGAACCCTTAGGAGGCAGTGATCATAACATGATTGAGTTCACTGTGAAATTAGAAAAAGAGAAGCTGAAATCTGATGTGTCGGTGTTTCAGTGGAGTAAAGGAAACTACAGTGGCATGAGAGAGGAACTGGCCAAAGTTGACTGGAAAGAGACACTGGCGGGAAAGACGGCAGAGCAGCAGTGGCTGGAGTTTATGTGAGAAATGAGGAATGTGTAAGACAGGTATATTCCAAAAAAGAAGAAATTTTCGAGTGGAAAAAGGATGCAACCGTGGTTGACAAGAGAAGTCAAAGCCAAAGTTAAAGCTAAGGAGAGGGCATACAAGGAAGCAAAAATTAGTGGGAAGACAGAGGATTGGGAAGTTTTTAGAACCTTACAAAGGAAACCAAGAAGGTCATTAAGAGAGAAAAGATTAACTATGAAAGGAAACTAGCAAATAATATCGAAGAGGATACTAAAAGCTTTTTCAAGTATATAAAGAGTAAAAGACAGGTGAGAGTAGATATAGGAGTGACAGAAAATGATACTGGAGAAATTGTAATGGGAGATGAGGAGATGGCAGAGGAACTGAACAAGTATTTTGCATCAGTCTTCACTGAGGAAGACAGCAGGATACCGGACACTCAAGGGTGGCAGGGAAGAGAAGTGTGCGCAGTCACAATTATGACAGAAAGAGTACTCAGGAAGCTGAATAGGCTAAAGGTTGATAAATCTCCTAGACCAGATGGAATGCACCCTCGTGTTCTGAAGGAAGTAGCTGTGGAGATTGCGGAGGCACTAGCGATGACCTTTCAAAAGTCGATAGATTCTGGCATGGTTCCGGAAGACTGGAAGATTGCAAATGGCACTCCGCTATTTAAGAAGGGAGCAAGGAAGCAAAAAGGAAATTATAGACCTGTTAGCTTGACGTTGGTGGTTGGGAAGTTGTTGGAGTCGATTGTCAAGGATGAGGTTACAGAGTACCTGGAGGCATATGACAAGATAGGCAGAACTCAGCATGGATTCCTTAAAGGAAAATCCTGCCTGACAAACCTATTACAATTTTTTGAGGAAATTACCAGTAGGCTAGACAAGGGAGATGCAGTGGATGTTGTATATTTGGATTTTCAGAAGGCCTTTGACAAGGTGCCACACATGAGGCTACTTAACAAGATAAGAGCCCATGGAATTACAGGAAAGTTACATACGTGGATAGAGCATTGGTTGATTGGCAGGAAACAGAGAGTGGGAATAAAGGGATCCTATTCTGGTTGGCTGCCAGTTACCAGTGGTGTTCCACAGGGATCAATGTTGGGGCTGCTTCTTTTTACATTGTACATCAACGATTTGGATTATGGAATAGATGGCTTTGTGACTAAGTTTGCTGATGATACGAAGATAGGTGGAGGGGCCGGTAGTGCTGTGGAAACGGAGAGCCTGCAGAGAGACTTGGATAGATTGGAAGAATGGGCAGAGAAGTGGCAAATGAAGTACAACGTTGGAAAGTGTATGGTTATGCACTTTGGCAGAAAAAAATAAACGGGCAGACTATTATTTAAATGGGGAAAGAATTCAAAGTTCTGAGATGCAACGGGACTTGGGAGTCCTCATACAGGATTCCCTTAAAGTTAACCTCCAGGTTGAGTCGGTAGTGAAGAAGGCGAATGCAATGTTGGCATTCATTTCTAGAGGAATAGAGTATAGGAGCAGGGATGTGATGTTGAGGCCCTATAAGGCGCTGGTGAGACCTCACTTGGAGTACTGTGGGCAGTTTTGGTCTCCTTATTTAAGAAAGGATGTGCTGACGTTGGAGAGGGTACAGAGAAGATTCACTAGAATGATTCCGGGAATGAGAGGGTTAACATATGAGGATCGTTTATCCGCTCTTGGACTGTGTTCCTTGGAGTTTAGAAGAATGAGGGGAAACCTCATAGAAACATTTCAAATGTTAAAAGGCATGGACAGAGTGGATGTGGCAAAGTTGTTTCCCATGATGGGGGAGTCTAGTACGAGAGGGCATGACTTCACGATTGAAGGGCGCCCTTTCAGAACAGAAATGCAAAGAAATTTTTTTAGTCAGAGTCTGGTGAATCTATGGAATTTGTTGCCACAGGCAGCAGTGGAGGCCAAGTCATTGGGTGTCTTTAAGGCAGAGATTGATAGGTATCTGAGTAGCCAGGGCATCAAAGGTTATGGTGAGAAGGCGGGGCAGTGGGACTAAATAGGATAAAATGGATCAGCTCATGATAAAATGGCGGAGCAGACTCGATGGGCCGAATGGCCTACTTCTGCTCCTTTGTCTTATGGTCTTATGGACAACCTATTGTGTGCTGTTTAAATTCCTTTGTGCACAAGTGGCAAAAGATGTGTGCACGCGTAGCCGTGCACACCTGAGAGGAAACGTTATGGATGGGCATCCTTGACAGCAATATCACATGAATGAAACAAAGAGTCAAGAGTCTGTTTTTTTGTTTTATAACATCCCTGAGCCAAAATGTGATATTGCAGTAATGAAATGAGTCTTGTATTTACACCCTTGAGGTATTTTTATTATTTACTTTAATATTGGTGGATTGATTTAAAATAATTTTCAGATTAATTCTTTATTCCTCGGGATAAAATATAGGAAGGATCAGAAAATGACTGCCTTTTGCTAGAATTATCGCTGAAAACTGTACGTATTGGAAATTACATGGGTTTTCTAATTCAAACAAAAGAAGTCACTCGACGAACAGAGGAAAATTAATTCACTATCTAAGAAAACTTGTAGGATTTAAAAGCCTTGGGGGATAGAAATTCCCCAGGCTGCTGTGTATAGCAACAGTATGGTCTGGAAATTTGATAGTGCATGAAAATAAGAGCAACGGAGGTCTTCTTCTCATTCTCATTTGTAATTCCAGGGACTAGGAGGTGAATATTACTATCCCTTATCCTCATTTCTCCCCACTTGGTTTCTCGCTCCTGGAGATGACAGCTAAAATAGAACAAAGGATTTACCTACTCAATTCTTAATTCAAGTTGAGTTTTAAAGCTTTTTCAATGGCTTGGCTAATATGTGAATCTGAACAAAGCAATGTGATCATTTTAATTGCTGACTGAAATGTTTGGCAAATCATCCAGTTCAGGGTCAATTAGGCATAGGTAATAAATATTAGCCATACTTGTGTCAGTAAATGAAAGGGAATTATCTCTTCTGAAAAGTTTTATTTCATGACTTTAACCCCAATGATTTAACTTTGAACTGTAATCCTTGTCATTCTATAGATGCCTTTTCTTCTATTTTCACTGCTGTCAATAATACAACGGATGCCAAGAATTCTGAAATAATTGTGTTTGCAAACAAGTGTGTTGAGGGGATGTATCCATTGATTTGAAAAAAAAGCTGAACTAATGCAGTCTATGAAACTTGATTAACCAGTTTCTAAGAGGCACCTCACATCAAAGTTGCTGGTGAACGCAGCAGGCCAGGCAGCATCTGTAGGAAGAGGTGCAGTCGACGTTTCAGGCTGAGACCCTTCGTCAGGACTAACTGAAGGAAGAGTTAGTAAGGGATATATAAGAGAGAATCTCTTACTAACTCTTCCTTCAGTTAGTCCTGACGAAGGGTCTCGGCCTGAAACGTCGACTGTACCTCTTCCTAGAGATGCTGCCTGGCCTGCTGCGTTCACCAGCAACTTTGATGTGTGTTGCTTGAATTTCCAGCATCTGCAGAATTCCTGTTGTTTGCGTCTAAGTGGCACCTGCTGCTTTCTTGTTTGCTTCATTTGGTCTGGCATGATGGTGATGTAGACTCTTCCTCTAAAGGGAAGAAGTTAATCTCCAATCCGGAAAAGCAGAGAACAGGCAGCAGTGGGATGCAATGTTCCTTCTAATTTGTAATGACCAGTGAGTGCAAAAATCTTGTGCTGTGCAATTTTTTGCCCATTGACAACAACATATGTGCACTGAATAATTTCTTCATAAGAAAACAGTATAAGTAAGCCATTTCTAAAATCTGCAGACAAATCACCACAATCTCTATGTTGTCAGCACTGTCTGCATCAGAAACCAGAAAAAGAAATAAGACTGTGTACGATCCTGAAATATACTTAACATGCCAATGAAGGGAGAGGGCGACCACCTTTTGTGGGCAGTTTAATTCATTTGCGCACTAGTGGCAAAAGATGTATGCGTGCACACACATGCACACCTTAGAGGGAACATTGGTGGGATGCCACATGCTGAAGGCTGTAATGGCTTCTTGGGACAATAAGTAAGGGCCATGGTTACCCTGAATGGCCCACATTCAACATTGTGTCTGCGCTGCTTTGGTGTGCAGGCATAATTTGATAGGGTGCTGATATGCAGACTGCCCCTCGATCACAGGATACAGTCTCCTTCTCATTCATCTTCTCCACGCTCCTGTCATAGTTGCGGACTCCAACCCCACCCCACCCCTATCTCTTCTTCTACCAGGAAGGTACAACTATCAGGTCACCACATTCCTTCCCTTACCTTATCAGAGGCCTCTTTCCCTTTAGTTCTCTTCCTGTAAATCACTACCTACCACCCACCATCTTTGAGCCCTACCCCGACACTTACATAAAAGCTGATCACCTCTAACCACCAGCCACTCTAAAGGAAGCATATCAATCCTGTCGTGTTAATTCTGCTTCCCACTCGAGATGCTGCCTGATATTCTGACTGGTTTACCACACTTTTAGTTTCAGATACTGTATATTCCATTCACCATATTTTGCTATTAATATTAAAGCCTCCTGAGTAATATAAAATATATATTAGATAATGAAAGCCTTCTGGCACTTTTATGAGAGCTCTTGAGATAGCAGAGTTTGGTGACCTCTAGCAGTTCTGCCCGGAGAGAGTCCAGCTGTCACATTTCAGCTGCTGCAGTGGGGTGTGTGTTGCCTGACGTCCAGCACCACAGCACACAATGATTAACATCCTAAGGACGAGTAACGCATATTACTCTTGTCCCCTTCTTTTGCAGGCCGGAGCTCATCTCCAAATGATTTGCAGATATTTTTAACTCACTCTTTGAAGCAAGCAAGCTTGGGCTTTTCATTCTGCTGCCTGGGAAAGGTGTCGTGAGTACTACTAATTTTCCAGCAACATTCACGGGCACTGTAATACAACACCGGGCTATAATGTGAGAACTCCAGAAGTAAGAGAAATGTTGAGAATATTAGGTAGGTATCAATACAGCTTCTAAGCTCAGCAGCACAGAGTACCTTCGAGGCCCTCTGGCCCATCTGTTTGTGGCCTCAAATGTAAGCTGGTCATCCCATAGGTTTAGTTCACTCTTCTAATCTGGAGCAGTCACTCTCCTGCAGAGAAAGAGAGGAATTGAGTTGGTGTATGTTATTTTTCTTTAGGATTGTGTTTATGTATTAGGCTGCTTCAAATTAGATGCATGCTGAGAGGAAGAGGGTGGAGAATGAGGCACATGGAAAATAGCTTCAGGGTGAAGAGCAAAAGTCAGCGGGGGCGGGGTGCGGGATAATCTCCATGCATTTGCTGCAAGCAGAAAGACACAATGGCATTATAAATACAAGAGATCCCACAGATGCTGGAAATCCAGAGTAAAACTCAGCAGGTCAGGCAACATCTATGGAACTGAATAAAGAGTCAAAGTTTCAGGCTGAAACCCTTCATCAGGACTGGACAGGGTAGGGGGGAGGGGGAGAAGACGCCAAAATAAGAAGTTGGGGGGAGGTGAAGGAGAACAAGTGAGAAGGTGATAGGTGAAGCCAGGTGGGCGGGGGAAAGGGGATGAAGTAAGAACCTGGGAGGTGATACATGGAAAAGGCAAATAGTTGAAGAAGAAAGAGCTTGATAGAAGAGGAGAGTGGATCATGGGTCATGAACCAACATGTCCGAATGGGAATGGGGATGGGAACTGAAGTGGTTGGCCACAGGGAAATTCCACTTTTTGCAGCTACAGTTGAGGTGCTCAAAAGAGTGCCCCCCCCCCCCCGAGTCTATATTAGGTCTCGCCAATGTAGGGAAAGCCACATCAGGAGCACTGTATCTGATCCATGACCTCCTCTTCTGCCATAATGAGGCCACTCTCAGGTTGGAGGAGCAACACCTTGTATTTTGTCTGTCTCCATCTGATCGAATGAACATTGATTTCTCCAACCTCTGGTACTTTTCCATTCCCTCTTCACTCTCCTTCCTTTCCCCACTCTGGCCCCTTACCTCTTCTCCTCACCTGCCTATCGCCTCCCCCTGATGTCCCTCTTCCTTCCCTTCCTCCCATGGCCCATTCCCCTCTCATATCAAATTCTTTCTTCTCCAGCCCTTTGCTTTTTAAACTGATCGCTTCCCAGTTTCTTACTTCATCCCCTCACCCCCACCCATCTGACTTCTCCTATCACCTTCTAGCTTGTCCTCTTTCCCCTTTCACCATCTTGTTATTCTGGCATCTTCACTCTTCCTTTCCAGTCCTCATGAAGGGTCTAGGCCTGAAACATTGACTGTTCATTCATTTCCAGACATGCAGCCTGGTTCCTTAAGGTTATTATAGCTGGGGTTGGTAATTGGACAAGCTCCTACAAACAATTAAATATGGCTCATCAGCAATGCTTGGCTCCTTACCAAGGAGCATGAAAATGCTGATCTCAAACCACTTCTGCCTTGGGGCTACACCCACTCATAGGGAAGGCTTTGGGAGTAAACCCCAAGGGACAAATCTGGAGCTGGAGTCCCTAAGGCAGTCTTATGTTGAGTTCTGCAATGCTGCTGGTGCCAAATTCTATTTCCCTGCAGTTCCATTGGGTTCATCAGATGCATGGAAGCGGGAGCTTGTTACATGGACAACTGCTAGATCTCCACATTGTACTGTCCAGGTTAGCATACCCAGACAGCTAGAATGCAACATCCAAAGTTGTACCTGACCGACACCTCAATCAGATGCTGCTTGACCTGCCAAGTTCTCCATGTAACAATGGTATTATACCTGTTTTAAGAATTGCAGCAAGTTGTGCTATTAGCAACTTTTGGGTAATGGTGAGGAGCTTCTCCAGTGATTCAGTGAGCTTACACCATAACCTCACAAACCCTGGGTAACCTGATATAACCATGTAACAATTACAGCACGGAAACAGGTCATCTCGGCCCTTCTAGTCCGTGCTGAATGCTTACTCTCACCTAGTCCCGACGACCTACACTTAGCCCATAACCCTCCATTCCTTTCCTGTCCATATACCTATCCAATTTTTCTTTAAATGACAATATCAAACCTGCCTCTACCACTTCTGCTGGAAGGACGTTCCACACAGATACCAGTCTATGAGTAAAGAAGTTCCCCCTCGTGTTACCCCTAAACTTTTGCCCCCTAACTCACAACTCATGTCCTCTTGTTTGAATCTCCCCTACTCTCAATGGAAAAAGCCTATCCACATCAACTCTATCTATCCCCCTCATAATTTTAAATACCTCTATCAAGTCCCCCCTCATCCTTCTATGCCCCAAAGAATAAAGACCTAACTTGTTCAACCTTTCTCTGTAACTCAGGTGCTGAAACCCAGGTAACATTCTAGTAAATCTTCTCTGTACTCTCTCAATTTTGTTAACATCTTTCCTATAATTCGGTGACCAGAACTGTACACAATACTCCAAATTTGGCCTTACCAATGCCTTGTACAATTTTAACATTACATCGCAACTCCTATACTCAATGCTCTGATTTATAAAGGTCAGGATACCAAAAGCTTTCTTCACCACCCTATCCACATGAGATTCCACCTTCAGGGAATTATGCACCATTATTCCTAGATCCTTCTGTTCTACTACATTCTTCAATGCCCTACCATTTACCATGTATGTCCTATTTTGATTAGTCCTACCAAAATGTAGCACCTCACACTTATCAGCATTAAACTCCATCTGCCATCTTTCAGCCCACTCTTCTAACTGGCCTAAATCTCTCTGCAAGCTTTGAAAACCTGTTTCATTATCCACAACACCACCTATCTGAGTATCATCTGCATACTTACTAATCCAATTTACCACCCCATCATCCAGATCATTAATGTATATGACAAACAACATTAGACCCAGTACAGATCCCTGAAGCACACCACTAGGCACCGGCCTCCAAACTGACAAACAGTTCTCCACCACTACTCTCTGGCGTCTCCCATCCAGCTACTGTTGAATCCATTTTACTACTTCCATATTAATACCTAACGATTGAACCTTCCTAACTAACCTTTCATGTGGAACCTTGTCAAAGGCCTTACTGAAGTCCATATAGACAACATCCACTACTTTACCCTCATCAACATTCCTAGTAACCTCTTCAAAAAATTCAATAAGATTTGTCAAACATGACCTTCCACACACAAATCCATGTTGACTGTTCCTAATCAGACCCTGTCTATCCAGATAATTATATATACCATCTCTAAGAATACTTTCTATTAATTTACCCACCACTGACATCAAACTTACAGGCCGATAATTGCTAGGTTTACTCTTAGAATCTTTTTTAAACAATGGAACAACATGAGCAATGCTCCAATCCTCCGGCACCATCCCAGTTTCTAATGACATTCGTAATATTTCCGTCAGAGCCCCTGCTATTTCTGCACTAACTTCCCTCAAGGTCCTAGAGAATATCTTGTCAGGACCCGGAGACTTATTCACTTTGAAATTCCTTAAAAGTGCTAGCACTTCCTCTTCTTTAATCATTATAGTATCCATGAAATTTTTCATTGGAGAAAGGCTAACTTTGAGGAGATGCGAGGATTTAGAAGGAGTGGATTGGGACAATTTGTTTTATGGGGAGGATGTAATAGACAAATGGAGGTCATTTAAAGGTGTAATTTTGAGGGTACAGAATCTTCATGTTCCTGTTAGGTTGAAAGGAAAGGTTAAAAGTTTGAGAAAGCCATGGTTTTCAAGGGATATTTGAAACTTGGTTCAGCAAAATAGAGATATCTACAATAAATATAGGCAGCATGGAGTAAATGAGGTGCTCAAGGAATATAAAGAATGTAAAAAGGATCTTAAGAAAGAAATTAGAAAAGCTAAAAGAAGATACAAGGTTGCTTTGGCAAGCAAATAAGGTGAAAATAAATCCAAAGGGTTTCTACAGTTATAGTAATAGCAAAAGGATAGTGAAGGATAAAATTGGTCCCTTAGAGAACCAGAGTGGACAGCTATGTGTGGAACCAAAAGAGATGGTGGAGATTTTGAACAATTTATTTTCTTCGGTATTCACTAAGGAGAAGGATATTGAATTGTGTAAGGTAAGGGAAACAAGTAGGGAAGTTATGGAAACTGTGATGATTAAAGAAGAGGAAGTAGTGGTGCTTTTAGGGAATATAAAAGTGGATAAGTCTTCGGGTCTGACAGGATATTCCCTAGGACCTTGAGGGAAGTTAGTGTAGAAATAGCAGGGGCTCTGACAGAAATATTTCAAATGTCATTAGAAACGGGGATGGTGCCAGAGGATTGGTGTATTGCTCATGTGGTTCCATTGTTTAAAAAGGGTTCTAAGAGTAAACCTAGCAATTATCAGCCTGTGAGTTTGACATCAGTGGTGGGTAAATTAATAGAAAGTATTCTTAGAGATGGTATATATGATTATCTGGATAGATAGGGTCTGATTAGGAACAGTCAACATGTATTTGTGCTTGGAAGGTCACATTTGACAAATCTTATTGAATTTTTTGAAGAGGTTACTAGGAAAGTTGGCGAGGGTAAAGTAGTGGATGTTGTCTATATGGACTTCAGTAAGGCCATTAACAAGGTTCCACATGGAAGGATAGTTAGGAAGGTTTAATTGTTAGGTATTAACATTGAAGTAGTAAAATGGATTCAGCAGTGGCTGAATGGGAGATACCAGAGAGTAATGGTGGATAACTGCTTGTCAGATTGGAGGCCGGTGAACAGTGGTGTGCCTCAGGGATCTGTACTGGGTCCAATGTTGTTTGTCATATACATTAAGGAACTGGATGATGGGGTGGTAAATTGGATGAGTAAGTATGCAGATGATACTAAGATAGGTGGCGTTGTGGATAATGAAGTAGGTTTTCAGAGCTTGCAGAGAGATTTAGGCCAGTTAGAAGAGTGGGCTGAAAGATGGCAGATAGAGTTTAATGCTGATAAATGAGAGGTGCTACATTTTGGTAGGACTAATCAAAATAGGACATACATGGTAAACGGTAGGGCATTGAGGATTGCGGTAGAACAGAGGGATCTAGCAATAATGCTGCATAGTTCCCTGAAGGTGGAATCTCATGTGGATAGGGTGGTGAAGAAAGCTTTTTGTATGCTGGCCTTTATAAATCAGAGCATTGAGTACAGGGGTTGCGATGTAATGTTAAAATTGTACAAGGCCAAATTTGGAGTATTGTGTACAGTTCTGGTCACCGAATTATAGGAAAGATGTTAACAAAATTGAGAGAGTACAGAGAAGATTTACTAGAATGTTACCTGGGTTTCAGCACCTAAGTTACAGAGAAAGTTTGAACAAGTTGGGTCTTTATTCTTTGGAGCGTAAAAGGTTGAGGGGGGACTTAATATAAGTATTTAAAATTATGAGCGGGATAGATAGAGTTGACATGGATGGCTTTTTCCATTGAGAGTAGGGGAGATTCAAACAAGAGGACATGAGTTGTGAGTTAGGGGGCAAAAGTTTAGCGGTAACACGAGGGGGAACTTCTTTACTCAGAGAGTGGTAGCTGTGTAGAACGAGCTTCCAGCAGAAGTGGTAGAGGCACATTCGATATTGTCAATTAAAGTAAAATTGGATAGGTATATGGACAGGAAAGGAATGGAGGATTATGGGCTGAGTGGAGGTCGGTGGGACTAGGTGAGAGTAAGCGTTCGGCACGGACTAGAAGGGCTGAGATGGCCTGGTTCTGTGCTGTAATTATTATATGGTTATATAACTTCTTTACTTGTTTCCCTTACCTTACACAATTCAATATCCTTCTCCTTAGTGAATACCGAAGAAAAGAAATTGTTCAAAATCTCCCCCATCTCTTTTGGCTCCACACATAGCTGTCCACTCTGATTCTCTAAGGGACCAATTTTATCCCTCACTATCCTTTTGCTACTAATATAACTGTAGAAACCCTTTGGATTTATTTTCACCTTACTTGCCAAAGCAACCTCGTATCTTCTTTTAGCTTTTCTAATTTCTTTATTAAGATCCTTTTTACATTCTTTATATTTCTCGAGCACCTCATTTACTCCATGCTGCCTATATTTATTGTGGATATCTCTCTTTTTCCGAACCAAGTTTCTGATATCCCTTGAAAACTATGGCTCTCTCAAACTTTTAACCTTTCCTTTCAACCTAACAGGAACATAAAGATTCTGTACCCTCAAAATTTCACCTTTAAATGACCTCCATTTCTCTATTACAGCCTTCCCATAAAACAAATTGTCCCAATCCACTCCTTCTAAATCCTTTCGCATCTCCTCAAAGTTAACCTTTCTCCAATCAAAAATCTCAAACCCGGGTCCAGACCTGCTCCGTAGTTGTATTGAAGCTAATGGCACTGTGATCATTGGACCCGAAGTGCTCCCCAACCCATACCAAGACATTTATTTGCTTTTTATAGTAACAAACCTGCAGTTCGTAAGTATTGATGCTTTTTGCCAGAAATATCTCTGTTCTATCCACGGTGGCCACACATGATGCTTATCACTTCAACACAATTCTTTTGCTCTTCTTCCTGGAACTACTTCTCTGCAAGTTCCTCATTCTCTAGCTGTTCATATGTTACTTCTCTCTCTCTCAGCATGCATCAGATATGAACTAGATATTGTCAAGCTTCAGGGTGCTGTGGAACCATGCCTGATTATAAGGAGATACTTGATTGCAGTATATGTGGTGCTCTGCTGCAACGGAGCATTAATCTATTATCTCCCATGGAATACCTAGTGAGCTTGATAGACAGCACTGCCAGATTGCCTATACCTGGGAATGAAAGGGTTTGTTGGCTCTGGGCCTGTACTCTCTGGTATTTAGAAGATCTCATTGAAACCTATTGAATACTGGAGTAGGAGGAGAAGATGGCAGCATGATGCAGCTTGCATTCACTCCAGTGAATGATATCTGTAATCTGTCAAGTAGGGTGCTGTGCACAATCCTGATTTGATGGAGACAGATGTAAGAGAATGGAGGAACACCTGGAGAGACTTCTGAAATGCCTTTTTCACTGCCGCTGCTACTGTGCGATCCTGAATCTCCGAGGGGAAGGCCCTGAATCCTCGGCTTTGCTTGTTGCTCGGTGGCCGGGACGGGGTCGAAACGCTCGGCAGAGATGGTGCTCGGCGCTCGGTGTCGAAGGGCGGAGGCTCAAATTTTTCGGAAGGACTCACAGTCGGCTGTGGTCGGGTGCTTCCAATGCATTGACAGTAGTCAGTGTCTGGAGGTTTATGGCAGAGAGAGTTTCTCCCTTCTGCCGCCTACTATCGGGGACTATTGGGAGTCAATCGGAACTTTCAGACTTTTTTTTTACCATTCCCATGGTCTGCTCTTTATCAAATTATGATATTGCTTTGCACTACTGTAACTATATGTTATAATTATGTGGTCTTGTCAGTATTAGTCTTTGGTTTGTCTTTTTTTTGTGATATCACTCTGGAGGAACATTGTATCATTTCTTAATGCATGCATGCATTTCTAAATGACAATAAACGAGGACTGAGTGTCCTCATCATCTAAATCTAATCTAATAATCTAAATATTGAAAGGCTAGATAGAATGGATGTGGAGAGGATGTTTCTGATAGTGTGGGAGTCTAGGACAAGAGAGCACACCCTCACAGATTAAAGGACATCCCTTTAAAACAGAGATGAGGAGGAATTTCTTTAGCAAAGAGGGTGGTTAATCTGTGAAAATCACTGCCACAGACAGCTGAGGAGGCAAAGTTATTAGGTACATTTAACACAAAGGTTGATAGATTCTTTATTAGTAAGGGTATCAAAGGATACGGGGAAAAGGCAGGAAACTAGGGCTGAGTGAGATAATGAATAAGCTGTGATAAAATGGTAGAGCAGACTTGATGGACTGAATGACTCAATTCTACTCCTGTCTTATGGTAATCATATCAGGGAACTATGTCACCAGCTCCTCAAAATCTGATTGTAGTTACTCCACCTTAAGACTGAAGTTTTCATCATATCTCAAATTCTGGAGGAAAGACTTTCATAGTCATGTTACAGATCAGTAACAGTGAGTACACAGCAGTGATGAACAATGGCCCAGAGAGCACCAGTTAGTAATATCTCCTTCATCTTCAACAAAGCTAAGAACTGAATTCACCCTCCAGTGAGTCAGCTTCATGTAGTACTCTACCTCTGAGATTCAGTTCCAAATCCTTTATCTAATCCTTTTATTTCTTCAGAGAGCTTAATAAGATTCATTAAATATGACCTTCCATCTCGAAATTCATGTTGACCAATTTTGTAACATTTCAATTTCCAAATGTTTTGGGTATCTGGGCTCCTAAAGGTGGCTGATTTGTCTGTAATCTCTTTTCTGACCTTATTAACTTTTGTACTATCTCTCTTGACATCTACTTCTGTCATTTCTTTTTTGATAATCTCAGCAGTGGAGAGAGGCAATGCTCTTTTCTCAGTATTTCCGGCAATTGCTGAATCATTTGTTTTGAATTTATCTTGCTCATTCCTTTGTGAGTCTGCCTTTAATTTAATTTTCCTTCCAGTGCTAATGTGCCTTTAGACTGTTTTTTTTACATTCATTGATAGTTTCATTTTGTAATTCCCCCTTACCTTCAAATTGATATGTTTCCCTCTTCCACGTCCCATCATGTTCCTTTATGTCACCCTCCTGTGCTTGTTTTATTACTTCTGACATTTTGGCAAGAAGCAGAAGTGCCCGTAGTCAAACTGCGAAAGCACTGGGAATTTGTGCAATCAGCTTTCAGGTCAGCAGCTTTTAACTATGGTTAGATACCTCCCTAAGGAGACTCATTCAGTTGGATATAGTGGAATACACAGCAAATTGAATGTGGTCTTTAGAGGGAACATGCTTCATCGAAGAAGTGATCTTTTATCATTCCATGCTGCTTTATCACCTTAAGTAACCACATTACTGTTCCTCTAAAGCTCCTAATGCTATTGATGATTCTCCTGGTGTTACCTGCCTCATTGCAGCAAATGAAGAAGCTAATCTTGGCTTCCGTATTTGTTACTATCGTAGCATGTACAAAGGTAATTACTGCAACAGAGCTGAAGTAACTGTAGTGATACTGAAAATGAATATTTCAACATACCCTTGTGAAATTCTTCATTCTGCCTTTTAATTATTGTTAACCTGTGGGTTAATGTTTTCCTCTGAATAACAGATAAAAGCTTTCTAACAAATGCATCAATATGCCCAGTGTAACTCTTGGATCTCAAACTTTAAATCATGCAAGAAAATGAATTAGATTTAGATTATGAAGACAGGCAGTCCTCTTTTATTGTCATTTAGTAATGGATGCATTAAGAAATAGTCATAGTCATAGTCATGTCATACTTTATTGATCCCGAGGGGAATTGGTTAAGTTGAGGGAAATGATATAATATTTCCTCTGGTGTGATATCACAAAACACAGGACAGACCAAGACTGAAAAAACTGACAAAACCACATAATTATAACATATAGTTACAACAGCGCAACAATACCATAACTTGATGAAGAAGTCCATGAGCACAGTAAAAAGTTCAAAGTCTCTCAAATGTCCCACATCTCACACAGACGGGAGAAGGAAGGAAAACTTTCCCTGCCATGCCTGACCACAATCCGTCTCTGAGTCATTCGAAAACTTCGAGCCTCCGAATCAGCTCTCCGACACCGAGTACTGAGCTCCATCTCTGTCCGAACGATTCGACCTCAATCTCAATCGCCAACAGCAGGCAAAACAGGGGATTTTGAGGCCTTCCCTCCGGAAGATTCCCGACCGTGCAGTCACAACAGCAGCGAACAAATATTTCAGAAATTTGTCCAGATGTCCCTCTGTGCTTTCATGTCCGTCTCCATCAAATCAGAATTGTCCACGGCCCCTATTTAACGGATACAATATCATTTTTCACCGGAGGGCTGCGCACGCGCAGTGCACTGCTCTCTCTCCTCCCGCCTCAAAGTCTATTTGTGAAATATACTGTATCAGCCAAACTTAGATCAAGATTTTTTTTCTCTCAGTTCTATGGCAAATAACCACAAATGTCTGTAAGTGACTATACAGGTTGAAACAATCTGGTCCAGCATGTTTTGAATCTACAGTACAAAGAAATAAGATATAAAATTAACTCAGATCGGTGTTAATCTCTAGCTAATTAACCTACCAGTGAAACCTTTGCAAGTCTTAGCCAATATTAACCTCAGTGTTTCCCACTTAAGGAAACTTGGGGTTACCAACAGTTCTTAGAATCCTGCAGGACCCAGGGAGTGTCTATTCTTAAAAAGAATAATTTTCCTGCTCAGAAGAAACTTCTGTGATCTGGATATTCTGTTGTCCAGCACCAGTCATTTCCCAAGGATGTCAAACTAAAGTTTCAACCTGTAGTACTAAATGGAGTTTGACTGTTCAATAATTATTATCATTATTTCTTCCCAATTTTAGAAGTCCAAAATGGAATTCTTTAAATTATTAATATTGCATCTTGATAAAGAGATTTCACAACCATAAAGAACAAGTGGGCTAGATTGTAAAACCCTCAAAAACAGGCAGGGGCTCACAATTAATTATCAACTTGCTCACACTTGACTTGATGTAGCAAGGTTTTGCTGCTTCTTCCTAATAATGAATCAGACATTCTGTTGTGCAACAAACTTCTGGAGCTTGTGAATTTAACATTGAATATATTACCTGGAAAACGAACACTAGATGTAAGCTTTCATTACAAAACTGACTGCCTGCTACTTACTGAGTCCAGTGACATTTTGATTGTCAGGGAAGAAACAGCAGTTAGCACTGTTGACTTGGTTTCAGGGAACCTGGATTCAATCCTTACCCTGGGCAGTGTCTATATGGAACATGCACACTCTCCCAGTGATCATGCGGGCTTACTGATGCTCTGGTTTCCCCTCACATCCCAAACACCTACAAGTAGGTTAAATGACAGCTAAGTGACAGAATAATCAAAGGGGACTTGATGGGTGTGTGAGTAAAAATACAGGTCCTCAGGTATACAAGAAGAATGGGATGGATGGAATTGCTCTGTTAGGAGCTGGTAGGAAACTGAATAGCAAATCTCGAGACATGGCCAGAATCAGCTCTTTTCTTTTGAAGCAATGCTGTTTCTAATTGTAACAAATCTGCATGCCAAATAGTTTTACAAATGCATTTTTAGTAAAGAATTTTCTTCAAGCACAAGTCGAAAATGAAGTACATACCAAATATTCAAGTGGATGTTTCCAGCTTTAGCCCCTCAGGAATTGTTTCAACAAATCCATGTAATTTCAAGTTGAGGCATTTTGGTACACCAGTCCAGGTCTTGTTTGGCCGTCGAGGTGTATACTTGGATGGATTGGTTAATCTTCTTGGACAGCAGTATGCTCTGGATGTTGGGCTGGACCCCATCCTGGATGATGGTGACACCATACAGCTTGTTGAGCTTCTTGTGATTGAAGACATTGAACTGCAGATCCTTGTCTTCTTGTTAGCTCAGGCCGCGATACCCACCAGCTGCAAGATCTCAGTTGTCAGGTACTCAAGAACTGCTGCTAGATAGATCAGATCTCTCATTCCCATTCAGTCAGCATAGTTCGCACTGTGAAGGAGTCAGCAAATGCAACCTACAGGGAACTGCAACCCAGCCCAAGATGAGTGCGTCTTGGCTTAGGCATGATTATTCCCAACAGCTTCATCTTGCCCTAACATCCTCCTGTCGAAGCAAAGACCAAGACCCATTGTGATTTGCCTATCCCCAGAATAGTTCTACAGCATATGCAGTCTCCCTGGCTCTCCATCATCCTAGGATCACCTGGACAACAGCAATACCTACATTAGGCTGATGTTTATTGATTACAGCTCAGTGTTCAACATGTCCAAAACCTCAGTACTTACAAACAAGCTATAGAACTGAACCTCTGAACCTCTGGACCTCCCTCTACAACAGGACCCTTGACTTCCCCCAGTGGGAGACCACATTCAGTGCATATTGAAGATAACATCTCCTCCTAGCTGACAACAGCAGCACACCTCAGGATGTGTGCTTAGCCCAATGCTGTACTCTCTCTTCACCCATGACTCTGTGGCTAGGCATAGCTGACACAGGATAGTGTGAAGCTGCTACCCTTACCTTATCTGGACTCCATGTGATTATAAACCCACCATTTTATGTAATTCACATGCCCTCTGAAATGGGCCGCCAAGCCACTCAATTCAGGTGCAAATGATTGGAAATCAGTCCTGTCTCTGAAATGAGCACTGCAACACCAATTGATGCCCTGTTCTGTATTTCCAGTTACTGTTCTGCATTTTGTGGTGATTGTCAGATGTGCATAACATAGCATTCATAACATAATCAGTTGTATAAAATGGATAAAAAATTAATCCCTCACAGTCACCCAAACGTCCCAAGCAACAGACACAAATGTACCTGTTTTGTGATCAGGCAAGTTATTTTCTGTGTGATGGAATCCAGAACATAATGGTGAGAAGTAAATGTAGAATCTGGACATTTAGAAGTCAGGAAGTATTTTCTTTTCAATGTTATTTCCCCCAAAATTTGTATTAACATTCACCTGATTCTACCACGCTCTTACACAAAATGAACAATTTACAGCAGCAAGCTGAATGATCTGTACGTCTTTGGCAGATGTGGGAAGGACACTAAGGCAACTGAAATCCATGTGGCCACAGACAGAATGGGTAACCTCCACATGGATGGCACCAGAGGTCAGGATTGGGTCCAGATCCCTGATACTGCTTGCACCAATATGCATCCCCAAAAATTGTTAGCTGTATTTCCACCTAAAATTGGAAACAAAAACTATCTACAGATTAGGAAAGCGAACCCTACTCATTGAACATAGAACAGGACATTCACTAAACAAGCAATTTGGCCCATTATATAATGCCATTTGTTATGCCAATTTTCAATAAATGTCTTCTTCCAGAGTATTATCCTCCAATCCCCTTATGTTCATGTGGCGATCTAAAAGCCTCTTAATCTCCATCAAACCTCCTGCCTCCACTATTGCCCCTGCTAACCTAGTCAAAACACCTTCCACTCTCCATGTAAAAAGCTACCTCTGCTAACCTTAAAATCATATCCTCTGCTGTTTGACGTTTCTACCCTGGGGAAAAGATTCTGACTGCCTATCCTATCTATGCCTCTCATTGTTTAAAAGCCTCCTTTATGTCTCCCCTCAGCGTCTGATGCTCCAGGGAGGACAATCCAAGTTTGTCCACCCTTTGCTTATAGATCATCGTCTCTAATCCAGACAGCATCTTGGAAAACCTCTTCAGCCCCTTCTCCACAGGTTTCACACCCTTCATTTAATGGGGCAACTCAAACTTCATGCAATACCTGAAGTCCAGTGTGAGTAAAACTGCATTGTGATTTCCTTACTGTTGTTATTAGCATCCCTATCAATGAAAGTAAATATGCCATACAACTTCTCTGCTATCTCATCCACTCGTACAGACACTTTCAGGGAAATATGGACCTGGACCCCAAGATTTCTTTGCATCTCCAAACTGTTAAGGGATCTAACATTAATTGTATTATTTTTTCATCTGATCTTAAAAGGACAATAGTTCAGAATTGCCTGGATTAAACTCCATCTACCTTATAGGTAACTGATCTATATCCTGCAGTATTCTTGGATAGTCCTTTACACTCCACAACTCCACCAATATTGGTGTGTCATCTGCAGACTTGCTAATCCAGCCATCTACATTTACAATCCAAATAATTGATTTATATCACAAACAACAGAGGTCCCAGCACTGATCCTTGCAATACACCCACTGGTCACTGACCTCCAGCCAGAAAAACAGCCTTCTTTCACTATTCTTTGTTCTTTAAGAGCAAACCAGTACTGAATGCAAGCCTGCAATTCACCCTGGAGTCCTTGCATCTGTATCTTATAAATAAAACTAGCATTAAGGACCTTATCAAATGCCTTGATAAAATCTATGTAACACTTCTTACCATCAAACTCTTTTATCACTTACTCAAAAAATCCAACCACGTTTATAAGGCATGACTGCTCTGCATAAAGACATATTGACTCTCCTAAGGAGGCCATGGTTTTCCAAATGTTCATAAGTCCTATAACCAACTTTGTACCTTCCTGCAGGATCCAATCCCTATTCCGATCCATTCACATTGTCCCTATGTCGACAGGCAGGAATTCTACCTATTATACTAACATTGGTAACTTGTTCTCCAAAAAGACTTTCAATTAACTCTCAAAATTTAGATACACCTAAAATTTTATCTAGTACTGTAATTCTGTCAAGTGATCAGGAGAAAAATTTAGATCGCTATTGTGGGATAAACAATTTAAATGATTTGCATAATAGAATCGTGAGATTGAGTGACTGATTTGGTTCTCATTTCCCATCAACATTGGGATAAATTATGAAATGTGAAAATGTACAACGTGCAGATAAATAATCTGCCATATAATAAGGAAACATTACATTACGTAGGTTCTGTCACTTCTGATTGTGTTACATTATTTTATCTACTCTATTAGTCGAGCTCTGTGCTGTCTCTGTAATTCAGACAGTCCACTAACATGCTCAGGTCAGCAACATCATTTGGAAGGACTGTGGGTTTGGTGTGGGGTAGAGAGATTTTGGGCTGGGGAAGGAATGTGCAGGGATCACCGCTCCACTCCCAACAACGCCAAGGTTTCTGGTGGATACAGAGCCAGGATCAGGAAAAGAATTCTTTCTCATTGATCAACAAAAAAAATTAAATCACATTTAATGAATTAAAGACAAAATTCCACCACTTTATATGGGAACTGACCATAAATTATGATTATACAAGACCAGATACACCTACCATTATATGTGCCAATAACTGCACTGGCATTTCATTAATGATAAATATATCATGGATATTACTGCCATGTTTAATGTGACCAAGCTAATTTTCAATCAATTATGCTTTGATATAGGGGATTTGATCTTTGATATCCTCTGAAGGCTGTGTGCTTAGTGCCCTACTCTACTCACTGTATACCTATGATTGTGTGGCTGAGTGCATCTCCCATGTCATATTTAAGTTTGCTTAAGTTTGTTGTGGGCCAAATCATAGGTGATGATAACTCAGCAAATAGGAGCGAGATTAAAAATCTGGCTGAATAAAGCCACAGCAATAACTTTTCATTTAATGTCAACAAAACCGAAGAACTGATATTGGTGACAGGAGGAGGAAACTGGGCTTCCATGTTCCATGAGCCAGTCCTCTTCAGGGGATCAGAGGTGGAGAGAGTCAGCAACTTTAAATTCCTCAGTGTTTTCATTTCAGAGGCTCTCTCCTGGGTCCAGTATATTACTACCATTAGAAAGAAGGCACTGCAGCACCTCTCATTTCTTAGAAGTTTGTGCTGACTTGGCATGGCATCTAAAACTTTGACAAACTTTTATAGATGCATGGCAGAAAATATACTGACTGGTTGCAACGTGGTCTGGTATGGAAGCACTAATGTCCTTGAAGGGAGAAACCTACAAGAAATAGTGGATATAGCATAGACCATCACAGATAAAGCACTCCCCACCTCTGAATACAAATACAAGGAATGCTGTCAAAGGAAAGGACTACCACCACCCAGGCATGCTCTCTTTCCACTGCTGCCGTCAGGAAAGAAGTGAACTCCTTAGGTACAGTTATTAGCTCTCAATCATAAGGCTCTTGAACCAGAGGTGATAATGTCTCTCACCTCAGTACTGAAACAATTCCACAACCTATGGATTCACTTGTAAGGACTCTACAACTCTTGTTCTCAATATTTATTGCTTATTTATTATTATTTATTTTAATATTTGCACTGTTTGTTTTCTTTTGCACATGAGTTGTTTGTCCTTTTCTATTGTGTGCAGTTATTCATTGATTCTACTGTGTTTCTTTGTATTTACTGTGAATTCCTGCAAGAAAATGAATCTTGGAGTAGTATATGGTAACATATACCGTATGTACTTTGATAATAAACTTACTTTGAAATTTGAAAATATTTTACATTACATAAGATATTGAAATTTACTCTCTAAGACATTAACCTTTGTCTTAATGTTTCTGTCACGAACATCTAAAGAATGTGAAATAAATACTGTAGTGAAAGGAAGAGAGCACATTTAGCGTTGTCTCGCACGTTGGTTAAATACATGCACAGATGGTAAAACATTAAGCAATGGCTTAATGTGAGGCAAGGAATGCCCACCTCCCATTTAGAAGGATGGAGTTTGCTTTGCTTCAGTTAATACATGGGCTGAAGTGAATTGAGGTATTAAAATTTAATACAAGCAATGCCTTTGTTGGATGCTCCTTACTCTAACAGTTATATTCTTCCAAAACACAAGCATACTTGATATTTCTCCTAATTTGATTTGTTTGCTGTACCTTGTAAGTTTTTGGAAATTACAGCCTTTTATTGGATACTAATTCCTTAGCCAGATGGACTGTTGAAGATCAGATCATAAGGTAAAATTGGCTATAATCCAGAATCTGAGTGAACTCAATTAATTTGTTGCAATTCAAGGTAACCTAGACTGTGTTGTAATGTCACCAGTGATCCAAAGGGTAAATAGTTTATTCTGGGTTAACTTGAAGGCAAATCTAGCAACTGCTGTAGCTGCTGTAAATATAAAAAGATTAAAACTTGCTGGGATCACTCATGTTTTTGTAGTGAGAAAGAGGGAGCGTGTATTTATAGTGAAACATATTTAAGTCAAGTGTAATTTTGGTTTTAGATGGAACATAAATTTAATTACAATACAGCAGTGAAAACCTGGACCTATTAGTACAGCTGTTAGTTGAGGAACAAGTTCAAAATCTGAGATATAATGGTTAGACTAATTCACATGGATTTCAGAACGACCTTGGACCAGGTCTCACATTGAACATTGGTTCAAACGATGTGATTGAAGGGAAGTTGGAAAATTAGGATTAGTACTTGATGGCCAGCATGGGCATTCCCGGATATTATTTATTTCTCCTTAGTAGAATTTATAAGATAAAGATTGGATTAATGACCTCAATGAGGAAGTTCAGTGCATGCTAACCAGCACACCAAACCTCACTAGTGGTTCTTATGAGACTACCAGCTAAGCAACAGTCCAAGTTAGCCAATTAATTTTTGGAATGGTTAAATGTGTGAGATTAAATAGCCCTTTAAACTTGTTAGTTGGACCCTTACTTGTAAAGACTCATGCAGTGATATCAAAGCGACATCTGAGTGTGGTATTAGGGACTCTGGTAAGATCTATCAATAAGAATGAGAGAGTACAGAGAAAACATGGGATGAATGTTGCCGAGACTTGAGGACTTCAGTTCTAGGAAAAATTTGAATAGATTACAGCTTTATTCCTTGGAATGTAGGAGAATGATGAGAGATTTGATAGAGGTATATAAAATTATGAGAGATATAGGTAGGGTTAATGCGATCAGGTTTTTGCCACCAAAGTTGGGTAAAACTAGAACTAGAGGTCATAGGTCAAGGGTGAAGGTACTTAAGGGGAATCTGAGGAGGAATTTCTTTAGAGGGTGGTGGGTGCGAGTGTGGAATGAGCTGCCAAAAGAGGTGGATATGGGTTTGATTGCAACACTTAAGAGAAATTTGAATAGGTTCCTTGATGCAAAAACCAATTTCCCCCGTGATCAGTAAAGTATGACTTTGACTATGAGAAGGGTATGGAGGGCTGTGGTCCAGATCTGGGTCAATGGGACTACACAGAATAGAAGTTTGGCACAGACGACATGAACCGAAGGGCCTATGTTTACACTATAGTGCGCTATGACTCTATGAACTCAATGGATATCAAGATAATGCTCTGAAACAACTGGTCATATTTCACACAAAGTAAGCTGTGGTTGTAAGAAGTCAATCACATCAGATCCTCAGAGCAGGACCATAGAGCAGCCATCTTCAAGCTGTCTTTCCATTAAGGAGGGCTGTAGAGGTATGGCAGAGTCTCGGACAAAAGGGCATGGCCTCAGAATAGAAGGACTTGCCTTTAGAAGAGAGATGAGGAGGGATTTCTTTAGCCAGAGGGTAGCAAATTCATTGCCAAGGACTGCTATGGAGGCCAAGTCAATGGGTATACTTAAAGTGGAGGTTGATAAGTTATTAATTAGTAAGGGCAGCAAGGGTTGTGGAGAGAAGGCGAAAAAATGGGAAAAATAAATCAGCCATGATCAAAAGGCTGAGCAGACTCAATGGGATGAATGACCTAATTCTGCTCTTCTCTCTTATGGTGTTTCGGTAATTTGCTTGCTCAACTTTCACTTCCATTCAAAACTCCTTAGCACATAAAGTGGTTCAGGAGGCATATCATCATCACTTTCTTAAATGAAAATAGAAATGTACACAAATGTTTCCCTGCTTGCATTCTAGAAATGAAAGAAAAGAATGACAGTTACCAACAGGAGACAGCACGATTGAATTTAACTGGTGTAAGGTAGTTGGTGGAACATCTCCATGTTCTCTATTGACCACTCTCACCCATCTTAAAGCTGCAAATCATTTTGAAGATCAGCTACCTTGCACCATATTGTCTACCTGCACTGAACTTTATTTTTAGCTGTTACACTTCATTCTGCATTGTTATTATTCTGCTTTACTGTATTGTGTAATGATTTTATCTGTACAAACAGTATGTAAGACAAGCTTCCACAGTACCTTGGTGCATTCAGCAATAATAAAAGAATTCCAATTCCATTGTGTGCAATTCTGATCACCATGCCATGGGAAGAATGTGATTAGTCTGGAGATAGTGTGAAAAGACTCTCAAGGATGTTGTTTGGACTGTAGAGTTTGAGTTATAAGAAGTGGCTAGATATGATGAGACTTCCCTGGAGTGAAAAATGTTAATAAAATCATGAGGGATGTGTATAAAGTGCATGGTCACAATATTTTTTGCCAGTGTAAGGAAGTCAACAACTAGAGAGCATAGGTTAAATGTGAGAGGAGAAAGATTTAAATGAGACCTGAGAGGCAAGTTTTTAACATGAGTATGTAGAATGAGCTGACGCAGGAAATGATAGTGGTGGGTACAGTTATAGGTTTCAAAAACACAATAGATTCTGCAGATGCTAGAAATCCAAAGCAACACACATAGAATGCTGGTTGGACTCAGCAGATCAGGCAGCATCAATGGAATGAATAAACAGACGACATCTCGAGCTTGTCTCGGTCTTGGCCCAAAATGTTGACTCATATTTATTTCCATAGATGCTGCCTGACCTGTTGAGCTCCTCCAGCACTTTGTGTGTGTTGCTAAAGGCTTCAAAATATATTTGCACAGGTACATGGATAAGCAAGGCTTAGTGGAATATAAACCAAACACAGGAAAATGAGACATGCTTGGGGACTTTGGTCTGCATGGACAAATTGGGCCAACATATCTGTTTCTGTCCTGTATAATTCTATATTTCCACACTTCAATATTTGTGAGAGGTCATCTATAACTCAGAGGTCAGGAAGTTCAAAGCAAATACAAAACTAAATTGGGCATCAGATAGACAAACATCAGGCCAAAGATGTGTTTTTTTTGAGACCTTGAGAGGAGAAGTTTGATTCCTCCTGCCCCCACCAATAAAATCACTTGTTTCTTGGATTGTTTTCTGAATGTGTTTAATTCATCAGATCATGTATCAATTAGTGCAGTATATCATCTATCATTGGTGCCTCAAACTTGTAATGAGGGTAATTGGCATATTCCATTCAAAGAAACCCATTAGGTATAGTAGGTATTGGCCGCATTCCTGGCTTTTGTGTCCTTCAGCCAGTTACAATAAATAAAAATTGGTCTTGGGCCAACAGAATATCAGAAAAAAAACATTTATTTCTGAAGTGAATAAAATAAATAATACCTATCCAATCAATACTTATCTCAAGAGCATGATCCTCTAAGTCATTGGGAACTGAACTGCTGATCCTGTAGCAGAAGCCACCAAAAATGGCATGGTTCCTTCTCATTACAAACTGCCACTGGAGGTGGTGGATGCAGGTATAATTTCAACATTTAATAGAAATTTAGACAAGTACTTAGATGGGAGGAGTAAGGATGGCTATGATCCAGGTGCATGTTGATGGGATTAAGCAGAATAACAGTTCAGCATGGACTACACGCACAAAATGCTGGAGGAACTCAGCAAGCCTGGCAGCATCTAAGGAAAAGGGTAAACAATCAGTTTCAGGCCTTCATGAGGCCTAGAAATGAAGTGGGAAGGAGTCAGACTAAGGAGGTGGGGGGAGGGGAAGATGTAGTACCAGGTGATAGGTGAAAGCAGGAGAGGGGGAAGGGTAAAGTAAAGAGCTGGGAAGTTGATTGGTGAAAGAGATAAAGAGATAGAGAAGGAGGAATCTGATAGGAGAGGACAGAAGAAACAGAAGGAAGAAGCACTAGAGGGAGATGATGGGCAGGCAAGGAGATAAGGTGAGAGAGGGAAACAAGAATGGGGAATAGTGAAGTGGGGGGTGGGCAATTACCGGAAGTTGGAAGAATCTATGTTCTTGCCATTAGGTTGGAGGCTACCCAGAATATGAGGAGTTGCTCCTCCAACCTGAGTGTGGCCTCAATGTGGCAGTAGAGGAGGTCATGGACTGACATGTCAGAATGAGAATGGGAACTGGAATTAAAATCATTGGCCACTGTGAGATCCTGCTTTTTGTGGCATATGGAGCAAAGGTGCCTGACTAAGCAATATACACAGGTTCTCACCGATATACAGGAAGCCATGCCGGGGGCACCAGATACGGTAGATGATCCCAACAGACTCACAGGTGAAGTGAGGTGAAGATTCGGGCTCTGAATGGTAATGAGGGAGGAGATGTAAGGGTAGTTGTGGCACTTGTTCTGCTTGCAAGGATAAGTAAGAGGAGGGAGATCAGTGGGGAGGGATGAATGGAGCAATCCCTGTGAAAGGTGGAGGGGGGGGGAGGGAAAGATGTGCTTGGTCCTGGGATCCATTGGAAATCACAGAAGTTACAGAGAATTTTGTGCTGGATGTGGAGGCTAGTGAGGTGGTAGGTGGGGACAAGAGGAACCCTATCCCTGGTGTGGCAGCAGGAGGATGGGGTGAGGGCAGATGTGCACGAAATGGAGGAGATGTAGGTGAGGGCACTGTTGATGGTGGGAAAGGAAGTTATTTTCTTTGAAGAAGGAGGACATCTCAGTTGTCCTGAAATAAAAAGCCTCATCTTGAGAGCAGATGCAGCTGAGATGGAGGAACTGAGAGAAGGGAATGACATTTTTATAAATGACAGGGTGGGAAGAGGTATAGTCCAGATAGCAGTGACAGTCAGTGGAGTTTTAAAAGATCATTAGATATAGACTGTCTCCAGAGATGGAGACAGAGAGATCAAGAAAGGGGAGAAAGGAGTCGGAAATGGACCAGGTAAATTTGAGGGCAGGGTGGAAGTTGGAGGCAAAGTTGATGAAATTGCTGACCTTAGCATGGGTGCAGGAAGCAGCAGCAATGCAGTAGCAGATGTAGCGTAGGAAGAGTTGGCGAGCGATGCTAATGTGGGCTTGGAGCGTGGACTGTTCCACGTAGCCAACGAAAAGGCAGGCAGTGCTGGGACCCATCCAAGTGCCCATGGATACTCCTTTGGTTTGACAGAAGTGGGAGGAACCAAATGAAAAATTGTTAAAGGTGAGGACCAGTTGAGCTAGACAGAGAAGAGTGGTGGTGGAAGGGATCTGGTTGGGTCTGCTGTCCAGAAAGAAGTGAAGAACATAAGGCCCTCCTGGTGGGCGATGGAAGTGTGGTGTACGGAGCAAAGGTGCTTGACTGAACAATATATGTTCATCCCAGTAATGGCATGAGCATCAATTTCTCGAACTTCGGGTAATTGCCGCCCTCTCTCCTTCACCATTCCCTATTCTTGTTTTCCTCTCTCACCTTATCTCTTTACCTGGCCATCAGCTCTCCCCGGTACTCCTCCCTCTTCCCTTCCTTCCATGGTCTTCTGTCACCTCCTATCAGTTTCCCCCTTCTCCAGCCTTTTATCTCTTCCTCCAATTGACTTCCATCTGTTCACTTCACGCCTCCCCCTCTCCCACTTTCACCTCTCACCTGCCACATTGTACTGCTTCCTTCCCTTCATTTCCTGTCTGGTGAAGGATCGCAGCCCAAAACATCAACTGTTTACTATTTTCCATAGATGCTTCCTGGCCTGCTGAGCTCCTCCAACACTTTTTGTGCTTTGCTTTGGATTTCCAGCATCTGCAGGTTTCCTCAAGTTCAGCATGGGCTGGTGGGCCAAAGAGGCTGTTTCTATGATGTTCTGACTCATTAGGAGAGCATCATGTCTGAGATTTTCCATGCAGTAAAGAAACACAAATGCTATATTATCTAGGACTGTGTAGTGAGCTCAAAATGAGTATGATAAAAGGTGTGAGGTACATACCCAAGGGCATCTGGATTGGCAGTTGTGGCCACATCACTGATATCCAGACCTAAGAAGGTACTCTGGGTCAAGACAAATGGCAGAATTTGTTGCAAAATTGATGTTAACCCGCTTAAACATGAATCATTAAAAATCAGTATGGCATGGTAGCATAAACGTATTCAGCACCAACAACCCAGGTTCATTTTCAGCCACTGAATGCAAGGGGTCTGTGCGTTCTCCCTGTGAATGTGTGGGTTTCCTCGAGGTGCTCTAATTTCTTCCCACGTTCCAAAGAAGTGTGGGTTAGTAGGTTAATTGGTGACATGGGTATAACTGTTGGTGCAGACTCACTGGGCCTGAAGAGGCTGTTACTGTGCTGTACCTCTAAATAAAATGAGTAGATAAACAAAATCATCAATGTGGAATCTAGGATTGGAAAATAACACTTTCAGTGGAATCATGCAGAAAGATACAGCTCAAGAAACTTAATAAACAAGAAACTTGATCTAATTGTGCTATCTTACATCAAAAAAAGAGTTCCCAGCTTGTGGAGGATAATATAAAATGATAAATTAGGGAAGCATTTAGCTCTAGCAGGCTGAAATGAGAAAATTTATTTGTATCCATTGAGAGTTCTGCTGCCACACGAGTCGCCTCGAGGCACCCCAGAAGTTAGCATTCAGTGTACAGGAGTGAGATATGCCAACTAGTGGAATGGTGCTGCAGCAACAACCTGGCACTCAACATCAGTAAGATGAAAGAGCTGATTGTGGATTTCAGGAGAGGTCAGACGAAGGAGCACATACCAATCCTCATAGAGGGATCGGAAGTGGAGAGAGTGAGCAGTTTCAAGTTCCTGGGTGTCAAGATCTCTGAGGACCTAACCTGGCCCCAACATATCGATGCAGCTATAAAGACGGCAAGACAGCGACTATACTTCATTAGGAGTTTGAAGGGATTTGGTACGTCAACAAATACACTTAAAAACTTCTATAGATGTACTGTGGAGAGCATTACGACACGCTGCATCACTGTCTGGTGTGCGGGGGGTGCGGTGGGGGGCTATTGCACAGGACTGAAAGAAGTTGCAGAGGGTCATAAATTTAGTCGGCTGCATCTTGGGTACTAGCCTACAAAGTACCAAGGACACCTTCAAGGAGCGGTGTCTCAGAAAGGCAGCGTCCATTATTAAGGACCCCCGGCACCCAGGCCATGCCCTTTTCTCACTGTTATCATCAGGTAGGAAGTACAGAAGCCTGAAGGCGCACACTCAGTGATTCCTAAATGGACATTAAACCCGTGAACACTACCTCACCTTTTTAATATATATATTATTTCTGTTTTTGCTTAATTTTTAATCTATCCAATATACATATACTGTAATTGATTGATTTATTATTATTATTATTATTTTCTTCTATATTATATATTACATTGAACTGCTGCTGCTGTTAACAAATTTCACGATAGATACCAGCGATAATAAACCTGATTCTGATTCAGATTCTAAATTAGGGCCTCATGGATTTATCAGATAGAAAGCTTTCACAAGATCTATTCCATGAGAAAATAAAGAAAAGCAGTGCAGTGGTAGATCTCAAAATAATTGCCAGTAGAGTACGGCCTCAATCATCAAATCCTAACACCATACCTTCACTGAACACCCTAACCCTCCCCTCCCCTCTAACACTATCGACCCTCTTCCCCCCTCTGATCCCAGCTCTAATCCCTGCAGTCCCGTCACCATTCTCTCCAACATTCCCCTATCTGAGATGGAACGTTCTGTTCCCAGCTAGGGTCTTACCTTTGTCCCCCTTTGCCCACACCTCAGTGAGTTCCATGTTCATCACAATGCTGAGCTCTTCTTCTGTCACCCCAGTCTCTGGGCCCACTTTATTGGCAAGAATGATGACCCCTTCTCCTGAGCCCAACCCTCCTCCTCTTCTTGGACATCCCGCTCTGGTTCTCTGCCTGCTCTGGATCTTTTCTTCTCTAATTGCCAACAAGACATCAACTGACATAACTTCCCTCTCCTCTTCGAACATTGCACTCTCTGAAGGTACTGCCCTCCACTCTCTCCATATCAATCCCAACCTTACCATGAAACCTCCAGAGAAAGGGGTGCTGTTGTAGTGTGATAGACTGACCTCTACTTTGCTGTTGCCAAGTGGCAACTCTCATATATTTCCTCTTACTTACCTCTTGAAGTGGACCCCACGCAGGACCATCAGAAGATTGTCTCTGACAACACACCAACCTCATCTACTTTGGAGATCTCCTACCCACAGCCAACAAACTTTTAGTTTCCCTTACCCCATAATGCTCATTTCTACCTCTGAGCCAAGATCCTAAACCTAACTCTCTAGGTAAGCCCGTTCATTTTTACCTGCTCCTGCCACACTACACTCATGTCTGCATACCTTGATTCCATTTTACCCCCTTTGGTTCAGACCCTCCTCACCTATACCTGCAGCACTTCACATGCTCCTGATAGCCTCAATAACTTTCAATTCACTGGACCTAATCACCTCATTTCAGCATGGATGTCCAGTCCTTATTCACTTCTATCCACCATCAAGAAGGCTTTAAAGCTCTCCACTTCTTTCTTGACAGCTCACACAACTAGTTCTCCTCCAGCACCAGCCTCCTATTTCTGGCAGAACTGCTCCTCCCCCTCAATAATTTCTCATTCCAATCTTCCCACTTTCTCCAAACTCAAGGTAACAGCACAATCCCCAGCTATGCCTGATTTTTTGGTGGCTATGTGGAAAATTCCATGTTCCAAGTCTTCCCCGGTAAATCTCCTCAACTCTTTCTGTGTTCCATTCAGGGCTGCATTGGTGTTGCTACATGCACCTATGCTGAGCTTGTCAATTTCATCAACATTGCCTCCAGCTTCCTCCCTGCCCTTAAATTCACTTGTTCCATTTCTGGCACCTCTCTCTTCTTTTGCAATCTCTCTGATTTCATCTCTGGAGACAAATGACTATAGATGTACCCATCAATTACCATGATTATTTTGAATATGCATCTTCTTACCCTGTCATAGAGTCATAGAAAACTACAGCAGAGAAACAGGCCATTTGGCCCACCTAGTCCATGCAGAAATATTTAAACTGCTGAGTCCCATTGACTTGCACCTGGACTATAGCCCTGCATACATCCCCCATCCATGTACATATCGAAACTTCTCTTACTCTTACAACCCTCTGAGTGAAGAAGTTTCCCCTCATCATCCCCTTAAACTTTTCTCCTTTCACCCTCAACTCATGACCTCTAATTGTAGTCTCATCCAACCTTTTTGCATTTACCCTCTCTATGCTTCTCATTATTTTGTGTACCTCTGTCAAATCAAAGGTTCAACTTTAAAATAACACCCCAACACCTGTACCTCAGTACTTTGATATATGAAGGCCAATGTGCAAAAGCTCTTACGACCTTTTGTAAATGTGACACCACTTTCAATGAATTGTGGACCTGTATTCCCAAATTACTTTGCTCTACTGTTCACTGTGCAAGACCTAATCTGTGTGGCCTCCTAAAGTTCAAGATCTTAGATTTGTCTACATAAAATTCGATCTGGCATTTGTCCATTCATTTTTCCAGCTGGTCCAGATTCCACTGTAAACTTTGATAGTCTTTCTCACTGCCCACTACATCCCCAATCTTGGTGTCATCTGCAAATTTGTTGATTCAGTTAACCACATTATCATCCAGATTGCTGATACAGATGACAAAAAAACAAAGGATCCAGCACCGAGCCCTGCAGCACTCCACTAATCACAGGCCTTCTGTCAGAGAGGCAACCATCTACTACCACTCACTAGCTTCTTCCACAAAGCCAATGTCTAATCCAATTTACTACCTCATCTCGAATGCCAAGTGACTGAAACATCTTGACCAACTTTCCAAGTGGGACCTTGCCAAATGCCTTCTTGACATCCATATAGACAACATACTGCCTTGCCTTCATTAACTTTCCTGGAAACATTCTCAAAAACTCTATAAGTTTGACTAGACACGATCTACTATGCACAAAGCCATGCTAACTATCCCTAATCAATCCCTGTTTATCTCAATACTCATATTTCCAGTTCCTTAGATTATCTTCCAATAACTTCCCTACTAGACTTAATAGGCCAGTCTTACTGGCCTATAATTTCCTGGTTTATTTTTAGACCCTTTCTTAAGCAGCAGAACAACATTAGCCAAAACTCCAAGCCTCTGGCAACTCACCTGTAGCTAAGGATAATTTAAATACCTCTGCTAGGGCCCTTACAATTTCTGCATTTGCCTCCCACAGGGTTTGAGAGAATATTTTGTCAGGCCCTGGAGATTTGTCCACCCTGATTTGCCTTAAGACAGCAAACACCTCCTTCTCTGTAATCTGTATAGAGTCTATGAACTTGCTGCTGTTTTGTTTCACTTCTATATACTCTGTGTACTGAGGAAGTACAGATGGAAAAATTCCATTTAGGATCTCCCTCATCTCTTTTGCTCCAAGCATAGATTACCATTCTGATCTTCCTGATGATCAATTTTGTCCCTTGCCATCCTTTTGCTCTTAACATATCTATAGAAGCCCTTAGGAGTCTCCTTCACTATGTCTGCCAGAGCAATCTCATATCTTCTTTTAGCCCTCCTGATTTTTTCTTAAGTGTTCTCTTGCACTTCTTATACTCTTCAAGTGTCTCTTTTGTTCCTACCTGCCTATACCTGCAATGCAGCTCTTTTCTTTTTTAACAAGGGCCTCAATATCTCTCAAAAACCAAGGTTCCCTAAACCTAACCTGTTATCCTTGTCTTTTATTCTGATAGGCACATACACACTTGTGCTCTCAAAATTTCACTGTTGAAGGCCTTCCACTTACCAAGTACACCTTTGCAAAAAACAGCTGTCCCAATCCACACTTGCCAGATCCTTCTGATAACATGAAACTTGGCCTTCTCCCAATTTAGAATCTCAACCCGCAGACCAGACCTATCCTTTTCCATAATTACCTTGAAACTAACAGCATTATGATCAGTAGATGCAAAGTGTTCCATGACACAAACTTCAATCACCAGCCCTGTCTCATTCCATAATAGAAGATCAGGTTCTGCATACTCTTTCACTGAGACTTCTACGTGCTGAATAGGGAAACTTTTCTGAACACATACGATAAACTATATCCCATTTAGTCCTTTGAAAGTATAGGAGTCCCAATCAATACGTGGAAAGTTAAAATCACCTGATGACTCTTTCAATCTCTCTACAAATTTATTCCTTTAAACCCTGTGGACTGTTAGGTGGTCTATAATATTGCCCCATTAACATGGTCATACCTCTCCTATTCCTCAATTCCACTCATATATCCTCAATAGACGAGTTCTCCAGTCTGTCCCGGCTGAGCACTGTTGTGACATTTTCCCTGACTAGAAAGAGCACAACTCCCCCTTTAATCTCACCTGCTCCATCATGTTCAAAACAAAAAAACCTCGGAATATTGAGCTGCCAGTCCTGCCCCTACTGAAATCATCTCACTATTAGCTACAATATCATAATTCCATGTGTTGATCCATGCTCAGATCTCATCTGCCTTTCCTATCATACTTCTTGCATTTTAACTCAGATTACAAGTCCCACAATACTCAACCTTTTGATTCTTGACTTTGTCTGAGGTCTTAACAACATCTGTCTCCACAACCATTCTACTCTCTGTTCTGTCACTCTGGTTCCCATTTCCCTGCAACTCTAGGTTAACACCCCACCCCCACACACTCTGTGCAGTACCAGCAAACCTTCTCACCAGGATATTAGCTCCCCCTCCAGTTTAGGTGCAAACTGCCTCTTCTGTACAGGCCCCACCTTCCCTGAAAGAATGCCAAATGATACAAAAATCTGAAGCGCACTTGTTAAACTGTATGATCTTCATATTTTTGGCCTCATTGCATTTCATTGGCTTTGTATCTGTACTCGGCACAATGACAATGAAGTTGAGTCTAATCTAATCACTGGCACGTAGCACCCGTAACAATCCTGAGATCACAACCCCAGAAGTCCTGTCCATTAACTTAGCACCTAACTCCCTGAACTCACCTTGCAGAATCTCATCCCTCTTCCTACTTATGCTGTTGGTACCTCTATGAATCATGCCCTCTAGATGCTCACCCTCCCACTTAAGAATACTACGAACTCGATCTGAGATATCCTGGAACCTGGCACCCAGGAGGCAACATACTATTCGGGAATCTCATTCTCTTCCACTGAACCTCCTTTCTGTTCCCCATAACTGATGAATCCCCTGTGACTACAGCATGCCTCTTCTCCCCTCTTCCTTTCTGAGCCACAGAGGCAGACTCAGTGCCAGAGACCTGACCACTGTGACTTTCCTCTGAAAGGTCATTACCCCCACAACGGTATCCAAAGTGGTATGACTGTTGTTGATATGGATAGCCAGAGGCGTATTCTACGCTGGCTGTTTACCCGCTTTCACCCTTCTGACTGTCACCCTGTGTCATGTGCTCTGCACCTTGCGTGGAACTACCTCTCTATCAACCTCATCCTCCTGAACGATCTGGAGATTATCCACCTCCAGCTCCAACTCTTTAATGTGGTGGGTTAGAAATGTTTCTGGATGCACTTCTTGCAGCTGAAGTCATCAGTGACAATGGAGGACTCCTCATCTTCCTGCATCCCACAAGAGGAGCATTCACCCATACTGCCTCCAAATCTACCTACAGCTTTTCGCCTTCTTTCACTAAAGTCTCTTCTCCTTGAAGACCCAAAAAGCTAACGCCTTAAAATCACCACTTTAACACTGTCCCCTCCAACAACAGCATCCCCATCAAAGATCTCTCTACTTGCCCCTGTCTTACTTTAATTTGCACGTGATGAATCTGGATCTCTTCTTTGTCTCCTGTAAAAATGACATTGCACTTTCTCAGTTCCTTTGTCTCTGCCACATCTGTTCCCACAATGAGGCTTTCCTTTTCAGGACATTAGAGTGGTCTTCCTTCTTAAACGAACAGGGATTCCCTTCCTCCACCGTTAATGGCACCCTCATGTGCATCTCCTCCATTTCCTGGATGTCCATGCTCACCCTATCTTCCCATTGTAGTAAGGCAAGTCAAGTACAGAAGTGGTAGGAAAATTCAGTGCTGTAGGGTTCAGACTGTGAACTGCAAGAAATGGGAACTGGAGCTCACTCTATGTTAATGTTGATGCCAGATTTTGTATCTTTCCAGTAACTTTTTTGGGAAACCAGCAAGAGTGACCCTACTGTTACCACCAACACTCTTTCCTGCAGATCTTTGGGATAAAGGCATGATATGAAGTTTATTAGATAGAATCCACTAGAATTTGAAATATGCTATTCCAAGAAAGTGGTGAATAATAAACTGCACTATTTGTTTAGAACAAACCCCAGGTTATACAAGTGAGCATTTAGAAATATTTTGAAAGTCAAAAAGAAACACAAACACTAACATGTCACAAATTTAATTGAGTTTACTTGCTGAAATGACTCATTATAAATATAAATTGAATGCAACACATCTCCTGGATGCATTTTCATGAGGCATTTGGCAAGACGTCAAGCAGAAGGCTTGTTAAAAAATTCAGGTAGAAAGGTGCAGAGGGAGAGAGAGTAGTCTGATCAGGTTAGGATTTCTAAGTCTTGTTCTGTTTGAAGAATTGCAGTAAGCCTTATGCCACAGGGAACAATGGTGGGCTTGGCATAAACTGTGCAAAATTAGATTTTCTCATAATGCATATGTATGTAGTGAGTTTGCGAAATAGTGGGCAGGACTACAAATGATTTAAGGTTGACATAGACAGATGAGAGAAAGGGGCAATCAGATAGAAAATGCTATTTCATATTGAAGAGCAGGAGATGATGTATTATGGCAGGCGAAGCAAGAATTAGGGTGTATCTCAGTGTCAAAAAGTGAAATATATTGATGAATGAAGAAAACTTGGGAGTCAAATACAAAACTCTTGGGTTGGGGCTGAGCAAGAGAAGCCCTAGAATAGATTACATGCAATGGTGAGAATAGACTTAACGATGATGTTCAGGGTTAAGATTCTGGATAGCTTTCAGTGTATCGTCTAGTGTGCTTTCAGCACAATGTTGCAAAAATGGTGCCATATTGTGAACTTCATAACTTTGCAGAATGAAATGATAAAGGTCAGCTATGAGAAAGAAGGGTGACATTTCTAATGAGGGAGTGAGGGAGAAAGCTAACATTGGGTTCAGCAGATGCAGAGACTGACAACTGAGGGGATGATAAATCCAAAATTTAAAGAAAAAACTGCAGATGCTGAAAACTAGAACTTCAGATCTCCTGAGATCTCACGGGCTTCTTTAACCTATCTTCATAAATGAACATTGCCCTATTATTAGAATTCACAGCTGTACAAGAAAATAGAATAACGAGTAGGTCATTTGTTCCCTCTAGTCTTTCCTTCCATTCAATATCATTATAGTGAATCTGCTCCAGGCCACGTCTCCTCTCCATGCCAGTTTATCAAAGCTCTTAATTCCTTGATCTTTTAAAAATGTGTCTACCTCTTCTTTAAATACACATAATGATTTAGCCTGCACGACTCCCCAGTGTAGAATTCCAGAGATCCATTTTACTCTGCAAAAAGAATTTCCTATATACCTCAGTTTTAAATGACTACCCCCTAACATTGTGTAATTTTTCTTTGAGATTCTCCTACAAATGGAAGCATCTTAACATTTGCCCTCCTGCTCCCTAAGGAGCTTTTATGTTTCAATAAGATTACGTTTCATTCTTCCAAACTCAAAAGAATATAGATTTATTTTTTTAAGCTGCTTGTGGTACAACAACACTGTGACCTCAGGAATCAGCCTAGTGAATCTCTTCTGGACTGCCTTCAATACCAGAAACCCTTTCTTAAATAAAGAGACTAAAACTGTATCCTCATCAGTACCCAGCACGATTGCAAAAATATATCCCTATTTCTGCAGTGCAGCCCTCTTGCAATAAAGGCCAATATTTCTTTTGTCTTCCTAACTACCTTCTCAAACATTCCCCTCACCACTGTGGCTAACTTCTTGCTCCTCAAAGCCAATCATTGGGAGTCAGTGTTTCTGATGACCAGTGAGCTGCCCAAGTACACCGGTAAAAGTCAAAGGGAGCAGACTATTTCAACCAGACCTTTTCCAAGTGTAACTCCCCAGATGGTGGCAATTCCTTAGTTGATTAAGAAAGAATGTATCTAAATGTAAGTGATATGCCTGAATGGCCTTCACAGCTGCTCTGCTCATTCAGATACTTACACGAGGCTTCTGTGTGCTCCCAGTGCACGACTTAGATGTTTGTGTACTGGCCTGAATGTTCCTCTTCCATAATGAGTGGAAATGGGTCAGAGATTCTCAAAAGTGGGGACATTGCACTTCAAGCAGGCTTGAATATTTCCTTCTGTGTACCAACTAATCTCTTCCCAAGAAAGAATTTGGAATAGAATGTCTGTTTACTCACCCTGGTGTTGGGCTTGCAAGTGACCAAATGCAATTATAGCCTTAATGTTCAAGATATCGGTCTGGGAGCCATTGGTTTACTTATCTGCCCAGTGAACTGAGGATTTTGAGTTAATAGTAACTGTCCAATGCTGTGTTACTGCCGCAGGTAGTCCAAGTCTTAGAAGCAGGGAGGTCACTGCTGTCATGTGGCTCATAAGCAATGTATCACCTGGTCAAAGGTATCCTCAACCAACAAAATCCTATGCTGACAATGGTGAATTTCATCGATGAGAGGTAGTTGGAAATAAGTCAGAAGATGTGTAGTTCAGGCAGTTGATGTTTGGGTTGAGTTGTTCTCCAATCTTGGCAATTTACTTGCAAACATTTTGTTGCAATGCTGTGATGACAGTCTCTGCTGAGGATGGTTTGTACCCAATTGCTGTACCCAAGGCTAGGATCGAGACACGGAATAAAACTGGATCAAGAACTGAGCACAAAACAAAATGCTAGGCGATATCTCTGGTTGGACATGATTGAGCACTGAGGCTCTGTTTCATGTGCTCTTTAAATACTCGATTCTTGGCGCCCAAAACGTGATTGCCAATCAGTGGGACAGTCCTGAACGCTTAAAGGGGCCATGCCAGCTAGCTATACTCTGCAGAGTTAGAGGTCTAAACCCCAGAAGCTAGTGCAACTGGGAGCGTCTCAGAACACGTGCGAGGACATATCATCAGTGCACTGTTGAATGTGGTGTGTCCTCTGATTGTTTGGCCTTTATATGCTTTTTGACATTGAATCAGCTGATTGAAAAGTATATAAGGGCCAAGCAATTGGAGGATACACCTCAGTCAACAGCACACTGCCAATGTCTCCTCGCATGGTGATGAAATATTTGCGAATAAATTGCCAAGATCAGAAAACAGCTCAACCCAACCTTGAGAGGTAGTTGCTAAAATATGAGAAAGGGTGCAAGATCTCTCTGTACGTTTTGTTGTTGGGAGCAGAGTGGCATAGTGAGGACAAAGTTGCCGAAAGAACCTTGGATGTGCAGATGCAGGCCATACTGGAGTGTTGTACTTAATGGCAAAGTATATAACTGTGAAAGTTGCTAGCCATAGTTGCCTCCTTACTGGAAAGTGTGAAAGTAAGCATATAAAGCTTCTGAAAAATCAATAGAACTTTGTGTTTTATTAATACTAGGGTTCAAAGAAGTGGGGCTGTTACAAATGATTGCAAATGCAAAGTTAAAGCAGTACATACAGTTCTGGATTAGAAGGAATGTAATGACAAATAAAGTTCAAGAGGTTGTCAGGAAAAGAAAAGTAAAGGAACTTTGTTGGATTATTTGATAATTTTTGGGAAATGAGAGATGGAGAATTAAGATAAAGTTAAAATTGATGGTACGATTTTTGACAGTTAAAGTTTAAAGTGTGCAAATATTAAATTAAGGAGACACAAGAGTATAGATGCTTAAGGTCTGGATCAACACACACACACACACACAAAATGTTAGAGGAACTCAATGGATCAAGCATCATTGATGGAGGGGAAAGAACTGTCAATATTCTGTGTCAAGCCCTTCCATCAGGACTGCAAAGAAAAGGGCAGAAGCCAGAATATAAGAGTGAGGGGGTGGTGGAGCAGGGGTTGACACTGCCAGGTGGTAGGTGAATCCAGATGGATGGGGAAGCCGGAGGGTGATCAAGAGGAATAAAAGGAAATGATGTGAGAAGCTGAGAGGTAATAGATGAGGAAGGCCTGACTGAGGAATCTGACAGGAGAGGACAGTGGACCATGGAATAATTGGAAGGAAGTGGGAAACCAGAGGGAGGAAGCTGAAGGTGAAGGGCAGACCATGAAGTTATGTAATTTGCATTCCAAAAAGACACATTTATATCACTTTTTGTATCAAAAGATGAGGAGATATGAAATGATAAAGGGACTTAGACTGCCCTATGCATATATAACTAAACACTAAGAGATAAGTACCATTGCAGAGACTAAATGTTTAACTTGAATTTGAGGGTGGGAAAATGGTAGGGAGCTATGTCTAAGTTGAATATTGTAAATTCTATCTAGATCATTGATTTTAGGAAAGCCATATTGATTGTGGATAGGAGAGTGTGCTAATAAAGAATTCAAGTACCACTACAACTTTCAAACTTGGCTTGTATCCCTTGATCAGTGTTGGAAAAAGCTTAATGATTTCACTAGGTCAGCAAAAGTAGTTGAGGAGTGATTAACTGAAGGGCATAGAAAGATAAGGGGTAACTGATGTGAGAATCTAGAAATGCGTTCAAGTGAAAGGCAAATTAGCCATGAAAATGAAAGGGCTGTTCTCTGAAAGGACTGGGGAAGCCTACAAATGTCTTCCCAATGGCTATGGTTCAGAGTGAATTAATATGTTTGAGGCTAAGATCAATAGATTTTTGTTAGGATAAGGCATCAAGAGATATTGATCCAGCAGAGATAAATGCAATTGAGTTACAGATCAACCACAACCCGACTGAATGACAGTAGTTATATGCCTGATCGTCTGGGTGGTCTACGCTTATTCTTATGCTACTTTTCAAACAAAAATGACCAAACTTGAAAGGGTATAGTAACACCTTTATAATCCAACACATTTAGAATTTAGTGTTGGCAGATTTTTCAGATTATGTTTTTTCTCTGTTAAAGGCAAAACAATCTTAATTCACTTTGTTCCTGTATGTTTCATGCATGTTAATATATTTTCTATTGAACCAGGTAAGGAAAACGGAACGCTGGAATCTAACCCCAGTGAACTGAAAAGCAGAGCAGGCACCAGAGATTGATTGGAGCTTCTCAACATCTTGAAAAATATTTAGCTTGGATAGGGAAACAAGGGTATGCATGCAAGCTTAACTGGGGGCGGAATGGAAGTATGCATACACACCCCATAATACTAAACATGTGCTTGGCAAGAATTGGCAACTTCCAGCTGGTAAGCTGATGTGAAATTTAAGACTCACACTAAGAGAATTGTTTAATGCTCATACTTAATTATTTATCTTAATGATTCAATTAATCCAGTAAAAAAATAAATAGAGCTTTGAAGTAAAAGTATATAGATATTGGGGGAGAAGATAAAGCATTTAGAAACACATTTTGGCAGCTGTAGCAATAAGATGTCAAGTAGAGCAACTAGATTCTATGCTGTAAGTCTCTGTTCGTCTTCAAGAAAGGAAACCAAGTAGTGCATGTGGCCATCTATTAAAAATGAGGTGGGATTATACATTGGCAGTAGAGATCAGCACTTGATGGGCATGTAGACGGGAGATTAAGTTGTAACACTCAATCATAGTTCTTACTACCACCTTCCTGTTGTTTATGTTTCCCAGTTGGAAATATGACATACAAAACCATGTAAAATTAAATTACTTATCAGAAGAGTGTTGATAAAATTGCAGAAATTAGATTTTTAAAGGACATTGATAAAATTAGTATTAAGTTAAGAATATTTTTAATTATTCAGTTTTTGGATCTGGATGTTGCTGGTAAAGCCAACATTGATTTCCCATTGAGAAAGGAACAACCTTTCTGAACGACTATAAACATTCAAGTGAAGGCACTCCCACAGTGTGTTGGGTTCCAGGATTTAGATACAGTGTCAATGAAAGACTGATGATGGTGCATAACTTCGAGGGAAAACTAAAGCGGTGATGTTCCTATGCACTTGCTAGCTTTATCCTTCTTGGCGGTAGAGGTTGCATGGCAACAGAGTGAGAAACAAAATTCTGCACTGTCTTTGTATGAGCTTTCATATTATAATTATTCTTTTAGTAATTTACAACATTCATTTACGGCCCAAGGCGTACTGACATGATAACATGCACTCAAGCAGGCAGCAGAAAGAGACCAACACAAGAGATTCTGCAGATGCCAGAAATCCAGAACAACACACATAAAATGCTGAGGATCTCAGTAAATATAGTATAAGTAAAGTAAATATATGTCATCACATACAACATTGAGATTCATTTTCTTGTGGGCATAGTCAATTAATCTATAGAATAATAACCATAACAGCATCAATGAAAGACACATTAAACCAAAGTGCAGAATACTACAAACTATGTAAATAAAAAAGAAGAAATGCTAATAATAAATAAGCAATAACTATTGAGAACATGAGATGAACAGTCTTTGAAAGTGATTCCATTGATTGTTGGAACATTTCAATGATGAGGAATTGAAGTTGAGTGAAGTTATCCCATTTGGTTAAAGAGCCTAATGGCTGAGAGTTAATAACTGTTCCTGAACATTGTGAGCCCCAATGCTCTTTACCTTCCTTCTGAAGGCAGCAGCAAGAAGAAGAGAGTAATATGAAGAAGAGGAGGAAGAAGGGGAAGAGAAAGAAGCGAAAGAGGAAGAAGGGGAAGAGAAAGAAGTGAAAGAGGAATAACAAGAGGAAGAAGAAGAAGAAGGTAAAGAGAAAGAAAGAGGAAAATGAAGAGGCAGAAGAAGAAGCAGAGGAAGCAGAAAATGTGGAAGAAGAGGAAAGAGAAGATGAAAAGGAAGGAGAGAAGAAGAGGATAATGAGGCAAAAAAGGAAGAAGAAAAATTGGAAGAAGAGGAGAAATAAGAGGAAGAAGATGAGGAAGAGGAATAAAAGGAAGAAGAAGCAAAAGAGGGAATGGAAGATGAGGATGAGGAAGAGAAACAAGAAGGGGAGGAAGATGAAGTAGAAGAAAAAGAGGAAGAGGAAGAAGAAGAAGGAGGAGGTAAAGGTGTTGGGAGTAAAAGTAACTTATTAAAAACATTTCAGTAACTTTTTTGTTGTTATTCTTAATCTGTGATGCAATTTAACCAAACTGGCAGTCGGAGCAGTGCAATGTTTATATGCGTACAATGAGGAAAGGGTTATTTACAGCCTTTGAGTATATCAAGGCTCTAGAGAGTATGGCCATGTGGCTCAGAAGTGTAGGGAAAGGAAGAAGAAGGCAGTAGTGATAGGTGACTCTATAGTTAGGGGGTCAGACAGGCGATTCTGTGGACCCAAGAAAGAAACTCGGATGATAGTTTGCCTCCCAGGTGCCAGGGTCCAGGATGTTTCAGATCACATCCAAGATATCCTGCAGTGGGAGGGAGAACAGCCAGAGGTCATGGTACATATTGGTCCCAATGACATAGGTAGGAAAATGGAAAAGGTCCTGAAAAAAGGGTACAGGGAGTTAGGAAGGAAGTTTAGAAGCAGGACCGTAAAGGTAGTAATCTCAGGATTACTGCCTGTGCCACGCGACAATGAGTATAGGAATAGAGTGAGGTGGATGATAAATTCGTGGCTGAGGGATTGAGGCAGGGGACAGGGATTTAGATTTCTGGATCGTTGGGACCTCTTTTGTGGCAGGTGTGACCTGTACGAAAGGACGGGTTGCACTTGAATCCCAGGGGGACCAATATCCTGGCGGGGAGGTTTGCTATGTTTACTGGGGAGAGTTAAAACTAGAATTGTTGGGGGCTGGGAACCGAACTGAAGAGACTGGGGAAGAGGAGGTTGGCTCACAAATAAAGAAAGCTTGTAGAAAGTGCGAGAGGGAGGATAGGCAGGTGATAGAGAAGGGACGCGCTCAGAGTGAAGGATTAATATGCATCTATTTTAACACAAGGAGTGTTGTGAACAAAGCGGATGAGCTTAGAGTGTGGATCAGTACTTGGAGATATGATGTGGTGGCCATTACAGAGACTTAGATGGCTCAGGGACAGGAATGTTTATTTCAAGTGATGGGTTTTAGATGTTTCAGAAAGGAAAGGACAGGGAGGGAGGCAAAAGAGGTGGGGGCATGGCACTGTTGATCAGAGGTAGTGTCATGGCTGCAGAAAAGGTGGACGCCATCGAGGGATTGTCTATGGAGTCTCTGTGGGTGGCGGTTAGGAACAGGAAGGGGTCAATAACTTTATTGGGTGTGTTTTATAGGCCACCCAATAGTGACAGGGATATCGAGGAGCAGATAGGGAAACAGATCCTGGAAAGGTGTAATAATAACAGAGTTGTCGCGATGGGAGATTTTAATTTCCCAAATATCGATTGGCATCTCCCTAGAGCAAGGGACAAGGGGTGGAGTTTATTAGGTGTGTTCAGGATAATTTCTTGACACAATATGTAGATAAGCATACAAAAGGAGATTTGGTATTGGGAAATGAACCTGGTCGGGTGTCAGATCTCTCAGTGGGAGAGCATTATGGAGATAGTGATCATAATTCTATCTGCTTTAGAACAGCATTGGAGAGAGATAGGAACAGACAAGTTAGAAAAGTGTTTCAGTTAGAGTAAGGGGAATTATGAGGCTATCAGGCAGGAAATTGGAAGCTTAAATTGGTAACAGATGTTCTCAGGTAAAAGTACGGAAGAAATGTGGCAAATGTGCAAGGGATATTTGTGTGGAGTTCTGCACAGGTACGTTCCAATAAGACAGGGAAGTTATGGTAGGGTACAGGAACCGTGGTATATAAAGGCTGTAATAAATCTAGTCAAGAAGAAAATAAGAGCTTACAAAAGGTTCAGAGAGCTAGGTAATGTGAGAGATCTAGAAGATTATAAGGCCAATAGGAAGGAGCTTAAGAAGGAAATTAGGAGAGCTAGAAGGGGCCATGAGAAGGCCTTGGCGGGCAGGATTAAGGAAAACACCAAGACATTCTACAAGTATGTGAAGAGCAAGAGGATAAGACGTGAAAGATTAGAACCTATAAAGTGTGACAGTGGGAAAGTATGTATGGAACCGGAGGGACTGAATGAATACTTTACTTCAGTATTCACTATGGAAAAGGTTCTTGGTGATTGTAGTGATCACTTGCAGCAGACTGAAAAGCTTGAGCATATATATTGAGCATATCCCTTACTCACTCTTCCTTCAGTTAGTCCTGACGAAGGGTCTCGGCCTGAAACGTCGACTGCACCTCTTCCTAGAGATGCTGCCTGGCCTGCTGCGTTCACCAGCAACTTTTATGTGTGTTGCTTGAATTTCCAGCATCTGCAGAATTCCTGTTGTTAGCATATAGATATTAAGAAAGAGGATGTGCTGGAGCTTTTGGAAAGCATCAAGTTGGAAAGTCACCAGGACCGGATGAGATGTACCCCAGGCTACTGTGGGAGGTGAGGGAGGAGATTACTGAGCCTCTGGCAATGATCTTTACATCATCAATAAGAACAGAAGAGGTTCTGGAGGATTGGAGGGTTGCAGATGTTGTTCCTTTATTCAAGAAAGGGAGTAGAGATAGCCCAGGAAATTATAGACCAGTGAGTCTTAGTTCAGTGGTTGGTAAGTTGATGGAGAAGATCCTGAGAGGCAGGATTTATGAACATTTGGAGAGGTATAATATGATTTGGAATAGTCAGCATAGCTTTGTCAAAGGCAGGTCATGCCTTACGAGCCTGATTGAATTTTTTGAGGATGTGACTAAACACATTGATGAAGGAAGAGAAGTAGATGTAGTGTATATGGATTTCAGCAAGGCATTTGATAAGGTACCCCATGCAAGGCTTATTGAGAAAGTAAGGAGGCATGGGATCCAAGGGAACATTGCTTTGTGGATCCAGAACTGGCTTGCCCACAGAAGGCAAAGTGTGGTTGTAAACGGGTCATATTCTGCATGGAGATCGGTCACCAGTGCAGTCCCTCAAGGATCTGTTCTGGGACCCTTACTCTTCGTGATTTTTTAAAATGACCTGGATGAGGAAGTGGAGGGATGGGTTAGTAAGTTTGTTGATGACAAAAATGTTGGAGGTGTTGTGGATAGTGTGGAGGGATGTCAGAGGTTACAGCGGGACATTGATAGGATGCAAAACTGGGCTGAGAAGTTGCAAATGGAGTTCAACCCAGATAAGTGTGAAGTGGTTCATTTTGGTAGGTCAAATATGATGGCAGAATATAGTATTAATGGTAAGACTCTTGGCAGTGTGGAGGATCAGACGGATCTTGGGGTCTGAGTCCACAGGATACTCAAAGCACCTGCGCAGGTTGACTCTGTGGTTAAGAAGGTGTACGGTGTATTGCCCTTCATCAATTGTGGAATTGAACTTAGGAGCCAAGAGGTAATGTTGCAGCTATATAGGACCCTGGTTAGACCCCACCTGGAGTACTGTGCTCAGTTCTGGTTGCCTCACTACAGGAAGGATGTGGAAACCATAGAAGGGTGCAGAGGAGATTTACAAGAATGTTGCCTGGATTGAGGAGCATGCTTTATGAGAATAGGTTCTGAAGATGGCAAGACTCTGTGCAGTAGTTGAAGTCTGAGGTGTAGATGGTGAAGAGAAAAGGAGACAAGACAGTCCCCTGTGGAGCCCCAGTGCTGCTGACCACTCTGTCTGACATACAGTGTTGCAAGCACATGTACTGTGGTCTGCCTGTCAGGTAATCAATAATCCATGACACCAGGAAAACATAATCGTTTTGCAACTTTTGAACAACTGTCTGCAAAGTTTAACCTACCTAATACTCATTTTTTAAGATATCTTCAAATTAGACATTTTATTAACCCTTTAATACCAAACTTTCCTGAGATGCCCGAGAAAAACATTGTGGACTTGTTTCTTTGTATAAATCCATTGGGTAAAGGTTTAATATCTACTATTCGCGATAAGTTAGTGACCTTGAGGCGTGCCCCCTTTGATAAAATTAGAACTGTTTGGGAGCATATTTAGATATTTCTCTGTCCGACGAGGTTTGGGATTCAATTCTTAAGTCAGTTAACTCAACCTCTTTATGTGCTCGCCACTGCCTTTTGCAGTTCAAGTTTGTACATAGGGCTCATATGTCTAAAACTAAACTATTACGGTTCTATCCTGATATTAGTCCCTTTTGTAACAAGTGTAAAGGGGACGAAGCTTCTCTCATCCATATGTATTGGGCTTGTCCTAGTTTGGAGAAATTTTGGAGAGAAGTCTTTTTAACTTTATCCCATATTCTTAATTGCCACTTGGTACCTAACCCTTTGATTGCTCTTTTTGGCATCTCGGGTGAAGTTGACATGCATTTGAGTCTGACTAAACATTGAACGTTATCTGTTGCCTTTCTTTTGGCTAGACGTTTAGTTCTAGATGGAGAGATGTTGCTCCACCCACTGATACTCAATTGCTTAGAGACATTATGCCCTGCTTAGATCTTGAAAAGATTCATTATTCACTTCTTAATTTGGACATAAAGTTCCATAAGGAGTGGGGACCTTTTCTTGAGTATTTTCATAATTCCTCTTAGATTAAAGGTTTATCTTCCTTTTTTTTGTATTTTATTCCCTTACTTTCAACTTTTTTTTCTGGTTAAGTTTTACATTTTTTTCATGTGAAATATATTACAGTTTAGGTAGTAGGCATTTTTTTTATATTTACAGCTCTGTGATGACAACAAAAGCTCTGTTTAACTTTTCTTTACATTGAAGTTGTTGGCTTGGAGTTGCGTAGTGGGAGGGTGGGGAGGATACTAACTTGATATGATTTTATTTTGTGTGCTTTTTCTTTACTGTTATGAATTATATATTAAACATATTTGTTTTGCACTGTATAAATCTCTTTTTTGCTCGTGTTTTTTTTTGTATTGTAGAAACTCATAAAATTTTTGAAAAAAGAATAGCCAACTTATCCCTATTACTCAAGTTCCCTAGTCCAGGCAGCATCTTTGTAAATTGCCTCTGAATCCTCTCCAACTTGACAGCATCTTTCCTATAACAGGGTGACCAAATCTGCACAGAATGGATCACATGTGGCTTCAACAATGACATATATAACGGCAGCACAATGTCTCTGGTCCTAAACTCATTGCCCTGACTGATGAAGGCCAGTAATGCTAAACGCCTTCTCTACCACCTTATCTACTTGTGTGACAATTTTCAATGAACTGTTACACAACATTCGTCAGTGCTCTGCCATCCACAGTCTAAAAAGCATCACTTCACACTTCTTCAAGTTGAAATTCAGCCCATCTCCCTAATTGATCAAGATCTGTTTGCAATACCTATAACAATAAGAACCCCTCTCTCATGCAGAATCATCTGTAAACTTGCCTTATACGTTCACTTCCAAATCATTTACATAAATGATAATATCAGAGGACCCCGCACTGACCCCTGAGGCACTACACTAGTCACGGGTCTCTAGTCAGAGAATTAACCTTTAACCATCACCTTCTGCTTCTTATTATTGAGCTAATTCTGAATTCATTTAAATAGTTCTCCCTGAATCCCATGCAATCTAACTTGCTACATCAACTTACCATGTAGGACTGTATTCAATACCTTCCTACCTCAAGTCCATATAAACAATATCCATGGCCCTATCTTTATCCACCCCTTTAGGTACCACTTCAAAAACCTCCTATGGATTAATTAGACTGTTGCAATGAGCGAATGAAGTGAACCCCAGTGCAGGACACAGGCACGGAGACTGAGTTAGGATGCTTACGCGGACCTGAACGTTGAACAGCAAACAGGAGGGATCTTGACATGGAGCCTTGACACAGAGAGGCGGAATTTCATAGGTAAACCTTGAAACTGGAACAAAACTTAGAACACATGGTCCTAAGAGGCCGGGAAACGTTAATTACCACACAGGCAAAACCAATAATCTGGCGACTAGTGGTTGTAACGCTAAGGTTCTTATGATGCAGGTCTTGATGGAAACCAGGTGTGTCGTCATCAACGAGAATTAGAAGCAAATGGGAAGTTAACGGTCGGAACCATGGCACAATCAAAGGAAATTAGGAGAAAAATAGGGAATTAACGATCTGGACCGTGACATAGACATGACTTCCTATGCACAAAACCATGCTGACTACTCCTGATCAGGCCTTGATGATCTAAGTGATGTTAGATCCTGTCCCACAATTCCCTTTGGAAACTCAATTACAACTGAAGTCAGGCTCACCATTCTGCAATTTCCTGGCCTGTCTTTATACTACCCCTAATGAACCATAGAACAACAGTCACCAATCTCCAGTGTCCTGGAACTTCATTGGTTAATGACAAAATAAATATTTCTACAAAGGCCTCACAATTTCTTCACCGGCCTCCCAGAAGGGTCAGGGGTGTACTTAGTCACACCCTGGGGATTTGCCTACTTTGATATACTCAAAGGTTGCAAATAACCCTTTCCTCATTATGTGCATACAAACATTGCACTGCCCCGACTGCCAGTTTGGTTAAATTGAATCACAGATTAAGGATAACAACAAAAAAGTTACTATCACTCCCAACAGCTTTACCTCCTCCTTCTTCTTCTTCCTCTTCCTCTTTTTCTTCTACTTCTTCTTCCTCCCCTTCTTTTTTCCTCTTCATCTTCATCTTTCATTCCCTCTTCCTTTTATTTCTCTTCCTCTTCATCTTCTTTCTCTTATTTCTCTTCTTCCAATTCTTCTTCCTCCTCTTCTGCCTCACTATCCTCTTCTTCTCCTCTCCTTCCTTTTCATCTTCTTTTTCCTCTTCTTCCACATATTCTGCTTCCGCTGCTTCTTCTTCTGCCCCTTCATTTTCCTCTTTTTCTTTCTCTTTACCTTCTTCTTTTTCTTCTTCCTCTTTTTATTCCTCTTTCACTTCTTTCTCTTCCCCTTCTTCCTCTTCTTCTTCATATTACTCTTCTTTTTCTTGCTGCTGCCTTCAGAAGGAAGGTAAGGAGCATCAAACTCACACCACAAGGTTCAGGAACAGTTATAAACTCTCAGCCATTAGGCTCTTGAACCAAATGGGATAACTTCACTCAACTTCAATTCCCAATCATTGAAATGTTCCCACAACCAATGGAATCACTTTCAAAGACTTTTCATCTCATGTTCTCAATTGTTATTGCTTATTTATTATTATCATTTCTTCTTTTTGTATTTACATAGTTCGTAGTATTCTGCACTTTGGTTTAATGCATCTTTCATTGATTCTGTTATGGTTATTATTCTATAGATTTATCGACTATGCCCACAAGAAAATGAATCTCAATGTTGTATGTGGTGACATATATTTACTTTGATAATAAATTTAATTTGTACACTGCACTTTTTACTTTGTACTCTTCTTCATCTTCTCCTCTTCTTTCTTTCTACTTCTTCTTTATCTTCTTCCTCTTCCAACTCTTCTTATTTGTTTCCATCTGCTTGCTCTTCATCTTCTTATTCCTCTTCTGCTGCTTCTTCTTTCTCTTCCTCTTCTTCTTTCTCTTATTATTCTTTCTTCTCACAGATGTTGTTTGACCCTTTGAGTTGCTCCAGAAGATTGTTGTTTTAGATTTCAGCATCTACAGTCTCTTATGTGTCCAAAATGCTTTATTTGAACTGTCTAGACTCACACCTAGATATAGTGGTTAAGTAAAAAAGCAGTGCAGACTTTTTAAATTTTTCAGCAAAATAATCTGCAATGCCATGTATAAGCATTGGAGATGATTGTTAAAGGAAATGAACACTAAATTGCCAATTTTTACTTAGGTAATCAAAATGATGATCAGAAACAGATTCTGTTGGACAGTCATACAGAGGCTTGACTAGTAAATAGACAGCATTTTCATTTCTGGCCAGTCAAGCCTATCAAGAAATGGAAGAAAGAAGCTGCAGAGGGTTGTAAATCTAGTCATTTCCATCGAGGGCACTAGTTTACAGAGTACCCAGGACATTTTAAGGCAGCAGTGTCTCAGAAAGGCAGCGTCCATTATTATGGACATCCAGCACCCAGGGTATGACCTTTTCTCACTGTTACCATCAGGTAGGCACACACTCAACAATTCAGGAACGGGTTTTTCCCTTCTGCCATCCAATTCCTAAATGGATATTGGAGCTTTGGACACTATCTCACCTTTATTTTTAATATAGAGGTTTCCTCTGCCATCCGAAGGTAGAACATTCCTATGAAACGGTTCGTAAGCCGGAATGTCGTAAAGCGAAGAAGCAATTACCATTTATTTATATGAGAAAAATTTGTGAGCGTTTGCAGACCCAAAAAATAACCTACCAAATCATGCCAAATAACACATAAAACCTAAAATAACAGTAACATATAGTAAAAGCAGGAATGATATGATAAATTCACAGCCTATATAAAGTAGAATTACTTTTCTACAATCATTGCCGCCCTGTTCTCCATAGCAAAAATCTCACACAAGCGCTCTCGGCAGAAACACTCTCTCCAGTAACCTTTAAGCTATGAAGCTGCCAAATCATACCAAATAACACATAAAAATACATTCCTATATAAGGTAGAAATAATGCATGTACAGTGTAGTATCACTTACAAGAATTGGGAAGACAGCGTCGAGCACACTGATGATGGTGTGTTAGGCTGAGTCGTCGGAGGTTGGGGTGGTGCAGTGGACCCTAATCTCCAGGCCGCGGACTGATACCAATCTGCGAAGAATGCAGTGGTGTAGCGGTAGCCGGGATGCACCCAGCACATCTTTAAGAAAAAGGCCGAAATAAACAAGTTAATTGATTAGGTGCTGCCCGGCACATAAATGTCGGCCCAGATCAGAGGCGACACAATCAGTTTTTTTCTTAAAGCTGTGCTGGGTGCATCCTGGCTACCGCTACACTCTCCACGGCAATGTATCAGTTGGTGGCCTGGATGTTGGGGTGGTGGGATACTGGGGTGTCATCTCATCGTCGTCTGTTTCCGTCAGGCAGGCAGGCCATCTTCTTCTATGTCTGCCTGCCTCGATGTTGAAGGTTGTGGTTCGTTGTCTGCTGTGGCTGATGTGGAAGGCTCGAAAAACTACAGTATGCTTGACTGCTTAGCCTTGCACATTTTTCTATCATACAGTTCTTTGTAAGCTCTCAAACCATCCTGCAAATATGCCCTAAAGCTACGTACCCTTTCAAAATTAAAGTCGTACTTTTCTGCAATCATTGCAGCGAAAATCTCGTGCAGTTGCTTCACGTTCAGTTCCTGGATGACTTCACTTTTGGTCCGTTTGCTACTGTATTCCGTTTCGATTGTTATCCTTTCCTTTTCCAATTGCATCAGCTCTTCATCTATCAGTTCTTGGTCATGGGATGCCAAAACCTCTTCAACATTATCTTCCTCAACTTCCACAAGCCAAACTCATTTTGTCCTTACTTCGTTAACCACGATCGGAACGCTTAATTATGTCTAGTTTTACACTAAGTGTAACACCCTTATGAGCTCTTTTAGGCTTTTCCGATAGCTTAGAACTCATCTTGCAAACGGATGCTCAAAATAAATCCACATAAAGCACAGATGCTCACAGGCACGTGTTTAAGCAATGCCGGCTAGAATGCAGTTCCGGGGGAGGAGCTTGGCTGCTCGGGGCGCGCGCTGCCTTTTATCGCTCAGTGCTTTTTTTCGTAACAGTGAAAACATCTTCTGTTAGCGAAAACAGGTAACTAATGTAGGTCTTTCGTAACAGCGAGGTTTCGTAAAGCGAATGTTCGAAAAGCGGGGGACACCTGTACAGTATTTCTGTTTTTTCACATTTTTAAAAATATATTCAATACATGTAATTGATTTACTTGTTTATGTATTATTATATTTTATTTATTTTTTCTCTCCCTCTCTCTCTCTCTGGTGGATTACGTATTGCATTGAACTGCTGCTGCTAAGTTAAAAAATTTCACATCACATGTCGGTGATAATAAACCTGATTCTGAAGTTATGACTAGTCACTAAGAGCATCCACCAAAACGTGAAGCTGTTGAGAGTAAATTGACCTTCAAATGGGATGTATTTGATCATTTTATTGTTTTAAAATATTTTTCTGATTCAGCATTATCTAGTTTCAAAGCATATGTGTAATCATGTCAATAATATTAGCTGCCCTTCAAGCATTTGAGAAGTTGTTTTGTTTGAGGGGAAAAGTTTCGGGGAAGATGTGAATTCCATTTTAAACCTTGAGAAAGAAGATCGCTGCAAATGGAAGAGCCTATTTAATTTTGACTGAAACTGTAAGTAATAAAATATATGAAATAAATTTTGCCAATGCGGCTGTAGCATGCCAGCTACATCTGCACACACTGGCGTAAATGATGCCAGTCTTATCTCAGAACCTAGCAGCTCATCAGTTTCAAATAAATTATGTGCTGTGGGTCCTTCCACTGCTATTGGCGAGATTTTAATCAAGTGACTTTGACTTCCTGCAAATTATGGCAGATAATAATTATCTTGTTGGGTTATGTTCCGCTGACAGTGCAAACTTTTAAATACCATTTAGCTGCTGTATAATTTGTGCTCATAGGAATGGACTGAGGTAATGAGAGGACCCAGATTGTCATCGATTCTCTCCTGTTTAGCTGCAAGAAGCATGTTTATTGCTGCCCCAGGCATCTCCCAGAGCAAAAAAAATTACTCTTAAATCTAAAGAGAAATTATTTATAAATGTGCATTCTTAAATATATGAAAATTTTACATGTAGTAGCTTAATTAAAGCATGGCAGCTTCACTGTGAATCGATAAATATTTAAGAACATCCAAGGTTAAGCTAAGACTCTGTACCTCACCCAACAGGTTTAAAAATGGTCACAAACACCAGGAAGTTCTGTTCCACATGCAAATTCAACTATAAAAAATGTTTTGTGCAATGTATCTGCAGGGAACAGGAGTCATCCATAAACGTCATGTGTATTCTAACATGTACAACACTGTTGTTATGACAGTGGCAGGATAGGTTTTAAGCAAGGTATTTATTCTTATAACATTTTAAAGCTTATAGCTGCCTACAATTTTCTAGCTGCTAGTTATACCCAAAAATATAATGTGATATTGATTTTATGATATGCATGTATTATTCTTAGGATATAGTGCATGTATGTAAAACAACTTTTGCGATTGGAGAGTTAAGTATTAATTTTCATTCTTAATTTCTAATAGACTGTTCTTAAAAACAATGACCATCCACAAAAATCTAAAAGCCCACGTTTGAACCAATTAATAACGCTGTGCATTTTTGGATGAACAATTAAGATAGAGACACCTGACAGCAACAGAAACAATCGCATGTCTTCCAGGTGTAGATTTCTCTCATAATTGTATTACTGACTAAGGTATATTTGCTTAAATGCATGATAAATAGTTCATCTAAAATACTATATTTGTACATCAATTATTTTTAAATATTGCAGTAAATATGTAAGTGTAGTTTGGCAAAGAGCAAAAAATAAGGCCATTCTTGATCTTACTGGCTCAAATATTAAAAATATAAGTCATATCAGAGGATTCTTTTTTCCACCTACGTTCTTGTAGTTTACAATGTAAGATCTGAAAGTTAACCGCTTTGGAAAACTCTCTGGTTAGATCATGATACTTATGTATGTCTGGCAGTTATGCTTATTTAAGAACATAAGAAGTAGGAGAAATAGGAGAATGTCTGGCTTTCTGGCCTGCTCGGCCTTTTAAAAGATCATGGCTGATCTGGCCATTGTCTCAGCTCGATCTTCCTGCCTTTTCAATGTGATCCTTAATTCTCCTACAAGGCAAGAATCTATCTAACTGTGTCTTACACATGTTTATTATGGTAGCCTCTACTGCTTCCCTGGCCAGAGAATTCCATAGATTCACTGCTTCTTGGGAATAGCATTTCCTCTTCATCTCCATCCTAAATCTACTCCACTGAATCTTGACGTTATGTCCTCTAGTTCTTATGTCACATACTCGTAGAAGCACCATTCCTGTCTCTACCTCTTTCATAATGTTAATTACCTATAAGATTCCTTCTCATTCTGCCTCTTACGCAGTCTCGCAGCGTAACGTGTTCTCTCCAGTTTTGTAGGATCTAAGGTAACTGAAGAAGTCAATGTGACGGCATGCACATTGGCAAGAGGGACGAGTACACTTTGTACTCTTTTCATTACTGTCATCAGGAAGGAGGTAGAGGAGCCTGAGGACCCACACTCAATGCTTTAGGAACAGTTTCCCCCCTCTGCGATCAGATTTCTGAACGATTCATGAACTACCTTGCTATTCCTCATTTGTGCTATATATTGATTCTTTTAAAATTATAAATTAGAGCAATTGTTATGTCTTACAGTGCCCTGCTGTCACAAGTCAACATATTTCCTGACATATATGAAATATATATGGTAACATATGTGATAATAAACCTGATTCTGATTCTGGAACTGTAAACTCCTACATGGCAATGTGCTCCTTTCACCACTTACACAGGCCTTCAGTGAGCTCCCAATGCGTTGAATAGAGGCCCTCAGCTTATTACATATGTTCCTTCTCCCCCTTTGGTTGGTTATCGAGCAGCAAATCCTAGCAGTTTGTGGTAATGTTTCAATTTTTCAAGCAGACCTGGAGGATATCTTTGATTGTCCTTTTCTCCATCTGCTTGCCCAGACAGGATTTGGACAGAGCATCTGTTTCAGGTGTTTGGAGTTTGTGTGGCCTGCTCAGAGGAAATAGCAGTGTGTGACTAAGGCCTCAATACAATGGATGCAGACATGGGACACAGATGTTGTTTTGCCTGCCTGTTCAAGTAAAAATGGAGATTTTTCCAATACAGCATTGATCATTCACTCAGTGTTTCATAATCTGCATCTTTTTCATCAATTGTCTAAACAGCGTAGAATTCCATCATTGTCATGTTACTTCTGTTTAAACGTACGGCGGGTTAACAGTAAAGAATCATATTCTGGAAGAATTAAAGAACTTTTATTTACAGTAATAAACAAACAAGTCTTAACCCAGCCATGCGCTGGAACATTCTGGCAATACCATGCATGCTCAGTGCTCTGTCCGATCATGTACTGGCACATCATTGCACGTGATATCACCACAATCATCACTCTCTGGCTTCAATGGGTATGAAGATTCTGGGTATGAGAAACAGCATTTAGTGGCTGTTTGGTTTGGTTGGAGCTTGTAGTTCTCAGTTTTCCTAGAAATTAAATTTGTATGATTATACATTCAATTTACATATGATGGTTCAAGGGACTGGCATTTTATTGTAACAAAATATACATCATGGATTTTGTTTAGTTGAAGTTCAGCTGAGCTAGAAGATATCATAATCAACAATTTCTAAAAGCAACTGGAAAATTTTCTCCATTTCATCAACTTGTCTCCCTAAGGCATCGTGTGCATCATTTGCTCTGTGATGCTTTATACTGGTAGCTAATATCCTATTGTGAACTATGTAGGGAACTGATCCATTTTCTGATTGTTAAATCACTACAACAAAACAACATTAGCTGAACAGAGTCTATGGAACTGCTTAGACCCATGTAAAATCATGCTCTTTTGTTACCTGTGCTGGGTTTGTAAACTGATCCTTTTCACTCCCGTGTTTTGTTTATCAAATCATTCATTAGCAAGGCCAGCCGGTCTTATCCACCCCAAATAGCTCTCTCAAAGAACTCAGTATACTGGAAGCACTCAGAAACGTTAAGCAGCATCTGTGGAGGCGAAGGACTGGTCAACACTGAGAGGGAAAATGGACAGTAAGGAGAAGTGAGGGGAGAAGGGCGAGACAGGAGCTGGTAGATACCAGGTGGAAATAGATAAGACGGTGGGGGGGGGGGGTGTGACAAGGCAGATGGAACTGGATGGTGAGGATGGAGACAGATGGTGATACTGAATACCTGGTAGGATACTCTAATCCCTTGCCTCACCCTAATATCCCAAGATTCTACCACTCCTAGGGAAATATTACTGCTTATTCACCGCAGGTTGTTTTCACGTCTTAGTTGACAGCTGATTGCAAAATAATGTACCCTTTAGTCTGTATATTAAGCCACAGATCATTCATGTTTGCTTCTCTAAAACTAAAAGATTCCTTAAAACCCCCTTTCCATGTGTGTTCCAGGTTGTTCCAGGTAGGGATGAAAATCATGTATCACTATCTCCGGTCCCAAAATTCAAAAAGTTTAATGTAAATTGATTATCAAAATACGTACAGTATATGTCACCATATACTAGCCAGAGATTCATTTTCTTGCAGGTGTACACAGTAGAACAAAGGAATACAATAGAATCAATGAAAAGCTACACACAAAGACTGGCAAGTAATCAGTGTGCAAAAGAAAACGAACTGTGCATGTACAGATAAATCTAAATAATAAATAAACAAATAAATAATACAGAAAACGTGAGTTGTGAGTCCTAGAAAGTGAGTTCCTAGATTGTGTTCTGTGATCAGTTCAGTGCTGAGTTGAGTGAAGTTATCCATACTGGTTCTGGAACCTGATGGTTGTAGGATAATACATAACTGTTTCTGAACCTGGTGGTTTGGGATCTAAAGCTCCTGTACCTCCTTTCCAATGTCAGCAGTGAGCAATAGCAGTAGGAAATTGCTATGAAAATCTTAGGGAATAGAGTTGGAAGAGTAATGTTCATATTGGTTGCTGGTTATCTACTTCAATAAAGAAGGTTCTGATTAACTGCACCTTTTTATTGAATCAAGTAGCTTCTTTAAAGATGTAAAACACAAGAAATTCTGCCGATACTGTAAATCCAAAGCTACATACATAAAACACAGGAAGGAGTCAGCAAGTAAGGCAGCATGCGTGGACGTAAACAAACAGCTGACACTTCAGGCTGAGATCCTTCTACAGGACAGAACCCTTGTCTTGAAGAAGGGACTTGGCCTGTATGCTTGTCTGTTTGTTCTTTAAAGATTTGCCATCTTCTGTTTTGACGGAAACATTACCAATCTGTTTTATTGGAGGGATTGTTACATTTATTGAACGACTATTTATTTCTTCATTAGTAATTATAATCACATTCTGCTGGCTTTCCTCCTTATTTGAATATTTTGTCTACATTGCCAGAAAGTGTCGCTTTGGGCGATTTTGTACTCTTTGAAGCAAATATTAATGTAAATGAGATTATAATATGCAATATTCTAACATCGATAGACCAAATTAAGTTCAGAATCATTAGTTATTACTGAGATTCTCCATTCATTAGAGAAAATTAAAAGAAATTTACATTATTTTGAGATGATCAAGGTCTTTTATTTACTGCCATTAGAAATACCAGATTTATACACATTTAATTGACATAGCGTGGGAGCCACAGTTTGGTTTGCTTTGAGAATGGAAGGATCTAAAAATATGCTGGAGGCAGCCTGCACATGTCATCAAAGGTTTCAAAGGTACATTTAATGTCAGAGAAATGTATACAATATACATCCTGAAATGCTTTTCTTTTGCAACCATCCACGAAAACAGAGGAGTGACCCAAAGAATGAATGACAGTTAAATGTTGGAACCCCAAAGACCCTCCAGCTCCCCTTCCTCCCGCCCGTAAGCGGCAGCAAGCAATGATCCCCCCTCCCCCCACTAGCAAAAAAAAGCACTGGCACCCACCACCGAGCACTCAAGTGCGCAGCAAAAGCAACAGCAAAGACACAGACTTGCAGTACTTCAAAGACTACATGTTCACTCCATATTTGACATACTCTCTCTCTCTCATTTGGCTCTCTCTCTCCCTAATAAAGGAGAAAGAGATGTCTCCGTTACACAGCGAGAGGGGAGACATAACAAACATCTCGCTGGTTTACGATGTTAAAAATCCGTTCCGAGCTCTGTGCCCAAAGATCTCAGGTCTCTGGGCACACAGCCAAAGATCCTCTAGCTCCCCTGACACACCATTCCGGGACACTGACCTTTGATCCACCCATCTCCACAGCCCCAAGATCCTTTGCCTCCAAAGGCAAGCTGAACTCTTACGCCGCGTCCTTGACATGTCAGATAACAGCCAGTCGTGACACCCCGAGAGCGGGTCCCATTCCTGCAAAGAACTGAACTCAGCGTGTAACTCCAGGTCAGGGTCTTCAAAAGAACCCTGAAAGCGAAAAATAGTGATATTATTGGAAACAGCTCTATTTCCATTTTTCTATTTTCTATTTATGATTTATAATTTAAATTTTTAATATTTACTAATTTTTACTATTTTTAATATTTAATATTTGTAATCCAGGGAGTGGGAAGCGCAGAATCAAATATCGCTGTCATGATTGTATGTTCCAGTATCAATTGTTTGGCGACAGTAAAGTATAAAGTATAAAGTTTAACCAAATCTTTAACCAAAACAACAAGAGCAAAACAAGCCCCTTTCCTCCTTCCCACCTAGCCACTGCCATACATACCTAGTCAGACTTTCAAGCCCAGGACTGTTTACCTCTGGGCAGTCTTCAGTAGACCCACATAATCGCAGACACAGAGCTTCAATCATCGGGCCTCGACATCTGGAATCGCTGACTTCGGTCTCCAACCGCTGAACATCAGCCCTAGTACTTGCCAGTGACTGGATCCTAAATTCCAGGCCTTGAACTCCAAACTCACCAACCCATTGACCTGGGGGTTCACCAACCCTTGTGATTTCTACCTGCATAGACCTCCAATCCTGGAACCCGCCAGCTTGGGGAGACTTAGCGAATTTGGGGTCACCGGTCAACATCACAGCAGGTCTTTGTCCGGAGCACTTGCTGACCCAACATCAGTCCACAGGGATCACTGGCCTTTAACCGCAGAGTGCTCCAACCTGGACTTTGGCCTGATCTCTAACTTCCCCCAATATCTGTCACTAAAACCTAACCTGGCCTCTAGTTTCCTGCTCTGTCCCAAAAACCATTCCTATGAACTTAACAAGCAGCTAAGTCTGAGCCAGGATCTTGACAGATCTGGTAGCACAGCTCTGTCTAAACTTGAAGTTGACCAGAATGCATGAGAAAAGGAGTTAGAGAGATATGAATGGGATTGAGACAATTGACCAGAAAGCAAACATACACCTGATGGGATGAAAGGTCTCATCTTAGACCATAAGATCACAAGACATAGGAACAGAGTTAGGCTATTCAGCATATCGAGTATGCTTTACCATTTGTTCATGTCTGATTTATTTTCCTTCACAAGCCTTTTCTCTTGCTTTCTCCCCATAACCTTTGATGCTATCAACCCCTACTTTAAATACACCCAATGATGTGGCCTTCACAGCTGTCTGCAACAATAAATTCCATAAGATTCATTGCCCTCTGGCTGAAGAAATTCCTTCCTTCTATTCTGAGGCTTTTCTCTCTGGTCGTAGACTCTCATCACATTATTGGAAAACATCCTCTCCACAGCCAGTCTATCTAGGCCTTTTATATTTGGTAGGTGTCTATGAGATGCCCCTCATTCTCCTAAACTCCAGTGAATACAGACCCATAGACATCAAAAGCTCCTCATACTTCAATACTTTCATTTCTGAGATGATTCTCATAAACCTCCTCTGGACCCTTTCAATGCAAACACACTTCTTCTTAGATAGGGGGCCTGAAATTGCTCATGGTCTGACCAATATCTTATAAAGCCTCGGCTTTCAAAGAAAATACTAAAAAAAAATCTGTAATGATCTGGACACAGAATAACAGGAGGAATACCTAGAGAGGAATGGCAGAGAGGTATTTCTGTGATTGGACATTATTGGGGTCAGGGGAGTAGATAAGGGGGTAAGCAGCAAATCACAGGAAAAGACTGGTGATAAAGTCAATAGTTTTGAGGAGAGAATCTTAATTAGGAGGTAAAAGGGGAGAAGAATTCAGAGAAATGGCATGAAGATTAGAGGTGAAAAAAGATTAAAATAGGATGGGAAGAAGATAATAGAGGTTGGTAAAGAGGAGAGGAAGCTGGGAGAAAGCAATGAGAAATTCAGAGAAGGATTATCAGGGAAGAGATCAATGGGTCAGAGAGATTAGGGAGGAAATAGAGGAATGACTGATGAAATTAAGACAGCTAAAATTTTACAGGGGCAGCAATTACAGCTATAAGGGTTGACACAGAATATTGAAGGGGAATAAACACCAAGAGCAGAAGAGAGTGGTGGGTTGGTCACCATGGCAATATTCAGAGAAAGTACAAGCATATCTCAAGGGCAAAGAATGTATTCTGGGAATATTCACTGATTGACTGCCTGGCAGTAGTATCGGCACAGAGAGGCTATTTAATGTAACTCAGGGTTAGGCCTAAATCCTCTATTTGATAGCTGCCCACTTCATTGTAATTTGAGAAGAAAATTAAGTATTGTGCTTACTGGCATTCTGCTTACTGACTTCTGAGTTGATCAAAGCTGACAATGCTGCAGTGCCACTTCTGGCATTCTGGCTGTCACTTAGCATGTTCAGGACAATGACTTCACTTTACATGGAGATTCTGATAAGTATCATATTTATTTTGCTACAGGCTTGGTTTCTTCGATGCATCATTGAAGCCAATTTTCTAATGAGGCATTGAGAAAGGCCTGAGCAAATTCCAAACGTCTGCTTCAGACATGAGTAACAGATGCTTCTTTGATTGTTTTTATCCAGTATGTATTCTTTCTGATCTCTTCTTGTCACCCTACAGACCACAATGCACCAGTTGCCAATACTCCTTGACAACCAACATCTACATTTTATTTTTATCTATTTAACAACTTAACAAGTCAATAAAAGCATGTTTCTAAAAATATTTTTTCACATCGGCCACCACAACTCCATGTGACAACTAAGATCTCTATCTTTTTGACCTCAGCTTTTCTTAAAATCTGCCCATTACAGTCGCTACAAAGCATTCTTAGTACTAAATGCTAGGCAGTTACATATAAGATAATAAAATCATTCTAATTGTGCATTTCATCCCGAAAACTTTTCACTGCATTTCAGCAGCACTGTTCCCTGTTCACCAAAGCACAATTACTGCAGTCCAGACTGTCAGGACCATTATAATTATGCAAAGCATTACCTTTTGGCAACAACAGTAACCATAGAATTAACCTTATAAAGCTGGAATTCTGCTGGCAGGATTTCTGTGATCAGCTAATGGGGAGTTGGATCTAATTCAACAGTTGTTAAGTTCTTGATTCTGCTTAATATGTCTTCCCAGAAGGATTGACAGTTGTATAACACAGCCACGTCATATTCTCCTAACAACCCACGACAAAATTAGAGTATGGAAGATAAGCTCTACCACATGTAGCTGATTGAGTATTAAATCTCCCTTATGCAGTAACTTAATCTCTATGAGCCTCAGTGTTGCTTTTGTGTAGGTTGCCACATATTCATATCTTTCTTTACTAATCTGTATGTCAGTTTTTTCCCCCTTGTTTGCACTACAGCTCAAAATGGAGGCCTAGGTTTTAGCCTGGAGGATTGCTGTGTGTGGGGTTTAGAAAATGGACAAAACTAGCTTCCCGGTTGTCCTACAAATTATAACTACAATACTGTTTTCAGGAAGGTTCCTGCACACAGACAGCCTGATCAATGGGAAGGATGCTTTATAAGGCCAAAGTAGTCTAAAGCAGGCATGTGAGTTTGGTTGGGAAAGGAGTGAGGAGACTGTGGGGGGAACAAGTTAGTTTGACTGTCCCACCTACAGTCTTCTTCATCCCTCACACAACCAAAACTTGATTGTAGAGGAGGAGGGAGATGGATCACAGAATGAGGTCCAGTTCACAGGAGAGACTTGATTATGGAAAGAAGAGCTATGTTTACAGCTAGTAGGAGTGAGGGTGGTATTTGGGAGGAAGTGACTTGATGGTAGAGTGTGAAGTTCGAATTCTGAAGGGATATCCCAGTTGGAGGGGTGTCTTAATTGCAAGATGATTTAAACTGAATAAAGGTTTGGAATTTGTTAATGGTAGGAGAGTGATGATGGTAGTCATGGGGTCCAAATATGGACTAAGCAGATAGTAGGGTGATGATTGGTGCTCCTTTTGTAAATTCATAGTAATGGATTAGGGTGCATGGAGACATTTCATGGCCATCAAGGTCTGGTAATGTTCAGGAAGGAAAGTAATGGCTTCTGAGGGTACAGAGTGACTGAATGCAACATCTTACTGGTTGATGTGGTTCTGAAAATAAAATCTTGGACCTCCTTTCCCTGCACACTTTCTGAGGCCACTTCTGTCTGAGACTCAATCCTAATTGCCAGTTTCTGGTTACCTGTGAAAACTACTGAATGCTGAAAATACTCTGCAGGTCAGGCAGCAACTGTGCAAAGATAAACAGACAATATTTCAGGTTGAAGAACCTTCACCAAAATTGGAAAATTTCATCCAAATTACCAACTTGTTTCCTGTGAAAGTATTAATGGCCTTCCTTTCTCCCCATTTTTGCAGTATGACATCTGGATACAGTTGGCTCAAGGCACAAGGCAGATATAGGAGCTAAATTAGGCCATATGACCCATCAGGTTTGCTTTTCTATTCAATCATGGCTGAGTTTTTTTCAACTCCATTCTCCTGCTTTCTCCTCATAACCTTAACACCATGACCAACCAAGAACCTATCATTCCCTGCTTTAAATACACTCAATGACTTGGCCTTCACAGCTCTTGCCCCCATGCCAGTGAATTCCACACATTCATCACCCTGTTTCTGAAGAAATTCCTCATCATCTCAGCTTAAAAGAGACATCCCTGCAGGCTGTGCCCTCAGATCCTAGATACTCTTACTAATGGAAACATCCTCTCCAAGTCCACTCTATCCAGGCTTTTCAGCGTCCTGCAAGTTTCAATGAGATTCTCCTTCATCCTTCTGAAAGCAATTGTCAGTTTGTGCTTCAGATATTTTGCAAAGTCCTAATCCCAACTGCTTTTGAAGATTAGAATTCCATCTATACTATCTCTAGTGAATTGTAATCAGTTATATGTTGTCTAATAACTATTGAAATATTCTCACTCGCATTAACATAATATTGATTTTACCTGCAAAAATCGGTATATTGATTCTTCCCTTCCACTTCAGATTAATCTGATATTTAGAGAAGCTTCAACAACTGGAAGTGTAATATAGTGTACTCTTCTTCCAAAAGGTAGGATCTTGTTGGGTAAATGCTTTGAAAAATGGAACCAAAAGATGAAGGTAAGGACAAAACATCGTAAAAAGATATTTCTAAAAAGGCTTCAGTGAGGTTACAGATATTATAACCAATTTCAGAACCATGCAAAATCAGGAGACAGACAGATTGGATAATAAACTAGCTGAAAAGAAAAAGCCCACAATAGCAAATGGGAGGGAATGATGATCCACAAGGAATTTGCTGAGACAGCTGCTGTAATACTTACATGCAATTACAAAGTTTCCTACTGTACCCCAGTACATGTTATATTTATAAACCAATTTACCAATTAGGACTTGAGAAACGTAAGTTTAATTTCAAAGTCACTAGATGCTGCCAAATTTGAGGATGCTGTTATTCAGAGGATCCTGATAAAACATGTTAATAAATAGCAAGGGATATACTTGGCAGGCATAAATGAGGAAAGGCCTCAGCAGAAAGAATAAGGAGATTGAAAATGCTTTGGATCATAAATATCAAAATGAGGTATAGGAACAGAGGAGCTGAGGCGATAGTTGCAAAAATTAGAGTGATTGTAATCCTATTCCCACAAGCAGTATTTTACTACTGTTCAAGTGCCAACAGCCAATAAATGCTGATTGTTGCAACCCTGGCTGAGGCAATATTGTTGAAAGCTTCATTGATAAGTCTTCTGGGCACCGATCATTGATTTCATATTCACCGTTATTCTCGCATTGTGTTCATGCAGGTGCTGTGACGGTCAGGAAGAGAGGAGAGATGAGATCAAAGATGTAGAGATAGAGGAATTGTGCTTGAGGTTATTGGTAAACAGAAGGAATAAACGGATTCCTTCTTCAGGCCATTGCCTTCTCCCCCTAACACCTCCCAGCTTCTTGTGTCATTCCCCCTCCCCCACCCCACTGGCTTCACCTATCACCTTCTAGCCTGCCCTCCTTAATCATCCCTCCTCCTTTCCACTCCTGATGAAGGGTCTCAGCCCAAACCGTCGACTGTTTATTCATTGCCAGAGTTGCTGAGTTCACTTAGCATTTTCAGTGTATTACTCTGGATTTCCAGCATCTGCAGAATCTTTTGTGTTTTTAAATAGGAATAACCTGGTCCAATTGAGCTCATTTTCTCCCTTCTTCTCCTTCCCCTCTTCCTCTTTTTCCTTAATACCTGCTCAGAGATGAGTCACTCAATACAAGTAATTAAGCCCTTGTGTCCATGGTATTTATAAGTTTCTGTTCAATGGAGAACCATAGGATATTGATGATTATGGGTCTGGAGGTGGGTATTGCCTTTGAATGCCAAGGTGAGTGGTTAAATTCTTTTACTTTGTGCATGGTGATTGCTTGACACATTTGTGCCCCTAATGTTATATGCCATTCATTAGTTTTTACCGGAATGTTGTCTGGGTTATGCTGCACGGAGGCAGGGGTGGCTTTTATTTGCTGAGAAGTTGTGAAATTTAAAATCATCACCTGACCTTACAATGGAAGAAAGATTGTTGATGAAGCAGCAGAAGGTGAAGGGGGGCACAGACACTGTCTTGAAGAAATGGGGTCAGGATGGTTGACCTCCAATAACCACAACCATTGTATTTGGTTGACAAGTGATTACAGCCAAATGAGTGTTTTCACTTGCCAGTGATGTCAAAAACAGTCACTCACATGAAACCTTTACAATTTAGCTCTTTGGTGCACATCAAATAAAATTGCAAGTGAGGATAGACTCTTGTTAGTTTTACCTCCAACTTGATTTGAATGATTTGAAGATCAAATGAATGCAGTGGTTTTGCCCATTTGTATTTAGAGAAAGTGATCAGAGCAGGTGAGATGACAAAATATGGTTAGTAGAATAGAAATATACTAGAGTTTTTTTCTTTGTCAGCAATGATCTATTATGGACTGTTTTGGCACATGATAGAAAGATTAATTAAAGACTGCTGTGGTCTGGCAATGCATAAATAAGTGAGAAACATGGCTGCATTAGCACCCATTGGACAGTAATGGGAACTTGGGGACAGAAAAATGGATGTAAAGGTTTTATTGCACATCAAAGATATCAAGAAATTAATTTTCTTTGTTGCATTTGGCTTAACTGTGATAACGCTTGCTTTTTTCCCCCAGGTTAAATGCATTAACTTTCAATTCAGCAAAAACATTCACTGCCTAAAATGTTCTCTTCTGTATACTAGGAAGACCAAATGAAGATTTGGGTGACTCCTTGCTAGTACATTTCCATTCAGATTCTATGTGATCAAGGTGAATGAGAATCAGAATCAGGTTTAATATCACTGGCATAAAATTCATCATGAATTTTTTTTTACAGCAGTACATTTCAATACATTATAATAAAAACTACAAATTTACAATAAGAAATATATATATATATAAACTCAATTAATAGGCAGTGCAAAAAGAAAGCAAAAAACATAGTGAGGTATTGTTCATGGTTTAATTGTCCATTCAGAAATCTAATGGCAGAGGGGAAGAAGCTGTTTCTGAAACAGTGAGTGTGTGTCTTCAGGCTCCAGTACCTCCTCCATGATGGTAGCAATGGGAGGAGGGTATGTCCTGGCTGAAGAGGGTCCTTAATGATGGACGCAGCCTTCTTGAGGCATTGCCTTTTGAAGGTGTCCTTGATGTTGGAGAGGATAGTGCCCATGATGGAGCTGACTGAGTTTACAATTTTCTGCAGCTTTTTCCAAACTTCTGCAGTGGCCCCTGCATACTAGATGGTGATGCAACCAGTACTCCTGTAGAAATTTGCGGGAGTTTTTGGTAACATGCTCCCAAACTCCTAATGAATATAGCTGCTGTCATGCCTTCTTTGTAATTGCATCAATATGTTGGGCACAGAATACACCTTCAAAGATGTTGACAGCCGGGAACTTGAAACTGCTCACCCTTACCACTGCTAATCTCTTGATGAGGATTAGTGTGTGTTCCCTCAACCTCCTGTTCTTGAAGTCCACAAGCAATTCCTTGGTCTTACTAATGTTGAGTACAAGGTTAACCATCTCAAAGCAATGTTGCTTACTGAAGTACCCATGGCAGTTTCTGTGGATTTCACCTGCAGTAGTCCTAAACAGGAATATTTTATGATTCCCATCGGAGCTGCATGCATAGAATCACCACTTATCTGCGACATCTTCGCCAACTTAAACCAGCTGCCTTAACTCTATGTCTCACTGCCAGGTTTCTTGATCTATTGTACCGTTCTATTACACAGATCTATTCACTGAGGCTCACCAGCAAAAAGCTTCGTTGAATTTAGCACATTACAACACCAAGTTGATCAATGGTTTTAGTCCATTTTTTTTTTGTTTCTGTGCATGTTCCATTGTCATCCCCTTTTGCTCTGCAATCTTTTGACATTAAATCTCATTGCCTTCTGCTCTGTCTCAAATCTTCCTTTTGGGCTTTCATCCCAACTTTCATTCCTTTGCTTCTTAAAAGCAGCTATATATTTAACTTTATCCAGTTCTGATGAAATTACCTTAAACATCAACCTTGTTTCCCACCATAATATTGTCATATGTTTTTGTATTTTATTACAAATTTAGAACATCCATTGTATTTTGCTTCTACATAGCTTGCGTAGCGACTGTAGAATTGATGTAACATTTTCCAATAAGTTATTGTTGGCAGCCATGGAGATTTTACTACATAATAGGCAGGAGCTTATTTCAAAATTTATATTTCCTTTGATAAAGAAACATAGTTACCACATGAAATATTCACTCCTTCTCATCGGTAATACTCTATTTTGAGTTCACTTTAGAAAACTGGAATGAAAGGTGAGTATATTTCCAACAGGAAATCAAGACAAAATTTGAAATTGGAATGCTTTTGTTTGACCATCAAGATTCTTTGAATCTATTAAGAGATTCCTAATCGTTTGCATAAACTATTTTTTCCAAGTATTGAAAATATCCAAGGATTATTGGGTATATTGACCATTGTTTCATTTTCTTTATGTAATTTGTATATTTAAATTGCTCTGATCTTTGATGTTACTGTGCACTAATTAACCCAGATTTTCTTTCGGGTAGGAGGGTTAACACCCATATGTATATATGTGTGGGAGGGGGAGGGGTGGGAAATGATGGAAAAGGGGTTGGTGTTGTTGCTGTTGTTTGTTGTATGATGGCTGTGTATTGTTCTGCAGGACATAGCGGGCATACTATGTTGGTGGCAGAATGTGTGGTGATGCTTGCAGTTTGGCCTGAGCACATCCTCAGACTGTATTGGCTATTCATGCAAAGGATGCATTTCACTGTACGTTTTGATGCGCATGTGATAAATTGATAATAGATGAGAGAAACATCAATTGTTGTCCTAGTTCCTCAAGAATCTCCCAATATGGTTCAGAAAATGGGATGTGTTTGGAGATTTCCTTCAAATGGTATAGTGCTGTTGATTATAATAGTAAAAAATAGCGCAGCTTATCAAAGAACAGCTTCCATCTTTGCATTACCTCTGTTGCCATTCTCCCACTCAAACTTTCTGTCTGAAATGGCTTTAGATCTAGCAGATAAGCCAAACTCGGGCTATATACTTCATTAATTGTTAATATATCTAGATTTGTAAAGTCCTTTGAGATGCTATCCTCTGCTTCAATGCTCCACTAGTTTAACGTGAAGAATGAAAAACTTACATTACTAAGTTGTTAACATCAACTCATCTTTAAGTATTGGATGTTGTGTCTGAATTCTGCATTTTGGAATGTAATATAATGGGGAAAAAACATATTACATTGGTAATCAAGAACCATTACCTGTAAAGTAAAAGGTTGCTTATTTTCTTTCCATTTATAATGACCAGAAGGTAAAATTTCCTCTGGTTTCTATGTAAAATTCCAGATGTGTGCTATTTCCAGCTAAATTGTAAACGTGTTTCAGAGCTATGCTGACTCATTATTCTTCCCTAGACTTTTCATTACTGCTTCCTCTAAGATGACCTGTAAGGACCAATTTTATGGATAGGGGCAGCTATGGATGAGAACCTCAATCCCAGTCAATGAATATCAGGAAATTATAATCACAATGCCTCTGGGAAGTGTGATCATGATTCTTAAATATGCAAAGCCAGCAAGATGAATAACGTGTCGATATCATTCATTGGCAAATTAACTCTCACCAGCTGAAGGTTATCCTTGTACACTAGTTGCATTGCATTTGTTCTTTTGTAATATCATATCATAACCCAATGCAATCATTTGCCCATGACTCTAGTAAAATCAGATCCCTTTCATTAGTTACTTCCTCATGTTAGAAAAAACGGGGTGCCCTGTCCATGTTTACTGGCATCTGTCTGCCTGTCATCTCTTTATTCATAATTTCTATCATTATTAATATTTTATGGGATTGCCATTAAGGTATCTTCCCTGCACTGAGAAGACAGCTCATGATTTCCTTCGTGAATGTGAAGAGAAATCATAAATATTGGATTATCCCTCAGCCTCCAGTGTTGCATCATCCATAGAATTCATAAAGGCTTCTTCTGGGACTTCCTCTATTTGCTTCAGATTTGCATCTACAAAATACTTTCATGTTTTATATTTATTTTTTCTCATAAATATGCTAAACTTATGGATAGTATATGTTTAAATAAATTACATCTTGGAATGCAAAACTGGCAAATACTATTGTGAACATGAGAAAATCTGCAGATGCTGGAAATTCAAGCAACACACACAAAATGCTGGTGAACGCAGCAGGTCAGGCAGCATCTATAGGAAGAGGTACAGTCGACGTTTCAGGCCGAGACCCTTCGTCAGGACCAACTGAAAGAAGAGCTAGTAAGAGATTTGAAAGTGGGAGGGGGAGGGAGAGACCCGAAATGATAGGAGAAGGCAGGAGGGGGAGGGATGGAGCCAAGAGCTGGGAAGTTGATTGGCAAAAGGGATACAAGGCTGGAGAAGGAGGAGTATCATGGGATGGAAGGCCTTGGAAGGAAGAAAGGGGGAGGGAAGCACCAGTGGAAGATGGAGAACAGGCAAGGAGTTGTAGCATGAGAAGGTTGGAATATTGCAACTCTGCTGACAATGGCCCCATGCAGTTTGGTCGAAAATTAGTCCAACAGTGATGAAGGAGTAATATGTAGTTTAAGTAACAGTAGAGCCTATCTTGAAGGTGACATCATTTTTATATCATGGCTGATCTTGCTTTTCTCATTGGTAGGGGTAAATTTACAAGGATGTTGCTTGGTCTGGAGGACCTGTTATAAGGAAATATTGAAATGGTTAGGATTTTATTCCTTGGAACATAGAAGATTGAGAGATTTGATAGAGGTAAACAAAATTATGAGATACTGTTCACATTCACAGATAGGGTGTGTGCAAGCAAGCATTTTCCAATGTGGTTAGGTGGGACTACAACTAGAGGTCATGGGTTAAGGGTGAAAGGTGAAATATTTAAGGGGAACATGAGGGGAATCTTGTTCACTCAGAGGATTGTGAGAGTGTGGAATGAGTTGCCAGTGCCACTGATGCATGCAAGCTCAATTTCAATGTTTAAGAGAAGTTTGGATAGGTACACGGATGGTAGGGGTATGGAAGCCTATAGTCCCGGTGCAGGTCGATGAGAGTAGGCAGTTTAAATAGTTTAGCATGGACTAGATGAATCAAAGGGTATTTTTATCTGCTGTACTTTTCTGTGAGTACATGACTCCATGACTCTAACAGGGATCCTCTATCCCATGAGTTCCCCTATTTTAACATTGCATCTAGTTGTCTTCTTCAATAATGTGTTCCACTAAGTACGCTATGCTATTTACCAGTTAAGCATTCTAAGATCTCCTCACAACCTCTCAAAAGTCAATTGTGAAAATGAGGAAAGAATTAAGTCTTTATTCATAAAAAAACAATTGTCATATTGAACTGAGCTCAGATCGGCTGAGTTGGCCTTAGGATTAACTTGTGAAATGTATACAGGGCAATTTCCTAGAATAATATGTGTAGACCCAACTTGAGAATGGGCTTTTTGAATCCAGTCTTGTTTAAAGAAACAGAATTAATTAGAAAAGGGAAGGGTGATACTCAAGAAGTCAAGATGCATCTGTAGAGGGAGAAAGTGTTAATATCACAGGTCTTGGCTTTTGACTGGCTGGCTGCATCACAGCCTGTTATGGAAACACCAATGCCCTTGAATGGAAAATCCCACAAAAAAGGTAGTGAATATGGCCCTTCCCACCATTGAGCACATCGACACAAAGTGCCGAGGCAGGAAAGTAGTATTCATCATCAGGGTTCCCCATCACCCAGGACATGCTCTCTTCTTGCTGCTGCCATCAGGAAGAAGCTCATGACTCACACCCCCAGGTTCAGGAACAAGTATTACCCTCAACCATCAGGCTCTTGAACTTAAGGAGTTAACTTCACTGGACCCATCATTGAAATGTTCCCACAACCTATAGACTTACTTTCAAGGACTCTTCATCTCATGTTCCCGATATTTATCATGATTCCTTCTTTCCTTTTATCTGCAGTCTGTTTTCTTTTGCATACTGGTTGAACGTCCAAGTTGGTGCGGTCTTTCATTCATTCTATCGTGGATATTATTATATTAAGGATTTACTGAGTATGCCCGCAAGAAAGTGACATATTTGTACTTTGATATTAAATGTACTTTGAACTTTTTTCCCATTAGGATTCAGCTCTACCAAGTATTTCCAGAATTCTCTGTTTCTATCCCTTCACCAACATTCGTAGGTCCGGGGAGAAAATAGATCTGTCCATCTTCCTGATTTCGGCGTGGCTCCTCTCGCACTTGATTAGCCACGGGGCTGTCTGGCTGAAAGACAAGCCGCAGGGCCACTTGTCGATGTGTTGCTGCAGCCCGAGGGCTCTGTGGCTGCTGGTTGCTGGGAGACCCGCGCCGGCAGCGCTGCTCACACTCAAACTGGCTGTGGACTCAGCGCCTGCCAACGCGATGTAGTCAGTTGCCAGCACTCGTTCGCTCGCCACCACTTTGCATTTCTTTTGTCTGGTCTTTTCTTCTTCGATTCAACTTTATTTATTTTGCTTGTTTGTCGAGTGGATCGCGATGGACGACGAAAACGAGTCGAACAGAAGCAGCGGCGGCGGCGGCAGCAGTCCATCGGGCGGATCGAGAGAATATAAAGTTGTCATGCTTGGCGCTGGTGGGGTTGGGAAAAGCGGTAGGTTTGAAACGGGCCGATTTGTGCAACCTGCTTGTCAGTAGCGCGTCTCCCCTTCACGTGGAAAGTAGGAGGGCGGGAGGTTCCTCACCTGTCCTTGGCAGTGCCCAGTTCAAGCTCCCGAAGTTTAATAATGGAGCTTGCCGACGGACGTACATCAACGTCCGTTCAAGGAAGAGTCGTGCAGCCCGACGGGGCGGTTTTATTTAGTGCTTGTGAGTGCAGAGGAGGGTGGGGTTGGAGGCGCTGCTTCAAGAAACACCGGTGCATTGTAAGTTGCAGCCCATTTACCACTTCCACAACATTGACATTCAAATGTGTACTTAGCTCAGGCTGAGTGTTCGCCATTGCCGCGGAAAAATTAATGCTAAGATGCGGTGACTTGACAGTTACAAAGTAACGCAGTTCTCTAATATTTAGAATGCGACCGCCCACTCGGTTCCTATTTGGGGAGTTTCAGATAATCTTAACAGAGTTGATGATGTGTTTACACAGAAAAAGAAACAACCACAATGGGATTTACACCTATGCAACCGGTTTACTTTTTTAACTCGGAAAACTAATAAGGAATTTCGCCTTCGTGGAGAACTCTAATCTTGTACCTAAACCGAATGAGAAAATGACTTGAAGGTGAACTAATATAAGAATATCTTATAGACTAAATTAGAATCAAATGTGTCAATATTAGCCAGTTCAGTGATATCCTGATACGATATATTGACAGTAGGCTTGATTATGGGCGCTTCGTGATGCTTTTGATTTGGAAAGCCCCTGAGTACATGAGGTAAGCGACGTGCAGATTGCTTGGTCGTATGCAGACAAGCGACTTTCCCAAGGGTCGGATTTGTAATGTATCAATTTGACATTCTACTTTTATTTCTGAAAGAATTTCTGCTATGGTTTAATTGAACAGCATTGCTTACTCCAGAAGTAAATTCATTAATTCTCATCCCTTCATGCCATGCGCACTTTCCATTTAGTCTTGTTTTGCTTCTCCATGATTGCGCAAATATATTCACACGGTCATCTCAGTTCAGAGTTTAATTGGCATCATTAGTTTTTCCTGCTAGATTTATGAAATTGCTACAATTTAAGTTCCCCCTGCTGCAGTGATAAGATTCAAATTCCTGTCTCATCTTTAGTTCAGTTATGTGGATTATTAGTGCAGTAACACTATAATAATAATACTACATGTTTTAACAATATATTTTGAAGAATGCTGCACACTTTCATTTGGGATTTGAACACAATGACCTGATAAGCCAAGTTTGTTGGCAATTTTCCACTTTTGAGGAACTTTATTCTCCCAACTGGTAATTTCTTGGTGTGGTTTTCTTTGAATATGTATCCAGTTAATAACTTGTGAAGATCCACCTTTTCTGTTTGACACTTCTGGTTTGCCAAATGGGTCTTGACACTGTCAATTGTTCATTGTCTCTACTTAATGGTATATTTTAAAGACAAAATTGAACAATTTTATTACAGTTTTTTTTGAGAGAAGTGGGGCCAGCAAAAATAGAAAATTGCTGTGGCATTCATTATGCCAGATTTCTTTCCGTTAGTGCTAAAATTATTTTCTGGCATTACTTGCTGTTAGAAGCATCCATCCAAACACTAATGGTTGGGTATATTTAAATGGAGGAATAATGACTGTGGTGTGTAATATGTTTGATGCGTTTTGTCTTTACTTCTTTGGCAGCAACAGATGTTAGGAACATGTGTATACAGCATGAATCAAGTATCAAGTTTGCTATTGGTAGTGGAAGTGTATTGCATCTGAAAATTGAAATGATTTGTAAAAAATTACCTAGTAGTGACTTACGTTGATAGAGTTTTTATTCAATGACTTCTTGTTATAATTAGTTGATATTTTGTGTTCTTACTATCTGCTACAGCTAACCAATCCCTATAAGCACAATCATTTCTTGCTGAGTACCACAGTGATAAGCTCCAGGCCCATTTAGAAATATCACCAGAAGCCAGAAGTCACTACACTAACTTGTCTGACCCCAGAATTTTCACAATGATAAGCAGTAAAAATTATAAATGTACAGATAGCATACCCTATCAAACCTAGTCCAGAAATTGCCTCTGTGAGGTAAATTCTGACATTATTCTTACTGCTGAATTACAGATTTCCGGCAATTTCACTTAAAGTGATTATCAAACTAATTAATAAGAGCCCTGTAAAAGTGTATTTCATTTAAAAGGTGTCAGCACAGCCAACTGCTTTTTAGATTTCTGCTGAAGCATTTTACCGTAGTTTGTATTTAATTGAAGTTTTTACTTTAACTACCAAGTCTGAAATCCATAAGTCTAGTATCCATAAGTCTAGTTTGAAAAATATGAAATTATCCATTTTAGTAGAAACACTGGCCATTTTTAAATGGTGAGAGACCAAGAAATGGTAATGTTCAAAGAAACCAACATATCTTTGTACACAAGTCATCAGAAAGTAACATGCAGGTGCAGCTGTCAAATAGTATATTGACCTTTATTGGAAAAGGATTCAGATCCAGGAATAATGATGCTCTACTGTAATTATATTCAAAGATTCAAAAAACTTTATTGTCATTCTTTATTGTACATCAGCTCTGCAGGGCAGAATGAGACAGCGTTTCCCAAGAGCAGTGCAATCATAACATAACAAACGTAACACTAAATAATAAGCATAACAATGAATAGTAAAACACAACAGCCACATGTCAGTTAAAATCAAGTTATAAGTGTCCAGTGCAAGTTAAAAGTGTCCAAAGCAGAGTCAGGTGGAGCAGCTATTTAGCAGTCTGACTGCCTGTGGGAGGAAGCTGTTCAGTAGCCTTGTGGTTTTAGTTTTGATGCTCCTGTAACATTTGCCTGATGGCAGAAGAACAAACAGTTCATGGAGAGTTTATATGAGGAGTTAGTAAAGGTATATTTGGAACATTGTACACATTATAGGAGCCTTTGGTCCCACATGACCAAGTTCAGGAACGGTTATTAAGAATCAGGCTACCGAACCAATGTGGATAATTTCACCTCACCTCAACTTCAAACTGATTTCAGAAGCTATGGACTCATTTTCAAGAACTCTGCAACTCATGTTCTCAGTATTATTTAATTACTACTTATATTTTTTTATTATTGTTGGATTTGTCTTTGTATCTGCGCAGATTGTCCTCTTTCGCACATTGTTTGCCGGACAGAAACAGGCCCTTTGGCCCAAGCCGTCTATACCAACCAAGTTGTCTATTTGATCCTGTCCTGCTCACCTATGTTTAGCCCATGTCCTTCTAATCTTTAATATCCCTGCACCTGTTCAAATACATTTTAAACATTGCAATTGTACTCACTGCTACCACTTTCTCTGGCAGCTCTTTCTAAATATACAATGCCCTCCATGTTAAAAAGTTGGCCCTCAGGACCATTTTAAATCTTTCCCTTTCACCGTAAGTCCATTCCCTTTAATTTTAGACTCCGTTACCCCCGGGGTGGGGTGGGGGGGGGAAACTCTTGCTTATCCAGTCTCTACTTACAACTCAGGTCCTATTGCCTTGGAAGATCCTGTATAACAAGTATATCCTATTGTGCAAAACGATATCAGAATCAGAATTAGGTTCAATATCACTAGCACATGTCATGAAATTTGTTAACTTTGTGGCAGCAGTACAATGCAATACATGATAATAGAGAGAAAAAAACTGCAAGTTGCAGTAAATATTATATATATATTAAATAGTTACTGAAGTAGTGCAAAAAATAGGATTGAGGTAGTATTTATGCGTTCGATGTCCATTCAGAAATCAGATCAGAGGGGAAGAAGCTGTTCCTGAGTTGCTGAGTGTGTGCCTTCAGGTTTCGGTACCTCATTTCTAATGGTAGCGATGAGGAGAAGGCATGTCTTGGGTGGTGTCCTTAATGATGGATGCCATTTTCAGAGGCATCGCTCCTTGAAGATGTCTTGGATACTACGGAGGCTAGTGCCCATGATGGAGCTGACTAATTATATAACTCTCTGCGGCTTACTTCAGTCCCATACAGTAGCCCCCATACCAGAGGATGATGCAGCCAGTTAGAATACTCTCCACAGTATATCTGCAGAAATTTGCGAGTGTTTTTGGTGACATACCAAATCTCCTCAAACTCCTAATGAAGTATAACCTCTGTCTTGCCTTCTTTATAGCTGTACCGATATATTGGGTCTAGGGTAGGTCCTCCGGAATTTACTTGTTTTATAGGGATTGCAGCAAAGATTCAGACTTGAGAGTGCATATTTGCGGGACTGTATTATGAGCAGTTAGTTGTTGAAGAAAGTGCAAAAATGGGTCCATCTATCAATCGCAAAAAGACAGAATGTATGGTGATATCCAAAAAGAATGAGAATCCCATCTGCAGGCTGAAAATAAATGGGAAAGACATAAAACAAGTACAGAACTTTTGCTACTTAGGAAGCTGGGTGACATCAGATGGCAGGTGCAACATGGACATCAAAAGAAGAATAGGGATGGCAAAAGACACCTTTACGAGAATGAAGAGTATACTGACCAACACTGAACTAGGCATGACAACCCACCTCAGAGTACTGAAATGTTACATTTATCCGGTTATGTTATATGGATCAGAATGTTGGACAATATCTAGTAACATGAGGAAATGAAGTGAAGCAGCAGAGATGTGGTTTTTGGGGAGGATGCAAAGAATATCATGGATGAAACGAATATCTAACGAGGATGTCATGAACAGAGCAAGCACCAGAAGAGAAATAATGTATGAGATCATGAAAAGGCAACGTAACTTCATTGGACATGTGATTAGGAAAGAGAAATTAGAATGCATGGTAATTGTGGGAAAGATTGAAGGGAAGAAAGCAAAAAGAAGGCAAAGACAAATGATGATGGAGTCAGCAGCCAGAGAACTGGAAATGAATACTAATGAATTGATCCACTTGACCTGAAACAGGAGGGTGTGGGCCATGGCAGTCAAAGCTCAAATTGGGCATGGCACCTGATGGTGATGATGATGATGATGATAATGAGCAGTAGGCGAGCTACTAATTTTTAGAATTTATAAGAAATAATGATGACTCCAATGACTCAAAATTCCAAGAGGACTTAAAAAGCCCTCTTGAAGTGTGGTTGTATCACAGTCTATTATGCAAACATCAATGCCAAAGAATGGAAAAGCCTTCAAAAAGAGGTGGGTGCAGCCCAGTCCATCAGAGGCACATCTACAAGGAATGCTGCCTCAAGAAAGCAGCATCCATCCTCAGGTACCCCTGCCACCCAGGCTATGCTTTCATCTCACTACAGTACTGCCATTGGGAAGGAGGTACAGGAGTTTAGTTCCCACACCATCAGGTTCAGGAACACTTACTACCCTTCAGTCATCGGGCTACTGAACCAGTGTGGATAGCTTCACTCACTTCGACTTCGAGCTGATTCCACAAACTATGGGCTAACATTCAAGGACTCTGCAACTCATGTTTTCAGTGTTATTTATTTATTTACCTATCTATCTATATCTATCAATTAATTTATGAGTTTGTATTTAAGCAGATTTGTTTTCTTTTGCACAGTGGTTGTTTGTCAGTCTTTGTGCATAGTTTTACATTGATTCTATTGTATTTATATTTTTCTATTATGAATGCCTGCAGGGAAATGAATTTTGGGGTAGTATATGGTTACACGTACATACTTTGATAATAAATTTACTTTGAACTTTGAAGAGATAGATGCAGGGAAGGAGCTCACAACTAGGGGTCACGGTCTTAAATGAAGGCGTAGGCCATCTAGGACTGAAATGCGCAGACATTTCTTCATTCAAAGAGTGGTGAGTCTCTGGAATTTCTTACCTCAGAGTAGGGATTCCCAACCTTTTTTACCAATACCAATAAGCAAGGGGTCTGTGGACCCCAGGTTAGGAACACCTGCATTAGAGGATTGTGGAGGCCCAATCACTGATTACGTTCAAAATTAATATTGATTGGTTTCTGAATTTTAGGATATTGGAATAGAACTAGAAAATGAAACTTAGTGGAAGATCAAGATGAGCTATGGTTGTATTGAATTGTAAAGTTAATCAAAGTAGCATGCTCTTGCTCCTGGTTCTTAATTCCATCAGCAAATGAGAAAGGGCATACTGTGGATTTAGACTCCAGGTACAAAATTATCTCCTTTTTAATGATGTTCATTTCATGTGATAGTCTCTCCCTTCCAAGTATCAGCCTGAAACTATGTTATCTAAGAAATTCTAATACATATTCACTATGCTAAAGATCAATAGCACTGGAGTTTATTGGACAATATGTCATGAATATCATGATTTATTAATGAATTTGAACCTCTGTACCTTGCCTAACAGGCAAGGTTTATGTTCATAAGAACGATGACCTCGCTAAGAGGGCAGTTTTGACATGTAAGACCAAATTATACAGCGTTCTGAAATATAATTGTCTAACTCAGAAGTGGCACCACTGATGCAAGACTAACAGCTGATTTCTTTGAAGGCAGTGAAAAGCAAATTGGCCAGGGTTTTCCGTGTAAGTTGTTCTTTGCTGCTTTTAGTGATTCTCTCCTCCGCCTTCATGGATCTATTGTTTGTCTTTGGTCCTGGTTGCATTATTTAAGGCTCAACATGGGACATAAAATCTGACAAAGAGTGCAACAATTTATTTGTTTTTCCAGTTACTGCTTAGCAATGGTTCTTTGCTTTCTTGGGTACTTCGATACCAATGATTTGAAAATCAATTGTACCCTTCTGTCTGTTTTCTCTTTGTCAATATTTAACCCCCTTACATATTTTATCCGTCTTATTTCATAGAGATCCCAACAGTAATGGTTTCTATATTCTGCTAACAGACATGTAATACTTTCTCTCCTTCAGATATTTTCTTAAATCATTCCCAGATCAGTTTTATGTTTATCTCACCCAGATAATTTTTAGATGGTTTAATTTCAAAAATTTTGGTATCTGCTGAATCACTGGAAATAGTAAGGGCAGTGAATGTGCTTTGGTTTGGAGACCACACAGTTCATCAGCAAGAGTGGCTTGAAAGTAACATCAAAAACTGAGTCTGTGGCCCATAATGAGGGAACCACCCTTTCATCTTGTCTTCCTGTGGCAGAAACATGTGAGGATGCAGAAAGCTAGACATGACTGTGCGCAGTGAACACAAAGTGCCACCTTCACTGGAAGGATGCCCATCACTGTGTTGAGTTTCAGAGCAAACAATCAATGGAATAGAGTTAGGACAGATATAACCACTCAAATCTGGCCATGCATGTCATAAGAATCCGTCATTGGCAGCAGAAATGTACATCACAACAATCATTGACTAGATAACCCAACATATCTATCACTTTATTGCCATCAAACCAATGGATCAACCCTGACTTAACGTGGAGTGCAGAGAGTAGTCAAGAGCAGTACTGGTTGTATTTAAAGATGGTGAAGTGCCAGCTCAGTAAAGCTGCGATACAGATCTCCCAGTGGCCACGCATTTTAATTCCACGTCCCATTCCCATTCTGACATGTCAATCCACGGCCTCCCCTACTGTCAAGATGAAGCCACACTCAGGTTGGACGAACAACACCTTGTATTCGGTCTGGGTAGCCTCCAACCTGATGGCATGAGCATTGACTTCTCTAACTTCCGCTAATGCCCCACCTCCCCCTCATACCCCAGCCATTATTTATTTATATACACACATTCTTTCTCTCTCTCTCCTTTTTCTCCCTCTGTCCCTCTGACTATACCCCTTGCCCATCCTCTGGGTTTTCCCCCCTCCCCCTTTTCCTTCTCCCTGGGCCTCCTGTCCCATGATCTTCTCGTATCCCTTTTGCCAATCACCTGTCCAGCTCTTGGCTCCATCCCTCCCCCTCCTGTCTTCTCCTATCATTTTGGATCTCCCCCTCCCCCTCCCCCCTTCAAATCTCTTACTAGCTCTTCCTTCAGTTAGTCCTGACGAAGGGTCTCGGCCCGAAACGTCGACTGTACCTCTTCCCAGAGATGTTGCTTGGCCTGCTGCGTTCACCAGCAACTTTGATGTGTGTTGATACAGAACTACTGTTCATGGGCACCAGCTTCCCTACCGTCAAAGACATCTTCAAAGGTTGATTGTCGAAGAAGGTGGCATCGATCATTAAGGACCCTCACCAACCGGCATATGCCACCTTCTCATTACAATTGTCAGGGAGGAGGTACTGGAGCTTGAAGACGCGTACCCAACGTTTTCTCACTGTTTTGATTTCTGAACTGTCCATGAATCTGTGAACACTAATTCAATATTTTGCTCTCTTCTTCTATTTCCTATTGTATGCTATAATAATTGTTTAATATATTGTACTATACTGCTGCCACAAAACAACAAATTTCACGACAGTGAGGTAGTGAGGTTCATGCGTTCATGGACCATTCAGAAATTTGATGCTTTAATGTCCATGTATGTTAACAACAAAAAAAAACAATAGAGAGAAGTTCTGCGATCTTAAAACATGTATTCATGAAAGATGATGGATAATCACCAAGCAAGAGAAGGAAGTTCTGTAATGTCCCCATCCTCAGTGTTGACAAGAAAGTCCAGCATGGAAGTGCTGAAGAAATGACGAGAGCATTCATAACTCCACTCAACAAAAGATGCTGTATAGATTATCTTTAGTTATTGAATAGATGAACAAAAATGGCGCCCTCCTGAGACCACAGAATTGAGTCTTCAATCAATTAGACTCGCGCCGTGTAATATCAAGAAATTCTGAGTGTAGTGAATCCCATTGGACTACCTCCACATCCTTGCTGTAACAGAAGACTTGAGCTCCAGATTTAGCTATGTGTCTAGCCAAGACGTTGCAGAACAATTATACCCCTAGTTTCTATCCCATTACTGTAGATGAATGGCTGGGTAAATACTAATCACAAGAGCAGGGCAATTCCAGCTTGGCTGATAACCCACCCCCCAATTAGTTTGTTCTTGATTTTCAACAAGGAGATGGAAGCCATTGTTAATAATGCTGTCAAGTGGCACTCCCTAATATGGTACCCAGCACCGTTCCGTTCCAAGCCACATCATGACCCTTGACAAACACGCAATAAAGAGAATACAGAACAGTTCCAGAGGGAAAGGGAGAGAGAGCTGCTGCCCTCTAAGTCAAGACAACATTTGACTGTGGGAATGCCATTAACCACTCAGCTGGATCAGCTATAAGATATGAGGGCATGTAGAACTGACTTGTTTTCTGATGCCCTAAAGCCTTTTCACTACCAACAAAACACATTTTAGGATTATCATGGAACACTTCCATTTGCCTGAATGTCTGCAGCTCCAATAATTCTTAAAAAGGTTGACACCATCTACGTTTGTAGTTCAATAAGGCCTTCTTAAACCCAAGAGATTCTGCAGCTGCTGGAAACCTTGAGCAACACAGACAAAGTGCTGGAGGGAAATGAACAATGTACACAGAGTGCTGGAGGGAGTCAGCAGGTTAGACGGACTGTTTATTTCCCTCCATTGATGATGTGTGACCTGCTGAGTTTCATGAATACAAGAGATTCTGCAGATGGTGGAAATCCAGATCAATACACACAAAATGTTGGAGGAACTCATCAGGTCAGGCAGCATCTATGGAAATAAATAATCAGTCAACATTTCAAGCCGACATCCTTCATTGGGACTGGAAAGGAAGGAGGAAGATGCAGAATAAGAAGATGGGGAGGGGCAAGATGACAAGCTAGAAGGTGATAGGTGAAGCCAGGTGGGTGGGACAAGGGGAATGAAGTAAGAAGCTGGGAGGTGATAGGTGGAAAAGGCAAAGAGGCTGGTGAAGAAGGAATCTGATAGGAGAGGAGAGTGGACCAAGGGAGAAAGGGAAAGAGCAGGGGGACCAGAAGGAAGTGATAGGCAGGTAAGGGGAAGAGGTAAGAGGTGAAAGGGAGGAATTGAAGAAAAGGGAGATGAAAAAAAAAATTACCAGATGTTGGAGAAATCAATGTTCATGTCGTCAGGTTGGAGGTGTTGCTCCTTCTACCTGGGAGTGGTCTTATTTTAGCAGAAAAGGAGACCAAGGCCGGACTTATGAGAATGGGAATTCTGCTTTTTGCGGATGGAGTGAAAGTGTTCAACAGAGTGGTTCCCCAATCAATGTCAGGTCTCACCAATATAAAGAAGGCTACATCAGGAGCACCGGATATAGTAGATGACCTCCAAAAGATTCTCAGCCGAAGTGTTGCTTCACCTGGAAGGCCTGTTTAGGATCCTGAATGTAGGTGAGGGAGGAGGGGAATGGGCAGGTGTAGCACTTTTGCTGCTTGCGGGGTACGTACCAGGAGAGACATTAGTGGGGAGGAATGAATGGACAAGGGAATCATGGAAAGAGCAATCCCTGCAGAAAGTGGAAAGTAGTGTAGGGGAAGGTAAAGATGTGTTCGGAGATAGGGTCCCACTGAAGATAGTGGAATTTGTGCAGAATAATGTGTTGAATGTAGAAGCTCATGGGGTGGGAGGTAAGGACAAGAGGAACTCTATCCTTATTAAGGCATTGGGAAGATTGGTGAGTGCTGATGTCCGGGAAATGCAGGAGATGTGGGTGAGGGCAGCATCAATGGTGGAGAATGGGAAACCCCATTCATTGAAGAAGGAGGACATCTCTGATGTCCTGGAAAGGAAAGCCTCATCCTGGGAGCCGACACAGTGGAGACGAAGGAACTGAAAAGTGAGTGGCATTTTTACAGGAGACGGTGGAAGAAGTATAGTCAAGATAACTGTGGGAATTGGTGGGTCTATAAAAGATATTGGTAGACAATTTGTCTCCAGTGATGGAGACAGAGAGATTGAGAAAGGAGAGGGAGGTGCCATAAATAGACCAAGTGAATTTAAGGGCAGGGTGGGAGTTGGAGACAAAGTTGATGAAATTGATGAACTCAACATGGGTGCATGAAGCAGCAAGAATGCACCCATCAATGTAGAGCAGAAAGAATTGGGGAGCATTATCAGGGAACACTTGGACTGTAGGTTCTTGCACATTGGCAATGAAAAGGCAGGCATAGCTGGAGACCATGTGGTTGCCCATGGCTACACCTTGAGGTTGGACAAAGTGGGAGGAGCTGAAAAAGAAATTGTTTAGGGTGAGGACCTGTTGCCCCAGATGGAGGGTGGTGGTGGTGGAGGGTAACCAGTCGAGTCTGTTGTCAAGATAGCAGCGGAGAGCTTTAAGGCCTTCTTGATGGGGGATGCAAATGTATAGGGACTGGACGTTCATGGTGAAAAGGGTCAGGGAATTGAAACTTGTTGAGGAGCTCGAGAGCATGCAAAATGTTGCAGATGTAAGTGGGAAGGGCCTGAACCTAGTGGAGTAAAATGGAGTTGAGCTATATGCACACAAGTTCAGTGGGGCAGGAGCAGGCAGAAAGAATGGGAGTACCTGAACAGTGTGTGTGTGTGGTTCAAAAAAACCTTCTTGATTGGTAGTCCATTAGCTCCCATAAACAGACATTTCCTTTATCACTGGCACAGAGTAGCTGCAATGATAATCATCAATGGAATGTACTACCATTTTTCTTTCCTCAGGTTACTCTGACATTATTTCTTAATCTGCAACATTTACCAACAAAAAGAATAAGGGCAGTAATTGTAGAAGAGCGCCACTATCTGCAACTTTCATTCCCAGTTGTATGTTATCTTGATTTAGAAATGTTACACACAAGAGATCCTGCAGATGCTGGCAATCCAGAGCAACAGCCACAAAATGCTGGAGGAACTCAGCAGGTGAAGCAGGATGTATGGAAGGGAACAAACAGTCGACATTTCAGGCTGAAACGTCATTAGGAATCAAATTCAAATACCGTGACTCCATGACCATTAGCACATCGGGACTACTTTCAAAAGGAACACAGTAGCTGTTCAAGAAGGTATCTCAATACTACCATCTCAAGGGCATTTGAGAATAGGCAAAAAATTATAATTATTTATGAGCAATGTCTAGATCTTGTAAAAGTAGTAAGATAATGCTTTAATAATTCACTCAGAATGTGAACTGTAGAAGATCTCAGACTGTTTATTTTCTGTTTGCAACTGTTTATTGAGTGTTTACAGTAAGTCGCCACCTGTACTCCCAGCTCAATAATGCAAATATTTAATCAGCAAATCTTCTGACTCAATGCAGAAAAGCATGCAAATACCATCAAGAGGTTCAGTTGTTAGACTAAATATCGTAATGGGGAAGGAATGTGATCAAATGACTTTAACCATGGAATAATTGCTGGTGCCAGACAGAGTGGCTTAAGTATCTCAGAAACTGCTGATCACCCGGACTTACACTCACAATAGTCTCGAGAGTTTACAGAGGGTGGTGCAAAAACCAAAAAAAACATACGGTGAGCGGCAGTTCTGTATGGAAAAGCCTTGTTACCGAGGGAGATCAGAGAGAATGGTGAGATTGGTTCAAGCTGACAGGAAGGTAACTTAAATAATCATGCATTACAAAAATGGCATGCAGAAGAGCATCTCTGAATGCACAACATGTCAAACCTTGAAGTGGATGGGCTATAGCAGCAGAAGGCCACGAATATATACTCAATGTCGATATCATTAGGTACAGGAAGTGCCTAATAAAATGGCCACTGAGTGGATATTGCTGCTGGGTCCAAAACTGTAACTCCATGAGCAATATCTCACTGGGGGATCTTTATCAGGAACTCTAGCAGTTTAAGGAGGCGTTTCAGTACCACCGTCTCAAGCACAGTTAGGAATGGGCAAAAAAAGCTGTTTTTACCAGCAATGTCCAGATCCTGTGAAATTGATGTTTTAAAATAATGTTATTATCTTTTCATAATTCACTCATAATGTGGATTCTAGAAAAGCTCAGACTGTTTATTTTCTTCCTGAAACCATGTTTGCAATTACTTAAGTATTTATCTTGCAATTGGTTAATGAGCTTCTGTTAGTCACTGTATTTATAATCGTAATTGCTATATTTATTATTGGTGGGTGTGTGGATTGTTCTCCATTAATTCCTCTCTTACAAGCCTATATTTATGGCCTTCTCCTCACTGTTGCCATCTCTCTATGCTGATGTTATAATTACAGTAGAGCTTCGTAATCACTTTTCTGCGATGCTTTTCACCTTCTTCCTCCTCCCAGTTCTAAATCCTTTTATTGAACAAGTCATTTGAGGCTGTACTTTCAACTAAAATATTTCTGCCAATAACAATTTGTTGAGATCTTCACTTTTGGTTCTCATTAAAATCGTTTGACTCCATTCTACTGGCTTTTTCTGTTATAGAGTCATACAGCACAGAAGCATGCCGTTCAGCCTATCTAGTCCCTGCTACCTGCACCTGGGCTATAACCCTCCAAATGCCTTTGATGCATGTACCTACCAAACTTCTCCTAAATGTTTCATTTGAACCCACATCCAGCACTTCTGCTGGTATTTCATTTCACAGTTGCACCAACCTCTGAGTGAAGAAGTCGTCCCTTCAATATTTCACCTTTCTCTCTAAACCTATGACCTCTTGATCTAATCTCTCCTAATTTAAGGTTAAAAACCTGCATGCGTTCACCTTATCTATATATCTCATAATTTTGGATACCTCTAAGATCTTCTACATTTATAGGATAACTCTGTAAGGTTACCCTACATACTGCTGCATTCCAGGGAATAAAGTTTTAACCTATTAAATTTTCCGTATAACTCACTATATAACTACAGCACGTTTTGACCCCTGTCTGTTGCCATAATGTATGTCTGATCCCATAAGTCAGAGACAGAGACTTGAATTTTTGAGCAGATAACTTGTCTAGCCATTAATATCACATAAACAGCAATAATTCAGTTTCCCAGCCTTCTTTTTTAAACCCTTTTCTCTTGCCTTCTCCAACAATAAGTGAAAAGAGCTTGTTATTTTTTCACTAAGATTAAGCCATTCAATCAGTGGTCTTGAATGTTCTTTTTCTTCCCCAGAGTGGCATATGTACTTCTTACATTCATTTCACTTTGAACTTTATTTTTTTTTCCTCCAGCTTCTCTCTCCTGTTTACTCCTAATGCTGCTTAACACATCTTGACCAAAGGAAATTCATGCTTAGTTGGAATTGGAGGGAAATTTCCTGTACTAATACCATCCTGCTCCATGGAATCTTAGTGCTGTTTTTGACACCTATCTGCTTCACCTCCAAAATCATCTACTTCCACCAAGGTTACAATTTCTGCACCGAAAAGCAGTAAAATTAAAAACAAGATGGTAGAAATCCGAAACAAATCAGATCCCCAGGCATGAATAAGGTTCACATTATTTTCAACTTTTACCCAATCATTCCACATTCAATGGATTTTCCTCCTCAATTTCTATCATTTACAACATTATTCCACCACCAGACACATCTTTCCCTCCTGTCCACTTTTGGAATTCCCTAAGGACCAGTCCTTTCACCAAGTCTTAGTTTGTTCATACATCTCCATCAGCAGCAGCTCCACTTTTTATAGCACCTTCTTACATTTGTGCAGGAAATGTAAACCCAGCCCTTTTAATTCATTCTTTACCACTGCCAAGGGACCAAAGCATTACTGCCAGGTGAAGCAAAATATTCTATTGTAGTCAACAGGTTGGCTGCATTCAGTGTTCACCATGTGGTCTCCTCAGCACTGGAACAGCCAAACACAGATTTGTTGACCACTTGGTAAAACAATTCTGTTCAGTCTACAAGGCATGACTCTATCTTTAATTTTCTATTCCACTTCCTCACAGACCTTTCCATTTTTTAACCTCTTACACTGTTCCAACGAAGTAGAATAAGTACTCAAGGAACAGTTTTTTTTTTCCCCACTAGGCCAAGTTACAGCCCTCATGACTCAACACTGAATGCAGCAATTTTAGATATCTAGCCTTCTCAGTTTGTATCAGAACTGGCCCCCACACACAAAATGCTGGAGAAACTCAGCAGATCAGGCAGCAACCTGTTCTTGATTGCATTCTTTGTGATGAATAATAGTGAGTGGTGACTGTCTCTGAATTTTGCCTAGCATGAGCTTCAGAGAGTTCATCATGTCAATAGCTGAGACTGTGGACAACATACTACTCTATATTCTCCAGACACGCAATGCCACTTCTTTTTTTTAATCATTGCAATGATCTGTGCAAAAATCTGAAATTTTATTTTTGTTATGTAGAACATAGAAAACCCGCAGCACAATACAGGCCCTTCAGCCCACAAAGCTGTGCTGAACATGTCCTTACCTTAAAACTACCTAGGCCCCCATAGCCCTCTACTTTTCTAGGATCCATGTATCCATCCATGTATCAGCATGGCCAAGTGGTTAGGGCGTTGGGTTAGGTCGTGGGTTCGAGTCTCGGCCAAGGCAGCGTGTTGTGTCTTTGAGCAAGGCACTTAACCACACACTGCTCCAGTCCACCCAGCTGAAAATGCTGGGGGTTAACTTCGCGATAGACTGGCGTCCTATCCGGGGGGGGGGAGTCTTGTACCCTCAGTCGCTTCACGCCTCAGAAACTGGCATAAGCACCGGCCTGATGGGCCACAAAGCTTGGGACAGACTTTAACTTTTATTAAAAAATGTATCCAGCTAGGAGTCTCTTAAAAGACCCTATCGTTTCCGCCTCCGTCACGGCTGCCGGCAGCCCATTCACGCACTCACCAGTCTCTGTGTAAAGAACTTACCCCGGTCATCTCCTCTGTACCTACTTCCAAGCACCTTAAAATGATGTCTTCTCGTGCTAGCCATTTCAGCCCTGGGAAAAAGCTTCTGACTATCCACATGATCAATGCCTCTCATTATCTTGTACACCTCTATCAGGACACCTCTTATCCACCGTCACTCCAAGGAGAAAAGGCCAAATTCACTCAATTTATTCTCATAAGGCATGCTCCCCAATCCAGGCAACATCCTTGTAAATCTCCTCTGCACCCTTTCTATGGTCTCCATGTCCTTCCTGTACTGAGGCGACCAGAACTGAGCATAGTACTGCAAATGGGGTCTGACCAGGGTCCTATAAGGCTGCAACATTACCTCTTGGCTCTTAAACTCAATCCCATGACTGATGAAGGCCAATGCACCATATGCCTTCTTAACTACAGAGTCAACCTGCATAGCAGCTTTGAGTGTTTTATGAACTCGGACCCCAAGATCCCTCTGATCTTCCACACTGCCAAGAGTCTTGCCATTAATGTTATGTTCTGCCATCATATTTGACCTAAAAAAATGAACCACCTCACACTTATCTGGGTTGAACTCCATCTGCCACTTCTCAAACAACAGGAATTCTGCAGATGCTGGAAATTCAAGCAACATACATCAAAGTTGCTGGTGAACGCAGCAGGCCAAGCAGCATCTATAGGAAGAGGCGCAGTCGATGTTTCAGGCCGAGACCCTTCGTCAGGACTAACTGAAGGAAGAGTGAGTAAGGGATTTGAAAGCTGGAGGGGGAGGGGGAGATGCAAAATGATAGGAGAAGACAGGAGGGGGAGGGATAGAGCCGAGAGCTGGACAGGTGATAGGCAAAAGGGGATACGAGAGGATCATGGGACAGGAGGTCCGGGAAGAAAGACAAGGGGGGGGTGACCCAGTGGATGGGCAAGAGGTATATTCAGAGGGACAGAGGGAGAAAAAGGAGAGTGAGAGAAAGAATGTGTGCATAAAAATGAGTAACGGATGGGGTACGAGGGGGAGGTGGGGCCTTAGCGGAAGTTAGAGAAGTCGATGTTCATGCTATCAGGTTGGAGGCTACCCAGATGGAATATAAGGTGTTGTTCCTCCAACCTGAGTGTGGATTCTCATGCTCTTAAACTTTTCGATGATTTTAAGTTCCCTGGCCCCCACCGCTTTATTTTCACCATGGATGTCCAGTCCTTATATACTTCCATCCCCCATCAGGAAGGTCTCAAAGCTCTACGCTTCTTTTTGGATTCCAGACCTAATCAGTTCCCCTCTACCACCACTCTGCTCCGTCTAGCGGAATTAGTCCTTACTCTTAATAATTTCTCCTTTTGCTCCTCCCATTTCCTCCAAACTAAAGGTGTAGCTATGGGCACCCGTATGGGTCCTAGCTATGCCTGCCTTTTTGTTGGGCTTGTGGAACAATCTATGTTCCGTGCCTATTCTGGTATCTGTCCCCCACTTTTCCTTTGCTACATCGACGACTGCATTGGCGGGGCTTCCTGCACGCATGCAGAACTCGTTGACTTTATTAACTTTGCCTCCAACTTTCACCCTGCCCTCAAGTTTACCTGGTCCATTTCCGACACCTCCCTCCCCTTTCTAGATCTTTCTATCTCTGTCTCTGGAGACAGCTTATCCACTGATGTCTACTATAAGCCTACTGACTCTCACAGCTATCTGGACTATTCCTCTTCTCACCCTGTCTCTTGCAAAAACGCCATCCCCTTCTCGCAATTCCTCCGTCTCCGCCGCATCTGCTCTCAGGATGAGGCTTTTCATTCTAGGACGAGGGAGATGTCTTCATTTTTTAAAGAAAGGGGCTTCCCTTCCTCCACTATCAACTCTGCTCTTAAATGCATCTCCCCCATTTCACGTACATCTGCTCTCACTCCATCCTCCCACCACCCCACTAGGAATAGGGTTCCCCTGGTCCTCACCTACCACCCCACCAACCTCCGGGTCCAACATATTATTCTCCGTAACTTCCGCCACCTCCAACGGGATCCCACCACTAAGCACATCTTTCCCTCCCCCCCTCTCTCTGCATTCCACAGGGATCGCTCCCTACACAACTCCCTTGTCCATTCGTCCCCCCCCATCCCTCCCCACTGATCTCCCTCCTGGCACTCCCTCCGTGTAAGCGGAACTAGTGCTACACATGCCCTTACACTTCCTCCCTTACCACCATTCAGGGCCCCAAACAGTCCTTCCAGGTGAGGCATCACTTCACCTGTGAGTCGACTGGGGTGATATACTGCGTCCGGTGCTCCCGATGTGGCCTTTTATATATTGGTGAGACCCGACGCAGACTGGGAGACCACTTTGCTGAACATCTACGCTCCGTCCGCCAGAGAAACCAGGATCTCCCAGTGGCCACACATTTTAATTCCACATCCCATTCCCATTCTGACATGTCTATCCACGGCCTCCTCTACTGTAAAGATGAAGCCACACTCAGGTTGGAGAAACAACAGCTTATATTCCGTCTGGGTAGCCTCCAACCTGATGGCATGAACATCGACTTCTCTAACTTCCGCTAAGGCCCCACCTCCCCCTCGTACCCCATCTGTTACTCATTTTTATGCACACATTCTTTCTCTCACTCTCCTTTTTCTCCCTCTGTCCCTCTGAATATACCTCTTGCCCATCCTCTGGGTCACCCCCCCCCTCCTTGTCTTTCTTCCCGGACCTCCTGTCCCATGATCCTCTCATATCCCCTTTTGCCTATCACCTGTCCAGCTCTCGGCTCTATCCCTCCCCCTCCTGTCTTCTCCTATCATTTTGCATCTCCCCCTCCCCCTCCAGCTTTCAAATCCCTTACTCACTCTTCCTTCAGTTAGTCCTGACGAAGGGTCTCGGCCTGAAACGTCGACTGCGCCTCTTCCTATAGATGCTGCTTGGCCTGCTGCGTTCACCAGCAACTTTGATGTATGTTGCCACTTCTCAGCCCAGTTTTACATCCTATCAATGTCCCGCTGTAACCTCTGACAGCCCTCCCAACTATCCACAACACCTCCAACCTTTGTGTCATCAGTGAATTTACTAACACATCTCTCTACTTCCTCATCCAGGTCATTTATAAAAATCACAAAGAGTAGGGTCCTAGAACAGATCCCCGAGGCACACCACTGGTCACCAGCCTCCATGCAGAATGTGACCCATCTATAACCACTCTTTGCCTTCTGTGGGCAAGCCAGTTCTGGATCCACAAAGCAATGTCCTCTTGAATCCCATGCCTCCTTACTTTCTCAATAAGCTTTTCATGGGGTACCTTATAAAATGCCTTGCTAAAATCTATATACACTACAGCTATGGCTCTACCCTCATCAATGTGTTTAGTCACATCCTCAAAAAATTCAATCAGGCTTATAAGGCACGACTTACCTTTGACAAAGCCATGCTGACTATTCCTAATCATATTATGCCTCTCCAAATGTTCATGAATCCTGCCTCTCAGGATCTTCTCCATCAACTTACCAACCACTAAAGTAAGACTCACTGGTCTATAATTTCCTGGGCTGTCCCTGCTCCCTTTCTTGAATAGGGGAACAACATCCGCAACCCTTGAATCCTCTGGAACCTCTCCTGTCCTCATTAATGATGCAAAGATCATCACCAGAGGCTCAGCAATCTCCTCCCTCACTTTCCACAGTAGCCTGGGGTACTTGGGGTACATCCTGTCCGGTCCCAGTGACTTATCCAACTTGATGCTTTCCAAAAGCTCCAGCACATCCTCTTCCTTAATATCTACATACTCAAGCTTTTCAGTCTGCTGCAAGTCATCCCTACAATCTCCAAGACCCTTTTCCGTAGTGAATACTGAAGCAGAGTATTCATTAAGTACCTCTGCCATCTTCTCCAGTTCCATACACACTTTTCCACTGTCACACTTGATTGGTCCTATTCTCTCACATCTTATCCTCTTGCTCTTCACACACTTGTAGAATGCCTTGGGGTTTTCCTTAATCCTGTCCGCGAAGGCCTTCTCATGGCCCCTTTTGGCTCTCTTAACTTCATTCTTAAGCTCCTTCCTGCTAGCCTGATAATCTTCTAGATCTCTATCATGACCTAGTTTTTTTGAACCTTTTGTAAACTCTTCTTCTTGACTAGATTTACAACAGCCTTTCTACATCATGGTTCCTGTACCCTACCATCCTTTCCCCATCTCATAGGAACGTATCTACGCAGAACCCCACACAAATATCCCCTGAGCATTTGCCGCATTTCTTACGTATGTTTCCCTTAGAACATCTGTTTCCAATTTATGCTTCCAAGTTCCTGCCTGATAGCCTCATATTTCCCCTTACTTCAATTAAACGTTTCCCTAACTTGGCTGTTCCTGTGTATATTTCCAGGTATTAATTTTCTGATATTTTTGGTGAAATCAAAATCATACAAATATGCAAAAGAATGATCGATAGGGATAGAATGCCTGGTGCTTCCACTTAATCCAATAAAACTACAATGCTTTCTGCATCAAATGGAGTCCTTATCCATACTGAAATCAAGTGATTTGCAGGATAACAAGAAACATCTGAGCTATTATCAGTGAAAAACTGAGAAGTATCTCTGACAAGAATATCTGAACAAAATTACTCTGAAAGTATGATTGCACTGTGGAGTTTGCACTCTGGAAAATTTAAATGACGCCTGAAAAAAATTAGTGGATTGCCCAATACATTCTCATTCTATGTTTTTGTGTATGAAATTCTGACTTTACTTTTGAAATGTTGTCTGCAATTAACTTTAATGCAATGGGTGCTGTTCTCATGTCTTAATTACATTTTTTTAAAATTTGCTGAAATACATTTTTGTCCCCTTGAGTTGTGCTGTGGTCAGTGCATTGAGTTCATTTAATGAAGCTGAGGTAACTGAAGAAACCCCTATTCTAATGTACTGTCAGGATAGTGGAGAATGCGCAACTAATATTTAATGCACGGACTGGGTTAAATTTCTTAATATAGAGCTATAGATTTCCTAACTTTGAAGATTATGCTCACATCTTTTCTCCTACTTCTACTGCTCCTACATTCTGTTAGTTTTTAGTACACTCTGGAGCTCAATTTTTGACACTGATAAAGCAAAAAGGTAACAGAGAAACACACTTCCAAGAAAGTGGAAGATATTTTAAGTGGGAAGAATAATTATATGTATCCTTTAACAGTGAATACCAGTTAATGACTGAGCAGTTCAGGATTTTGAGCATATTTTGCTGGTGACCAGCATACTAGCACTGAAGACATAAAGAATATTTGAAAGGTGTGGAATTATTCATGGCCTTGATATCTTACAGTCTGGATGTTAAACATGTGGTTCATAGAGCTAAACCTGCCTTTAAAGAAATATAAGTATCCAAAATTTCACTGAGATCATCTTTATTTAACCATGAATACAGGAATTGAATAAGAACTGCACCTTTTCTGGAATCATCTTTGTCCAATTAGTCAAACCAGTGATCTGTCAAAGTCTGAATCTATAAGTAGCTCCTTTTTGTTATTCTATGACACATTTTTTCATACCCAACTGAAGTGAAAAACCAAGTTATCAATTATCTTTCATATTTTTTGAATCTGTACGTCCTTCATGTTTTTTACATGAACATTTCAATTATTAGTTCCTTCAGGCATGCCCCTGCCAAAGGTTTGTTCCGTGTTTAGTGAGGTTACTTATTTTACATATCGTTTCCTGTAGTTTAATGGGGTCTTATCTCAAGACAGTGGCACTTTGTTTGGCTTGCTTCTTAGCAACATAATATTTATCCTTAGTAACAAGTAGCATTTGTTCAGAGATGATGGCTGTTAATGTTCATGTTTCTCAGCTTGCAATTTAATGTGGCTTGCGATCATTAAAGACAATGTATTGTTCAGATATACAACATACTCAATATGGAGCAACCATATTAAAGTTCTCAGTATAGATGGGGATATAGAACACACAACAGTCAGGCACAGGAACAGGCCTTTCAGCACATGTTATCTGTGCAGACCATGATGGCAATTTAAACTGCACATCTGCATGCACATGGTTTAATACCGTCCTGTTCATACGCCTGCCTAAAAGCCTCTTAAACATTGCATTGTACTAACTTCTGTCATCAGTGCATTCCAGGCAGCTAACACTCTCTATATCAAAAACTTGCCTTGTAAATCTTCTTTAAACATTCTTTTCTCACATTAAAGCTTTGCCGTCTAGTATTTGACATTTCCACCCTGAGAAAAAAAGACTGTCTATCCTATCATAATTTTATATACTTCTATCATGTCCCCTCTCGAACATTGTAGAGAAAACAACCAAGTTTGTCCAACCTCTCCTTATAGCTATTAGCTGGCTGGTGGCGTAATGGCATCAGTGCCGGACTTCGCTGTTTGAATACAGCCGGCTTCCTAGGCACGCTTTTCATCCATGCTGGATTGAGCATCGAGCTAGCAACTTGACCTTGTAAAAGAGAAATTGCCTGCTACAGAAACATCAACAGCAAAAAGTTGATGGCCTATGCTCTCTTGTGAGTTTAAAAGGCAATTTCCTTTTCCTTTTCCTTATAGCTGTTACTTTGTCATTCAGACAATATCCTGGTGAACCTCTTCTGCATCTTCTCTAAATCCTCCACATCCTCCTGTAATGTAATGACAAACACTCCAAATGTGGGCCCAACCAAAGTCTTACATAGCTACAAACATGACTTCCCAACTTTTATACTTCATACCCCGACTGATGAAGGCAAGTATGACTGACAGGAAATCTGTTATTTTTCTTGTATTTCACTCAGAATTAGCATATTTTCAATTAGATACTGTATAAACAGGTTTTTTACATTCCACAGAAATATAATATTAGCATTAATTTCAAGAGGACTATGATATAAAAGCAAAGATATAATGCTCAAACTTTACAAGGTATTGGTCAGATCACATTTGGAGAATTGTGAGCAGTTGCATGCCCCACAGCTAAGAAAGGATGTGCAGGCATTGGAGAGGGTCCAGAAGAGGTTTACAAGGTTTCCAGGGAAGAAAGAGTTAACGCATGTGGAGTGTTTGATGGCTTTTGGGCTGTACTTGCTGGAGTTCAGAAGGATGGGTAGGGTGATTTCATTGAAACCTGCTGAATATTGGAAGGCCTGGATAGAATAGACTTGGGGACAGGATGTTTCCAGTAGAAGGAAAGTCTACTGCTTTTCCACTTCTGGAAACATCCTTAATATCCATAAATGCTTGGAAAAGAAATGAGGAATTTCTTTAGCCAGAGGGTGGTGAATTTGTGAAATTCATTATCCCAGATGGCTGTGGAGGGTTATTGGGTATATTCAAAGCAGAGGTTGATAAGGTTATGTGGAGAATGGGGTTGAGAGGGAAACTAAATCAGCCATGATTGACTGGCAGACAAGAACCGATGGGCTGAAAAGCGTAATTTTGCTGCTATAGCTTATGATCAAATGCATACTTAAAATGAAAACAACAATCTGAAGAGCTTGAATAAAAAATAATAACATACACAAAATAAAATCTTTGGAATCTTTTACCCAAGGGGAAATGGCAGCTAGATCACTGAGTATATAAAAAAGAGATATCGATAGATTTATGGATATTAAGGGAATTGAGGAACATGAGATTTGCTGGGGAAAATAGTACTGAGCTAACAGATCAGCCATGATCTTATTGAATGGTGGAGTAGGTTTATGGAGTTTAATGGTGTATTCCTGCTGCTGCTTCATATGTTCTTGCCTTAAAATAAGATATTCACAATTTATCACTACAAGTATACCTTGCTTCTTACATTTATTTCACCCCTTGCCTACAGTTCATTCAAGGTAGTGAGTATACAGAGCATGGGTCAATACACTTTTCCAAACAAACATGATCTGCTTTAGCACTTTAAGTCAAGATCAGGCAACATCTATTTCTGACCCATCCATCCCCTCTGACCTTCCCCTCTCTGAGGCAGGACGTTCTGTCCTTAGCAAAAGCCTCATTTTTGTCCCCCTCCGTCCACACCTCAGTGAGTTCTGTGCCCGCCATGACACTGAACTCTTCTTCCATCGCCTACGTCTCCGAGCCTACTTCTTTGGCAAGGATTCCCCTCCCGCTATAGATGACCCCTTCTCCTGTCTTCAACCCTCCTCCTCCTGCTGGACACCCCGCCCGGGCCTTCGATCTCTTCATCTCCAACTGTCGCCGAGACATCAACCGCCTCAACTTCACCACTCCTCTCTCCTGTTCCAACCTCACTCCCTCTGAACGCACTGCCCTGCACTCTCTCTGCACTAATCCCAACCTCACCATCAAACCTGCTGATGAAGGTAGTGCCATAGTAGTCTGGCGGACGGACCTCTACTGAGGCAAAATGTCAGCTCTCTGACACCTCCTCTTACTTACCACTGGAACAGGACCCTATCAAAAAACATCAAACCATTGTCTCCCGCACCATCACTGCCCTTATCAACTCAGGAGACCTTCCATCCTCAGCTGCTGAACTCATTATTCCCACACCCCATACCGCTCGGTTTTACCTCCTCCCAAAGGTACACAAGCCTGACTGTCCCAGTAGACCCATAGTTTCTGCCTGCTCCTGTATCTGCCTACCTGGACTCTATTTTGTCACCCATAGTTCAGTCCCTCCCCACCTACATCCGGGATACATCCCATGCCCTCCACCTCTTCAATAACTTCCAATTCCCCGGTCCCAACCGCTACATTTTTACTATAGATGTCCAATCCTTATACACCTCCATTCCCCATCAAGAAGGCCTCAAAGCCCTCTGCTACTTCCTGGATAATAGACCTCACCAGTTCCCCACCACCACTACCCTCCTCCAGTTGGCGGAACTGGTTCTCACACTTAATAATTTCTCTTTTGGCTCTTCCCACTTTCCTCAAACTAAAGGTGTAGCTATGGGAACTCGCATGGGACCCAGCTATGCCTGCCTCTTCGTTGGTTATGTGGAACAGCTGTACTCCAGACCTATTCTGGTACTGCTCCCCAACTTTTCCTTTGGTACATTGACGACTACATTGGTGCTGCTTCCTGCGCCCATGCTGAGCTCGTCAATTTCATCGACTTTACCTCAAACTTCCACCCAGCCCTCAAATTCACTTACTCTATATTGGACACTTCTCTCCCCTTTCTCGATGTCTCAGTCTCCATCTCTGGAGACAGACTGTCCACTGACATCTTCTACAAGCCCACTGACTCTCATAACTACCTCGACTATACCTCCTTCCCACCCCGCCACATGCAAAAATGCCGTTCCCTATTCCCAGTTCCTCCGTCTCCGCTGCATCTGCTCCCAGGATGAGGCTTTCCATTCCAGGACATCTCAAATGTCTCCTTTCTTTAAGGATCGTGGTTTCCCTTCTACCGTCATCAATGATGCCCTCACCCGCATCTCCTCCATTTCCCTCACTTCGGCCCTCACCCCATCCTCCCGTAACCACAACAGGGACAGAGTTCCCCTTGTCCTTACCTACCACCCCACCAGCCTCCGGATCCAGCACATTATCCTCCGCAACTTCCGCCACCTTCAACAGGACCCCACCACTAAGCACATCTTTCCCTCTCCACCCCTCTCCGCTTTCCGCAGGGATCGGTCCCTCCGCGACTCCCTTATCCACACGTCCATCCCCACTGATCTCCCGCCCGGCACTTATCCCTGTAAGCGTAAGTGCTACACCTGTCCCTACACCTCCTCTCTTGCAACCATTCAGGGCCCCAAACAGACCTTCCAGGTGAGACAACACTTCACTTGTGAGTCTGTTGGGGTCATCTATTGCATCCGGTGCTCCCGGTGCAGCCTCCTCTACATCGGTGAAACCCGACGCAGATTGGGGGACCGCTTCATCGAGCACCTCTGCTCCATCCGCTACAACAGACAGGATCTCCCGGTTGCCACCCTCTTCAACTCTGCTTCCCATTCCCATTCAGATATGTCCGTACATGGCCTCCTCTACTGCCATGATGAGGCTAAACTCAGGTTGGAGGAGCAACACCTCATATACCGTCTAGGTAGTCTCCAGCCCCTTGGTATGAACATAGAATTCTCCAACTTCTGGTAATTCCCTCCCCCTCCCTTCCTCTATCCCTGTTTCACTCTACCCCCTCCCCCAACTCCTCATGGTTCCACCTCCTTCTTCTACCACCCATTGTTTTTAGGGCTATGACATCAATGCTTCCCCTCCCCCACCCCTTTGTCTTTCAAATTACTGGTCTATCAACTGACGCTACAAGCATTCTTCAAATCCTTCCCCATCTTTCATTCTTCAGCCCTGACGAAAGGTTCCGGCCCGAAACGTTGACTCAGCGTTTCTGACTGATGCTGCCCGACCTGCTGAGTTCATCCAGTGTACTGAAAGTGTTGCTTTGATCTTTTACAGCATCTGCAGATTACTTTGTGTTAACATTTATTTCTGATTAGTTAATCGATTTCATACCTACCACAAAGCTGTATATGAGAGATTTTTGTATATGAATTTGCCTTGATGGACATAGATACAATCTTTCTCACATATCTTATCTCTGTGGAACCATTAATACATAGATTAATCAAATAGATTTGCTCTGCAGCCTTCAAGTCTCCAGTAAGGCAAACCTTCAGTCACTTGAAATTGAATCATTAGACATCGTTTAGTTTGGCAGCCATTTAACCCAGACAATTTCATTTAAAAATGCCTTATGTTTAAATCATTTTTTCTCTTCTTTGTGTCTACATTTATTTCATATTGATGCGTACAGTTCAAATATGGTTCTTTTTGGTGTGTGAGGACTGTGATTGTTCATGGTTGGTTCAAAGTTCAATGTTGTTAATTTATCATGTGTGCCACTTGTTGCACTTTAATGGTGCCTTATCTCTAGACTGTCTCATTCTATTCACCTGCCTCCATAGCAACCCAGGATATGTCCTTGATTACTAACTTTCTTTGTCTGACAGACGATGTCTGTTAATGTTTCTGTTTTTCACCTTCCAGTTTAATGTAGCTTATTCAAACTTGAAAGTCCTTCTAACCTTTTATATTATTTAGATTTCTGGCATCTACAATATTTTATCTTTACATTAAAATTCCTCTGGTTAGTAAGGAGCTAGGATCTACCCCAGTACTTGATGAGATGTATCCCAGGCTGCTGTAGGATGCAGGGGAGGGGAACGACAAGAGCAAGGCAGCATATTTTGTCTGCATTATCTTTAACAAGGCCTTTCACAAGGTCTTGCATGGTAGGCTGATGCATAAAGTTAGCAAATATGCAACCACGTTGACATAACAAACTCGATACAAAATTGACTTGGTGGTAGAAGGCAGAGGGTGATACTGGAGGTGATTAAGAAACTGCAGATGCTGCAGTGTAAAGGGAAAGGACAATCAACATCTTTGATGGAGACCATTCATCTGGGCTGGGGTACTGAAGGGTTGCTTTAGAGACTAGAAACATGTAACCAGTGATGAACTGCAAAGATCCCTGCAGGATCCTTTATGATCTGTCACACTAATTAATGATTTGGAAGACAAAAGTGGTGACATAGTTAATAAAGCTTGCAGATGATCCCAAAATGATCAGAATAATGCTTTAGGTTCTCCAATAGTCTCAGATCAACTGGAAAGATGGGCAAAAGAATTGCTGAAGGAATGTGACAAGACAAGTGCAAAATGATACATCGTGGTGAGTTAAACAAGGCCCGGGCATACTTAGTGACTGTCAGGGCCTTAGAGAAAGGTATTGAATGATGTGGCTTTGGGATATCAAGTGAAAGTGGTAATACAAGTATAAGATCATAAGACATAGGAGCAGAACTAGGGCATTTCGCCCATCAAGTGTGCTCTGCCATGATTGATTTATTATCCCTTACAACACCATTCTTCTGCCTTCTAGCCTTACTTTTTGATTCCTTTACTAATCAAGGATCTATCAGCCTCCACTTGAAATACACCCAATGACATGGCTTCCGCAGCTACTGTATCTGTGGCAATGAATTCCACAGATTCACCACCCTCTAGTGAAAAAAAAATCCTCCTTATCCCATTTCAAAGGGCATCCTTGTACTCTGTGGTTGTGTCCTCTGGTCCTAGACTCCCCCACTACAGGAAATATCCTCTCCACGTTCACTCTATCCAGGCCTTTCAATATATGATATTTCAATGAGATCCACCCCCTCATTCTTCTAAAATCCAGTGAGTACAGGCCCAGAACCATCACATGCTCTTCATACACAGTGGTGAAGATGGCAAATGGTTTGCGTGCCTTCATCATTTGGGGCACTGAGTATAGGAGTTGTGATGTCAAACTGTAGTAGGTTTGGCCACATTTGTATTATCGTATACAGTTCTGATTCCACTGCCATGGAAAAGATGCCATCAAGTTAGCGAGGCTGCAGAAGTAAAATTACACAGATATTGCCTGGACTGCAGGGTTTAAGCTAATAGGAGAGATTGGATGGGCTCGGGCTCTTTCCTCTGGAGCAACGGATGCTGAAGCAGAAAAAAAGGTTTAAAAATTTATGAGAGGCATTGATAGTGTTTATTATCAGAGTCCTTTCCCCCATGGTAGGAGAGTGTGAAACTAGAGGGAAGGGTTTAAAGTGAAAGGGAAATACTTTAGAAAAGATCTGAGGAGCAGGTTTTTCTCCTGCACGGTGTGGTGACTATATGAAAATGAACTACCTGCAAAGGTAGTGGAGGCAGGTACGAAAAGCAAATGACAGATACGTGGAAAGGAAAGGTTTAGACTGGGATACAAGCCAAATGCAAGAAAATGGGAGTAGTGAGGATAGGCATCTTGGTTAGCATGTGAAGATGGGCGGAAGAGCCTGTTTTCTATGCTGTACAACCCTGGGTCTGTGAATTGCTGGAGTATAGGAGATTTGTAACCGTCTGCTAGATGCCAGATTTTTGGAAGGGACGAAACATGGTACTTTAATTGAAGTATGGCAGAATTTGAATTACGGACCAAGTTCTAGTAAATGGGAATAGTATAGACGGGTAGTTGATGTTTGACAGAGACATGGTGGCCCGAAGGTCCACTTTCTGAGCTGCATAAATCTTTGACTCCATAATGTGAATGTTGTGTGTGATTCTTAGTTTTCAACATACAAGGCTGACTCATTTTACAAGTTTATTTGGAATGCAAATAATTGCTGGTATATTCTGATCTGATAAGCATTATATGTTAAAAGTAAATTTATGATTCAGAAGATGTCATGATCCTGAACCAGATTCTGACAGTTTGGTTTACATTTGAGATCTATTCACTATGATTTATGTGCTTTTGGAGCTGGAGGTAACTTCTTGGCAGGGCCAGCCCTTCTCGTTTTGAATAATAGCTACACTTTATTTAATAGTCTGGACTTTATTTATTGGAGAGAATAATAAAAGTGCTTTTACTCTTTAAACAACTTGGCGGGCTTACCTGTATTTTCTCCAGGACTTCTGTTTTTCTCCCACATTCCAACAACATGCTGGTTGAAAGGTTAATTGAATTGCTGGAAACTACTCATTGGAGGTAGGTGGAAGAAAAGTCAGAATAGAGTTGGGAGGCGTGCAAGTGTAACTGGGGTGGTTGCCTGGTCGGGTTTGAACCGGGGTAGTTATGGTAAAGTTCTGCATCTTCAACCAGTGAACCACCACGAGGGACTTTGACTAGGTGGTCCCACGTGCAGAGGAGACCAGAGATGAGGACAGAATTGAACAAAGAATCTTGTGGATGAGTTTGTGGAGAACACAGGCTAGGAATTGATAGTCACTATGCACAGCTAAACTCAAGACTGAGCAAGATAAACAAACAAAGGAAACTTAAATAGAGAAGCAAAACAATACAGAGGGGCACGAAAACTTAAAAGACTCAGGTGAAGGTAATCAACTAATAATCAGGAAGGAGGAGCGTTGGAGACTGGGGACTCTGTTGCCCCTGGTGATCAGACTGAAGCACGACAGGAGAATCCCACACCCCACACCTGGTGGGCCAGGACAATCCTGATGGTGGTAATGGAAGTCTCTGATCAGGTCTGGATTCAAGATGTTACTGGAGGGAACCATTATGATTTCCAGTGGGCCGTAACCTTCTCAATTCACCAGGTACTGAAACCGGTCACAAACCAGATGGTAGTGCAGAAGTCAATGGATGGTGTTTGGCAGCTGGCCGTCAATGATGCGAGGAGCCGGGGCTGTCTCAGGACTGGTACCAGTAGACCACGCAGAATTGGCTTTAGACAGGAGACATCTAAGGTAGCGTTAATATGCACTACTTGTGGCTACTGGAGATGGTAAGTGACCGGGCTGATCCGATGGAAAATCTTCAACTGTTTGATGTAGCATGGCACCAATTCCAAAACTCTATCTGCAGAGGACAGTCCTTAGTGGAGAGCCAAACCCTTTGCCCAGGACAGAACAAAAGGTCCAACCACCTTCAACGGTTGGCATGCTGTTGTTCCTGCAGAGTGGCCTTCAGAAGGGCTGCCCAAGCCTTCCTCCACTTCTGCCAGGAACAACAGAACAACTGGGTCTCTGGCTGCCAATTCATCCCACAGTGAAACATGGTTGTTAGGGCTACAGTGGCCCAACCACTCTCTACCACTGGGGTGCAGAACTCGATTGCATAGTCAGCCATACTCAGGTATCCTGACAACATTGCAGGGGTCTGCTGACTGAGTGGGGAAAAACCCTCTCCATCCTTCTGCTGAAGAGGCATACATGTTCTTCTCCCAGAGTGCCATAGTCTGAGTGAGAGCTTTGCCACAGAGGAGAGAGAGATGATATGGACCACTTTACAGCAGGCAGAGGGGATCCATGTGTTGCAACTCGAAAGCCAGAGAACACTGAGTATAAAAATCCTCCACATGCTCCTTGGTTGCCATCAAATCAGTCAGGTGCCAGCAGGTATGGATACTCGATAGTTGAGATGGTAGCAGTAGTTTGCTCACTGAGCTGGATGAGCTCAGTGAAATTCTGCTGGAGCATATACTCATGGCCACTCACCAGACTTCCTGGCTGGCCCACAATGATCACAGATGCTCCTATTTTGCTGGATCCAAGATTTGGCTAAGTCTTGATGAAACAAGGGTGCTTACCAGCCTGGATTTGATCCAGGGTTGTTTTGGTGAAATTCTGCATCTTCAACCAAGTGAATTTCCACTGGAGACTATGACTAGGTGGACCCAAGTGCAAAGGAGATCAGAGGTAAGTATGGAATTGAACAAAGGATCTGTACTTGTGGATGGATAGGTTAGTAGAGAACACGGGCTAGGACTTGGAAATCACAACATACAGGGCCAGTAAACTCAAGACTGAGCAAAGACAAACGAAACAGTGGGAACTTAAATAGAGAAGCAAATTAAGGCACAGGTGCACTGATAACTAAAACAAGACGCAGGTGAAAATAATCGGAACAGGCGTGTCGGAGCCTGGAGGCCTCTGGTGCCCCCCACCCCCATGATAGATCAAAGCATGACGGTAAGAGAGAGTACGTTACATTGAAGTAGGGAGGGAAAGGGATTGATGGAAATGTTCTAGATGCTGACACAGCCTCTATGAGCCAACTGGCTTCCTCTGCAGAAGGACACATGAAATACGTACTGTATAAATATATGCCATAGGCTGCAGAGACTTCTCAATGGTAGGGACCATTTCCTTAATTCACGTTTGTTGTGTTTAGCCTCCAAATGTGGAATTGTTTTCCCTGTGGACCCAAAACTGCTCACAATGCTCCAAGTATGGTCTGACCAATGCTTTATAAAGCTTCAGCATTACATCTTTGTTCTTGTATCCCAATTCTCTCAAAATGAATGCTAATATTGCATTTGCTTTCCTTACCACTGACTTAATCTGCAAGTTAACCTTTAGGGAATCCTGCACAAGGACTCCCAAGTCCCTTTGCACATCTTTCAGTTTAAGATGGTGCTGCTGAAGTGGGTGACAGCTTACTGGTATTCAAAAGGCAGGAAATATGACGTAAAACATCATTAATAATACCTTTTCTGAGGTAAATTATGGTAGACTATCACTGCAAACATTGAAGAGGCAAGCAAAGGCGAAGCTGACTGAAAGGATGAGCTGTGCTGGTGCATTGCAAAGTCGGAACTGAATGTGTTCAAGACTGCTTCGCAGCTGTGGAGTGAACGATTCGGAGGGGTGTTGAGGTGGAGGAGTTTGATGTCCATACATCTGAACCAGGAGCAAGGTTTGATCGATCTAAACATACAGCCAATTTGGAAAATTCGAGGGATCTTTTGGAAAGGTTTAGGTTCAGACTGTATCGCTGCACTGGAGCCTGGGTCCTAATGTGAGACACTACCTGGTATTTGGACAATTTAAATGCTGGCTCAGATGGTCTGGAAAGACTGGTGTTTGGTCGAGAGGCAAAGATAGGGCTGATTCTGCTCACTCTCCCATGATGTTCACTCCTCTCTCCATGGCACTGAGGCTATAAGACTGCTCTGGCTCATACATGCTTCTTGTCTGTGAGCTTCATGACAATTTGCCCATTAAATGATGAACTGAGACCAGGACTTGATCCTACTCCAGCTGCTCTGGGATGCATGTTTATCAACTCAGTTTTGGTTTTGAGTGCTGTTGCTTGTTTCTATTGTTTGCATGATTTGTGTTTTTTTCCTTCTTCTCTGCACACTGGGTGTTTGTCTTTCTTTTTTTTATAATTTGGGTTATTTCGAGTTTCTTGCTTTTTGGCTCCCTGTAAGCAGATGAATCTCAAGGTTGTATAATTTATACATAATAAACGTACTTTCAACTTGAACATTTGATTTTTGATTATTTTCTCCATTTAGGAAATAGTCTCTGTCTGTATTCCTTCTACCGAAGTGTACAACCATACACTTCCCTACACTGTATTCCATATACAACTTCTTTGCTCATTCTCTCAATCTTAAGTCCTCCTTCAGACTCCCTGCTTCCACAGCACTACCTGCCTCGCCACGTTCTTTGTATCATCCACAAACTTGACCACAAAGGCATCAATTCTGTCATCCAAATCATTGATATATAATGTGAAAAGATTCAGTCCCAACACCAACCCCTGTGAAACACCACTAGTCAATGGTAGCCAACTAAAAAAGGCCCCCTTTATTCCTACACTTTGTCTCCTGCCAGTCGGCCAATCTTCTATCCATGAATGTACCATTCATGTAATACCATGGGCTCTTATCTTGTTAAGTAGCCTCATGTGTGGAACCTTGTCAAAGGCCTTCAGAAAATCTAAGTAACCAACATCCACTGACTCTCCTTTGTCTGTCCTGACTGGTATTTCCTGAAAGAATTCCAAAAGATTTGTCAGGCAAAATTTCCCCTTAAAGAAATCATGCTGACTTTGTCCTATTTGCTTCCAAGTACCTGGAAACCTCTTCCTTAATAATGGACTCCAACATTTTCCGAACTACTAAAGTCAGGCTAACTGGCCTATAATTCTTCTTCTTTTGTTTCCCTTCCTTCTTAAAGGATGGAGTGTCATTTTCAATTTTCCAATCCTCCGGAGGTGAAAAATGATTATTAATCTGTGGTAAGATGGCACTAGTGGTCCATGGCGATGTACTGCGTTATATGGACAATACTTCTAAATATACCTCTTTCAAATTACTCTCACTGCAATCAGCAGCTTGCAATTTCCCTTCAAGCTATGTACTTTTAAATCAACTTAATCTATTGAGTTCGTGATCTTCTGAAGGACTGAATGGACCAAGGAGGTACAGACCTTTAGCGGAAGAAGGTTCATCGCCATGGCTGGAAGTGAGGCAGGAGGAGGGGACTGCAAGCCAGGCTGAACCACAAAGGGATGAGGCCACCACTGCCCAATATCTTGCTAGCAAATGTGCAATTGCTGGAGAACAAACCTGAGGACCTGAGGCCAAGATTGCTGTATCAGAGGGAAATGAGAGATTGTTATACTCTATGTCTGAGCAAGGTGTGGCTTTCTGTGGTTATTGCAGATGCAGCAATCAGACCAGAAGGCTTCTTGATTAACCATATGGATTGAACTTCTGATTTGGAAAAGGCAAAATGTGTTTCATGATAAACTCTCGGTGGCAGTCTGGTCTGGTGGTTTTGTCGAACTCATGTTCCCCTGACCTGGAACACCTAATGATCAAGTGCCATCTATTGTATTTACTGAGAAATTTCTCCTCCATAATCCTGACCACAGTTTATACCACCAGCACCCAACTATAATCAAGTGCTTGAGGTCTTCAAACAAAAAACTTAAGCCAGGCACATTTGGAAAAAACCCTACCCATTACCATCAGCATATAAACTGTAGCTCCCAAGGTCCCAACACACCAGACCACTTTTATACTAAGGTAAGGAATGCCTACCGTTCCATGCCCAGACCGCATTTTGGTAAATCAGATCACCTTGGCTGTCCTCTGCCTACCTGCATACAGGCAGAGGCTGAGAGCAAAACTCCAGAGGTTAGGAAAACAAAGGTCGCAGGAGGCAGAGAAGCGGCTGCGGGATTGCTTCAAGTCAGTGGATTGGGCCTTATTCAAGGACTCATCTGTGGATTGGTGTGAGTACACCACAGTTGTCGTGGACTTTATTGAACAATTGTAGATGAGCGTGTACCCACAAAACCATTTAGAATATTCACCAGTCAGAAGCCCTAGATTAACCATGAGACTGGCAATCTGCTGAGGGGCAGATCAGAGGCATTCAAGTCTGGTGACCAAGAAAGTTACAAGACGTCTAAGTACAATCTCCGGAAAGCTATCACATGTGCCTAATGGCAATTCCAGTCTAAATTGAATCAATGAAGGATGCTCAGCAGTTGTGACAAAGCTGTAGTACTATCACCTCTTGTGAAGTTAAATCAAGCGACATGAGCGACAACAGGGCTTCACTTCCAGATGAGCTCAATGCCTTCTCTGCTCGCATTGACCGTCAAATGTGAATGTACCATCATGAACTTCCACAGCCCCTGATGACCCTGTGATTTCAGTTTCTGAGGCTGATGTGCAAGCAGCCTTTGGAAGGTGAACACATGAAAAGCACTCATTCCATTCGGTACCTGGTCAAGAACTAAAGAACTGTGCTGATCAACTGGCTGGAGTGTTCACTGAGATCTTTAGCTTCTTGCTTTGGTAGTCTGAGGTACCCAACTACATCAAACAGGCTTCAATTATACGAGTACCGGTGAAGAAAGTGGTAACCTGCCTTAATGGATATCATCCAGTAGCACTTACTCGGCTTCCCATTGGTAGCACCCCCCCAACAGAATCCAAAGCGGTATTCATTATTGAGGAGAATGGCCATAGGATACTCTGCATTGCTTGCCCATTCTCTTTCCCTCTCCTGACAGTCACCCAGGTACCTGCCTCCTCCAACTTAGGGGTGACTTCCTCCTTGTGGCTCCGATCGACAATCTCCTCATTTTCGTGTATGAACCAAGGTGATTGAGCTGCAGCTCCAGTTCCTAACACAGTCTCTAAAGAGCTGCAGCTCAATGCACCTCATGCAGATATGGTTATCAGGAAGCCTGGACACCTCCCAAAATTCCCATAAAGAGCATATCACTAACTCTGGACTCACTCTTAGCACATTAGCTATATACTAATAGACAAACAAGTGAAAAAAATACTAGAAACTTACTTAGAACCTGCACCTGTGCTTGTCCAAGCTTGTTCTCACGCAAACCAGACCACTCTAATATTGGCCCATTCACACAATGGCTGCTCCATTTACACCTCCCTTCTTTTTATTGGCTCAAATAAAACTCACTCCCAATGAGACTGATTCTTTCAAATGGCACCCACCTTGTAACGATCTCCCTCTCCCTCTCTCTCTCCCTCACTACTTTATATTATGACACTCCAGGTAAAACCTGTTTTTTTCTAATCGATGAAGGTAGAGCTGTTGTTGATTTCTACAAGGATTTTAGTTAGGTGCTTGATAAGGTCCCTCGTGAGAAACTCATCCAGAAAATTAAGGTGCATGGGATCCATAGTGAATTGGCCATTTAGTTTCGGAACTGGCTTGCCCATAAAAGGTCAAAGGTTGATAGAGTGGTTAAGAAGGCTTTTGCAATGCTTGCCTCTATTAGTTAAGCCATTGAGTTCAAAAGTCAAAAAGTTATTTTGCAGCTTTATAGAACTCTGGTTAGTCTGCATCTGGAGTATTGGTTGCCCACATTAGAGAAAGGATGTTGAAGCTTTGGAGAGGATTCAGAAGAGGTTTATGAAGACGCTGCTTGGATTAGAGGGCATGTGCTATAATGAGAGTTTGAACAAACTTGGGTTGTTTTCTCTGGAGTGATGGAGGCTGAGGGAAGATCTGATTTTTAGCACTACTATATTTCGAATTTAATAAAAACTGTAGTTTTCCAAGAAAAATATAATTTGTGCAATATTTCCTTCATCCTTCTCTCACTCAAAAAATGCACATTTTCTGCAGCTCAGTTGAATCCAAAAGGCAATACAACATTGGTTTTAATATTTCCTCAAGTATTGCAGACTTTGTAGGCTAAGTTAGCCTTTAATTGCTATCCCTAGCTGCCCTGAGGAAGGTGGTGGTGAGTTGTCTTCTTGACCTACCGTAATACTGCTGGGAGAGATTTCTAGGATTTTGACTCCATGACAGTGAAGTGATTGCGACATATTTCCAAATCAGGATGGTGCTTGGCTTGGAGAGAAACTTTCAGGTGCTGGAGTTCCCAAGATTTTGTTGCGCTTGCCCTTCTATCTGGTAGATGTTGTGAGTTTGGATAATTTTTTCTGTAATAATATGTCTTGCAAAAGTGCAGCGGATACCAATCCTGCCAATTTCTCCACAAAACCACAATGTATCAGTCTGTGTATGCAAAATGTTATCTTTCATGTTCAGGAGGGATTGCTCACTTCAGAGGCTTTGGGCAGCTGACTAGTTGATTTTTTACATGGTTAGAGAGACATTGAGCAAGGGCAAAGGATTGTGAGAGGAATAACTGTGAAAAACCGATGTCAATCAGATATGAGTTATGTGATGTTTACAACTTAAGTGTGTCTGAGAAGGAGTTACTGCCATCTTCCTAGTGCGTGTCATTTGGCTTGGCTGAAGGTCCTTCTTGTGGGTTGATGTCATGAAGTAATTGTTGGACAGAGAAGATTTGTCACTCTTTCACTTGCTGGTAACTTGAAGGAACACCTGTACGTATTGTAGCAGAATGAGTTGGAAATGAGCGGGAGGAGAAGATGGCAGCACGCCTGCGTGTGCGCAGCCCTCCGGTGAAAAATGATATCGTATCTGTTAAATGGGGCCGTGGACAATTCTGATTTGATGGAGAATGGACTTGAAAGCACAGAGGAACATCTGGAGAAATTTCTGAAACGCCCGTCCGCTGCTGTCGTTACTGCGTGGTCGGGAATCTTTCGGCGGGTAGGCCTCAAAATCCCTGGCCTTGCCTGCTTTTGGCGACCGAGAAGGAGGTTGAATCATTGGAACAGAGATGGCGCTCAGTACTCGGTGTCAGACAGCTGATCAGAGCTCGAAGTTTTCGGATGACTCAGAGTCGGATTGTGGTTGGCATGGCAGGGAGAGTTTTTCTTCCTTCTCCCAACTGTGTGAGCTGTGGAACATTTGAAAAACTTTGAACTTTACTGTGCTCACGGACTTCTTCATCAAGTTATGGTATTGTTACACTGTTTGTAACTATATGTTATAATTATGTGGTTTTGTCAGTTTTTTCAGTCTTGGTTTGTCCTGTGTTTTGTGATATCACACTGGAGGAAATAATGTATCATTTCTTAATGCATGCATTACTAAATGACAATAAAAGAGGACTATGTGTCTTCATAATCATAACTCATAAATCTCGATGTGGAGGGATACAAAACTTCAAAGGTATTTATGGTTCAGTTCCATATGTTGATCAGTAATATAGATGAAGCAGAATGCTTGCTTCATGTCCAGAATGACTGGCCAAAGACTCACTGACTCCTTAGTGGATGACCAGACGAGGGCTGCAATGGTCCACATGATCCTTATTTCCAATGGATATGAAGATAGTGGACCTACTGGTGCAACACAATGAAGTTTCAAGACCACATTAATTGAAAAGAAAACTCCACTGAATGACGTAAGGAGTGTCACAAAACTGAGCAACCAAAATTGGTCTCTGTAATATCTTCCAGTCTTAGAATCGTATAAATCTGGCCTTGGGCTATCAAGGTCTAAGCACTCGTCAAGGATAACAGGAGTGTTGAAATCCCAAAAGGAAGATGTGGGACCCTTTTGGGAGAATGTATTTGGGTCTTGACCTATATCTCAGAAGAAACTTTGAAACCTTGCCTTTGTACCAAGGTGGTAATGGTTGCCCTGAATAGTGCGTACATTATAAAAGTCAGGGATGGAGGCTTGTCTGTATCTATGGGAAAGCAACCAATGCTTCTTTTCAAAGACTAATTAACTCTATGTTGCTTTAGGGACTGGAAAAACCTGTTTGAAATGATAATATATGCAGTTAACAGATAGTCAAATAGTCAATTCTTGTCTCTCTGAATGATAATTTCAGTTTAACCATCTAGACAGAATCACAGCTTCAATTACTATTAAGCGTCAAAGACAAACATCCTATAAGAGGAGTAGAATATTTCCATTCACACCATATTTACTTAAGCATTAAAATAGTTACCATTGTGAAGGGCTGTTCATGCATTAGGGATCATTTGTTCATCAAAATAACATACATTTACATCAAAGAAAAGACCTTAATGTAATTCACAGACAGCTTCATGGTCCCTGGGTCCTGCCTTGTCTGTGCACAAGAAAGTGAGAGTGCTGAGATTTTTCGGGTAAGGTGAAACTCTCCCTCAGAAACTTCTGAAAAAGGACATTTGAAAATAACCAGGATTCTACATTTTGTGAAACAGATGATGGAGTATAATTAAAATAAAATTGTTAAATATGTGATTTATTAAAACTATTTTTGGATTACAAGTGTCTGATTGATGGCCCTGACAGCATATCAGCAGGAATTCACCATATGTAATTTAAAAACTATTAAACTAGTATTTAATATTAGGCATGGTTCAGTAGTGTAGTGGCTATTCTAATGATATTATAGTGCCCGCGACTGGGTTCAATTCTGCTGCTGTCTGTAAGGAGTTTGTATATTCTCCCTGTGACAATGTGAGTTTCCACCCACATTCCAAAGAAATACGGGTTCATAGGTTAGTTGGTCACATGTGTGTAGACGATGGTGGGGGCTGATTGGGCCAGAATAGTCTGTACCATGCTGTAGCTCTAAAATAAAATCAGAATCAGAATCACTTTATGGCCACTATATGGAACATATCAGAATTGATTGTAGTTTGGTGTCAAGCATAAATCATAGGACAACACCATTACAGACTACACAATAGCAACCAACAATTTACAAGATAACAGTGCAAAGCCATGAGCAATCAACAGTTAGCAGAATGGTTGCATGTGTAAGCATCAATAATCAAACTCAAATAACTATTAACATATGAACAGACTCAATAATTATGAACAGAACAAGGAAAGCAGGAAAGTCATTTAACGGATGTTGTGCAGGGACAATTCAGCTGTTACATCTGAGTGAGTTTTTTTGAGAAGCTGGATAGCTATAAGAAAGAAGCTTTTGAGATGACATGTAGTCTTGGTGGTAACAGACTTAGACAATAGACAATAGGTGCAGGAGTAGGCCATTTGGCCCTTCAAGCCAGCACCGCCATTCACTGTGATCATGGCTGATCATCCACAATCAGTATCCAGTTCCTGCCTTATCCCCATAACCTTTGATTCCGCTATTTTTAAGAGCTCTATCCATCTCTTTCTTGAAAGCATCCAGAGACTTGGCCTCCACAGCCTTCTGGGGCAGAGCATTCCATATATCCACCACTCTCTGGGTGAAAAAGTTTTTCCTCAACTCCGTTCTAAATGGCCTACCCCTAATTCTTAAACTGTGGCCTCTGGTTCTGGACTCACCCATCATCGGGAGCATGCTACCTGCCTGCAGCGTGTCCAATCCCTTAATAATCTTATATGTTTCAATAAGATCCCCTCTCAGCCTTTTAAATTCCAGAGTATACAAGCCCAGTCGCTCCAATCTTTCGACATATGACAGTCCCGCCATCCCAGGAATTAACCTTGTGAACCTACGCTGCACTCCCTCAATAGCAAGAATGTCCTTCCTCAAATTTGGAGACCAAAACTGCACACAGTACTCCAGGTGTGGTCTCACCAGGGCCCTGTACAGCTGCAGAAGGACCTCTTTGCTCTTATACTCAATTCCCCTTGTTATGAAGGCCAGCATGCCATTAGCTTTCTTCACTGCTTGCTGTACTTGCATACTTGCTTTCAGTGACTGATGTACAAGAACACCTAGATCTCGTTGGGCTTCCCCTTTTCCTCACTTGACTCCCTTTAGATAATAATCTGCCTTCCCGTTCTTACCACCAAAGTGGATAATCTCACATTTATCCACATTAAGCTGCATCTGCCCACTCACCCAGCCTGTCCAAGTCACCCTGCATTCTCATAACATCCTCCTCACATCTCACACTGCCACCCAGCTTTCTGTCATCGGCAAATTTGCTAATGTTACTTTTAATTCCCTCATCTAAATCATTAATATATATTGTAAACAGCTGCGGTCCTTGCACTGAACCCGGCGGTACCCCACTGGTCACCACCTGCCATTCCGAAAGGGACCCGTTAATCGTACTCTTTGTTTTCTGTCAGCCAATTTTTCATCCATGTCAGTAATCTGCCCCCAATACCATGTGCCCTAATTTTGCCCACTAATCTCCTATGTGGGACTTTATCAAAGGCTTTCTGAAAGTCCAGGTACACTACATCTACTGGCTCTCCCTTGTCCATTTTCATAGTTACATCCTCAAAAATTTCCAGAAGATTAGTCAAGCACGATTTCCCCTTCGTAAATTCATGCTGACTCGGACCGATCCTGTTACTGCTATCCAGATGTGTCGTAATTGCATCTTTTATTGTGTCTTGTCGTGGCTCCTTGATGGCAGTTTGCTGAATGGATAACTGCTGGTTATAAACATTGTTTTCTTGAATTTACGGTAATTGCCCCTCCCCTTCATCATTCCCCATCACTATTTCCCTCTCTCACCTCATCTCTTTACCTGCCCAACACCTTTCTTTGGTGCTCCTCCCCCTTCCCTTTCTTTCATGGCATCTGTCCTCTCCTATCAGATTCCAACTTCTCCAGCCCTTTATCTCTTTCACCAATCGACTTCCCACCACTTTACTTCACCCCACCTCCCTCCCAGTTGTACTTCTTCCTCCTCTTCCCCCACCTTCTTACACTGACTTCTCATCTTTTTTCTCCGGTCCTGATGAATGGTCTCGGCCCAAAGCGTTGACTTTTTACTCTTTTCCATAGATCCTGCCTGGCTGGCTGTGTTTCCCCAGCATTGTGTGTGTGTATTCCCCAGATAACTGCTACAGTGGGTAGAGTCAACAGTTATTTTTTCTGCTTTCTTCTCTCTGGCAATGAATAGGTCTCTTAATGTCAATAGTTTACAGCAACTGATCTTCTCGGTGGAGTGTACCACTCGCTGCAACCTGGACTTGGAGAAGGAGGAGGTGGCAGGAAACCAAACGGTGATAGAGGTGGTCATATACCCTCAATGATGGCTCAATAAAAATAACAAAAGCATAATTCTATGGCCAGTTAACACTCAAAGTTGGAAGTTAAACGTACACTTATTATCCAAGTATGCATATTATCTACAATCTTGAGAACCGTTTCTTTACAGGCGATCACAAGATGAATTTCAAGGTTGTATATAATATACACACTCTTGCAGCTAGTGAGCCATCTCTGCAGTGCTGACTAGTCAGTACTGTAATAATGGGTGAAACTAATAGTAATCCCTAGACTGCCACTGATAAGGTCAGAGTGGGAGAAGTCAGATAGATTCTGTACCTTGTCATTTAAATGTGACAGGGAAGAGTGAATCTTACTTAGAGGTTTCTGCAATATTCAGAATGTATTACTACACCTCTTGCAATAACAATGTCTGCACTTGTACTCTAACAATGGTCCAGGCACGAATTCACCATGACATCAATTGCTATTTGATTTGATTTGCTGACTTTTAGTTCAAACTACTTTTTCTGGTACTTAGCATGCCTCCTTCTCATATCGCCAGCATTATTGTAACCTGAATAGTATTATAATCTTCTTCATTTTCAAGCTATGTGGACAACTACACTAACTGTTGCTGCATGAATGAAATCACCGGGAGAAAATTCCTGGTAGATACAAAGCAGCTTCTTTATTCGACAAAACAAGATACAGCAGGCATCATATGGAGATGCTTTCGGTGGAAGGGTCTGCTGGCCCAACGTGGGGCTTGAAATTTTATGTGCCAAACATCAAAGGACATTTCATATTTACAAAGTATAGACAAAGCTTTCTTTTGAAACTACATACAAACTGCACACCTCCTGATTCGCATGTGTACCACAGACACCAGCGTCGTCTGGACTGGGATTCGCAACTTTTAGGAATCCACTGTTCCAAATTAAATCCACAATACATATTCAAAGGCAGAAAACCAGTAACCAAAGCCATTTGCTAAATGTAAATGACCTAAACCCAAAAATCACTCTAACACTGCCAATGCAAGTGTGTTCATCCATACATTGGGTCAACGATCGGTCCGTTAATGACAAATAATTGATTCCGATTAAACAGGACAGGTCTTTCTTGATCAAGTCTTTCTCAGGCATTACTCTGCATGACTCCTCTTTCCTTTTGTTGTTGTATGGTTGCTGACAACTTTGAGGCCTCACCCTCATAGGAAGGTGGTTTGCCAGCTGTGGTGGGCCTCAGATGTTCGATCCTGAGCCTTGCCTCAGATTTGTCTGGTGGCATTTTGAGAATTTGTGCTGATCACAGATATTCAAAAGCAGTTAAAAAACGAATTGAAACAATCAAAGAGTACTAATTTAAGGTATTAAATATGTGGTTTGTTACTGAAAATTAATATCAATTAAAATCTAAGAAAATCAGTCACGTTTTTTCCATGGAGGTCAGCAATTCCAACCAAATGGATAGGATTTTGCAGGTGTTGCTGGTGTAGAGTTGAGGAAATGAATAGATTAAAAAAAAGATTCCCCACCAGCACCCTACTTAATCCATGCTCATATCAATGGGCTCTATCTCAAATAATGATGAGTGGGAATACTGGAAGGAGATAGTGAGCCCAGTGCCATGCTGTCATGACAACAATCTTTCCCTTAATGTCAGCAAAGCAAAATAGCTGGTCATTGGCTTCTGGAAGGGGTGGAGTGGGAAATGCATCACATGCTCCTGTCTACAGCGACAGTGTTGAAGTGGATAGGGCTGTGAGCTCTAAGTTCCTTGGAGTGAACATCAACAATAGTGTTTGGGATGAAATGGAAAAATGGTTTATGTGAGCTAAAACTCATATGCCTGCTGACTATCAGAATAATGACACAGGGTCATTTGAGTCAACTTGAAAGAGCAGGGATGCTTTAATTTCAATTAACATCTAAAAGACAGCAGCCCAAACAACACAGTTCTCCTTAATACTCACAACACGCTGGAGGAACTCAGCAGGTCAGGCAGCATCCATGGAAAAGATCGATCGACGTTTTGGGCCGGAACCCTTCGTCAGGACTGTAGAGGGAAGGGGCAGAGGCCCTATAAAGAAGGCGGGGGGAGGGTGGGAAGGAGAAGGTTGGTAGGTTCCAGGTGAAAAACCAGTAAGGGGAAAGATAAAAGGGGTGGGGGAAGGGAGGCAGGGAGGCGATAGGCAGGAAAGGTGAAGAAAGAATAGGGGGAAAACAATGGGTAGTAGAAGGAGGCGGAACCAAGAGGGAGGTGATAGGCAGCTGGGGGAGGGGGAAGAGTGAAATAGGGATGGAGGAAGGGAGGGGGAGGGAATTACCGGAAGTTAGAGAATTCTATGTTCATACCAAGGGGCTGGAGACTACCTAGACAGTATATGAGGTGTTGCTCCTCCAACCTGAGTTTAGCCTCATCACGGCATTAGAGGAGGCCATGTATGGACATATCCGAATGGGAATGGGAAGCAGAGTTGAAGTGGGAGGCTACTGGGAGATCCTGTCTGTTGTGGTGGATGAAGTGGAGGTGCTTGTCGAAGCGGTCCCCCAATCTGCGTCGGGTTTCACCGATGTAGAGGAGGCCACACCGGGAGCATTGGATGCAATAGATGACCCCAACAGACTCACAAGTGAAGTGTTGCCTCACCTGGAAGGACTGTTTGGGGCCCTGAATGGTGGCAAGAGAGGAGGTGTAGGGACAGGTGTAGCACTTGCGCTTACAGGGATAAGTGCCAGGTGGGAGATCCGTGGGGAGGGACGTGTGGACCAGGGAGTTGTGGAGGGACCGATCCCTGTGGAAAGCGGAGAGGGGTGGAGAGGGAAAGATGTGCTTAGTGGTGGGGTCCTGTTGAAGGTGGCGGAAGTTGCAGAGGATAATGTGCTGGATCCGGAGGCTCGTGGGGTGGTAGGTGAGGACAAGGGGAACTCTGTCCCTGTTGTGGTGGCGGGAGGATGGGGTGAGAGCCGAAGTGCGGGAAATGGAGGAGATGTGGGTGAGGGCATCATTGATGACGGCAGAAGGGAAACCACAATCCTTAAAGAAAGAGGACATTTGAGATGTCCTGGAACGGAAAACCTCATCCTCGGAGCAGGTGCGGCGGAGACAGAGGAAGTGGGAATAGGGAATGGCATTTTTGCATGTGGCGGGGTGGGAAGGAGGTATAGTTGAGTTAGTTATGAGTCAGTGGGCTTGTAGAAGATGTCAGTGGACAGTCTGTCTCCAGAGATGGAGACCGAGAGATCGAGAAAGGGGAGAGAAGTGTCCGAGATAGACGGTTCTCCTTAGTTCTACACTGGAGGTTAGCCTAGATTTCTGAGTTCAATTTTCAGCAAAGGGAAATATTCCATATTAATCTTTACCCTTCTAACTTTCAAAATGTTGCAGTCTAGGAATCTATTGTTCTAATTTACTTTTCTTTTTAACATGCTAAGCTCTTTGTGATGTTATGCAATACACAGAAATATATTTTAAATAAACAGGAAAACCTTAGATTTGCTGAGGGGTCTTTGACCTGAAGCTTTAGAAATGTTTTTCTTTTAATAGTTGCTGCCTGACCAGCTGAGTGTTCCAGTGATTTCTGGCCGTATAATAGGAAAAGGCATGCTTTGTAACAAGTTACAAGAGTTTAGAAAAGCTCTGTACCGATCATCACCAGTTGCAAACGTCTGTTGCTTTGGTCGCCAGAGACGTGGGAGGCTACCGGGAGATCCTGTCTGTTGTGGCAGACGGAGCGGAGGTGCTCACCGCAACGGACAGGATCTCCCAGTAGCCACCCACTTCAACTTTGCTTCCCACTCCCATTCAGATATGTCCATACATGGCCTCCTCTACTGTCATGATGAGGCTAAACTCAAGTTGGAGGAGCAACACCTCATATACTGTCTAGATAGTCTCCAGCCCCTTGGTATGACCACAGAATTCTCCAACTTCCAGTAATTCCCTCCCCCTCCCTTCCTCTATCCCTATGTCACTCTGCCCCCTCCCCCAGCTGCCTATCACCTCCCTCATGGTTCCGCCTCCTTCTACTACCCATTGTTTTCCTGCCTATCACCTCCCTGCTTCCCCTCCCCCACCCCTTTGTCTTTCAAATTACTGGTTTTTCAACTGGACCTACGAGCCTTCTCCTTCCAACCCTCCCCCACCTTCTTTATAGGGCCTCTGCCCCTTCCCTCTTCAGTCCTGACGAAGGGTTCCGGCCCGAAATGTCGACTGATCGTTTCCACGGATGCTGCCCGACCTGCTGAGTTCCAGCAAGGTGGAATGAGTGTTACAATGAGGTATACCTGTGTACGTACAGGTGGACTTGGTTTATAATAGACTAAAAGTCAAGTGTTCATAAGACTGTTGGCATACAGAAAGAAACTGTTCTTGTACCTATTTGTCTTGGCATACAGTGATCTAAAGCGCCTACCACAAGGAAGGAGTTGGAACAGGTGATGTCCAGTGTGTGATGGGTCTACAATGATGCTGCTTTCTCGCTTCCTGACTCCAGATGCATATAAGTCCTGGATCGAGGGCAGCTTCCACTGGTAGGTGAGACTAGAACTAGTGAACATAGCCTCAAGATTCGGGGGAGTAGATTTAAGACTGAGATGAGGAGGAACTGCTTTTTTCAGAGAGTGACGAATCCGTGTAATTCTTTGCGCAAGGAAGCAGTGGAGGCTACCTCAATAAATATACTTAAGACAAGGCTGGATAGATTTTTGCATAGAAGGGGACTTAAGGGTTAAGGGGAAAAGGGAGGTCAGTTGAGATGAGTCCATGACCAGTTCAGCCATGATCTTATTGAATGCCGGATCAGGCTCGATGGGTCAGATGGCCTACTCCTGTTCCTGTTTCTTATGTTCTTATGGACAAGTAACAGCAATCTCTTTTGTGGAAGGTACACACTGAAGCCGTTGCACATTAGTGGTGGAAGAAACAAATGACTAGGCTGGTTAATTCAAGCAGGATGAATTGTATTGATGGAGTCAAGCATCATAAGTATTGTTGAGCCTGCTCTCATTCAAACAAGTGGAGTGTGTTCCATCACATCAGTTGTAGATGTGGTAAAGCCTCGCGTGTTGGGAAATGAGTCACTTTCCATGGTATAATCTCAATGATAGCCTCATTGCTTATGTGGCTGTACTAGTGGGATTTCTGATCAATGGTGATCATAAGACCATAAGACATAGGAGCCTAACTGGTCATTCACCCCTTTGAGTTTTCACCACCATTTCATCATGTCTGATTTATTATCCTGCTCAACCCAATTCTGCCTTTTTCCTGTAAAGTTTGACATTCCTTCTAATCATGAACCTATCAACCTCCACTTTACTTAAACCCATTGACTTGTCGTTCAGAGAGGTGGGACTGCGCAGGCGTGTGACGTCGGGCAGTGAAGCGTGGAAGATTTAAAAGGAACAGAGCCTTATACAGCAGGCAGCGTCGTTTGCGGGCTGCGGAGTGAGCCGGGAGCAGAGTGAAGGCTGAAGGGCTTCAGCTCAACGGGCTTAGGCAGAAACGGGTGAGGAGAACAGGGTTTGGTATTCAATTTTTGTTGTTATTTGAGGAGAGAGGCAGTATGAATGTGAGGGCAGTTTGTTGTTCTTGGTGCCAGATGTGGGAGGTCCTGGTGTCTCCAAGCCTCCCGGACGTCCACATCTGTGCCAGGTGCACCAAGATGCAGCTCCTAAGGGATCGCGTTAGGGAACTGGAGCTGCAGCTCGATGACCTTTGTCTGGTCAGAGAGAGTGAGCAGTTGATAGAGAGGAGTTACAGGCAGGTGGTCCCACCAGGGCCACGGGAGGCAGACAAGTGGGTCACGGTTAGAAGGGGGAAGGGGAAGGGTCAGGTAATAGAGAGTACCCCGGTGGCTGTGCCCCTTGACGATAGGTACTCCTGTTTGAGTACTGTTGGGGGGGACAGCTTACCTGGGGGAAGCGACAATGGCCGTGCCTCCGGCACAGAGTCCAGCTCTGTAGCTCAGAAGGGTAGGGAACGGAAGAGGAGGGCAGTAGTAATAGGGGACTCGATAGTAAGGGGGTCAGATAGGCGATTCTGTGGACGCAGTCCAGAGACCTGGATGGTAGTTTGCCTCCCTGGTAACAGGGTCCGGGATATTTCTGATCGCGTCCAAAATATCCTGAAGTGGGAGAGTGAGGAGCCAGAGGCCGTGGTACATATAGGTACCAATGACATAGGTAGGAAAAGGGAAGGCGTCCTGAAAGGAGAATATAAGGAGTTAGGAACAGTGTTGAGAAAAAGGACTACAAAGGTAGTAATGTCGGGATTATTGCCTGTGCTACGCGACAGTGAGAGTAGGAATGCAATGAGGTGGAGGATAAATGCGTGGCTCAGGGATTGGAGCAGGGGGCAGGGATTCAAGTTATTGGGACCTCTTTTGGCGCAGGTGTGACCTGTACAAAAAGGACGGGTTACACTTGAATCCTAGGGGGACCAATATCCTGGCGGGGAGATTTGTGAGGGCTACTGAGATGACTTTAAACTAGAATGGTTGGGGGTGGGAATCAAATTAAAGAGACTAGGAGAGAGGAGGTTAGTTCACAACAGGGGGATGGGAACAAGTGCAGAGAGACAGAGGGGTGTAAAATGAGGGTAGAAGCAAAAAGTAGTAAGGTGAAAAGTAAAAGTGGCAGGCCGGCAAATCCAGGGCAAAAATCAAAAAGGGCCACTTTTCAACATAATTGTATAAGGGCTAAGAGTGTTGTAAAAGCAAGCCTGAAGGCTTTGTGTGTCAATGCAAGGAGCATTCGTAACAATGTGGATGAATTAAAAGTGCAGATTGTTATTAATGAATACGATATAGTTGAGATCACAGAGACATGGCTCCAGGGTGACCAAGGATGGGAGCTCAACATTCAGGGATATTCAATATTCAGGAGGGATAGACATGAAAGAAAAGGAGGTGGGGTAGCATTGCTGGTTAGAGAGGAGATTAACGCTATAGAAAGGAAGGACATTAGCTGGGAGGATGTGGAATCGATATGGGTAGAGCTGCATAACACTAAGGGGCAGAAAACGCTGGTGGGAGTTGTGTACAGGCCACCTAACAGTAGTAGTGAGGTTGGGGATGGCATTAAACAGGAAATTAGAAATGCGTGCAATAAAGGAACAGAAGTTATAATGGGTGACTTCAATCTACGTATAGATTGGGTGAATCAAATTGGTAAGGGTGCTGAGGAAGAGGATTTCTTGGAATGTATGCGGGATGGTTTTTTGAACCAACATGTCGAGGAACCAACTAGAGAGCAGGCCATTCTAGACTGGGTATTGAGCAATAAGGAAGGGTTAATTAGCAATCTTGTCGTGAGAGGCCCCTTGGGTAAGAGTGACCATAATATGGTGGAATTCTTCATTAAGATGGAGAGTGACAGTTAATTCAGAAACAAAGGTTCTGAACTTAAAGAAGGGTAACTTTGAAGGTATGAGACGTGAATTAGCTAAGATAGACTGGCAAATGATACTTAAAGGGTTGTCGGTGGATATGCAATGGCAAGCATTTAAAGATTGCATGGATGAACTACAACAATTGTTCATCCCAGTTTGGCTAAAGAATAAATCAGGGAAGGTAGTGCACCTGTGGCTGACAAGGAAAATTAGGGATAGTATCAATTCCAAAGAAGAAACATACAAATTAGCCAGAAAAAGCGACTCACCTGAGGACTGGGAGAAATTCAGAGTCCAGCAGAGGAGGACAAAGGGCTTAATTAGGAAAGGGAAAAGAGATTATGAGAGAAAACTGGCAGGAAACATAAAAACTGACTGTAAAAGCTTTTATAGATATGTGAAAAGAAAAAGATTGGTTAAGACAAATGTAGGTCCCTTACAGACAGAAGCAGGTGAATTGATTATGGAGAGCAAGGACATGGCAGACCAATTGAATAACTACTTTGTTTCTGTCTTCACTAAGGAGGACATAAATAACCTTCTGGAAATAGCAGGGAACAGAGGGTCTAGTGAGATGGAGGAACTGAGAGAAATACATGTTAGTAGGGAAGTGGTGTTAGGTAAATTGAAGGGATTGAAGGCAGATAAATCCCCAGGGCCAGATGGTCTGCATCCTAGAGTGCTTAAGGAAGTAGCGCAAGAAATAGTGAATGCATTAGTGATAATTTTTCAAAACTCTTTAGATTCTGGACTAGTTCCTGAGGATTGGAGGGTGGCTAATGTAACCCCTCTTTTCAAAAAAGAAGGGAGAGAGAAACTGGGGAATTATAGATCGGTTAGCCTCACATCGGTGGTAGGGAAAATGCTAGAGTCAGTTATCAAAGATATGATAACAGCACATTTGGAAAGTGGTAAAATCATCGGACAAAGTCAGCATGGATTTGTGAAAGGGAAATCATGTCTGACGAATCTCATAGGATTTTTTGAGGATGTAACTAGTAGAGTGGATAGGGGAGAACCAGTGGATGTGGTATATTTGGATTTTCAAAAGGCTTTTGACAAGGTCCCACACAGAAGATTAGTGTGCAAACTTAAAGCACACGGTATTGGGGGTATGGTATTGATGTGGATTGAGAATTGGTTGGCAGACAGGAAGCAAAGAGTGGGAATAAAGGAGACCTTTTCAGAATGGCAGGCAGTGACTGGTGGGGTACTGCAAGGCTCAGTGCTGGGACCCCAGTTGTTTACAATATATATTAATGACTTAGATGAGGGAATTAAATGCAACATCTCCAAGTTTGCGGATGACACGAAGCTGGGCAGCAGTATTAGCTGTGAGGAGGATGTTAAGAGGATGCAGGGTGACTTGGATAGGTTAGGTGAGTGGGCAAATTCATGGCAGATGCAATTTAATGTGGATAAATGTGAGGTTATCCACTTTGGTGGCAAAAACAGGAAAACAGATTATTATCTAAATGGTGGCCGATTAGGAAAAGGGGAAATGCAACGAGACCTGGGTGTCATTATACACCAGTCATTGAAAGTGGGCATGCAGGTACAGCAGGCGGTGAAAAAGGCAAATGGTATGCTGGCATTCGTAGCGAGAGGATTCGAGTACAGGAGCAGGGAGGTACTACTGCAGTTGTACAAGGCCTTGGTGAGACCAGAACTGGAGTGTTGTATGCCCTTTTGGTCCGTTAATCTGAGGAAAGACATTCTTGCCATAGAGGGAGTACAAAGAAGGTTCAACAAATTGTTTCATGGGATGGCAGGACTTTCATTTGATGAAAGACTGGATCAGCTAGGCTTATACTCATTTGAATTTACAAGATTGAGGGGGGATCTTATTAAAACGTATAAAATTCTAAAGGGATTGGACAGGCTAGATGCAGGAAGATTGTTCGCGATGTTGGGGAAGTCCAGAACGAGGGGTCACAGTTTGAGGATAAAGGGGAAGCCTTTTAGGACCGAGATGAGGAAAAACTGATTCACACAGAGAGTGGTGAATCTGTGGAATTCTCTGCCACAGGAAACAGTTGAGGCCAGTTCATTGGCTATATTTAAGAGGGAGTTAGATATGGCCCTTGTGGCTAAAGGGATCAGTGGGTATGGAGCGAAGGCTGGTACAGGGTTCTGAGTTGGATGATCAGCCATGATCATACTGAATGGAGGTGCAGGCTCGAAGGGCCAAATGGCCTACTCCTGCACCTATTTTCTATGTTCTATGTTTCTTCTGCTGCTGTCTGTGGCAATGATTTCCACAGATTAAATCCCCTTTGGCTTAAGAAATTCCCCCTCATTTCTGTTGTAAATAGACGTCCCTCTATTCTGAGCCTGTACTCTCTGCTCCTAGACTCCCCCACTGTTGGAAACATTCCCACCTCGTCCACTTTATCCAGGCCTTTCAATATTTCATCAATTCTGTCATCCAAATCACTGTTACACAGTATAACATGAAAAGAAGTAGTCCCAGCACTACCTCTGCAGAACATTACTAGACACTGGCAGTCAACTAGAAAAGGCTCACTTAATTCCCACGCTTTGCCTCCTGCTAGTCAGTCAATCTTCTCTCCATGCTAGTATCTTTTCTGTAATACCACGGACTCTTGTTCAGCGGCCTCATGTGTGGCAGCTTGTCAAAAGTCTTCTGAAAATTCAAGTAAACAACATCTACTGACTATCCTTTGCCTATCTTGTCCATTATTTCCTCAATTAATTTCAACAGGTTTGACAGGAAAGATTTGCTCTTTAGGAAACTCTGCTGACTTCGGCCTATTTTATCGTGTGGCTACAAGTAGCCCAAAACTCATCCTTGATAATGGTCTTCAATATCTTTCCAACCACTGAAGTCAGGCTAATTTGCCTATAATTTCCATTCTTTTGCCTTCCTCCCTTCTTAAAGAGTAGAGTGATATTTGTAATTTTTCAGTCTTCTCGAAGCAATCCAGAATCTAGTGATTATTGAAAGATAATTATTAATGCCCCCACAATCTCTGATGCTACCTCTTTCAGAACCTTGGGGTGTAGTCCATCCAGTTCAGCTGACTTCAGACCTTTCGGCTTCCCAAGCACCTTCTCCTTAGTAATAGCAACTGCACTCACCTCTGCCCCCGACACTCTCGAATCTCTGGTATACTATTGGCTTCACAGTGAAGACTGATGCAAAATACTTCTCAAGTTCATCTGCCAATTCTTTGTCCCCCATTACTATCTCTTCTACGTCATTTTACATGCATCCTATAGCATTTACTCATTTACTCTTTATAAATCTGAAGAAAATGTTTGTTACCTTTTTTTATATTATTGGCTAGCTTACCTCCATATTTCAGATTTTCTGTCCTAACGGTTTTTTTATTTGCCCTCTGATTTTCAAAAGCTTCCAAATCCTCTAACTTCCAACTAATTTTGCTACATTATGTGCCACCTCTTTTACTTTTATATTGTTTTTGATTTCCCTGATCAGCCATGGTTGCCTTATCCTCCCTTTAGAATACTTTTCTTTAGAATGTACTGTACCTATTCTGTGCCTTCTGAATTGTTCCTGGAAACTATCCATTGTTGTTTTGTCATCAACTCTGTTGGTGCCTTTTCCAATCAACTTTTGCTCGTTCCTCTGTCATGCCTCTGTAAATTAATTTACTCCACTGTAATACTGATACATCTATCTTCTCCTTCTCAAACTGCAGAATTCTAAGTTTGACTCCTCAGGTTTCCTTTACCTTAAGCACCCTAAACAAATCTGGTTCATTACACAACACCCAATCTAGAATTGCCTTTTCCCTAGTAGGCACATCCATAAACTACTCTAAAAAGGCATCTCATATGTATTCTACAAATTCTTTCTCTTGGGATCCATCAGCAACCTGGTTTTGCTGATCTGCCTGTATATTGACATCGTCTATGACTATCGTAACTTCCCCCACTTTACATGCCTTTCGTGTAATCAACTGAAAACATTTCCATCTCTGGAATTACGTTGGAGTGGAGGGAATGATGAAGCAGCTGAGATGGCAATACACTAATCAATTCCTGTGCTTGGGCAGGGACTATTCACCCTCAACATCCCTAACGTCGTCCTTCTCTCAAGGTATGACTCCCAAGACCAGAGTGTCTTATCTGCAATGTTCTTAAACTTAAGTTTGCTCCAACTGGTTAAATATATTTTATTTCACATAATATCTTGAATCAGTTAACATTTTGTTTTATATTCAATGTCATAATTTTTTTTCCTGTTCTTTTACATCTTTTTCATGGGAAATACAGCCAACTGTTTCTTTAACTCATTTAGTTGCAAGAAAATAATTGAAGAGCAGCAAAAAATGTTGAGAATTTGTGCCGTCATTGTTGCCAGAGTAAGGCTCAGAAGTACAGAGGTTAGCATATTGTCAGTCTGGTAGTTGCCATAGAGATTGTTCTGTTATTAGCCCACAATTTGTTAGATATATTAATAATCAGTCTCAGAATTTGCCATGGTAGATTTGAACCTAAGGAAATGACAAGGTTGTTAATTAGTTACCTTGTATCAGTGCCGCCAGTGGAGAAAAGGGATAAAATGTTAGTGCTCTGAGGACACCTAAAAATAAATTGGGGATGAAACTTGCAAGACTTCCTCTGAAGAATGGAAGGGAGATATGGAACTGAAAGCAAAGATTATGTAGAGATCTAGTGGATTTAAAAGAAAACTGCATGTATTGAAGAAGTGAGTACAGGAAGATGGTTTAAATTACAAGTTGAATACCCCTTAGGGAATGCTTAGGGCCAAAAGTGTTTTGGATTTTAGATTTTTGGGAGACTTTGGAATACATAATGAAATGCCTTGGGATCACCATAATTTCCGACTCTGCATTTATGTGCTACCACTAAGCAGCCTTCGTCTTACACTTGTTCATCACACATATGTACTTAACCCTAAGAATTATGACATACCATTAATATAATGAAAATATAATGTGTGCAGGGTAACAAAAGCAGCACAGCAGCACCAGGAGAATTCCTGAATCAGCTGTTGACCAACAACAAACAGCAAACAGGCTTCAGTCTCCACCTCTGATGTGGTGTTTAGATTAAAATGTTACAGTGCACAGTATTTGTATTTTCCCTTTTTAAAGGTTTTATGTAAGGTATAAAAACAATCAGCATTGTAGACTTGTTCTTGTGTCAAATTTTCATCAGTGATGTTGAAAATTTAATGCTGTTATACAGGGTTAAAAAAAAGGAATCAGCATCATAAACTTGTTTTTATGCTAATTTTTTATGGTCAGTAGGCACCTTAAAATTTAATGCCATGCCTTTTCTTAAATTTCTGCAACCATCCTGGTAGGTTTTCACAATTGCCTTCAATGTTTAGTTCCTCGTGAATGATCTTTGCTTGTTTCTTTATCAGCATACTGTTAAGCAGCCTATATTCATTCCGACACCGATGGTACATGTTCAGGATCTTCTCTTTTTACTTTAGGCAGTTTTTATTTTCTATATTTCATTAACTTCTGTTCATTACATATGCGTGAGGTCACTTCTCAGAACTGCCTGTGGTGCGCAGAGACTTGTGTATTGCCCGGGATCCTTCCCAGTGTCTTTTGGCATTTTCCATTTGTGACTTTATGTCAGCGTTCAAAAAAAAAATCAGATTTCAGCGGTTTTTGGATTTTGGAATTTCGGATAAGGAGCACTCAACCTGTATAAGACAAAGTGATATTCTTTTTCACTGAAGAGATAAAAGAGGAAATTAATGTTCTTTTCCAAAGTTTTCCAGATTTCCAGAACAGGATGCTTAACCATACTTAATCATGGAACAAAAAGACTGTAATATCATTTAAAAACAGAGGTGTTTAAATATTCAGAAAGAGGTTACATATAAAATGCAACACACACAAAACACTGGAGGAACTCAGCAGGCCAGGCAGCATTTGTGGAAAAGAGTAAACAATCGATGTTTTGAGGTGAGACCTTTCTTCAGGACTGAGAGGGAAGGGGGAGGAGTGGGGATGCCTGAACAAAAAGATAGGGGAGGGGAAAGAGGCTAGCTGGAAGGTAATAGGTGAAGCCAGGTGAGTGGAAGGGTCAAGGGGTGGAGAAGAAATAATCTGAAAGGAGAGGAGAATAGGCAATAGGAGAAAGGGAAGGAGGAGGGGATTCAGGGAAGTAGTAGGCAGATGAGAAGAATAGGCAGTGTGAGTGGGGAATGGTGGGGGGAATATAAAGTGTGTGGCAAGCAAAAAGAAATAAATTCAAACGCCCTGATTTTAACCTGAGGCAAGGGACAAAATGGGGGCAAGAAGACAAATACAGAATCAAGTTTAGTATCACTGGCAAATGTGAAATTAGTTGTTTTGTTGCAACAGTGCATTGCAATACATAATCATAAAAAGCTATAAATAAAAATAGTAAGTGCAGTGGATTCATGTTAATTGGGCCATCAGTTAATCAGGCCAGCTGCTTATTTTGGATGACTTTTAAAGAACAAAAACTAATCAATAAAATTGCCAGGATTCTCTTTGTTTACTTGGAACAGTATGCCACTTAAGTAGGGCAGGAGAATGTTGCTGAACAATTTCTAACTAGTGTCAGTTGCATGCACTTGCTTGGCCATGAGACACTACTTCAACAAGTTAGGTACTATGAAGAGTTTGAAGGTATTGACTACCGTCTTGAATGTTACAATGAAAATGAAGATTTGGAAGATGCATTCATCAATAACATTGCATGAATGCAGTCCATTATTTGCACTAGGTGTCTGCACTGATTTTGTTCATTGTGTATTCTGGATAAATTCCCTTGTTGATAATTAATAATTGCGGGGGCCCTGGCAGAAATATTTAAAATGTCGCTGTCTACGGGTGAAGTGCCGGAGGATTGGAGAGTGGCTCATGTTGTTCCGATGTTTAAAAAAGGATTGAAAAGTAATCCGGGAAATTATAGGCCGGTGAGTTTAACGTCAGTAGTAGGTAAGTTATTGGAGGGAGTACTAAGAGACAGAATCTACAAGCATTTGGATAGACAGGGGCTTATTAGGGAGAGTCAACATGGCTTTGTGCGTGGTAGGTCATGTTTGACCAATCTGTTGGAGTTTTTCGAGGAGGTTACCAGGAAAGTGGATGAAGGGAAGGCAGTGGATATTGTCTGCATGGACTTCAGTAAGGCCTTTGACAAGGTCCCACATGGGAGGTTAGTTAGGAAAATTCAGTCGCTAGGTATACATGGAGAGGTGGTAAATTGGATTAGACATTGGCTCGATGGAAGAAGCCAGAGAGTGGTGGTAGAGAATTGCTTCTCTGAGTGGAGGCCTGTGACTAGTGGTGTGCCACAGGGATCAGTGCTGGGTCCATTGTTATTTGTCATCTATATCAATGATCTGGATGATAATGTGGTAAATTGGATCAGCAAGTTTGCTGATGATACAAAGATTGGAGGTGTAGTAGACAGTGAGGAAGGTTTTCAGAGCCTGCAGAGGGACTTGGACCAGCTGGAAAAATGGGCTGAAAAATGGCAGATGGAGTTTAATACTGACAAGTGTGAGGTATTGCACATTGGAAGGACAAACCAAGGTAGAACATACAGGGTTAATGGTAAGGCACTGAGGAGTGCAGTGGAACAGAGGAATCTGGGAATACAGATACAAAATTCCCTAAAAGTGGCGTCACAGGTAGATAGGGTCGTAAAAAGAGCTTTTGGTACATTGGCCTTTATTAATCAAAGTATTGAGTATAAGAGCTGGAATGTTATGATGAGGTTGTATAAGGCATTGGTGAGGCCGAAACTGGAGTATTGTGTTCAGTTTTGGTCACCAAATTACAGGAAGGATATAAATAAGGTTGAAAGAGTGCAGAGAAGGTTTACAAGGATGTTGCCGGGACTTGAGAAACTCAGTTACAGAGAAAGGTTGAATAGGTTAGGACTTTATTCCCTGGAGCGTAGAAGAATGAGGGGAGATTTGATAGAGGTATAAAAAATTATGATGGGTATAGATAGAGTGAATGCAAGCAGGCTTTTTCCACTGAGGCAAGGGGAGAAAAAAACCAGAGGACATGGGTTAAGGGTGAGGGGGGAAAAGTTTAAAGGGAACATTAGCGGGGGCTTCTTCACACAGAGAGTGGTGGGAGTATGGAATGAGCTGCCAGACGAGGTGGTAAATGCGGGTTCTTTTTTAACATTTAAGAATAATTTGGACGGATACATGGATGGGAGGTGTATGGAGGGATATGGTCCGTGTGCAGGTCAGTGGGACTAGGCAGAAAATGGTTCGGCGCAGCCAAGAAGGGCCAAAAGGCCTGTTTCTGTGCTGTAGTTTCTATGGTTTCTATTAGGAATGAATACACAGCTTTATAGTACTGTAGTACTACTGGTAGTGTTCTCATTTGTACCCTTTCATTGAAATATGTTATTTGTTACTCAGTTTGTCTTTTTTATACCTTTTTTAATTATTCCCATGAAACTTCAGCTAATTGGAACAGGCACTTAATTGGCCAAAATGTAGTGGTCCTGATGTGCCTCAGTTAACTGGAATCCACTGTATATATAAAGAATTAAAATTAAGTAAGTAGGTGCAGGAAGAGATTTTAAAAGATAGTGAGGTGGTTCATTGTCCATTCAGAAATCTGATGGGGTGTGGACGAACCTGTTCCTGAAACGTTGAGTGTGTGCCTTCAAGCTCTTGTACCTCTTCCTTGATGGTAGCAGTGAGAAAGAGGCATGTCCTGGGTGATGGTGGTCCCTAATTATGTATGCCATCTTTTTGAGGCATCACATTTGAAGGCATCCTCGATGTTGGGAAGGCTAGTGCCCATAAAGAAGCTGGCTGAGTTTACAACTTTTTGCAGCATCTTCATACCAGACCACTGCCAGGATGATGGCAAAACACTCCCTCAGCTGATACAATGAACCAAACTGATTCTGAACTAGGTCAGTGAATGGATTAGGTCAATTTAAACCCTGGGCCTCATTAGATTATTTCACATGTTCCAAGAGAAATTTTGGTAGTTGGTGAGTGGCAAAGTAAGTGTGGGGGGGGGGGGGGTGTAAATAGGAAGCCCTGGGGAATTTAGCAAAAGGAGGTAATGAAAGGGACTAACAGGTAGTTGTGCCATAAGTAGATGAAGGAGGGAAGGTCAGGTCTGCCAAGGTCTGGGGATTTCTTGTTGCACCTCAAGAAGGATCCTGTTCTTTTTTGACTATATAGAAAGCATACAAGAAGATATTTAAACATCAACAAGAGGATGGCTTTAAGATTGTTAATTAAGCCAAAATGAAAGTGGCCCTGAAGTCCAAAATACTGTACTGCAGGTGGCTGGTAGTACTTCATTGCATGTCTCCCCAAATTTCAGGAAGGGTAGTAGCAGGTTGATGTGAAGGTGGTCGTGGTGATGTTACTGTTATTTTCAGCTCATAAAGAGCCCTCTGTGATATGATGAGGAAAAAAAGTAAAGGAGTTAAAGTGTACTGTGCTATTCAGATGAGTATTGTGTGTATTCTGTGTTCATGCTGGAATGTGTGGTGGCCCAGGAAATCATTATTATTAATAGGAACAACACATTTCACTGTATGTTTCCATGTACTTGTGGTCAATAAATCTGAGCCTGAAGTAAGTTAATAGCTGCTGTGGCACATTGGTACTGGTAGAAGAACCTTATCCCATTTGGTTTTCTTCAGTATTGTAATTTAACTCTCAGCAAAATATTGGCTTACACTAGTTAGCTTAATTTCCACAATAATGTACCTATTTACTGAGAGCTTGTCTAACAAGAAATTGTTCTTTTATGTCTGGTAGCTGGTCTTATTAAGGTTCATGAAGAAAATGCAAACCAATAACTGTAGTAATTTCCAAAGTATAACCTTAGTGTTTTCTGATATATCCGAGTTCAAACATGTTTGGGTCTTTGATCAACTTCAATCAGCATCGGTATAGTAGCCGCTAGTTCATTTGAATCTGACAAATAATGACATATCTTCAGAGGCACAGTGTTCTCATAGACGAAATTACTGCAGATTTATTGAAGGCAAGACTTGCAAGTAGAACTGATTTCATTTCCAGCAGGGTGTCTTTGGTCCCAAGTACATTACAACCTGAAGCACTGCTACAATAATTATGTGAAGAGCTGTAAAATATGAAGTTCTGTCAACTTAATATACATGAAGAATATTAAAAACCAAGACAGAAAGCCTCACTTTGCCGCAGAGAGACTTTTCAGCTAATAGTGAAAAACCTACTACATCTTGAATGAATGACCACTGCAGCAGAGTAGTAGAATGTGTTCTAATTAGTATCCTGTCAGGATAGATTTTCCAGATTTTGTGACTAGAGATTATTGGAACCACTGAGTGGCAAAATCAGTAAGATCTCATGTCCAAACAGTGCTTATTCAGCTTACTGACTAATAGTCCAGTGGATGGCAAATTAGGCTGGCTGCATGTAGTGTCTGTTTACCTCTTGGTCTGCTTTTCACCAGCAGTATTTACTGTAGATGGCTCAGGACAAAGATCAGCCTTCTGAAAACATTAAAGCCAAATGTTGTTCATAGCAGCTATAAAACATAGCAACTCCTTTGTATTTTGTATAGCAGCCATCTGCTACTTCATAAAATATAATTTTAATATATCAATGAAATCTTCATTTGTTGATCTCACCTTGTACTTAAGGACATGACACTCATCACCAATGATTTATCCTGATATTCTTTATCCTTTGTACTTAGCCCTTTTTCAACCTGAAACTACTATAATAATTATGTGAAGAAATACAAAGGCTTAACATAAAGTTCTGTCAACTTAATACACATGAGTAATGTTAACAATGAATCCCTGCTGATCCTGAAATCAGCTCTGCTTCCAAGACTTGCTTTCAATACACTTGGAATAATTTAGTTCATGAGAACATTGCGCCTCTGAAGATCATTTGGCAAATTCATGTGAACCTGGTGTCAGCTGTGCATAAAGCTAATTGATGTTGATCAAAGACCCAAACGTATTTTAATTGGAATATTGTAGTAAATACTAAGCTTACACCTTTGAAATTTTTGCAATATGTTACTGTAAATATTGCTTTGCATTTTCATTACCAGCTTTAATAATTACAGGAACCTGCTGTAACCATGAATATTTGGCTATAGTAGCAAACTAATTCAGGGAGTACCAGGAAACTTCAAAGTTCAAAGTAAATGTATTATCAAAGTACACATATGTCACCATATATAATCCTGAGATTCATTTTCCTGCAGTCATTCTCAATAAATCCATAACAGAATATTAACATTATAGAATCAATGTAAGATGGCACCAACTGGGCAATTATGCTGATAGGGTTAGCGGAAGAGAGGGAAGTGGAAGGTGCTGTGTAGTATTAGCATTAACATTAGCATTAGTATTAGCATAGACCAGTTATGTTGAATAGTTTGCTTCTGTGCTGTACTGTATTTCATATAAACTCATGTGAAATGAATTAGAGAACTACTTTCTCCTCCAATAAGGACCCTGAAGTTTCTAATAGTCTTAATTCAAAATGGATCACCATCAAGTTTATTATCACCGGCATGCGGCATGAAATCTGTTAATTTAGCAGCAGCAGTTCAATGCAATACATAATCTAGCAAAGAGAAAGAATAAATAAAATAAAACAGAATAATAATATATAAACATGTAAATCAATTGTGTATATTGAATAGATTTTTTAAAAATGTGCAAAAACAGAAATACTGTATATTAAAAAAAAGGTGAGGTAGACGGAGGATAATTTATTTTGGCTGTAGAACACTCATTTGCATCCTCCTAAAACACTGTGAGTGGCAGTAGCAGCTTATTAATCAATGAAGCAAGGGTGACCATCTCAGGATTTACAGAAAAGGTTTCTATCATGTCGGATGTGTGGAATCAGACTGTAATTCAACAATGTAACTCACGTTATATTATCGGAACCCCTTACTTTTGAATTATGTCAAAAGTAGATGGACCTTATTGAAAAAATTCACTAAACATTCTAACCGCAAATTCTGAGACTTCTTAAGAAGTTAATGGGCAGTAGTCCAATAGCTTCAGTCAGCCCTTTCATATCTGCTCATTCAATAACCTCCAGGCATTTGGCTAAGCCAAAGCTCAGTGGAAAAGTCCCATGAATGTCACAAGTCAAACTAATCATTGCTAATTCTCCTGCAGCATCCTTGCTTGTCTCTCCTTTTACAATTTTGTAGGTTGATAAGACTAGCAGCCTAACCAAATAAGGAAAGACAGCTGGTAGAGGTGGATTACTGCCAGACTATTGGTATAAATTGAGCATAAATGTTCATTAATGGCTTGCAAAATGCATAGTCTACAAGTGTCCATGAAATCATGGTCTTCACTATAATAATAATCATTAAGCAAAAATCTCCCTGCATTCTGTACACACTGTCCCTTTCTCTGTACAAACCAGAATTAAATCACTTCCAAAGTAAACTGCTCCATACTTTTCCAGATTTAAAACCATCTGCCACTTTTCAGCCGATCTCGGTAACCCCATTGTAATATAGAAAATACACGTCATTATTTTTGATATAAATATCATGCATGTACGTACTTAGTCATCCCATCCAATGTTATGTTCACTTAAGCAAAGAAACTTCAGAAAAACCTGTTGTGGTGGTATGGATTCTTTTGCACCTGGTCTTTCTTTTGCCGCATTTGATGCGGCCTGTTACCAAGATAAAGCCTTGATCAGATGGATAAATGGCCAGATACAAAATTATTTTCTGCCTGCTCACATTCTTCCATTTAAAAAGATGCTATGTACATACTGAGGTCCTTTGAAGAATAAGCTTTTATTTAGGAAACATTAGTCTCCAGTTTAGATGCTACATGAACATCTTTTTGCATTGGGAAGTATTAGGATTTTGACTTTCAGAACAACGGAAAACATTATTTTAATGCTGCAAGATGTCTTATTGGGTTTCTAGTTGTGTAATTTTAAATCACAGATCTTGAAATATTGTTCCCTGTCACTCTTCCTTTCGTTCATCAACTATCGTCATAAGCTGCCAGCCATCATATATCATCAACCCTCCAACCACTAGTGAGCTAGTGATGAACTGGCAAGTTTGCAAAGTTACCAGTACAGAGATTACCAAGGAACTCTGTCAGTCTGGCAACTTTTCAATCCGAATAGCAGATATGTTTTAGCAATTATGGCAGTAACTTCACATCACGGAATCAGAAAATTATCTGAATAATAAGACCATAAGACTTCAGAGCTGCCCCATCAAGTCTGCTCTGCAATACCTGGAACTAATTTCTCATTGTAATATTGTGCTCACAAAGGAACATTCTAAGAATGTTTTTGCACATGCTGGATGTTGCAGTCTTACTCCTCCTTCAGTCTCGGCTCATGAATTCTATTAGGAACCCATTGTAAATACAGAACTAACCTACGATGAGCATATGAAGCTAACTGTTGGCATGCTTAAGTAATGCAGACATATCTGAAAGATTGACAACAAGCTTTGCAAACAGCACTGACCATCTTTTGCAAATATGTGGTCATATACTGCATTTTGCATAACTCTGCAATGATTACAGACCAACCCGTCCCATACCTGGACATCAGAAATACAGAAGAAAGTCCAGTACTGAGAGGAGAAGATGCTGTTATTAGAGCTCTTAGAGATGAACTCATCCAAGAAAATAAGCTTGATATTAAGAGCAATAACCACCACTGTTATTCACATCTTATTTTCACATTTGGAATAGGGCTGTAATGAGATGTAATGACTGTAATGGAATACAAACTGAGCACTGATGAGCCTGTTGCAGTGAATAAGTGCTGCTTGAAAGCACCATTGATTACACGTGCTACCACTTTGCTGATTGTTGGCAGTTGCTGGATTGTAATTAGTCAGTTATATTTTCTTTGCTTTTTAATGGTTATGCCATGCCTTCACAGAATTCCACATTGCTGGATAAATGCCAGTCATCTTTGGATGAAACTAGTTCTGTAGCACTCCAGTACAGCAGGATGTTTTCTGCTGGATTCAGGCATCAGGCACTTTGAACTGAATTGGCCAAAGAGAAACACATGTATTACAGGGGAATTCTAGAGGAGATCAAGTGATTGAATATGCGTGCACATGTTTTAACTTTATTTTTTACAGCCATACTGGACTCTATGGCTGTGAATATTCATGGGGCCTGCTTCTCCTGTGAGTTGTTTTAATTGTCCATCTGTCAGTCATGACACAAAGTGATAGGAATGCTCCTTTCACTGTTTAGCATGTCTTGTAGATTCATCAAGCTCATATCTCATTTTCAAGTATTCCTAGAGTCGTAGACAATCTGTTCATTGATACACCTCATTGAGCCAGGCTTGATCATCTGTTCTGATGGTGATAGAGGAATGAGGGATATGACAAGTGGTCAGGTGACAGATAGCAGTGGTGTGCAGCTCTGCAATGATGGCTCTTAGCACTTTATGGATTCCCAAGTTCAGTTAGTAGATCTGTTATAGATCCTTCTTAGCATATTAGTAAGGCTAGCAAACAGTGTTTGTTGAAATCTGGGCTTCACCTTTTGCTGCTTAATTACTCATGAGATTGCCTGTTTCTTCACAGCAAAAAACAATCTTGCTCTTTTAATTATGAATAAAATGGAGATTGAACCAAATTCTCTGAATGTGACTGACTGTTAAATTGTGACATTTTGTATTTATGCCTTTGGAACCTCATTTAATGAATATATACATATGCTGTATATAGAACAATATCTTAAAGGAAAGCAGTTTTTCTCTGTTACCATTTCCTCGCATTGTTTTAGTCTTCTCTCTAAGTTATGTACATAGCGCCATGTCCAAAACATTAGTCGTATTTGTCAGTCAAGAAGCTAATTTATGGCCAGGGTTTGTCCTTATACTTTAGTTCAGGGAAGAATCGATGATACTGGCAACATGTCTATTGCTTTTCACCAAAAAGTATGGAGCCTTCTTTCCTTTCTTCCATGGTCCACTGTCCTCCCCTAAAAGATTTGATTTTCTTTAGCCCTTTACTTCTTCCAACAATCCCCTCCCCCACATTTTTGGCCCACATTGCGGCCAAAAAGTTCTATTTTAACTTCATCAGTCCACAGGACTTGTTTCCAAAATGCATCAGGCTTCTTTAGATGTTCCTTTGAACCTTTTGAATAGAACTTTTTGGCCGCAATGAGCAAAGGTATGTTTGGAGAAAAAAAGATGCAGTATTTCATGAAAAGAACCCTCTCCAACTGTTAAGCACGGGGGTGGATCGATCATGCTTTGGGCTTGTGTGGCAGCCAGTGGCACAGGGAACATTTCACTGGTAGAGGGAAGAATGAATTCAATTAAATACCAGCAAATTCTGGAAGCAAACATCACACCATCTGTAAAAAAGCCGAAGATGAAAAGAGGATGGCTTCTACAACAGGATAATGAACCTAAACACACCTCAAAATCCACAATGGACTACCTCAAGAGGCGCAAGCTGAAGGTTTTGCCATGGCCCTCACAGTCCCCTGACCTAAACATCATCGAGAATCTGTGGATAGACCTCAAAAGAGCAGTGCATGCAAGACGGCCTATGGATCTCACAGAACTAGAAGCCTTTTGCAAGGAAGAATGGGAGAAAATCCCCCAAACAAGAATTAAAAGACTCTTAGCTGGCTACAAAAAGCGTTTATAAGCTGTGATACTTGCCAAAGGGGGTGTTACTAAGTACTGCCATACAGGGTGCCCAAACATTTGCTTCGGGCCCTTTTCCTTTTTGGTTATTTTGAAACTGTAAAAGATGGAAATAAAAAAGTTTTATTGCTTAAAATATTAAAGAAATGTGTATTCTTTAACTTTATGCCTTTTGGAAATCAGTTCATCTTTTACTCGCTCAGCTATTCACAGTAACAGAAATTTTGACCATGGTTGCCTAAACTTTTGCATACCAGTGTATCTGCTATCATGTTTATTGAAGGGATCTGGGCAACTGTAAGTGAGATGAATGCAAATATTATGAATTCTGCTGTTCTTTAGAAAAAAATTGACAATGCTGGAATGGTAATGGCTTATTAACTTCCGAATGAGCAAAAAGAAACTATTATTTTCTTACAGGTGTTGATGGAACTGTTGTAATTTGCCAACATCTATGTGAACATACATTCATATTCTAACTGTAATGAATATGTTAAATTGGGATTTATCCTTTATAAAAATGGGCTTAAAATTAACCTTGTGTTAATAACATAATATTCCTGTTACAATTGAGACTAAGGGAGGAAATTCTTCAACCTAATGCTTAAATCATAATGTCATAGAATGACTTTAGTCTTATTCATTACTTAACCATGAAATGACAATTCATAAAACTGGTTGTGAAATAAATTATCAAATAGAAGCAATGCAGGGGTTGTAAGAGAAATTGGTGAAATAGAACTGGGTGTTGCATGAATTTACAGTAATATCTTTCAAAGGTGTTGTCAGGAGGAAGCATCTAGCCAAGAAATGGGGTAGAAACAAGGATAAACCTGTGGGGGACTTGGCCTTACTGTGCTTCGATAGGATGGAAAGCCACAGCAGGAAAAAGATCATACGGATCTCACGATAATGCCTTGTGCAAATAATCCAATGCAATCTTTGTAAATCCCACCAGAAACTATTTAACTGGAGTATCAGGTAGAAAAAGATAAGGCTCTTAAAAGCTCAGGACTTATAGCAGTAGATGAATATAGAAACAAGAATGTGGTGCACCAGCTGGATTTACTTTGATGTTAAGCTAGCAGAAAGGAAGGTTTAGAAATACGTTCTTCCTTAATTGCAATGCCAGAACTGGCTCAAAGGAAATACACATGTGTAAACTCTATCAGCACTATACATTCCCAATATCTGATTAAATTAGACTTTAAAAAACTCTTCAGAAATCAATCACTGTTTTACACAATAAAATTAACTGAGGCAGTTGAATTTAATGCACTGTGTTCCCAGACAGGGTTGTACATTATGTTTTACACATCTGCCTCCCATACTAAAATAAATATAATTTAATCAATTACATCAGACAATATCACTTAAACTATTCGAGAGAGCAGGCCAAGGATATAAATTTCTATAAATGGTTAAAATGAAAATTCTTATATGTCCTTATAAGCACATATTGCACGGTGCCAGTGTAGTCTGAATGTTTGTTTACTGATTCACTTGGGAGATGCTGTTACAGCTCAGGGGATCGGAGTTGGAGTACAGTACCGGAACCATTCAGTAAGGAGTCTCTGTATATCCTCCCTTGCAATGCGTGGGTTTTCCCTGGGTGTTCCGGTTCCCTCCCACATTCCAACTATCTATAAATATTACAAACTGCACAAGACAGTTTCAATGCCATAGGGCTATATCAACTCACAGAGGAAATACATCCTCTGCATAACCTCGATTTCTGCATCTGTGTACAATAATGCAAAAATCACACATGCATTGGAGGCACAGAACATAAAACATAGAACATTACAGCACAGCACAGGACCTTAGGCCCACAATATAGTGCCTGTTATGTTTTATAACCCCAAAACATAAAATTAATTGAAAGATAAAAAGGGGAATTGGGGATAACTCAGTTTTAATTTAGTGAGGTGTGCACTTATGATGTGGTGGCGTTATGATGTATGCCATTCATGTACTTCTTACATATAACCTATAATGAATAATATATACACACCTACTATTTAGGCATCTACAGCATAGTAAATTTTAAATTTTCTCCCATTCAGGCCTTGAGATTAAATTGTTGTGGAGGATTTCTTACTCTTGTGCGATAATGTTTTTCCTGACATGAGTCGGGGGGAGGTCACTCTACTTGGCTGGTGATACATGTGGCTGTGAACCAATCTCTGGTTCTGGGGGCTCTTTCGTGGTGGTTGTAGGGGTTGACTCTGGGACTACAGGATGTGGTTCTGACAGTTCTGGATGCCTTTCTTCTCTAAGAATTAACTCTACTCTCCTCAATTGATCGATGTGTCACCTCCAAGTGATATATAGGAGAGTGGCCCAGTTCTGTATTTAATCCTTCCAAGTACCATTTCCGATCACCTTCGTGGTCCCTCACCAGGACTGCTTGTACAGGAGTGAAACATCAAACCTCATTGTTTGAGGAGCCCTCAGTTTGTCTCAGCCAGTTGTCCTGAATACTCCTTCTGAGATTGGGTTTGAGGAGATCCAAGCGTGAACGCAAGGGTTGACCTAGGAACAGCATAGCTGGTGGGTTGTTGGTTGTGCATTGTGCTGCACTGGGATGTGCAAGGAGGAAATTGCCGAACTTTTGATTCAGTGTTAGTGTACTGTGTCCTACTGACACTGCTTGCAGTTTTAGATTCTGGATAAACCTTTCTGCCAAGCCATTTGTAGCTGGATGATACAGTACAGATGTAATATGTCTTATTTCATTCATTTTCAGGCATACCTGAAACTGTTCCACAACAAACTCTGGTCTATTGTCACTGACTAAGTTTTCGGGAACACCAGTCCTTGAGAAGAGGCTATTAGGAACACTTCCGGACATTTTTGTAGCTGCATCCACTACTACTGAGAAATTTGTGCCCATGAATGGTCTGGCAAAATCCCCATGAATTCTCTGCCAGGGCAATGCAGGCTATTCCCAAGATGGAGAGGTGCTGCCCTTGGTATCTTCTGGACATGTTGGCAACTCGAACAGTGCATAGTAAACTGCTCGAACTGCTGATCTATCCCAGACCACCAGATAAAACTTTGAGTCAATGCTCTTTTTGACTGTGCCTAAATGACCAGCATGTATTTCCTCCAGCATGCATTTCCTCCAGCACTTTAGCTCTCAGCTTGCATGTACAACAGCTCCCAATCCCCATGAAGGGAAAGTTCATTCCTGCATTGGTAAAAATGGGGGAACTGGAAATTACTGTTTATTCCATCCATCTTGCTTGGCCATGTAGACCTGAGACCGTGTGGGGTCTTTTCTGGTTTCCCTTTTGGTCATCTCTGTCATAATAAGAAGAATTTTGATTTGCATTAGAGAGAACATGTCAAGAGGAATGTCATTTTTGGTAAATTTTTCAAGTACAGTATTGTCTTTTCCAAGGGTAAACGGAACAATTCATCAGCATTTTCGTAATTAGTTGTCCTCTTGAATTCAATCTTCTAATAGTGTCCTCCCAGAAAAAAAGAGACCATTTCTTCACTCATGCTGCTGCTGTTAATGGAACACCCTTCTGTGGATTGAAAGTGGATTCTAGTGGTTGATGATCAGAAATGAGGGTAAATATTCTCCCACACAAGTACTGAATGAAATGTGTTAAACCCCAAACCACAATCAAGGTCTCTCTGTCAATCTGTGCATAAGTTTTCTCTATAGTGTAAGGGAGCATGCTGCAAAGGCTATGCTTCCATTATTCATAACATTACATGATTGCACCTATACCACAAGGTGAAGCACCACAGGTGTCACAACCATGGATTCGGCAGTGCAGTAGATACAGGAATTGCGCTTGTGAATTTGCACTTCTCATTTATTATTTAATCATGATAGTATTTAACTCCATACTGGTCGTCATAGTGCTTGTCAAGACTTGGCAGAGCACAGCAACACTTCGCTGCCTGCTTGCATCAGCCTTGCCTGAGGAATTGGACTGTGGAGTCAACTGACTCTGAAGAATAAACGGTATTTGTTTGATAATTAAATGTTCTTTTCAGCCGCAGAGTAGGCTTTGTTTCCCATTTGAGAGTTTTTGTTAATGGCCCTGTTCGGCCTGGCACTTATTGTTTTATTTTCCCTTGAACACTGTTCGCATTAAAGTATTGTGAACTATTGACCCGCTTCAGTGTCTCACTCTGCACTTGGGCCATATCCGAACCACGGTGACAGCAAGTCTAGAACACACAAAGGTGGACCCAGCAGGGAGAGAGAGCAGCTGACCTTGGCTGTGAGATTCATTGGTCAGGTAGGAGACAAGCTACAAGCAATGGAATCTGTTCTCAGTGAAGATACGGAGACAATGAGGCAGATAATCTCGTGCTGACAAGCCCAGTTTCGGTTGGAGGAACAGGTATTGTCCCAAGCCGCAACTGTTCAACAGCTCACCACAGACAATCGGACTCGGGTGCCTGCTATTTCCGCACTCACGGCTGCCGTCCACAAACTTACTGTGAACAGCCAGCATCAGCTGACAGCCATTAAAGTTCTCGCCAAAGCCTCAGGTCACCTCAGTCCCACTCCCAGCATCTCGCAGCTCCGACAACCTCTGCTAATAATGCTCCCGCTCTCGGACCAGAGCTGACTCCCGCATTCAGACACCTGTGTCTGTAAAAAGAACCGAGTATTCCACCACCAGGCAGATACTCTGGTGATCCCAATGGCTGCCAGAATTTTATTACCCAATGCAAGCTGACATTCCAAGCCCAGCCTGGTCGTTTTGTTGATGATGTGCAAAAACTGGTGTACACGGTCATCCTTCTTGACGGACCTCCACTCAGCCTGTTCAACGTTTTACAGGAGCAAGGATGCCCTGCAGCCCCGTCGTTTCGACATTTCGTGGCGGAATTAAGGAGGGTTTTTGATCTTCCAGTGCGGGGTCAGGAGGCTGCCCACTGACTCTTGGACCTACACCAAGGCAGAGGAATGGTGAGAGACTATGCAGTTAAATTCTGTACCCTTGCAGTGGAGATGGGATGGAATGAGATCTCTCTCATCACTGCCCTCCAGCGTGGACTGAACACAGGGGTCTGGTGTGAGATCGCTGTCCGGAACGAGCAGGGTAGTCTGGATGACCTGATTAACCTGGCTATTCGAGTTGATGACGGGTAACGGAGTGACGCAGGGAAAGAATGTTTCAAACTTTCTACATGCCGCCTGATCACCGTCTTTCCTCGCCCTCTCCCCCTCCATCATCTGATCACCGTCGTTCCTTGCCCTCTCCCCCTTCCTCACCCCCCAGCACCCAGCCCACGGAGGAGCCTATGCAAGTGGACCGCACGCACTGGTGTCAGGAGGGACGAGAGCGCGCCAGTGAACAGGTTCCTGCCTCTATTGAGGTGGCCTAAGACACTTCCGGGCGACACATTCCAAATGTCCAGTAAGAGAGAATACCCGTCAGCAGGGAGGGGAATCCTGGCGGGTCGGTTCTCTCTTCAGTCAGCTTCCCCTGATTCTGTAATGCTCGCAGCTTCCTTGTCATGGAGGTCTCAGACCCATGAACTTAAGGCGTTTATCGACTCTGGTGCAGCCGGGATTCTCATGGACATTTCTCTCGCTCGAAGATGGGGAGTTCCAACTCAGGAATTAAGAGAAAAGATCAATGTCAAGGCACTGGATGGTCGACTTCTGGGAACCGGCAAGATCCACCTTTCCACCCAACAGGAGGAGAAGATGGCGGCGCGCCATGTGTGCGCAGCTCTCCGGTGAAAAATGATGTTGCATCTGTTAAATAGGTGCCGTGGACAATTCTGATTTGGTGGAGAATGGACGTGAAATCACAGAGGAACATCTGGAGAAATTTCTGAAACATAGACCTTCTACCTGGCACTTGTCCTCCCTGGGGCCAGCTCTTTTCCCTCTCTCCTCCTGAAATGGTGGCCATGGAGGAATACATCAAGAAGGCATTGAGCATGGGGTTTATCCGTCCGCCCATCTTGCCAGCAGGAGCGGGCTTCTTTTTTGTGAGCAAGAAAGATGGCAAGCTCCATCCCTGCATCGATTATCGGTCCCTGAACAGCACCACTGTGAAGAACCGCTACCCTCTTCCCTTGCTGGCGTCTGCGTTTGAACATCTCCAGGGAGCAACCATATTTTCCAAACTTGATCTTCGCAATGCTTACAATCTGATTCGCCCAAGAGAAGGGGATGAGTGGAAAACTGTGTTTAACACCTCTAATGGACACTATGAGCACCTGGTGTTGCCTTTTGGTCTGCCCAACGCCCCCACTGTATTCTAGACCTTGGTTAACGATGTCCTCAGGGACATGATGAACCAGTTTGTTTGTGTATTTGGATGACATCCTCATCTATTCCCGCTCTCATCAGGAGCACGTCCAGCATGTCCGGAGAGTACTCTGATGCCTTCTTGAAAATGACCTGTATGCCAAGCCTGAAAAATGTGGTCCATAAAGACCAGCTGTCATTTTTGGGCTATATGCTTACCCCATCCAGTGTTCAAATGGACCCTGGTAAAGTTCAGGCAGTTGCAGAGTGGCCCAAACAGTCTACAGTCAAACAGGTATGGTGCTTCATCCGGAATCTTGGCTTTATCGTGGCTCCAATTAATGCACTCACCAAGAAGATCTTGGCAGTATTACATTGGATGGACGATGCCAACCAAGCATTTTCAGAGCTAAAGCGATGTTTCACAACTGCTGCAACACCCAGACCCATCTCAGCCATTCATTGTCGAGGTGGATGCATCCGATGTAGGCATTGGAGCTGTCCTCTCTCAGCACTCATCTGCGGATAGCCAGCTGCACCCTTGTGCCTTTCTTTCCCATCGCTTGACTCATTCTGAGAGGAATTATGATGTTGGGAACTGGGAACTTCTGGCCACCAAGGAGGCCCTGGAGGAATGGCAACACTGGTTGGAGAGGACAGAGCATCCATTCTTTGTCTGGACAGATCACAGGAACCTCTCCTACATTCACGATGCTAAGAAACTCAGCTCTCGTCAAGCCCGGTGGGCTCTCTTCTTCACATGGTTCAATTTCATCCTCACTTATCGTCCCGGCAACAAGAATACAAAGGCCGACGCTCTCTCCTGACAGTTCGACGGATCTGAGGACATTGCCGATCCAGAGCCCATTCTTCCTAGCTCGTGTATCGCTGCTCCGATGATCTGAGGAATAGAGGCAGAGGTGAGCACTGCACAACAATCAGATCCAGGTCTGGATGGGGGACCTCCCAACTGGCTGTTTGTCCCTGCTGCGGTGTGTTCCAAAGTGTTGGAATAGGGTCACTCCTCCCGTCTGGTTGGACATCCTGAAATTCAACGTACTCAGGAGTTTATAAAGAGACAATTTTGGTGGCCATTGATGTCTCAGGATGTCCATGACTTTGTATCTGCTTGTCCCACCTACGGTTGGAACAAATCATCTCGCCAGCATCCTGCGGGTCTGTTATGTCCACTGCCTGTGTTCCACCGCCCCTGGTCCCACCTCTCAGTAGATTTCATCGCTGGTCTTCCCCCGTCTAATGGAAACACCACCATTTTGGTCGTTGTGGATCGATTTTCCAAGGCTGCCCACTTCATTGCCCTCCCCAAGCTCCCATCGGCTTGTGAGACTCATGGTTCAACGTGTGTTCAGTCTCCATGGCTTTCCTCAAGACATAGTGGCTGATCATGGGCCACAGTTCACTTCCCACTTTTGGAAGGTTTTCTGCTGCATTGTAGGAACCACGGCCAGCCTCTCGTCTCGTCCACCCAATCTAATGGCCAGACTGAGAGAGTGAACCAGAAGCTGGAGACAACCCTGTGCTGCCTTGCCTCTTCCAACCCCACGTTTTGGAGCTCCCAATTGGTTTGGGCAGAGATCGCCCAAATAACCTCCAGTCGCCCTCCACTGGCATGTCTCCCTTTGAATGCCAGAAGGGATTCCAGCCCCCGCTCGTCCCTGATCAGGAGATCGACGTAGGAGTTCCTGCTGCTGAACAGCTGATCCAGCACTACAAGTGCACCTGGAGACGAGCCAGGGCTTCTCTGCTGCGTGCCCAGAAACAGCATTCCCAGCAGGCTGATCGGCTTCGTCGATAGGTAAGGCCATTCAAGCCAGGAGAGGAGGTCTGGTTGGCATCAAGGGATCTTCCCCTGAAAATCGAGAACTGGAAATTGGCACCGCGCTATGTGGGAAAAAGCTGTAAACAAGGTGTCCCTTGTAGATTGCATCTACCGGCATCACTGAAGCTCGACCCAGTATTCCATGTTTCCCAGCTCAAGCTGGTTACTACCTCTCCCCTGGCTCCAGTCACCCCACCTCCCCGCCTGGTAGATGGCTCCCTTGTCTATACTGTGCGGTGCCTCCTGGCATCTCACCGGGTATGTGCTAAGGTCCAGTACCTTGTGGACTGGGAAGGGTATGGCCCAGAAGAACATACTTGGATCCCAGCGAAGGACATCTTGGACAAGTCGCTGATCCGGGACTTCCAGCGGACACAGGTCTGTGGTGCTTCAGTGGCTGTGAGCAGTCCCTGGCTCCACCACGGATTCGGCAGCACAGTAGATATGGCAATTGCGCTTGTGAATTTTCACTTGTCAGCTAATTATTATTTAATTGTGATAATATTTAACTCCATACTTGTCATCGTAGTGCTTGTCAAGACTTGGACAGAACCCAGCAATGCTTCGCTTTTGTTTGCATCAGCCTTGCCTGAGAAATTGGACTGTGGAGTCAACTGCATCTGAAGGCTCACGGTATTCGTTTAATAATTAGATGTTCTTTTAAGCCGTAGTGTAGGCTTCGTTTCCCATTTGAGAGCTTTAGTTAATGGCCCTGTTTGGCCTAGTGTTTATTGTTTTATTTTCCCTAGAACACTGTTTACATTAAAGTTTTGTGAACTATCGACTCGCTTCGATGTCTCTCACTCTGCACTTAAGGTTCAAAGGTTCAGAGGTACATTTAATGTCAGAGAAATGTATACAATATACATCCTGAAATGCTTTTTCTTTGCATCTATCTACGAAAACAGAGGAGTGCCCCAAAGAATGAATGACAGTTAAATGTTAGAACACCAAAGTTCCCCTCAACTCTCCTCCCTCCGCATGTAAGCGGCAATGAGCAACAATCCCTCTTCCCCCCACCGGCAAAAATAAAGCACACCCGCTGCCTGCACTCAAGCGTGAGCAAAGCAATAGCAAAGACCCAGACCTGCAGTTACCCCAAAGATGACATCGTTCACCCGATAATTCAACGTGCTGCAGGCTCTCTCCCTCCTAATAAAGGAGAAAGAGGTGACTCCATTTTCCAACGAGTGGGGAGAGATAACAACCAACTTGCTGGTTTACGATGTTAAAAGTCTGTTACATCGCTTTTGTCGAGCTCTGTGCCTGGAGATCACAAGGATCCTGGGTCCCCAGGCACACAGCAGATGTTCCGACTCCCCCAGTGACACACGGATCTCCAGTGGCGACACCGACCCTTGATTCGCCCACCTCCGGTTACTCGAGATCCTAGGCTCCTGAATTCTGTGCCGAAATCTTAGGCCGAGACGTTGGCATGCCGAATAGCGGCTGATTGTGGAACCCCGAGAGCGGGTCCCATTCCTGCAAAGAACCATAGTCAGCATGTAACTCCAGGTCAAGGTCTTCAAAAGAACCCTGAAAGGGAAAAATAGAGATAATAAAGATGGAAATAGGACTGCTTTTGAAGATGCAAGCAAAGGAGTCGCCGTTGGGCATGTGACGGGATCCTGAATTACCGCTATGAACTGTGCTTTTGAAAAGAGAGAGAGAGAGTTATTTAACACCGACATGTTGTTTTGAAAAGAGAGAGAGAGAGACGAAGACAAACTGTTGGACTGTCACCTTAAGGAACGAGAAAGAACTGGTTAACTGTTGGACTTCTGCTGAAGTGGAGATAGCACCGAGCAGCTCGTAAGTTGCTATGGTGACCGAGGGCATTATTAAATGGACAATTGATGTTATGATTTTTGGCAGGTTGTTGATACTTCTTCAAGGACTTTTGCCTGCTTGCATTTCTTTCACAGAGAGAGGAAGGAGGGGTTATTTGAATGACAGTTGATGCTCAGCATGGGAAGATAAAATAGGAGGTCAGATAGTAGACCTCAGACACATGTTCTGGACACTGAATGAGCATTGTTGTGCCCGTAGGAAAAGTGGGTTTTGGGGGATCGATCCGTCGCTCTTGCAGTGGAAAGGAGGAAAAGTGTTGACTGGTGGGGAGTTGTCCATGTGTCCACCCTCGCCTGGGGGAATGGCTCCACCACAGAAAACCGGTCCCCTTTGTTAGTCATAGTCATAGTCATAATCATTGTCATACTTTATTGATCCCGGGGGAAAATGGTTTTCGTTACAGTTGCACCATAAATAATGTCACAGTCACAGTCAGTGACTTTTAAAGGATTTTGAAGGACAACAGAAAGATTGACGGCGTCAGCTCACCTGAGGACTCAAATCTCTCCCTCTCTCTCTCCATCACTACTCAACTCAATACCACAAACTGAACTGAACTGAACTTTACTCATCATCGTAAGACTGTATCTTTTTACCCCTAGACTTAACGAAGCTTGGTTTTTCATATATATATATTCCACACTTACTTTTATGTAATCATTGCTAACCTGTTTGATTTATCTACATTTATATGACTGTATTGTGTAGTTACTAATAAATACAAACGGTATTATTAGTTTATGGCAATACTGGACTCCAAAGTGTTTTCCATCTCTGCTGGTTCTTTATTCCTGTCACAGGGTTCGTGACAGGCGCCATAACTACTTAGCTCAGCCTCTCCACGTGGGTCATATCCGCACCGCAGTTACAACAGGCAAGCTTCACTGGACGATGTGGATCATAATGTATGAGTACAGTGTCTGATGTCGGCATTTCCTTTGTTTTTTGGAAAGCTGCTTTGCATCATTTTGTCCATTGCCTTTCCTTCCCGATCTGTATTAATGAGTTCAAGAGGTGGAGATCAGTTGCCAGATTTGGTAGGAACCTATTATAGTAATTGACAAATCCTAAAAAAGCCCTCAGCTGTGACACACCCTTTGGCCTCAGGGCATCCACCATCGCTTGAATTTTCTCAGCACACTTGTGTAAACTTTATGGGTCAATGGTGGGACCACAGTAAGTGATGCTTGGTTTGAAGAATTCACACTTGTTGCATCCTGTTCTGAGTCCATAAGCTTTGAATCTTTTAAATACTCTCTTGAGATTTTGGAGATGTTCCATGGCATCTTTACTGGTAACAAATTTGTCATCCAGGTAACACTGAGAGCCTGGGCAGCCTTGCAGTACTTGGTCCACAGCTTTCTGCCAAAGTGCAGGTGCAGATGCTACTACAAAAAATATGCCTATTATAGTAATCAAGCCCTCTTTTTAAGTGATGATGGTGCAAAGCACTTTGGATTCTTCTTCCATCTTCACCTGTAGGTTGGCCTCAACTAAATCAACTTTGCTGAAGTGCTTCCTTCCAACAAGGTTTGCAAAGATATCCTCGATCTTGGGTGGATGGTATTGATCTACTTTCAGTATTAGGTTAATGGTGACGTTAAAATCACCACAGGTGCTGATACACCCGCTCTTCTTGGCTACTGGGACCACTGGCATTGCCGATGGACTCCATTCAACCTTGGGAAGAATTCCTTCAGCCTCCATGTGGTCTAGCTCACTGGCTACTTCATCATGGATGGTATAAGGAAGCAGACAGGTCTTGTAATTCTTGGGTGTGGCATTTTCATTTAACACTATTTTATTCTTGATATGTTTGCTTTTCAGTGCCTTTCTTGAACACTACTGTGGCATCGTACAGTACCTTTCTTCATTTGCTTTTAGTTTAGTCTGTTGCAGAGGGTGTGGCATGCAAATTGTGGATGGATCTCTGATCAAATTGTACTCGCCTGAGCCAATCACAGCCCCACAATGTGGCCATCCTGTTTTTACCACATATGAGCCCAATGTGGCTTGCTGGTGTATTTTACTGTTGCGAATATCATTCTCACAGGAGTTATTTTTCCTCCAGTATAAGTTCTTGGTTGGATATCTGCAGGCTTCAGTTCAGTATCTTTGAAATGCCGTTCAAACTGATTTTGTGAAAGCCAAGCCAGTGTCCAATTCCATTTTAATTATTTTGCTGTTCTCTTCTGGTGCAAACCATATTACTTGTCTCAAGGCTACTCAGTCCTGTGTCACTCTCATCAATATTAGATATTTCATTGAGATCATGCAGATGAGTGCTCCTTTTGAAACTGTAACATGACTTTTTATCTTTATTGCTTCCCTGTGCAGTCCATTTATTTTTGTCTGCTTGACATGCTCTCTTTGTACATCCTAGCTTGTTGTATCTTCTCAAACAAGAGAAAATCTGTAGATGCTGGAAATCCAAGCAACACACACAGAATGCTGGAGGCCAGGCAGCATCTATGGAAAAGAATACAGTCGACGTTTCAGGCTGAGACCCTTCAGCAGGACTGGAGAAAAAAGACGAAGACTCAGAGTAAGAAGGTAGAGGGAGGGAGGAAGACATACAAGGTGGTAGGTGATAGGTGAAATAGGAGGAGGGGAGAGGTTGAAGTAAAGAGCTGGAAAGCTGATTGGTGAAAGAGATAATGGCTGGAGAAGGGGGAATCTGATAAGAGAGGACAGAAAGCCATGGAAGAAAGAAAATGGGGAGGAGCACTGGAGGGAGATGATCGGCAGATAAGGAGATAGGTGAGAGTGGGAAATAGGAATAGAAAATGGTGAAGGAGGGGGGAAGTTTGAGATATTGATATTTATGCCATCAGATTGGAGGCTACCCAGATGGAATATAGGGTGTTGCTCCTCCAACCTGAGCATAGCCTCATCACGGCAGTAGATATTCTACAAGTTTCGCCTTTAAACCTGCATTAGTCTGGTGTATATGAGCTGCTGTCATAACAGTAACGCAATTTGTTTGGTCAGGCAGGTTTCTGTTTAGATCTTGCAATTTTGTTCACCCTCACTTTCATTCCTGACAGCAACTCAATTGCATCTATGTCTGCTGTTTCCATTGCTACAACGATTTCAACTGCTCTTTTAAATGGGAGTTGTTCTTCAGTTAGGAGCTGTTTTTGAATGCTTTCTTGTAAGATTTCACAAAGTAAATGATCTCTCAATGCATCATTAAGTCCATTACTGAACTGGCAATGCTCAGATAATATCCTCAGTTCAGCCCTGTCAGGTGAAACAGCTCCACTGCCTTTTGATTCCATTTATGAAACCTAAACTGTTCTGCAGCAACAATGGTTTCAGTTCCAAATATTCCTGCACTTCATTCATGATATCAGTAAAGATTATTTTGCCTGATTTGGTTGCAGCATTCAAACTTCTAAGCAATCTGTATGCTTTACCCCTACAGTATTATACTCAGCAAAACTGGCACTTGTTTCTCATTGGCTATTTCAGTTGTTTCAAAATACTGGTCAACTCATTCAGTATGCATTCCCTAGCTATATGCTCTGTAATGTAACTTATCTATCTTTCTGATATAGCCAATCATTTCAAGCTTTTCTTTCTTTATTATTATTATCACCCAGTACTCACTGTTTATGAACCCGTGAATTCTGTCTGTTTTCTGTCTTTTCTTGATTATCTTTCTCCCCTTACAAAGAAAATTAACGTGCTGCACTTTTTTTTAACTTGAATGTTTCACTGCACTCGACAGGTCGGTCGTCATCTGGGGTTCATTTTAAAACTTCCTCATTACCGCAGTTATGTTTTGTAACGCCAAACCAGAAAACTAATTGAAAGAAAAACACAAGAGCCAGTGATGATTGGCAGTGGGCTAAATTTGATGGAAAAATATCCCCAGGCAGGTTATTTTAGGTCATATGAGTTATATAATTTCAGTTTTGTGCCATACACACCCCCCCCGCCACGTGAGGTATTTTCAGTGCCAGAAATTTGCCCATGTAGCAGCTGTGAGTAAGGCTAAACAGAGTGTGATAGATGTGGTGGAGGACATGATTTTGGGAATTGTGGAGGTGGTGTTCAGCTAAAATATACCAACTGTGGAAGGGAATATAGCCTTGCTTAAAGAGCTGTTGAAGTACAGCGTATTTGGGTGGAAATGGGCATATCACATGCAGAGAGTTCAGAAGACAGTGTTATCATCTTTTATCACCCTATTAAGTTAATATGTAAATTGCATGATTGTATAATAAAGGATTCCTTGATTTTTGATAAATTAGTTTGTCACTTTTATGGCAGGTGTGGTAAATTGTACAGTAAAAATTAAAAGTGGGACAGAAAATATAGTAAAAGAAAGACCTGAGAAGTTATTAATGAGGCTTTAAAAGGTAAATAATGTTCAGACTTCAAACGAGGGTTAATGGTTGTTTTAATTTTACAGTGAAATCTAGAAGTTTGTTAGCTAATGATCAAAAATAGAAGAAATTTATTGAAGGTTTATCAAATAAACCTGATATTATTTGTGTACAGGAAATCTGGTGGAAATCTTGTCTCAGTTTTAAGATGTGGAAGACTGCGCCTCTTCCTATAGATGCTGCCTGGCCTGCTGCGTTCACCAGCAACTTTGATGTGTGTTGCTTGAATTTCCAGCATCTGCAGAATTCCTGTTGTTTGTCTCAGTTTTAAGATACAAGGTTATATAAGGTGTGATTGTAAATTGGGTAGTGGAGGAGGACTGGCTACGTGTGTCAGAAATGGGATAGCACATAGAATTATGGAAATTGGAGTTGTTTATGAGTCAATTGTGGTTGGAATTTGGGGAATGGTTAACACCTGATATATTTGAAAGTGTGGGTGGAAATGGGAAAGATCTGGTTTTGTGGTGTGGGGCTTTTCATGCTAGTATTATGAGGGGTTGTAGTGACATAAATGTGAATGGGATGCTGATGGGAGACTTTTTGGCAGTAATGTATTTGGTGTGCTTGAAGGATGGTATGAGTACAAGGATAAATCTATTTAACCGCAATGTTTCTGCAATAGACATTACACTGGTACCTGAGGATTTAGTAACTGTGAGTAACTGGAAAGTGCATAATGATACAACAGGAGGGAGTGATAATTTCACCATTATCTGTACAATGGGAATAGATGTGTATCAGAAGAAAAGTTCTCCTATCTCCAGGTGGAATTTTGAAAAGGCAAATTGTATGTGAAAGTAGATTTTCTAATCATTTGTTTTTTTGTGGATATTGAGTTGAATAATAATACTTTGTGCTCTGTATTCAACTCAATAGGTAAGGAATCAATTCCCAGATCTTTGGGAGATAATAAAAGGAAAGCTGTTCCCTAGTGGATGGATGAATGTAAAAGAGCTGTGAAGGTGCTGAACAGAGCTTTTGGAAAGTTAGGCAATGTTAATCCTATTCATCTTTCATTCAGTATAAAAGAGCTCAAGCCACAGTTAGAAAAGTAGTGAGAGGAGCAAAGAAGATGTATTTGAGACTGTACTGTGATAGTATTGAGAATGAGATCCTGGTAGGGGTATGATACAGAAAATGGGGGTCGTTAGCAAACTTGATATATTGCTGGTTTTGTATGGTGGAGAGAGGATCACAATTACTGACTCTGAAAAACGCAGAATTAAGCAAAATCACACATCAATGTGCAGCTCAGTCAGTTTAAGCAGAGAGGTCTTATAGAGAAGCAATTTTGGCAAGCAATCTTTAGATCGCTGAGATAAAGGAATGAACTAGTTCTTGCTTTGATGTTGAATTTACATTGTCTGAACTTAAAAGGACTATGAATAATGATGGACACATCACCTGGGAAAGATGATTTTTGTTATAGTGTGTTTACATGGTTATCGCATTTGAAACTTGTGTTGATTTCGGAGTTTTTAAATACAACTTGGATTGAAGGGTGACTTCCTCCTTCCTGGAAATTAGTGGTTGTTATCCCTGTATTGAAAGCTGGTGAGATCCATCAGATCCATCCAGTTATAGACTAATATTTGTAAGATGCAAGTTAATAAAGGATCAGTGATAGCAGTTTTCTTTGATGTACAGAAAGCTTGTGATATGCTATTGACACAAGGGTTGCTGTTTAAACTTAAAAAAGATGGGAATAGGTGGTAGAATGTTCAATTGGATTCGGGATTTTTTATGTGATACAAAGATGTGTTAAGGTGGGAACAACTTTCTCCGAGAAGTATGAGATAGAGAATGGGACACCACAGGGTAGAGTGTGTAGACTGCTCCTTTTTAATAATATGATTAATGATAATTTTAATGGTTCAGTGGTTCAATTTAGTATCAGAGAATTTATACAGTATACAACTTGAAAGCCTTACTCTTTGTAGACATTCAGAAAAGAGAGAAAAAAGCCCCAAAGAATGAATGACAGAAAAATGTTAAAACCCTGAAACCCCCCCAATGCCCTCCCATGCACAAGCAGCAGCAAAAGCATCAATCCTTCTGGCCCCCCAACTTGCTCCAGCAAAAACCACCACCCCCACCACCCACCATGGAAGCAATAGCAAGTCTTCAGAGATCATGCTCTAGAGGCCATCAAAACTACTGTCCATCCCATTCGACATCTCAACAGGCTCTCACCCTCTCACTAATGAGGGAGAGAGAGAGATCCCTCCCGCCACAGTGAGAAGGAGGCCAACAACTTGCTGTTTCAATGTTGTAATCCGTGGCGTCACTTTTTCGAGTTTCCCTGACTCGAGAATCAGCAGACTGTCTCTCACCATTGAGAGAGGGAAAGAGGTCGCTCATGTGCAGAGACCTCTGACAGCTGCACCTGCTGTCTTGATAATTCAATCTCCTGTGATGCTACCGTTGGTGACATCGATGAGGAATTGGGTCGCCTACAGTGCCTCACCCCAAAGGCATGCGTCTTCCAAGCCGCTTAGCGAGTTCGTGAAGAACGTAGTTTGAACGCAGCTGTAGATCTTGGAGTCTGACAGGACACGAGCCACCTTGAAACAGGAAAAGAGACATGAGAACAGGAGGTTTAAACTGTTTTGCGGATGAACTGGAAGAAGTCGCCCAGGCTCGCAAAAATCTCTGGCGCAATCTTTAGCTCCTCCACCCCTCATTTTCGTAAATTTGACTCAGACATTTCCAAATTGTTATATGCTGATAAAGCAGGAATATAAATTATATAATTAAGAAAATGCAGGCAGCTATTAATGAAATAGAGGAATGGATTCTTCGGTGGAGGTTTAAATTTTCTGTTGCAAAAACTCAGGTTACTTGTTTTTCTGAAAGGACCATTTCACCCACAATTGATCTCAAGTTAAATGGTAAATCTCTTAAACAAGAGTCAGTGGTAAAGTTTCTGGGTATGTGGATGGACATGAGACTAACATAGAAAGTGCAGATGAATAAAATTCAAGAGAAGTGTATAAATGCTGTTAATGTGGTCAGGAGCTTAGTTAGGTGTGATTGGGGTACAGGGTGAAGGTCACTTAAACAAATATATATTGCCTTTAATTAGGCAGATATTATGGCTTTTTTAATTATCTGTATGGATGGTTCAAAAGATCCAGTGATAGGTTGTTCAGGTGTTTCTGTTATTGTTCCAAAATTTCAGATGACTTCAGAAAACATTGTTAAACAGAACATCAGAATTCACATCTGAGATGGTTGCTTCCATTTTAGCTTTGGAATGGGTCAAAGATCTATCCCCTGATTAGATACTACTATGTTCTGATTCATTCTTGGTTTTCACATCTATTAAAAGAGTTACAGTGGGTTCTGCTTGACTGGGACACAACGGGACCAGTACATCTTGGCCCAATTAAGCAGCTGCTCTAGTTATTCGAAGTTTCATGCAAATAGTTATAAAGGCATAAAAAGACAATCTACTGTTTAATTGAGAAACCAATTATGAATTTAAATGAACTACAGAACAAATTAGAACTCTGCCGAAGCTACTACAGTAGTATCAGACTATTAGTTCCTAATAGCTATCAACGGAGGAATTCATCCATTGTATGCTATGATGCATGGGCTGTGCAGGGAGTGGTAGCACCTCTGATGAAGGGGCTTGTCATGTCCATTCTGGGGCAGCTTACTCACCTTTGGTCACCACTGGACACTCAGCTCTCACTGTGGCTCCTAGTAGCTGTTTGCATGTGACAGCAGCCACACCCCGGTACACTGCTTTGACAGGTGGGCTAAGCTAGGTGAGGGTAGCCAGCAGGCCTTATACCCTGGTGAAATAGGGACATTCCTGTCCTAGCATGTGAAGTCACCTCCAGCGGACTGAGTGGGTGAGATCAACAGTCAGATACAACTGCTGAGAAGACAGTCTGAAACTTTTCATGGAGAGTGAAAGGCCTGATAAGGCACAGAGGAAACCTCTACAACTAAGGAAGACCCTAGTTTGGGACAACTAGTCATACCAATGAACCTGGACTTCTGAGGTGTACAGAGTGGAGCTGTCCTACTGCAATGGCTTTTCCACTTTAAAACTCTTCCGCATGGGTTTCAGTCATTGTCGGATACGATGGACAACAAAGACACTGCAATATTCTTTTGATTGACCGTAACTGAACAAAATTAGTGTGGACACCTTGTGCAGATAATGGACCACCTTCATACAATGCTTTCAATAACTGCGTCCGCCAAATCTTCGTTTTCTTTGTAACATTCAAGATAATTGTTGATACCTTAAAATTCTTTATAGTTCCGAACTTGTTGAAGTAGTGAAGTCATTTAATTTTAACTCCCAGCCAGTCATTCATACCATCTCCAAGCCTGAATGAAACAAGTTCACACAACTGAATCTAATTAGAAACTGTTTGGCAACAGTCACCTGTCCTAATTAAGTGGCATAGTCTCCCAAATAAAAGAAGAGAATCCCGGCTTTTTTCTTGATTAGTATTTACTCTTTAAGAGTTGTCCAAAATAAACAGCTGCCTTGATTAACGGGTTGACCAATTAACCGGAATCCACCATATTTCAAATTGTAGGCCAGACATTCTCCTTGAGATTGAGCAACATCTGTTGAGGCTGCAAGATCTGGGCTTGTGTATCCATATCGGTGGTGCAACATAACTTGTTTGAATGCAGTTTCTATGAGGTGCAAAGGAAACGTCTAATTGTTAAATTGAGATCTTTGTAACAGACAAAGTTTAACATGGAAACTTTGTAGGATAACACTGCCATCATAATGTATATAAGTGGGTATTTGACTTTCTGAAAAACATTAGACATTTTGATATTATTTGAGGTTTTTTTGGGGGGATGGGATTTCATGCATATACTTCCTGTCTCTTTGCCGCACACTCCACTCAGCAGGTGGCAGTAATGCACCTTATGTTGGTCTGCCACCCGCCATTAAACATTACAAGGTGAAGAAAGAGAAGGGCCTTATTCAGCCTGGATGACTGCACTATGTCTGTACACTATCTCTGTCAGCTTATCATCTTTACTGTTGCCTGACTGAACTTCCCCACTTAGCAAAGGGGAGTTCAGCTCTTAAAGGTTATTGTTCAGCTCAAGAAGGTACTGTGTCTGCACTCTGTTCTGTCAGCACACCATTTTAACTCTTATCTTGCTGCAACTTTCGCATCTTGTTTACACTATAGTTCTGTGCATTTTGGGGTAGCAGCCGAGGAAGCAATAGATCCTACCACTGAATGTTTATTTAAATACAGCACAGAACAGGCGCATCCAACTAATGAGCCATGCCACACAGCAACAGATGTATTTAAACCTAGCCTAATCACAGGAATCTACCTGACAATTTCAGTACCATCCTAAATGTTTGTCTCCATTTTACATTGTCATGGATCAGGATTTCCCAGGAATTGATGGAAGTGGACACTTTTTGCAGGAGGCTCTGTCATTGTTGAATCGCTTTCTTTATCCACCTGTTTTTCTTATCTGGTGACAGGTCAGATTTGATTGGAAAATAGCACTGGCAGGGATGATGGCAGAGCAGCAATGCCTGGAAGTTCCGGAAGCAATTCAGAAGGCGTAGGATATAATCATCCCAAAGAGGAAGAAGCATTCTAAGGGCAGGACGATTGAACCGCAGCGGACAACCAAGCTCAAAGGCAACATAAAAGCCAAGGAGAGAGCATATAATAGAGCAAAAATTAGTGGGAAGTTAGAGGATTGGGAAGCTTTTAAAAGCCAACTGAAGGTAACTAAAAAGTAATAAAGAAGGAAAAGATGGACAAGGAAATTGTGGACAAACTGAATGAGCATTTTGCATCAGTCTTCTCTGTGGAAGACATTAGCCGTATGCGGGAAGTTCAAGGGTGTCAGGGTGCAGAAGTTTGTGAGGTTGCCATAACTAGGAAGAACGTTCTTGGGAAACTGAAAGGTCTGAAGAGGGTAGATAAGTCAACTGGACCAGATGGTAATCACCCCAGGGTTCTGAAAGAGGTGGCTGAAGGCATTAGTAATGATCTTTCAAGAATCAATTGAGTCTGGCATGGATCCAGAGGAATAGAAAATTGGAAATGTCAGTCCACTCTTCAACAATGGCAAGAGGTAGGAGAAAGAAAATTATAGGCCAGTTATTCTGACCTCAGTGTTTGGAAAGAGGCCAGCGTCAATTGTTAAGCATGTGCTTTCAGTGTACTTGGATAAATAGGCAGTAGTCAGCATGGTTTCCTTAATGGAAAACCTTGTCTGACAAATCTGTTTGAATTCTTTGAAAAAAATAACAAGAAGGATAGACAAAGGAGAATCTGTGGATGTTGTATTTTTAGATTTTTGGAAGGCCTTTGACAAGATGCCACAGATGAGGCTGGCTCGGGACAGACTTTGACTTTGACAGATGAGGCTGCATAACAAGCCTCAAGCCCATGGTATTACAGGAGAGATTCCACCATGGATAAAACAGTGGCTAATTGGCAGGAGGCAAAGTGTGGGAATAAAGTGAGCTTTTTCTGGTTGGCTGCCAGTTGCGAGTGGTGTTCCGTAACGGTCTGTGTTGAGACCACTTCTTTTTATGTTATATGTTAATGATTTAGATGATGTAATTGATGGCATTGTATCAGGTTTGTTGATGATACCATGATAGGTGGAGAGGTAAGTAGTTCTGAGGAAGTAGAGAGGCTACAGAAGGACTTAGACATATTCGGAGAATGGGCACAGAAGTGGCAGATGGAATACAGTGTCGGGAAATGTATGATTATGCACTTTGGTGGAACAAATAAAAGCCGAGACTATTTTCTAAACGGAGAGAAAATTCAAAATCTGAGGTACAAAGAACTTGAGAGCCCTTGTGCAGGATTCCCTAAAGGTCAATTTGCAGGTTGAGTCAGTGATGAGGAACGCAAATGAGATGTTGGCATTCATTTCGAGAGGATTGAAATCTTAAAGTTTTATAAAGCACTGCTGAGGCGTCACTTGTAGAATTGTGAGCAGTTTTGGGCCCATTATCTAAGAAAGCACATGCTGGAATTGGAGACAGTTCCAAGTAGGTTCATGAAAATTATTTCAGAATTGAAAGGCTTGACACATGAGGAGCTTTTGATGGCTCTGAGACTGTACTTACTGTAATTCAGAAGAATGAGGGGTAATCTCACTGATACCTATCGAATGCTGATAGGCCTCGATAGAGTTAACGTGGAGAGGATATTTCTTTTGTCAGGGGAATCTAGCACCAGAGAACACAGTCTCAGAATAGATGGGCGTCCTTTTAGAATGGAGATGAGGTCAGAATCAGAATTTTTATCACCGGCATGTGTTGTGAAATTTGTTAACTTAGTAGCAGTAGTTCAATGCAATACGTAATATAGAAGAAAAAATAAACAAAATAAAATAATAATAAATAAATCAATTACAGTACATGTATTGAATAGATTAAAAATCTTGCAAAGAAACAAATAATATATATTAAAAAGTGAGGTAATGTCCAAGGGTTCAATGTCCATTTAGGAATCAGATGGCAGAGGGGAAGAAGCTGTTTGTGAATCGCTGAGTTTGTGCCTTCAGGCTTCTGTATCTCCTACCTGATGGTAACAGTGAGAAAAGGGCATGTCCTGGGTGCTGGAGGCCCTTAATAATGGATGCTGCCTTCCTGAGACATCGCTCCTTGAAGATGTCCTGGGTGCTTAGTAGTCTAGTACCTAAGGTGATGGAGTGGAATAAATTTACACCCTCTGCAGCTTCTTCCAGTCCTGTGCGGTAGCTCCCCCCCTGCCCATACTAGACAGTGATGCAGCGATGAAGAGGAATTTCTTTAGAGAGGGAGTGGTGAATCTGTGGAATTTTTTGCCACAGGCAGCTATGGAGGCCAAATCTTTACGCCAGAGGTTAATAGATTCTTGATTGGTCAGGACATGAAGGGACATGGAGAGAGATTGGAGCTGAGAGGGAAAATGTATCAGCCATGATGAAATGGCGGAGCCGATTCTGCTCCTACGTCTCGTAGTCTTATAGTCTTATGGAATAACTTTTTGCTTCTGCATTTTGGTGCTCATTGACATGGCTTACCCCACAATTAACTGAGTGTAGTTAGCAGTAATACTCAGAATATGGCCCATGTAAAGTCGATTAGGTTAAACTTCCAGTGGATATGGGTGATTTTGCAGAAATACTATTTGTGTTATCTCTCCACTGCTTTGACATACCTGCTCTTGGTAGTCCATAAGTCATAGGGAGAGTGGAGATTGCTGCTGTCTGGTGAATCACGAACTTTGTGTCAGATTTGAACTTTTGACTTTCACATGATCTTTATCTCTGCTGGGCGGAGACTGTGCTAGTGCATTGTCGGGAAATGTGAATTTTATGCATCATTGCTAGATCTCACCAAGAAACACCAAGACTTTTTTTGATTAACGGTGAAAGGGATCCTCACAATCGGATCTTTCCTGCACAGACATTGCATCATCCCTAATGCACGTTGGCTGCAGTGTGGAAAAGAAGATCATCCACATCTTTGCTGGAAGTGGATTTGCAATGAGGGTGTGGAGATAGATGCAAGGGTTCGTGTCCCAGTTCATCTCCAGCAGCTGGCGGAACAGAGGTCTCTGATCTATGGACTGTTCCGAGGAAACACAAAGAGACAGACATCCAGTGCCAGTGTAAGATGTCCTTTGTTCTGCCTGAAACTTGTTGGCCTTCCAGCAGGTGTAATGTCTGTAAGAGAATGCTACAGACTAGCATAGTCCAGGCTGCAGGAATGTGCTAAGGGATGCATTGAATCTTGCTACAGCTGAATCTAAGTCGCCGAGGGGGAAGGGCAAGAGTATAGGCTCTTTCTGCTGTACTCTGCTACATGGAGGGATAACATTGGGTGGCAAAGCCCATCAAACACTGAAAGGATTATTACCTTAGGTATTCAATTTCTTTAAAAGTTTACACTATTGAATGTAACAATCTTAAATATGGAAGGTTTTTGAATAGTTTGTTCTTTTATATATATTTTTATTATGAATAAAATCTTTTTTGAAATAAAAATAGCAAAAGCAGGTTACTGGAGGACCTACTATTTATTGATAACACCTCTACTTCCAGCTGTAAGACCATAGGAGCAGAATTAGGCCATTCAACTGATCGCGTCTGCTCCACCATTTTATCATGGTTGATCCTGTATCCCACTCAACCCCATACACCTGTAGTCAATTTTCCAACCCTGGGGGAAAGAAAACCTTCAAATGACTGCAGGACAATTGACATTATTTTCAGATATGCTAAAAATCTAAAATTTGTCGGAAGAAAAACACCAGCCACCAATTCAACAACTTTTCTTCCAAGTGTGGGGAGAGGACAACATGGCAGTGGATTTCATTGTGACTGTCTTCAAGATATGGGCAAACCTAATCAGAAAAAATTACTACAGAGAGGTCTCCCCATTGTCTGACATATGAAAAGTCATTGCCAGGGCCCTTTTCAATTTCTCCTCCCAGTGACTGAAGACTTGCTCACGAATGGCATATCTTCACTTTCAGCTTCAAGAGAAATACAGAAAGCAGCATCAACATCTACCATGGAAGCAAATAGCACAGCTAGTCGTTCAGTCTTATGTTTTCTATGTAGAGTTTGCACATTCTTGCTGTAACTGCATCAATCTCTTTAGGTTTCCTCTAACAGCCTATAGGTGTGTGGATTGGCAGGTTAATTAACTGCTTTTAATTTACTCTGCTGGGCAAGTGAATGGTGGAATTTGGTGAGTATTGATGGGAACAAGAAGAAGGAATTAACACAGGATTAGTGATATTTGGTGCTTGATGGTTGGTGCAGACTCCCTGAGGCAAAGGGCCTGGTTGCATGCTAATCAATTCTATGTCACCATTTGACCCTCACCCTTTTAGGATTGCATCCCATGAATGTGTATATAATTGAGCCAGATGCAACAATATAGACGGTTGGTTGGTGGTTATATTGTAAGTCTCAAAGCCAGCTAATTACCTGTTGTAAACATACATCTTGCAAGCATCTGTTCTGCAGCCAGAAAGGTCACCATCACAGCATTAGTCCCAATGTCACTTAAGGGATCCACCTGCCCCTCCAGATTCATTAGTTTAATTTTGTTGTTGTTTGCGTAACTGCTGGTTATTAAAGTTGACTCAACTTTACAAGGGTGGGGAAGGTACTGAAAGACCTTAGCTAACCTCAGGTATCTGCAAGTGTGCTTCCTCTGAATATAACTGCTCCAAAACATCAGTATTCACACAGAAATTCGACACAACTACTCAGACAGGACAGATTGAAGATTTCATTTACTGAGGCTTTGTAGGTGGAAATAAGGAATAAGAAAAGGGATGACCACATGAATGGGATTATATAATAGACCACCCAATAATCAGTGGGATTAAGAGGAACAAATTTGCAGAGAGATTGCAGAATGTAGCAAGAAACATGAAGTTGTGATAGTAGATGATTTTAACTTTCCATATATTGATTGGAATTCCCAATCTGTAAAAGGGCTGGATGGGATTGAAGTTGTCATATGTATTTTGGAGAGTTCCATTAATCAATTATAGAGGTCTCAACTAGAGCGAATGCAATAATGGATCTCCTGTTAGGAAATGAGACAGCATAGGTGACAGAAGTTTGTGTGGGGAATCACTTTGCATCTAGTGATTACAATGCCATTAATTAAAACAAGAATTATGAAGAAGGATAGATCTTATTCAAGGGTTGAAATTCTAAACTGGAGAAAAGCCAGTTTTGATGGAATCAGAAAGGATCTGCCAAGTGTGGATTGGGGCAGGTTGTTCTCTGGCAAAGATGTGATTTGTAAGTAGGAGGCCTTCAAAGGTGAAATTTTGAGAGTACAGAGTTTGTATATTCATGTCAGGATTAAAGGCAAAGTGAATAGGAATAAGGAACCTTGGTTCTCAAGGGATATTGCAATTCTGATAAAGAAGAAGAGGGAGTTGTATGACATGTATAGGAAGCAGGGAGTAAATAAGGTGCTTGAGGAGTATAAGAAGTGCAAGAAAATACTTAAGAAAGAAATCAGGAGGGCTAAAAGAAGACATGAGGTTGCCTTGGCAGTCAAAGTGAAGGATAATCCAAAGAGCTTTTACAGGTATATTAAGAGCAAAAGAATTGTAAGGGATAAAATTGGTCCTCTTGAAGATCAGAGTGGTCGGCTATGTGCGGAACCAAAGGTAATGGGGGAGATCTTAAATAGGTTATTTACTAAGGAAACTGGCATGAAGTCTATGGAATTAAGGGAAACAAGTAGTGAGATCATGGAAACTGTACAGATTGAAAAGGAGGAGGTCCTTGCTGTCTTGAGGAAAATTAAAGTGGATAAATCCCCGGGACCTGACAGGGTGTTCCCTCGGACCTTGAAGGAGACTAGTGTTGAAATTGCAGGGGCCCTGGCAGAAATATTTAAAATGTCGCTGTCTACAGGTGAGGTGCCGGAGGATTGGAGAGTGGCTCATGTTGTTCTGTTGTTTAAAAAAGGATCGAAAAGTAATCCGGGAAATTATAGGCCAGTAAGTTTAACGTCGGTAGTAGGTAAGTTATTGGAGGGAGTACTAAGAGACAGAATCTACAAGCATTTTGGGTAGACAGGGACTTATTAGGGAGAGTCAACATGGCTTTGTGCGTGGTAGGTCATGTTTGACCAGTCTATTGGGGTTTTTCGAGGAGGTTACCAGGAAAGTGGATGAAGGGAAGGCAGTGGATATTGTCTACATGGACTTCAGTAAGGCCTTTGACAAGGTCCCGCATGGGAGGTTAGTTAGGAAAATTCAGTCGCTAGGTATACATGGAGAGGTGGTAAATTGGATTAGACATTGGCTCAATGGTAGAAGCCAAAGAGTGGTAGTAGAGAATTGCTTCTCTGAGTGCAGGCCTGTGACTAGTGGTGTGCCACAGGGATCAATGCTGGGTCCATTGTTATTTGTCATCTCTATCAATGATCTGGATGATAATGTGGTAAATTGGATCAGCAAATTTGCTGATGATACAAAGATTGGAGGTGTAGTAGATAGTGAGGAAGGTTTTCAGAGCCTGCAGAGGGACTTGGACCAGCTGGAAAAATGGGCTGAAAAATGGCAGATGGAGTTTAATACTGACAAGTGTGAGGTATTGCACGTTGGAAGGACAAACCAAGGTAGAACATACAGGGTTAATGGTAAGGCACTGAGGAGTGCAGTGGAACAGAGGGATCTGGGAATACAGATACAAAATTCCCTAAAAGTGACGTCACAGGTAGATAGGGTCGTAAAGAGAGCTTTTGGTACATTGGCCTTTATTAATCAAAGTATTGAGTATAAGAGCTGGAATGTTATGATGAGGTTGTATAAGGCATTGGTGAGGCCGAATCTGGAGTATTGTGTTCAGTTTTGGTCACCAAATTACAGGAAGGATATAAATAAGGTTGAAAGAGTGCAGAGAAGGTTTACAAGGATGTTGCCGGGACTTGAGAAACTCAGTTACAAAGAAAGGTTGAATAGGTTAGGACTTTATTCCCTGGAGCGTAGAAGAATGAGGGGAGATTTGATAGAGGTATGTAAAATTATGATGGGTATAGATAGAGTGAATGCAAGCAGGCTTTTTCCACTGAGGCAAGGGGAGAAAAATACCAGAGGACATGGGTTAAGGGTGAGGGGTGAAAAGTTTAAAGGGAACATTAGGGGGGGGCTTCTTCACACAGAGAGTGGTGGGAGTATGGAATGAGCTGCCAGATGAGGTGGTAAATGCGGGTTCTTTTTTAACACTTAAGAATAAATTGGACAGATACATGGATGGGAGGTGTATGGAGGGATATGGTCTGTGTGCAGGTCAGTGGGACTAGGCAGAAAATGGTTCGGCACAGCCAAGAAGGGCCAAAAGGCCTGTTTCTGTGCTGTAGTTGCTATGGTTCTATGGTTCTATTATTCTATGTTCCTGTCAGAATTAAAGGCAAGGATTACAGGTTTAGGGAATGATGGTTTTCAAGAGATATTGAATCCCTGGTTAAGATGAAGAAGGAGTCTCATAGGAACAAATGAGGTACCTGAGGTGTATAAGACATGCAAGAGAACACAAGAAAGAAATCAGGAGGGCTAAATGAAGGTGTGAAGTTGCTGCATCAGTGAAGATGAAGGAGAATCCCAAGGTCTTCTACATATTTACTGAGAACAAAAGGATTGCAAGGGGTAAAAAACAAATGGATTTATTGACGATCAAAGTGATCAGCTATTCATGGCACCAAAAGAGATGTCAGAGATTCTAAATTGACTTTTTTGCGTTTGTATGCACTCAGGAGATGGACGCGGAGTCTAGAGAAGTGAGGCAAAATAGCAGTGAGGTCATGGACTGTATACAGATTACAGAGGAGGAGGTGTTTGCTGTTTTCAAGCAAATTAGGCTAGATAAATCTCCAGGGCCTGACAACGTGTTCCCTCAGACCTTGTGTGAGCCTAGTGCAGAAATTGCAGGTGCTCCGGCAGAAATATTTAAAGCATCCTTAGCCAGGAGTCAGGTGCCAGAGGATTAGAGGGTAGTTTTTTTTAAGCATGTTGCACCAGACAATCAGCCAATCTTGTCTGGCGTGTGGTGTTAGGAATGATCTGCTTTCGGATTAACCGGGTCACGATTTGAACGTTCCTGACTTGACCCTTTTTTTTTTGCGAGGCTGAGTGGCTAGCTCGACGCCCAACCCGGCACGGATGGAAAGCGTGCTCGGGGGGGTGTCCCGATTTGGATTCGAACTCAGGAGCCTTCGCTCCAGAGTCCGGCGCTGATGCCATTGCACCACCAGTTGGCCGGTAGTGAATGTTGTTTAGTTATTTACGAAAGACTTTAAAAATAAGCCAGGAAATTATAGGCCAGTGAGCCTGACATAAGCCATGGATAAGTTATTGGAAGGTATTCTAAAGGACCGGATATATAAGTACAGGCATTGGCTAGACAGGGATTGATTAGGGATAGTCAACGTGGCTTTGTGTGTGGTAGTTTTTCGAGGAAGTTACCAGGATAGTTGATGAAGGCAAGGCTGTGGATGTTGTCTGCATGGAGTTTAAAAAAGGCCTTTGACAAGGCTCAGTATGGGAGGTGTAATGTATGGATCTATTTCTTTTAGAGCAATGACCACCTCCCCCTTAGCACTACATATTGATCTGTTGTCTGCACACGTGCTGTTTTCTATGCTTGTGCATTGTTCTCTCTCTTGCTGCATTGTGAGTACACCAGTTAAATCCATCTACTGCATGTTTGCCTTTATTTCATTGATACGTAGTTGCGCATAGACATAACAGGAGGTTGGTCAGGAAGGTTAAGCCTCTTGGCATTCAGGATGAAGGAAATTGGATGAGACTTTGGCTTCGTGGGAGAAGCCAGGGAGTGGAAGTAGATGGTGATTGCCTCTCTGACTGAAGGCCTGTGACAAATGATGTGTCGCAGGGATTGGTGCTGTATCTGTTGTTGTTTGTCATCTACAGTTCTGTGCAGAAGTCTTAAGCAAGACTTTTGCACAGTACTGTATTTGTCAAAGTGGAGTGGAGAGTGAGTTTGTAAATCTGACAGGAGTAAAGGTTGTTGGGAGTGGTGAGGGTGGCATTTTTTAGGTGCTAATCAGAAACTTGTGTCCCTCTTAATGTGGATTTCGGGATCCTGCCCAAGTTATCACCATTTGAGTTAAGTCTGGTCTGGGCCAGATGAGTCACTTGGATCTGGCCTGCATGGCAGCTTGCAAGAGTATCCTTAGTCAACTTGTGCTGTTCAGAAACATGGTTGTCTATGTACAAGATATGAGAGTGGACAATTGCCTGGTCAACCTGGACCAGGAAAATGCTAGGATGGGACAGAGTATATTTCAGGACTTTTAGATACTGTACTGGAGGCTGTAGTGGAACAGATTGAAAGGCAGAGAGATACAAGAGGCGAGAAAGCAATATAATCATTGTAATATAAAGCGGGAAAGATAGCCATAGAGTTTAGTGTGAGGATTCACACTCCAAGGACCTGGATAGAGTAGTAAGTTTAATGACCATACATGAGGCAAAATTCTATCTTCACCTGTACTCTGCTTTGAAATACATCGCCAATTTTATCCATTGGTTGGTGCACTGAACAGCCCTCATTTCATGTACCCAGAATCTCTCCTAATTCTGGCTTGTCTCCAGCCCCTGGTCGTTCTATTACACCTGCGTTCAGTTATCACTGCTAAAGCGAGCCCTCAGAAAGATAATACATAATGTTTACATACTGCAAACAATACAACTACAGCAGCTGGATTTCTGAAACAGACTGCACAATGCCCAGGAACAATTTTCCCTCACTCTTGCAGGACAGGGTGGTGCAAGAATAGATGCAGTGGTAACTAGGTGTAAAGAGTCAGGCACAACCATATCCTGTACCCCAGAATATCCTTCTTGTGGTATAGTGTACTATGATTCTATGACAAACAGTGAATGGGCTGGTCCAGTAGCTGCACTGGGCTGGAAATAACTTGGTGATGCAGGAAGGGGTATGGGAAAGGTAAGAAATGTTTGCTTAAATTATACACTTTCAGAAGGTCTGGGTTGATCTAGCTCCATAGAGTGAAGTTTAATTGAAAAATTAAGTCCTAGGAATCTTCTTTGCCCTGAAGAAAAACACTAGAGTCAATGGTTGGTCCAGTCCTTCCTGCTTGCTCTCATCAAAACCCTGTGAGCTAAAAGGCAGGAAGTTCTGCGAGGCTGTCATTGAATGTAGAACAGTTTAGCATGTGAACATATCCTCAGGCCCAAAAATGTCTCTGCTTAACATGATGCCACACTAAAACAATTCCATCTGCCTACGCGTGATCCATATTCTTCTGTTCCGTTTGTGTTCATGTGTCAGTCCAAACACCTCTTAAATACCACTATCATATCAAACACCACCCCTGGGAGTGCATTCCAGGCACCTGCCACTCTCTGTGTAAAAAAAGTTGCCCCACATAGCTCCCTTAAACTTTTCCTCTCTAACGTTAAACTTATGCCCCGTAGTATTTGACAGTTCTACCCTGGGAAAGAGGTTCTATCTTTCTGTAGCCTTTAGGGTAGTCCAGCACAGAAAAGTCTGTAGACACTTATCATGTCAAATTGTGAGGATCTATCTGCTTCTTTAAGGCTACCGATCATAGAGGTTCTTCTGTGAACGTATTGGCTGAAGGGTGCAGGCATTGCACTCCATAGATCTCTCTCTGAGGATCATCAGCTTGTTGCGTTGCAGCGGCTTCTGAGTTCCTGGGATCCAGAGAGCAATGCCATCTTCCATTTAGCAGGCTGGTCCCTCCTGGTGGTAAGATCAAAAGGGAGGTTCTAGACAAAGAGCAATTCAACCAAGAACTCAACGGTGGAGCTGGCGGAAGATGATGACACATTACAACAGCAGTGAAAGCAGAGGAAGGCTGCAGCAGTGAAGGATCCCCAGTCATCTTGCACTCATTACCCCTGGACCCTGATCCTGATCTGTCAAGGGTAGTGTGGTGGCTGCCTGTGCATTAGCTTTCCTACATTAAACAAAGTCACGCATATGCGTTCACCATTTAGTGAATCCACCCTACCATCCTGGTTATATAGAAACATAGAAAATAGGTGGAGTAGGCCATTCGGCCCTTCGAGCCTGCACCGCCATTTATTATGATCATGGCTGATCATCCAACTCAGAACCCCGCCCCAGCCTTCCCTCCATACCCCCTGACCCCTGTAGCCACAAGGGCCATATCTAACTCCCTCTTAAACATAGCCAATGAACTGTCCTCAACAGTTTCCTGTGGCAGAGAATTCCACAGATTCACCCCTCTCTGTGTGAAGAAGTTTTTCCTAATCTCGGTCCTAAAAGGCTTCCCCTCTATCCTCAAACTGTGACCCCTCGTTCTGGACTTCCCCAACATCGGGAACAATCTTCTTGCATCTAGCCTGTCCAATCCCTTTACGATCTTATACGTTTCAATCAGATCCCCCCTCAATCTTCTAAATTCCAACGAGTACAAGCCCAGTTCATCCAGTCTTTCTTCATATGAAAGTCCTGCCATCCCAGGAATCAATCTGGTGAACCTTCTTTGTACTCCCTCTATGGCAAAGATGTCTTTCCTCAGATTAGGGGACCAAAACTGCACACAATACTCCAGGTGTGGTCTCACCAAGGCCTTGTACAACTGCAGTAGTACCTCCCTGCTCCTGTACTCGAATCCTCTCGCTATAAATGCCAGCATACCATTCGCCTTTTTCACCGCCTGCTGTACCTGCATGCCCACTTTCAATGACTGGTGTATAATGACACCCAGGTCTCGTTGCACCTCCCCTTTTCCTAATCGGCCACCATTCAGATAATAATCTGTTTTCCTATTTTTGCCACCAAAGTGGATAACTTCACATTTATCCACATTAAATTGCATCTGCCATGAGTTTGCCCACTCACCCAACCTATCCAAGTCACTCTGCATCCTCTTAGCATCCTCCTCACTGCTAACACTGCCACCCAGCTTCGTGTCATCCGCAAACTTGGAGATGCTGCATTTAATTCCCTCATCCAAGTCATTAATATATATTGTAAACAACTGGGGTCCCAGCACTGAGCCTTGCGGTACCCCACTAGTCACTGCCTGCCATTCTGAAAAGGTCCCGTTTATTCCCACTCTTTGCTTCCTGTCTGCTAACCAATTCTCCACTCACACCAATACCTTACCCCCAATACCGTGTGCTTTAAGTTTGCACACTAATCTCCTGTGTGGGACCTTGTCAAAAGCCTTTTGAAAATCCAAATATACCACATCCACTGGTTCTCCCCTATCCACTCTACTAGTTACATCCTCAAAAAATTCTATGAGATTCGTCAGACATGATTTTCCTTTCACAAATCCATGCTGACTTTGTCCGATGATTTCACCACTTTCCAAATGTGCTGTTATCACATCCTTGATAACTGACTCCAGCAGTTTCCCCACCACCGACGTTAGGCTAACCGGTCTATAATTCCCCGGTTTCTCTCTCCCTCCTTTTTTAAAAAGTGGGGTTACATTAGCCACCCTCCAATCCTCAGGAACTAGTCCAGAATCTAACGAGTTTTGAAAAATTATCACTAATGCATCCACTATTTCTTGGGCTACTTCCTTATATGTATTGATGAAGATCAGCCTCTATAGCCACTTGATGACCCATCAATAGATGACCCTTTAAGAGTACATCAAATTCAATTTGAGTGATTGCACTACTACTACTCCATAGAACACACTCTGGATTGAAAGATGATCTGGTGGAATCGCAGATACCGTGAGGTTTTGTGGAGATCTACCTCTGTGCCTGACATGGAAAGTAGATTCTGAACCCCTTGAGGATGAAGAATCTCATGATTTTCTCCATGATTGCTTTTGACCAATGAATTGGATTTTTCTGTGTTTTCTGGGGTAGGCATTCTGCATTCAACTTTTATATTATTTACCAACTGTTGAAATTTCCTGTAGTGGTCAAAGAAGAGCACTGTCTTGACGTTGGCTCATTGAACATTGAAGCTTCTGGGCACAACATAAATTTCTATTCTGGGCAGGATTGGTCAGATGTATTGGTTTAGGTCAGATGTATTATCACGGTGCTCTATCTGCAGGGTTGCTGAAGACTTCACCCAACTTTCCATCCTTTATTATTCTGCTCAGAAGTTCAGATGTGGTATTGAGTTTTGTGATGTCCCTGCTGTATTAGCAATTGGTTTAAAGATCACAACTATTAATATGAGTCCTTTCAAAAACACCAAACACTGTGTCTAGGTTATCTCACCAAAGTCACCTTGACACATTGACTACTGAAGTTAGCACTCAGAATGATTGGTCAGCAGCAGACACTTGAAGAACATGAATGGAGAGATTTTTCTTCCCGTGCTAAATCTGCCATGAGACAGCTCCCCACCCTGTCTCTTGAGTTCATGTTCCTGCAGCAGAATACCTTGGAGAATGGATACCATTGTCCCTTCATCAGGTCAGTTACTATGGAGCCATCTCCATGACCACTGCTGATCAATGCCGAGGTGTGTTGAGCTGTATTCCAGTAAAAATAGCATGTTTGCCTTGACTTATGAAAGATGTACTCATTTTATGGTGTTTGTGACACTGTACGTGGTAATCATCATTACTGATCCAATCATTAGACCCCAATATCATGATAAAATATATGATTTAAAGTCACATCACAATTTGTTTCATGCCCAGTGTATATGTGAACTACAGGTGTCCCCCATTTTCCGAACGTTCGCTTTACAACACCTCGCTGTTACGAAAGACCTACATTAGTTACCTGTTTTCACTAACAGAAGGTGTTTTCACTGTTACGAAAAAAGGCAGCACACGTCCTGAGTAGCCAAGCTCCTCCCCCGAAACTGCATTCCAGCTGACATTGCCTAAAATGTTTTATCTCGATTTGTTTTGTGCATCCGTTAGCAAGTTGAGTTCTAAGGTATCGGAAGAGCCTAAAAGAGCTCGTAAGGGTGTTACACTTAGCGTAAAACTAGACATAATTAAGCGCTTCGATCATGGTGAATGAAGTAAGGACATTGTCCGCGCGTTGAACTTGTCTGCGTCCACCATTCGCACTATTTATACGCAGAGAGAAAGAATTTTGAACGCAAACAAATACTGCAGATGCTGGAAATTCAAGCAACACACATCAAAGTTGCTGGTGAACTCAGCAGGCCAGGCAGCATCTCTAGGAAGAGGTACAGTCAACGTTTCAGGCCAAGACCCTGACGAAGAATTTTGAAAGCCGCTGATGTTACTGTTGGTTCTGCTCGTAGCAAAGTGGTCTCTCTCAGTCGGCATCCAATAATGGATAAATTGGAAAGTCTATTGCTTGAGTGGATTGATGGGTGTACAGAACATGGTGTTCCGTTAAGTTTTCTTATACTTATGGAGAAATCAGTCAGTCTTTTTAATAAGCTGAAACAGAAAGCACTGGACGATGGTGAAAATGTTGCGAAAGTGGAATTTAAAGGTAGTTATGGGTGGTTTGATCGGTTTCTGAGGCGAGGGCAGCTTCAGAGTTTAAGCAGTGGTCCCCAACCTCTGGGCCGTGGACCGATACATTGCCGCGAAGAATGCATTGGTGCAGCGGTAATCGGAACGCACCTAGCACATCTTTAAGAAAAAAAGCCGAAATAAACAAGCTAATTAATTAGGTGCCGCCCAGCACGGAAATGTCGGCCCAGATCAGAGGCAATTACCGATTGTGTCAGGTGGTTATTCGTATAAGCAAGTGTTTAACTGTGACGAAACCGCAATTTATTGGAGTCTTCCTGATTCCGGTAAGTGAAACTACACTGTACCTGCATTATTTCTACTTTATATCGGCTGTGTATTTTTATGTGTTATTTGGTATGATTTGGCAGCTTCATAGCTTAAAGGTTACTGGAGAGAGTGTTTTTGCCGAGACACTTCCATGAGATTTTCGCTGGGCTAGACAGTGCTGTAGAAAAGTATTTCTACTTTATATAGGCTGTGTATTTATCATATCATTCCTGCTTTTACTATATGTTACTGTTATTTTAGGTTTTATGTGTTATTTGGCATGATTTTGTAGGTTATTTTTTGGGTCTGGGAACGCTCAAAAATTTTTCCCATATTAATAAATGGTAATTGTTTATTCACTTTATGACATTCCGGCTTACGAACCGTTTCTTAGGAATGCTCTACCTTCAGATAGCGGCGGAAACCTGTACTGTCTTGCTCAGGACTTAGATACAGGCCTTGATCTGCTACAGTTGCTGTCTCTGCCGCAGAGATGCAAATACTGATTCACATCTGAAATTTACTCTTAGGATACGTCCACACTGCGCCAGATAATTTTGAAAACGAAGCTTTTTCTCTTCGTTTTGACCTCCGGTCCACACTGAAACAGCGTTTTCAGCCCCTGAAAATGGAGATTTTCGAAAACACTCTCCAGAGTGAATAAATCTGAAAACGCTTAATATCCGGCGCAGTGTGTACGGGGTAGACGGCTAACTTTAAAACCGCTGTCATGACGTGCCGGAACAGATGGTGGCGACAGCGCGGCATTTCATTGTTTTCTTGAACGCAACTTCCACAACAACAATGGCGGACGGCTTCATACTTGTGTTGTTTACCTTCTTGTATACATTAGTAGCTTGTTTGGAGTTAAACATAGCTATTTACCACACACAGACAGCATATCTACGTACAAAAGGGCGTCTCTTGTGCTCGCATTTGCTGTGCCATGGATCTACACAACGTCAACGTTGTAATCAACTGTACAAAGACCGGTGGTTTTGGAGATGACCCGGCCCAACCAGTGCATGGTGGGACAATTTTGCAAATGAAGTAGTGGTTCCTGAAGAATGGTGTGATAACTTTAGAATGTCGAGCAGCTCCGTGCTTTGTCTAAGCGAACTATTACGTTCTCACATCGAAGGACAGACAACACGAATGAGATCACTGGTGGATGTGGTTAAAAAGGTCGCTTGCACTTTGTACTACCTAAGCGACGAAGGAAGGCTCAAGAAAATGGCTAACGTGCTTGGATTATCAAGGCAGGTGGTGTCCAAGATAATTAGAGAAGTATGCAAGGCTATAACTGCACATCTGGGCCCTGCATATATCAAGATCCCACGCACAGAGTCTGAAGTGAAGCACCTTGTAACTAACTTTCTCCATGCTCATGGCATGCCACAGTGTTTGGGGTCGGTTGACTGCACACATATCGAAGTTAAACAGCCTACAACAATCTCCACAGATTACCTGAACAGAAGGGCAGGTTTTCTTTGAACCTACAGGCTACATGTGATTACAAATTCTGCTTTATGGATGTTGTTGTGAAATGGCCAGGCAGTGTCCATGACGCTGGTATATTTGCAAATCCAAAAATTAATGACCATTTGAAAAACGCTAGGATCCCCTCTTACAGACGAGTTGTGGTGGAGGGTGAGGATGCCATTCCTGTTTTTTTGCTGGGAGACCCTGCATACCCCCTGATGCCTTATGTTATGAAAGAGTATACTAAAGGTGGTGTGACCCCACAGGAACAGTACTTTGGCATGTCCCTCTGCAAGTCAAGAATGGTAATTGAATGCTGTTTTGGACGTTTGAAGGCAAGATTTGGTGTTCTGCGCAGAGCAATGGACATAAATATGGAGGACCTTCCCTTTGTTATTTATGCATGCTTTGTGCTGCACAATTTCTGTGACACAAACAAAGAGACTGTTCCGGAGCAGAATGTTACTGCAGCTTTGCAGTATGACAAAGATTTTCAACCCCCCACACAACCTAACAATTTCAGAACAGACGCCAACGAAACTGAAGCCAGAAGAGTTAGAAATGTACTCACCAAATATTTTGACCCATAGCTTACTGAATAAATAAGTTTACTCACTTCGCTGTTTTCTGTCTATTTATGCAAGTACTTCTCTGACAATAGATGTGCAACAGCCTTATGTAACATAGTACGGAAATACAAGATAACACTGATGCAGACATGTTTTATACATTTAACAAAGTGCTTTATTATTGTATTTCTTTTGCAAACATTCAGTAGATGCAATTGTCACTAGTTCCAAAATGTCATTTTAAGTATTAGCTTATCTTTGGCATGGACGTGAAAATGTTAAGGGCACAAAAGGAAAATGGTAAGTTTCACTTTTAGTCAGGTAAAAATAAAATCACTTTTGCCCAGTAACTCGTTTCATTGCACATGTTAAGTACAGCAAAATACTACAGAAAGACGTGGCAAAAGTTAAGGCAAACAAATGAGGTAACAATAAAATGACTTTTGCCCAGTAACAGGCCTTATTGCATTTCGTTGTAGCTTTCATCCATGAAGAGACTATGGCTGTAGGAACTGTTTCCAGGGTGACCCCCCCTGTGGGAGCGGGGAAGATGTTGGTGGGGCCACCTGGGGGTCTGTGTGCCCGTATGTGTAGCTATTGTAGTGGCTGTGAGGCTGGTATTGTGGCGGTGAAATACTGGGGGGGAGCCATCATATTCGTCATCTTTGCAAATGCCTCTGCAACAGAGTTAGTCAGTTTTTCAATGTTTGTTGTCAGTTGGGTCATACTGTCCGCGAACTTCTTGTCGGTTGCCTCCATACGCTCCAGTATTTGCTTCTTTAGTTTTAAGTCCTCCTGCGCAAGAGCCAACAGCTGTCCGTCTTTTGGCAATATTTTTTTAAGTTTTTCCTGTCTGTATCTGGACAAGTGCGCAGCAAGTCTTTCACGGCGATTTTCGATACCAAACATGTCGCAGCCATCACTTGTTGCTAGGTCCAAACTGTCAGAGTTGGGCGTGCTCGTCGAAGCGGGTGATGAGGCTGTACGTTGGTCGCTGTGACGTGGGTCGACCCTATCCTCCAAATCGCAGGTTTCAATGCCGCCTTGAATTGCCGTGGTTGCTGGTGAGCCCCCCCCAGATCTGCTCACATAACTCAAAGTACAGTAGAACAACTCTACCGTGTCCACTTTTATGTCCCGCGTCCACTGCCTGCCCGTATTTGTGGCGAATCGACTTAAGTTTGGTTACAATAACTGTCTTGGTCATATCGTCCAATTTGTGCGGGTAGTCCTTACCAAGAGATTCCGACTGCTCTGCCGTGAGGTACTGTTCTTTATAGCGGTCGAGGATATCGTTGTATTTGGTTTGGCACGATTCCCAGTCCACGTTCTCCACTGGTTTGCTGACTTTGTAGTCGATTATAACTCGCAAAGTAGCTCCAGTTCATCATCTGTCCAAACAAAGAAGTTTGGCCTGCTTTTTACTGCGGAGGTTTTCTTTGTATCCATTGCAGACATTCTTGAAAACTTTTCTTCGCTGCTGTTGTTGTAGATACTCCAGTCTTTAACCAACGGCAAAAGCACAAGGCTGCAGCGGAAACGGAAATAGAATACCGCCTCCTCTTCGGGTGTTTTCTGTAGATGTGTCTGCGTATGCCCAGTAGGAGGAGATTCACCCAAATATCTGGTTCAGAGTGGATGGAGATATTTTGAAAAACGCCTAGCGTGGACGCCTGTCGTTTTTACTCGAAACCGGCGTTTTCAAAATTATCCGGAGTAGTGTGGACGTAGCCTTAATCTTTCTTCAAAAGTTTGCAGCTTCAGGATTGGTGGAGTTGGGCTGTATTACGGGAGCTCAGATGTGTTGTTCCTAAGACAACTCCTGGAAGTGCACTGACTCCGGACACAGGGATTGGTGGGCTTGTCCTTTGCCATTGCCACTCTCAGTGTACAGAGATGGGTTATACTGGCACTTTTGTTCCCAGCGCTTCATTCCTGTTGTGACTCTTTTTCCTTTGAGGTATGTGTTCAGTTTAACCTCCTTCTCCTTCTAAATTTTGCATTCCCTTCTGCTTTTCCTGCCGCTCCTCTACAGAAGAAGTGTCACGTTTGCTCAGTAGGGGCAACAGGCCATCTCTTAGTGCCTGGGTTCACTTAGATTTGTGGGCATTTCTTTTCCTCCTTTGAGTGATCCAGCCTGCTCCTGCATCTAGGTTGTATTCAATCTTCTGTCGGACAATGGACCGGGTTTGCTGGTAGTCAGTATGTTTGCAACATGTGCCCCCCATGCTCTTGTGCTCATTTGTGCTTTTCTGCTCCTCATTTTCCACCATCGCTTCCTGCTCATCCCGAAATTCAGCACATGGGTGATGGTCGTTTTAATTTCTTCTGCTACCACCCTGACTAGTTGTGTGTTCATTTGTTTGCTCCTGTCTCGCTGACTGGACATTGTTGCATACTCCCTTTGGGCAGTCTTTGCAGAAGTGAGCAGCCTCCTCCCACAGGTTCCTCCTGTAGATTGATTGTTGAACCATGTTGCCAACAGAGGCCTTGAGTCGGTGGTAATGAAGGCAAGTGCAATGTTAGCATTCTTTTCAGAAGGACTGGAATGTAAAAGCGAGGCAGTGTTGGTGAGAGCAGAGCAGGAAGGGATACGGGGAGAAGGTAGGAGTTTGGGGTCGAGAGGGAAAATGGATCAGCCATGATAAAATGGCAGAGCAGAGTAGATGGATGTAGTGTATGGTTCTATTTCTTTTACAGCTATACCTCCCCCCACCACCAGCACTACATAACTACGTATTGATCTGTTGTCTTTGCATGCGCATTGTTCTCTCTCTTGCTGCAATATGAATACAGCAGTTAAAGACATCACCTCCATGCTTGTTTTTATTTAATTGATATGTAGTTGGGCACAGACAAAACAGACTGGTGATGAGTACGAACCTGAATGTCTGAGAATATTGCGAACTGCACTGACAATTATGGAATGAAACAACGAGAGTTAAACAGTACCAGAAGGCCATTTCAGATGCTAACAAACACATGAGTACAGTGCATAGTATTAGTGAAAGACAAACTGAATTTAAAGTGAAAATAAGGTTGCAATGGCTTCAGTCAGGATAGATGGCAAATTTGATAGTGGTAATGAAGGCTGGGAGTCATATATCAAGAGGGTTGAACTGTATTGTAATGCAAACAATGTGAAGGAGCAAAAGAAAGTCACTTCTTAGCTTAATGGGCCCAACAAGGTACAGTCTCTGATGCAGCCTAGTAACCCCTGCAAAGCTAGCAAGCCAGATGTTCGATGAAATTGTTACAATTTTACAAAATCACTTGAGCCCTACACCGCTGGTAATAGCTGAGGTATTTAGCTTTTATAAAAGGAACCGGTCAAAAGATGGAAGACTTTTTGAATACATTGCAGAATTGACAAACTTTCCCAGTACTGTGAATTTACAGATGGACTTTCTGATGTATTAAGGGACAGGCTTGTTTGTGGTATGCATAGTCAAAGCACTCAAAAGAGGCTACTGAATGAAAGAGACCATTACATTATCATTAGAGTCAGCAGCAAAGGATGCAGCAGAACTACAGAAAAGGACGTTAGAATGTGAAATGCACAAAATGTCCCTGAATGGTGTAAAAAGCCAAAAATGTGACAATGTGGCAAATTCTTCCATAATGCAAATACTGTTGGTTCAAATAAAAAGTCTGTAGAAAGTGTCACAGACAATATCACATAGAGAGACTGTGCAAGGCAGACAAAAAGCACAACCGAGTGAGAAGTCTCAAATGCAAAAGTAAGCAAATGAATAACGTTACTGGATGTAAAACAGAATCAGTCAACATAGAGTCTGACAAACTTGAAATGTCATGCTTAGACCTCCACAGTATAACTGAAGCAGATCACAAAAGTCATCTGTATTACAACAGATGTGTCTGATGTAAAATTGAAAATGGAGCTGGAAACATGGTCACCTTGTCCGTAATTCCAGAGGCTGACAACAATCGATTGTTTTCTAAGATACCATTAGAGAAGACCTCAGTGATGCTAAAGATTTACACAGGGGGTGAAAATGTGTCTCCCAAAGACAAACTGAAAGTAAATGTGATGTATGGAGGCCAAACACAGCATTTAGAGTTTTATGTGTTGAAAAGTGGGGAGTCAGCATGTTATGGATGTGAATGGCTGAGAAAAATCCAAGGAAACTAGCAAATCAAAGCTCTAGTGTGACATCAACAGGCAATGGCAGCCCGAGTGGTAACACTAATCAGAGACTAGCATAGCTGCTTAATGCTAATGAGAAGGTGTTTGAGAAGGGGATTAATAAACTCAAGACATGAAGGCCAGAATTGAACTGGATGAAACAGCAACACCAAGATTCCATAAAGCGTGTCCAGTGTCTTTGGCACTATGTCCTAAAGTGGATGCTGAACTGCAGAGTTTGGAGGCTTCTGGCATTCTCTCCAAGGTTGAGTAGAGTGATTGGGCCACGCCCTTTGTCCCAGTGATCAAGAAATGGAAAGCCGGAGCCATTTGCATATGTGAAATTTCAAGGTGAGCATCAACCTGGTGCCGCGTACTGTGCAGTATCTCCTACCACGAATAGAAGACATTTTTGTATCTTGCACAGACAGGGAGAGGTTTTCAAAGATTAAGTGTCAGAAACCTATCTGCAGATGGGGATTGAAGTGTCAAGCAGGAAGTTCTTCAAAATCAACACTCACAAAGGACTGTTCCAGTATAATTGTCTCATCTTTGGCATCACATCTGCTCCAGCAATTTGACAAACAGCAATGGACCAAGTGCTCCAAGACATCCCAGGAACACAATGCTACCTTGATGACATCATCGTGACCGGCAAAAATGACGAAGAGCACCTCCAGGAACTTGGTAAAATGTTTCCCAGGCTGAGTGAGTATGGTTTGGACGCAAAGAGAGAGAGAAATGTGAGTTTTTCAAGAATGAAATCTTTTATTGTGAACCTGTTATTGATAAGCATAACTTACATAAGTCACAAGAGAAGATTGGAGCGGTGCTATCGGCACCCAAACTGGAAAATGTGTCAAAAACTCAGGTCATACTTGGGCCTTGTAAGCTACCACCACTGGTTTCTCCCAAACATTACTACAGATGGATCTGAACGCCCGATTGCGCTTGCTTCAAGACCACTAACAAGCACAGAACACAACTACGCACAGATCAACTGAGAAGCCCTTAGCCTAGTATGGCTAATAAAAAAGTTCCACTGCTAACTCTACGGACAAACGTTTATGCCAGTGACAGATAGCTTCTTGTGTCCATTTTTAATCCCAGGAAGGGAATTCCAGTGATGACAGCTACCTGGTTACATCGTTGGGTACTATTCCTAGGAGCCTACTCTAATGGCATAGAGTTCATGGGTACCAAACAACACAGCAATGCTGATGGCTTGTCAAGTCTTCCACTATTGGCCACTGAAGAAGAAAATCCTTCATACTGTGACCCAGCAGAAGTGTTCCTCACTGCATTGGTGGAGAGGTTACCAGTAACAAATTCCAAAATTCAAATGGAAACAAGGAATGATTTGACATTGTCAAAAGTCTATGAAATCAGCATGCAAAGATGGCCAGCTCATGGTAACCCTATGTTTCCAGATTTCTCAGCGAGACAAGACCAACTGTCGGTATGTCAAAGAACGCTGATGTGTGGATCTCATGTTGTGGTTCCCTCTAAACTGTGCACCAGGTTGTTAGAAAACCTGCCTGAAGGACACCTGGATACTGTCAAGATGAAGAGTCTTACCTGGAGCTATGTGTGGTGGCCAGGAATAGATAAACAGATTGAAGACTTGTCCAACACTGCTTAGGATGCCAAGAAGTTTAAAATGCACCCCCACAGGCACAGTTACGTCCTTAGGAGTGGCTGCTGTCACCATGGCAAGAACTTTGCTGGGCAATTCATGGACTCCATGATTCTGATTACTGTGGATGCTCATTTGAAGTGGCTGGAGGTTATACCAATTAAATCAACCACTTCACCAAAGACTGTCTCACCTCTGAGGACTATCTTCACCTGAAAAGGCTTACCAGAACAAAAGTGTGAGTGATAATAGACCACAATACACATCAGAAGAATTCCGACTGTTCATGAAGAAAAATGGCATCAGAGATTTCAAGTCAGCTGCTCTCCACCCAGCAATGAATGGATTAGCTGAGAGGTTTATCCAAAGCTTCAAGAAGTCCGTTAAAGTGATGGACAAGGAGGACATTTCTGTGCAGCACAAGGTGGACATCTTCCTTTTTGTGTATTGGAACTCTGTACATCTGATGACAAAGCAAACACCTGCAATGCTGTTCATGAATGGGAATTTGAGATCTCGCATAGTTCTCCTGAAACCAGAACTCCAGGGAGAAGTACAGAATAAACAGTTCAGCCTGTTGCCAAATGAATCAGCACGGAGCTTGGAGATTGGACAGGATTTCCTAGCGCGTGATTACTGAGAAGGCAAGTGGACACCTGGTAGGATAGCTACAAGAACTGATGTACACAGTGGATGTTGGAGATCAGACAAGGAGACGTCAAGTGGACTAGATACTGGATGCTCAACCAAAGAACACACCTCAGTCGATTGCATCCAACAAGACAGACACATTACAGCCACTGGACTTACCTCTCAGTGATGATGGCACTGACAGCAATGTGGCTCCAGAAGCTGAGAACTTCGTCTTAGTTCAGATGCGTAACAAACCTGGTGCCACTCCACAGGTCCAGAGGCGCTATCCTGAAAGAAGCAGAGTGCTACCCAAAAGACTGAACCTACAGAAGTGTGAAGCTAGTTATGAATGTTGTTGTGAAAACATGTTTATTTGGAATATGGGTTTATGTAAAAAGCGACGAAACAGACTTTTAAGATCATAAACCAGCGGATTGTTGTTATGTCTCCCACTCGCTGTGAAAATGGGGGACACCTCCCTCTCCCTTGCCAGGGAGAGAGAGAAAACCTGTGGGTTGTCGAATTCCGATGAAATGGAAAGCTTTTGGAGTAACTTTGGTCTGTGTCTTTGCTATTGCTTAGCACATACTTGGGCTTGGTGATAATACTGATGCACATTTTTTTTGCTGGTGAAGGGAGGGGGTATCGTTGCTGGCTGCCACTTACGTGCGGGAGGGGGTAGTTGGGGGACTTTGGGGTTCTCATGTTTAACTGTCGTTCATTTTTTGGGGCACTTCTCTGTTTTCATGGATGTTGTACGAAGAAAAAGCATTTCAGGATGTATATTGTATGCATTTCTCTGACATTAAATGACCTTTGAACCTTTGAAAGGGAAATTGAATGTTTTGTACATATACAGTTTTATGTTGCATTAATCTAAAGGAGGGAGGAAGTGCAATGTATGGATCTATTTCTTTTAGAGCAATGACTCCTCCACAGCACTACTCATTAATTTGTCTGCGCACACGCTGTTGTCTACGCATGCACATTGTTCGTTCTCTCTCTCTTTTTATCCCCCTCCCTCCCTCCCTCTCTCTCTATCTCTCTCTGTCTCTCTATCTTTATCTCTCATGCGAATGCTCCAGTTAGAACCATCTGCTGTGTGGAATTGTGCCATGATGGAATGGTGGAGCTGACTCGATGGGCTGATTGGTCTAATTCTGCTCCTATGTCCTATGGTCTTCAGGGGATGTTTCCAATAGTAGGAGAGTCTAGAACTAGAGGGAACAGCTTCAGGATAGATGTCCTTTTAGAACAGAGATGAAGTAGAATTTCTTTAGCCAGAGGGTGGTGAATCTGTAGAACTCATTGCCACGGATGGCTATGGAAGCCAAGCCATTGGGTACATTTAAAGCAGAGGTTTATACGCACTTAATTACATGCCATCCATATGGATGCTGTCAATTATGGGGAATAATTCAGCCATAACTGATCAGGGCTGCCATGATGGAATGGCAGAGTAGACTTAATAGGCCAAATGTCCTGATTCTGATGCTCTATCTTCTGATTTCAAACCAGTGATAAAACATCGTGCCAGGTGGATGACATTGCTACCTTTGCCTTTCAAGGAACCCAAAGCGATCAAGGATAGGCATGTGTGAATTGTACATATGGACAAGAATGTGTTGTTCAATTCTATGGGAGAATCTCAGTGGTCAGTAGTACCAAGAGTGTTTGACGAGGGTGGTTATTCAAAGGATCTCAAAATCTTCAGACTGGCATCTAGCTTCCGAGAGGTGATGTTGATATACATGCTCTGAGTAAATTCTCAGAACAAGGTCCTCACTTTGTCTAAAGGCACCCACTTTAAGTAATAACTTCTTCCTAAAGATACTTCACTTCTAATTCCTCCAACAGTGTTCATGCAAAGATGAGTGTTTTACATACTTAGTTTGAATAGCAGATTTAGTTTAGAATTGCTGTTTCTTGCTATGGTGTGATTGGAGCTATAATCATCAGTCCAGGCCTCCAGGTTACTATACTGTTAATTCAGCTGGTGTGTGTCATCATTGTACCTTGATATTGGAAATTCAAAATAAATAGAAAATGTTGGAAATACTCGAATTGAAATGAATTGAATTGTATTGACTTTATTTCTTACATCCTTCACATACATGAGGAGTAAAAATCTTTATGCTATATCTCCATCTAAATATGCAATGTACAATCATAGTAATTTATAATAACTTATAATAAACAGAACAGTCAGTGTAATATAGAGTACACTCAAATCAGCGTGAGTTCATCAGTCTGATGGCCTGGTGGAAAAAACTGTCCTGGAGCCTGTTGGTCCCAGTACCACTTCCTGGATGGTAGTAGCTGGAATAGATTGTGGTTGAGATGGCTTGGGTCCCCAATGATCCTATGGGCCCTTTTCACACACCTGTCCTTGTAAATTTCTTGAATCATGGGAAGTTTACAACTATAGATGCGCCGGGCTGTCTGCACCACTCGCTGCACCACGAGTCCTGCGATTAAGGGAAGTACAGTTCCCATACCAAGTTGTGACGAAGCCAGTCAGGATGCTCTCAATTGTGCCCCTGTAGGATTTGGGGGACCGTACCAAACATCCTCAACCGCTGGGGTGAAAGAGGCGCAGTTGTGCCTTTTTCACCACAGAGCTGGTGTGTACAGACCTCGTGAGGTCCTCGGTGATGTGGATGCCAAGGAACTTAAAGCTGATTATCTTCTCAACCCCAGATCCATTGATGTCAATAGGCGTTAGCCTGTCTCCATTCCTCCTGTAATCCACAACCAGCTCCTTTGTTTTTGCGACATTGAGGGAGATGTTGTTTTCTTGACACTACTGTGCCAGAGAGATAACTTCATCCCTGTAGGCCACCTCGTTATTGTTTGAGATAAGGCCGATTAATGTAGTGTTGTAGGCAAATTTATTTAGCAGACTGGAGCTGTGGGTGGCGACACAGTCATGAGTATACAGAGTGTAAAGGAGGGAACTTAATATGCAGCCCTGGGGGGCTCAGTCAGCATCTGTGGAGAGAGAAAAAGAGTTAACTTTCATATTGAACAAATACATTTTAACATTGTTTTTATAGAATAAAAAATTCAGAATAGGGGCTTTGTGGAGGTATTTTTTTTTGTTTATTTTAGCAGTGTGCCATGACAAATCCCGAGGACATGTGAAACATCTTTGACTGCTTAAAATGCATGAGTAGGTCACATTTTAGAACCCCAGTGAGATCCAAATTAATAAATGGAACTAATGGGGCAGCAAATTCATTGTTTTTTTAAAGATTTTGCAACCACTTACGTATCAAATTGCTTTCCAAACTAGCAACCGTGGATTCAGTATTCACAGGGTAAATGTCTGTATATACAGTAAAAATTGGCTCGGGCAGCAAATATATGAAACAAGTTTATGGTATTTGGTCATGTCTTATTTGCAGTAACTCATCTTATATATAGAGTTTCAAACTGCCAATGCCTAAGGCTTCCAGAGTGGGTGATTTACTGAAAACCATTTGAGCTCCTAGTTGATTGGAACAGTAAATTCTAAGGATGGCTATGAAATGTTTGCAGTTTAGCTTCTATTATACACCATTTCCAGGAAATGCACTGAAATATTGCACAAGCATCTGTCATTGGTGAATAGTTGTTTATTGTAAAGTTATTTGTGTCCTTGGAGTATGTTGCACTCTTTCTTGAATTTATTGCTTAAGATCATGTGCTGTCATTCTGCAGGCAAACAACTTTGTTGAAAACCATTTTATTTTTAATCTCTGTGCTTTTTGAAAATTCTTCATGGACTTAGAATATTTGAAGGCCGAAATTGTATGAGCTTTATCAATTGCAAATTTCAATTTGGGTGCAATTAAGTCCTGAGCAAGCAATGCTTTTATCTTACCCATTATTCAAGGACAAATCTAGCATCATTGCAAGAATTCACTGGTGACAGGTTATGTGCTTTGCAAGATACTAGCTTCTGGAGGGAAATGGGTCTTAGTTGGGATTGATACCAAGGAAAGAAAAATGCATACAAGCATGGGAAAGAATTAAATATTAGAATACTTACATTTACACAGCCTTTTATACAATTTCAGGACATCAAGAGGGGGCAAAGGGATCCACAGGCAAATGGGAAGCTTTTAAAGGTGAGCTGGTGAGAGCTCAAGGTCTTTCTGTTCCTGTTAGCATGAAGGGCCTGCAAGAAAGTAAACCTTGGAGTAATGTATAGTGACATATATGTAATTTGATAATACATTTATTTTGAACTTTGAAGGTTGAGTATAAAAGTAGGAAGCAGACATCCCACCCTGAAAAAACTCATTTCAGGGAAGTAGCACCATCAATTTGTGGGAGACTCCCAAACTTCCGGGAGAGGTGGGATGTCTACAATAGAGTAGCTCCTTAGCAGCTAGCCAGCTAGTTTAAATAACGTTAGCTACGCTAATGAATGAATGACACCTGTTAAACTCACCTCAACATGTCTTTTACAGTCTTAACCCACCATGGGCAATATTTTTGACCCCTATTAGTCAGGGCTACACTTTAGGGTAGTCTGGGGTGACGTACGTTTTATATTTTCTTTTTTTGGAACACACTGCCATGGCGCGCTCTCGCTCTCTCTCGCTCGTGCTGTCTCTCTCGTGGTCGCTGTTTTGATTTCCGTGATATTGTATATAATTTGCCGGCATCAGGGAGCCACTATTAATATGCGGGAGACACCTGGAACTTCCGGGAGAGGTGGGATGTCTGTAGGAAGTCATGATACACTTGTACAGAACACCAAAACTGAACAAGTATTTTTTTCTTTTGATTACTGGAAACGAGGAATAAGAACAGGTGTTACGGGATATACACAGCCGGTCAAGCAGTGTCTATGGAGATGGGAATCAGAGTTGACATTTCAGGAGTGACATTGCTAGTGATATTGAACATGGTGCAGGTGTTTTTTTCTGGAAAAAAACCCCAGCTCCTTTTGGAGTACAACACTCTCAGTGCGGAACTACAGACTGAACTTGTAACAAATGCCATGGCTCTAGAATCGGGCTTGGTCACAGTTAAGAAATGAAGGAGGAAATAATTTAATTTGTAAATTTAATGTTTCTGTAGAAAATGTGCATTTGTACCTGATTGGAATTGTTTAGCTTGATCCTACCGGATAAGTGCAGTAAAAGGCAGGTTGCAGTGATCTCTTATTAATATAAAAAGCAGGTGACCTCAAGCTGAAGGGTTCTATATTTGCTCCATTACTTATTGAAATCAGAAGACACAAAATATAGACTATGGATAGACATAAGAATGGGCTGTATTCATCATTTTATTGTCAGGTTGATATGTAAATAGATTCACCAAAAATATCAGAATATAGAGGTTTGTCCATGATCATCTGTGGAAAAGATTGTCATGCTCCTTTTCTTTGGTCAAAATATACCATGTATTGGAACTCTGATCTCATTAACTTTGGCTGATGAGCTGTAACTGATAACAGAATAAATCTCTGGAAAACCAAGATTAAAGATTGGGCAGTTTACAACAATATTGGTGACTGTGTGAATAATTAAGGGAAGTGTTGCAAATCAAGGTAATTGTAAGGGGGAGTAAATGATTTAGAAATTAAGCAGTCACTGTAAGGCGGAGGGACTTAACGATGTTGAATGGTGGGGAGAGGTTACTGCATTGAAAAGCACACCAGTGGATTAATTTGCCAGGTCAGTCTGCTGTTACGGATATTGGTTTGCCAGGCAAACTCCTCCCCTGCAGTACAAGCAGGTGAATATGTTTCATAAACTTAACTTGTTGGATGAAATCTGCAATGTTCTCCTTACAAAATGCCTTTTAGCCACTTCTCTTGAATGCAGTTGATGCCAACTACGTTATGACATGCTAATTGCTAGCATGAGACATCATCATAAGACATAGACATAGACATAGGAGCAGAATTGGGCCATTTGGCCCTTTGAATCTTTTCCGCCATTCACTCATGGCTGATCCTTTCTTCCCACTTCTCATCCCCACCCCCCAACCTTCTCCCCGTAATCTTTGATGCTGTGTCCAATCAAAAACCTATGAAGCTCTGCCTTAAATACACTCAACAACTTGGCCTTCATTGCTGCCTGTGGTAATAAATTGAACAAGTTCACCACCCTCTGTCTAAAAAAAAAATCCATATATCTGTTTTAAATGAATGCCCCTCTATCCTGAAGCTGTGCCCTCTTGTTCTAGACTCCCCCATGATGGGAAACATCTTTTCCACATCTACTCTGTCTAGGACTTTCAACACCCGAAAGGTTTCAATTAGATCCCCCCTCATCCTTCTAAATCCCAGCAAGTACTGACCCACAGCTATCAAACGTTCTTCGTATGGTAACCCTTTCATTTCCGGAATCATCTTTGTGAACCTCCTCTGAACCCTCTCCAATGCCAGCACATCTCTTCTTAGATGAGGAGCCCAAAATTGTTTAGCATACGCAAGGTGCCTTTTAAAGCCCCAGCATCACATCCCTGCTCTTGTATTCATTCCAGACCTCTTGAGATGAATGCTGACATTGCATTTGCCTTCCTCACCACCAAATCCAGCTGCAAGTTAACCTGCTTCCATAATAGACAATTGAATTGAATTGGTTTCTTATTATCACATGTGCTGAGAGAGTGGAAATTTTATTTTACATGCCATCCATATGGATGATTTCAATACCATCAGTTAGTACTAGGGGAAAGAATAACAAAATGCAGAATAATGTATTATACTTACAGAGAAAGCACAGTGCAGGTAGACAATGTGAAAGGACATAACAAGGTGGATTGTAAGGCTTGGGTTCAATCTTTCTGTACTTGGGCCCCCATACAGTAGTCTTCTAACAGTAGGTGGAAGCTGTTTATGACCCTGGTGGATTGTGCTTTCAGGCCTTCGTATATTGTTCTTGCTGGGGCGAGGGAAGTTGGGATAATGTTTGGTGTCTTTTATTACTTTGGCTGTGTTTCTGAGGCAGTGAGAAGTGTAGACAGAGTCCAGAGAGAGGAATCTAGTTTCAGCAATGTGCAGAACTATGTTCATAACTCTGCAGTTTCTTAAAGTCATGGGTAGAGCATTTGCCATTACAAGCCGTTATGTATCCAGATAGGATAGTATCTGTGATGCGTCAATAAAATTTGTGAAGGACAAAGGTGACATATATACCAAATTTCTTTAGGCTCCTGTAGAAATAGAAGCATTGGTGAAATTGTTTGACCATGGCATCTGCATAGTTGGACCAGGACAGGCTTCTGGAGATTTTTACTCCTAGAAAAGTGAAACTTTCAATCCTCTTGACCACAGCATCAATGATGTAAACAGGAGCATATCCACCAACCTCCTTCCTGAAGTCAATGACCGGCTCTTTTTTTTACCTCACCTCTTTCTCTGTTTGGCTACTACCCATATGGTGGTTGGCTTACATCCAGTTTATAATGAGGGGTGTTTCCTGACTGTCATATTCATGAGTTTTGGATACAAATAATGACCAATAAATGGACACTGGGCAGCCCAATTGTTGATTCAAAAATACCTTTTCTGAAGTTTCCCTTCAAATGGCACCTCATTATGGAGGAGGCTGCCAAGGAAGTCAATGCTAGGGGGTTAGCACTGAGGACATGGCAGGAATGGAGTTCATGAGTTATTAAGGTAAGATTCCTATTATCTGCAAGAAACAAGTACTTCCTGCTTCCCGTCTCTTGCTTATAAGCCTTCCACCAGTTTTGAGTCTACCTCCTAATCACCCAGGCAGACTCCATTTCTCACTGCTGTTGAAGCCATACCTTCACACCTTACATCTTAAAAACAGCAAATAAGCATCCTGCCTTACCATGCATTCTCCTTGTAGATCTCAAATTTATGCTATTGGCAGGCACCCTTCTGTACTCCACATGATTCATTTATTTATTTATTGAGATGCAGCGTGAAGTATGCCCTTCTGTCCCTTCGAGCCATGCTGCACAGCAACTCACCAATTTTAATGCCAGCCTAATCGCGGGACAATTAACTTACCAACTGGTACACCTTCGGACTGTGGAGGAAACCCACACAGTCTTGAGGAGAACTTACAAACTCACAGGCAGCCTTGGGAATTGAACCTGCGTCAGCTGTACTGTAAAGCGTTATGCTAACACTACACTTCTGTTGCCGCCCAGTGGTTACAAATAAAATTACTAGAGGCCATGAACAATCAGAATCTGAATTTACTTGCAAATCCTGGGTCCAATGGTACAAAAGTGTGGGGTATATGAACGGAGATCAGTTGTGTTCATGGCAATGCAAGTAGAGGTGACGAATTGGAAAATGTCATATTACTCTGTCACTTTAGAGAGCAGAAGCATGCTGAAAGTACAGTGCTTCTTGACCTTATGCTAGTACATACATATTGTACAGATATATTCATGTGGTGTTCAGGAACCAGGTACGTAGAATAGGATTTCATTCGTGTCAGTTTGCCTGTAGGTGAGATTGAAAAAATTCATTCTATAGCCAGACTTAGATGTTAACTTTCACAAGTTAGGTCACCAAGAATGAGTTGACAGCTATATTTTGGGGGTCATGGATAATCTGCCAAGGTGTTGGCTCGCTGTGGCTCAGAGCATAAGAAATTCAGCTCCACTCTTGCCTTTGGTTTGTGGAACATGGATATATTTTTATCCGAAACATTGGATTCGGAGCAAGAAGGCTGTGAGTGGAATGGCTGAGGATTTCTGGATCGAAGGCATTTTACTACTCGGGGTAAAAGAGAGGCAAGAATGCGCAGGCGCGTGGCGTCAGCCAGTAGAGCGGGAAACGTTTAAAAAGGCAAGGTAGGCTTACCTGTGTTAATTGTGGAAAGGAAGTACTACGTGTGTGAGGCCGGTTTTCTGTGCTCGGTGTCAGATGTGGGAGGTCCTGGAGCCTCCCAGCCTCCTGGACGGCCATATCTGCACCCGGTGTGTCAACTGCAGCTCCTAAGGGACCACGTTAGGGAACTAGAGACGCAGCTCGATGACCTTCGTCTAGTCAGGGAGAGTGAGGAGGTGATAGAAAGGAGTTATAGGCAGGTGGTCACACTGGGGCCACAGGAGACGGACAAGTGGGTCACAGTCAGGAGAGGGAAAGGGAAGAGTCAGGTACTAGAGAGTACCCCTGTGGCTGTACCCCTTGACAATAAGTACTCCTGTTTGAGTATTGTTGGGGGGGGGACAGTCTACCTGGGGGAAGCAACAGTGGCTGTGCCTCTGGCACAGAGTCCGGTCCTGTGGGAAAGGAAAGAGAAAGGCAGTAGTGTTAGGGGACTCTATAGTTAGGGGGTCAGACAAGTGATTCTTTTAGACTCAGGAAAGAAACTCAGATGGTAGCTTGCCTCCCAGGTGCCAGGGTCCAGGATGTTTCCGATTGCGTCTAAGGTATCCTGCAGTAGGAGCGAGAATGGCCAGAGGTCATGGTACATATTGGTACCAATGACATAGGTAGGAAAAGGGAAGAGGTCCTGAAAAAAGACTTTAGAGAGTCAGGAAGGAAGTTGAGAAACAGGACCGCAAAGGTAGTAATCTTGGAATTACTGCCTGTGCCATGTGACAGTGAGTATAGGAATAGAATGAGGTGGAGGATAAATGTGTGGCTGAGGGATTGGAACAGGGGGCAGGGATTCAGATTTCTGGATCATTGGGATCTCTTTTGGGGCAGGTGTGACCTGTACAAAAAGGACGGGTTGCACTTGAATCCCAGGGGGACCAATATCCTGGCGGGGAGATTTGCTAAGGCTACTGGGGAGAGTTTAAGCTAGAATTGTTGGGGGGTAGGAACTGAACTGAAGAGACTGAGGAAGAGGCAGTTGGCTCACAGAGAAAGTTTGGAGACAGTGTGAGAGGGAGGATAGGCAGGTGATAGAGAAGGGACGTGCTCAGATGGACAGTTTGAGATGTGTCTATTTTAACAAAGGAGTATTATGAACAAAGCGGATGATCTTAAAGTGTGGATCAGTACTTGGAGATATGATGTGTTGGCCATTACAGAGACTTGGATAGCTCAGGGACAGGAATGGTTACTTCAAGTGCTGGGTTTTAGATGTTTCAGAAAGGACAGGGAGGGAGGCAAAAGGGGGTGGGGGCTAGGCACTGTAGATCAGAGATAGTGTCAGAGCTGCAGAAAAGGTGGACGTCATGGAGGGATTGTTTACGGAGTCTCTGTGGGTAGAGGTTAAGAACAGGAAGGGGTAAATAACTTTACTGGATGTTTTTTATAGTCCGCCCAATAGTAACAGGGACAAGGAGGAGCAGATAGGGAAACAGATCCTGAAAAGGTGTAATAATAACAGAGTGATGGGAGATTTTAATTTCCCAAATATCTATTGCCATCTCCCTAGAGCAAGGGGTTTAGATGGGGTGGAGTTTGTTAGGTGTGTTCAGGAAGGTTTCTTGACACAATGTATAGATATGCCAACAAGAGGAAATTTGGTATTGGGAAATGAACCTGGTCAGGTGTCAGATCTCTCAGTGGGAGAGCATTTTTGAGATAGTGATCATAGTTCTATCTCCTTTACAATAGCATTGGAGAGAGATAAGTTAGAAACGTGTTTAATTGGAGTAAGGGGAATTATGAGGCTATCAGGCAGGAAATTGGAAGCTTAAATTGGGAACAGATGTTCTCAGGGAAAAGTACGGAAGAAATGTGGCAAATGTTCAGGAGATATTTGTGTGAAATTCTGCACAGGTACATTCCAATGAGACAGGGAAGTTATGGTAGGGTACAGGAACTGTGGTGTACAAAGTCTGTAATAAATCCAGTCAAGAAGAAAAGCTTACAAAAGGTTCAGAGAGCTAGGTAATGTTTGAGATCTGGAAGGCTATAAGGCTAACAGGAAGGAACTTAAAAAGGAAATTAGGAGAGGAGAGGGGCCATGAGAAGGCCTTGGCGGGCTGGATTAAGGAAAACCCCAAGGCATTCTACAAGAATGTGAAGAGCAAGAGGATAAGACGTGAAAGAATAGGACCTATCAAGTGTGACAGTGGGAAAGTGTGTATGGAACTGGAGGAAATAGCAGAGGTACTTAATGAATACTTTACTTCAGTATTCACTACGGAAAAGGATCTTGGTGATTGTAGTGCTGACTTGCAGCAGACTGAAAAGCTTGAGCATGTAGATATTAAGAAAGAGGATATGCTGGACTTTTTGGAAAGCATTAAGTTGGATAAGTCACCGGGATCAGAAGAGATGTACCCCTGGCTACTGTAGGAGGCAAGGGAGGAGATTGCTGAGCCTCTGGTGATGATCTTTGAATCATCAATGGGGACGGGAGAGGTTCCGGAGAACTGGAGGGTTGCGGATGTTGTTCCTTTATTCAAGAAAGGGAGTAGAGATAACCCAGGAAATTATAGACCAGTGCGTCTTACTTCAGTGGTTGGTAAGTTGATGGAGAAGATCCTGAGAGGCAGGATTTATGAACATTTGGAGAGGTATAATATGATTAGGAGTAGTCAGCATGGCTTTGTCAAGGGCAGGTCATGCCTTATGAGCCTGATTGAATTTTTTGAGGATGTGACTAAACGCATTGATGAAGGAAGAGCAGTAGATGTATATGGATTTCAGCAAGGCATTTGATAAGGTACCCCATGCAAGGCTTATTGAGAAAGTAAGGAGGCATGGGATCTAAGGGGACATTGCTTTGTGGATTCAGAACTGGCTTGCCCACAGAAGGCAAAGAGTGGTTGTAACCGGGTCATATTCTACATGGAGGTCAGTCACCAATAGGGTGCCTCAGGGATCTGTTCTTGGACCCTTACACTTGGTTATTTTTATAAATGACCTGGATGAGGAAGTGGAGGGATGGGTTAGTAAGTTTGCTGATGACACAAAGGTTGGAGGTGTTGTGGATAGTATGGAGGGCTGTTAGCAATTACAGCGGGACATTGATAGGATGCAAAATTGGGCTGAGAAGTGGCAGATGGAGTTCAACCCAGGTAAGTGTGAAGTGGTTCATTTCAGTAGGTCAAATATGATGGCAGAATATAGTATTAATGGTAAGACTCTTGGCAGTGTGGAGGATCAGCGGGATCTTGGGGTCTGAGTCCATAGGACGCTCAAAGCAGCTGCGCAGGTTGACTCTATGGTTAAGAAGGCATACAGTGCATTGGCCTTCATCAATCGTGGGATTGAGTTTAAGAGCTGAGAGGTAATGTTGCAGCTATATAGGACCCTGGTCAGACCCCACTTGGAGTACTGTGTTCAGTTCTGGTCGCCTCTCTACAGGAAGGATGTGGAAACCATAGAAAGGGTGCAGAGGAGATTTACAAGGATGTTGCCTGGATTGGGGAGCATTCCCTATGAGAATAGTTTGAGTGAACTCGGCCTTTTCTTCTTGGAGCGACAGAGGATGAGAGATGACCTGATAGAGGTGAATAAGATGATGAGAGGCATTGATCGTGAGGATAGTCAGAGGCTTTTTCCCAGGGCTGAAATGATTGCCACAAGAGGACGCAGGTTTAAGGTGCTGGGGAGTAGTTACAGAGGAGATGTCAGGGGTAAGTCTTTTTATGCAGAGAGTGGTGAGTGCGCGGAATGGGCTGCCAGCAACGGTGGTGGAGGCGGAATCGATGGGGTCTTTTACGAGACTTTTGGATAGATACATGGAGCTTAGAAAAATAGAGGGCTATGGGTAAGCCTAGTAATTTCTAAGGTAGGGACATGTTCAGCACAACTTTGTGGGCCGAATGGCCTGTATTCTGCTCTAGGTTTTCTATGTTTCTATGTTTCTATGAAACTGAGTAGGTTATTAGAACAACAATGTGCCCAGCTTAAATGAGCCACTAGAGTTGGCTTAGTTTGCTTCTATGCAGCTCAGAGTTCAAAGTAAATTTATTATCAAAGTTCATATATGTCTGCTCCTGGGTATGAGGATAAACTACATCTGGCTGTGGAGCATTTGCTTTGGGTAATGAGGTAACCATTAACCACAGCTACCTCCAGGTCACCCTTAGGCAAGATGTAGCACCTGTTAGCCTCCATACTTGGGTTACCGTAGGGATAAAATGAGTAAAGCACAATGCAACTTTGTGGAAAACACTGGGGAACCAGAAATGCAATTTTCATGCTATGGATGATCTGTGAATGAGCCATCCAGGTACAGGAAGACATCTACCTATGTTTTATTGACAATACAAAAGCTTTTGACACTGTCAGACAGCAACATCTTCTGGAAATGCTTCAAGATCTTGACATAGATGGGAAAGATATACATTTCTTAAGAAACTTATACTGAGACCAGACAGCATCCATCAGAATAGAAGGAGGTGAGTGAGTATGTGAATATCATGAGAGGAGTCAGGAAGGCTGTGTCTTTTCGCCAGACTTACTCAACCTGTATAGTGAAAATACCTTGAGAAGTATCAAAGACATCAAAGGATTCACAATTGGAGACATAATATAAATTACATCAGCTGTTCTGATGACATCGTACTAATAGCTGACTCAGAAACAAAACTTCAAGAACTACTCACTATAGTGGCAGCAGAAAGTAATCTCAGAGGCCTCTCAATCAACACCAAGAAGACAGAAAGCATGGTCATCTCCATAAAGACAAACATCCCACAATGTGTGATCAAGATCAGAAATACAAACATCAAACAAGTCAACAAATTCAAATATCTTGTCAGCGTAATAACAAGTAATGGCAGGTGCGACACAGATATCAAATACAGAATAGCAATGGTGAAAGAAGCTTTCCAAAAAATGAAAACCATATTAACAGACAGAAAGATGAGCACGTACACTAAAAACAGAATACTGCAGTGCTACATTTATTGTATCCTGACTTATGGAAATGAATGCTGGACCATTTCCCCAGCAATGGAAAGGAGACTAAAAGCAGCTGAATTATGGTTCTACAGGAGAATGTTAAGAATATCATGGACCACACACACATCAAATAAAGAACTTCTCAGAAATGCCCAAGCAGTTCGATCACTCATACCAACAATAAGAGAAAGACAACTCAGATTCCTAGGACACATCATGCGGAAAGATGAACTAGAAAAACTCATACTCTCTGGAAAGATCGAGGGGAGCAAACCTAGAGGAAGACCTCGGCTTATGTACATCAAAAGCCTAGCCAGGTGGCTACACATCGAGAAAATGGAAGTCATCCAAAGAACGAGGGATAGATCTATATGGAAAACCATGGTCACCAACGTTCACATCGGATATGGTACCTAGACAGACAGACAGACATCTATGTCACCTTATATCACACTGAAATTCATTTTCTTGCAGGCATTTACAGTAGTACAAATAAATAGAAACAATAAAAAAAATACAAAGACAGACGAACAACCAATGCGCAAAAGAAGACAAACTGTGCAAATGCAAACAAAAATAGATAGATAGACAGATAGATAGATAACTAACCAACACTGAGAAAACAAGCTGTACAATCCCTGAAAATGAGTCCATTATTTATGTTCAGTGATCAGCTGTAGCTCCCACTAAAAGAGCTCTCGCATGTAGCGGCTTAGTCTTCACAGGGCATTGAGAGCTGTATTTCCCGCTTGATGCTGTTTCATGTAGGCCAGTAAGATTTGTGCTTCACAGCTGCGGAAAGCTCCATAGGAATAGCTCTATAGAAATCTGTTGTGTATTGGAGTGGTAACACACCTGCCCCTTTGCTGTTCAATCCGCCGTTGCCTTTGTTAGGAAAAGTACTAATTTACTCAGATTCGTACTCAAGCTCAAAGTGCTGAGGTCATTCTCTGCAGCCATTTGAAATATTCTGAATAGAAATAAAATAAAATAAGTTCAACAGCTTAGTTCTTCCTACATCGGATACAGGTCAATGAGGCACCAAAGGTTTTCACATTGGGTCAACCAGATTTCTAGGCCTACACATTCCGATTGACATTACTATGCATGAATGAACTACTCTAAACATAATAAGTAGGATCAGAAATAGGATAAATTGCCCATCGTATCTGCTGTGCCATTTCACACTATCGTACTGAATTTCTGTAATATATCCACATTTCCCTTGTTCCTGGCAATTTCAGCTGCGGAGTTCGGTTAATGGCCCAGAGCACACCATGTCTCCCTTCAAGGCTTATCGAACATTGGATAGATAGACATCAAGAAGCAATATGCCATTTTTTCTGTAAGATTAACAGATGTTACACAAGAATGCACATTAAATGAAGCAGTCCCTAATGCATCTCCGCTCAAAGGGCAAGCATCTCTAAAATTGAATTAGGTTGATTTATTGTTTTCCTCAAACTGAAGAACAAATATAAAAAGCAAAAAGAAGCCCCCAAAACACATGCTAAAAATCTGCAATAGAAACTGCAGTTATTTTTTTGAGAAGCTCAGTAGTTCTGTCCCTTTCTATCGACATGACACAAATCAGTTGACGTTTCAAGGATAAACCGTTCCGTAGAACTGAAAGATATCACAGATGATGAACATTTACAAAGGAACAGGGATAAAAATCTGGGAGGAAAATAGAATCATATCCTGGCAATGCATACAGGAAAAGCCAAAGAAATGTTTGGATCATGCTAAAAAAAAGATTGGAACATAGTTAAAAGCTTAAATGGTATGTGTAGGGAACAAAATGAAGCATAATCCGAGGATCAAAGACAATGTAACATTGCGGGTATCAGAAGTGCTATAAATGGTGAGGTGAAGCATATTCATGAAGTTTCTTTCTTTCTCTATGTTCATGTTAATTTTTCATTCTATGCTATAATGGACACAGGAATTAAGTGCTATAAACGTTAACAAAAGATGCTGGTGTTGAAGAATTCAATTTCATTCTATTTTCGCCTTTGTAATCAACATTGGGTATTGGTTGGTCAGGAATGCCCTGACTCAATGTCCTTTGCTCTTTCTCTATAAATTAGCCAAGCCTGTAGTTTCAGAAGTCTCTTCCCTCCCATATTATTTCAATAAATATATTTAAGACAAAGTTGGATAGATTTTTGCATAGTAGGGGAATTAAGGGTTGTGGGGAAAAGGCAGGTAGGTGGAGATGAGTCCATGGTCAGATCAGCCATGATCTTATTGAATGGCTTGACAGGCCTGCTCCGGCTCCGATTTTCTTATGTTCTATATTTATTTTAAATAACTATTCTTCTGATATGATTACATGGAACTTGCAAATTAACATTATGCTGAATCAAGAGTAAATCTCTGATATGGACACATGTCCGGTAGGATTGGATTTATAGTGTCCCAAACCCATATGTACTTGGAGCTGGAGAACAGAGTTGACTTCTGTGGTCTCAATTTGGTTTGGTTTAATGCCAGATTCCACTGCTGAAACAATCTAATTAATTTGCAGAGTACCATTTCCAGTCATTTCTGATATTTATATTGGTACCTTTTGTTTGGTTTGCTGAAAGGTGTCCAACTAAGTAAAGCCTCAGTCAAATAGCTTTCACAAATCTATCTTCAAACAATAAGTGAATAGATAAAGAAATTGACTGGATAAAAGTAGACCTATGAAATCTCAGCGGAGCAAAATACTGGTTATATGTGTACTGTTGGGGCATTTAAAGCATGCTCACCTTTGAATAGGATTTGCTGCATGTGAGCACAGATGTCCAAATGACATTCTCTAATATTCAATATTGAGGTCTTCAACATAAAGCATGAAGACAAAGCCATTGATTTAGGAAACAGTGTTTTATAATGACACTGAAACAGTAAGGGCTTTTATAAAACTGTTGAAATATTATTGAAACTATAATGAAGATATTTATTCAGAGTTCTGAATCATGAAATTGTTCAGCATGAAAAGAGGCAGTCAGCCTGTTGGCCCATATGGGGCTATAAGTAAGTACAATTTTGTTAGTCATACTCACTCATTGTTTCTGCATAGCCCTACAAAATCTTTCCTGTCATATACTTATCCATCTTCTTTCTGACTGCTGCAGTTTAATCTACCACCATTATTAGTCATTCTTGTCTACTCTAGACCATAAGCTCTCGATGAACTTAATATTCCCTTTGCCATTCTTTCCTTCTCTCTGCACTTGCAACTAATACATTGTCTCACTTTTCCACTTCTGATGAAGGTTTTTTAACCTGAAACCTTAACTGTCTCTTTTTACAGATGCTGCCTAACCTGTTTCCAGCATTGTTAGTTGTTATTTCAGATTTCTGACATCTGTAGTTCCTTGAGCTTCAATTACTATCTACCTCACAGCTTCAGTTTTCCTCTGATCTTTCTGTCATCTGCAAGCTGGCAGAAGTTAGTTGGTAGCAAGTTGACTTGAGTGCCTCATACACCCATACCCAAGTCATTAATATATATTAAGGATAGCAGTGATCCTGCTGGGAGCCCCTGGTGAAATTCATTGTATAATTCTGTCCTAAATGCTCCTTGTTACTTTACTTCTCAGGCACACTTCTTCACAATTAATATAAAACCCTTGGCATTCTGTGCAGGTGTTGATGACTCAGTAGCAGAAACTGCATTGCATTTGTACATATTCACTCATCTTGACTGCAGGCTCTTAAATTAAGACAGCATCATGCCTTCCATTGACCACAAAGCAGTGATCCTGTGGTGGCATTATCAAAGCTTTCTACTGATGCAGAATGACAGACACTATGAACATTGATATTTTTCAGAATTTTGCAATTCAAGGAAAAGGGCTATCGAACCTATAAAATAAAACTTTTGGATACAATATACTATCCATTTATTTAAAGAGTTCTACTTTCAGAGAGCAGTGTTTAATATAGCAGGTGTCATCTCCAGTTCAGCATGTGATGGCAATGTGATTTATCAGCTTGTGACATTTCTGCAGATAAATTTACTTTAATTGTCTGTGAGCTTCAAATCCATAATGAAGACGAGTGACTTTGTCAGCAAGCTTTTGATAAATTCTCTGGCTTCATAACTAAGCAATTAGCTGTCACTCAGAATTCTGCCTATTCATTTTGGGGTAAGGTTTGTCAGTCTTACAATTCTTGGTTTCAAGGCAAACTGTTGATTTAAATAAGGATAGCAGCAGAGGAACTAGAATTAGCTTTCTTTGTGAGCTAATAAAGGGAAACTAAGCCGATTTTATTTTTGTTTAATTGCTATGGGTATTGCTGTAAAAATAGAATTCATTGCCCATGTCCAATTGCCATTTGAAGGGTGGTGGTGTGCTGTTTTCATGAATTACAACTGTCTTCTGGAGAAGATACTCCGACGATGATGTTGGATAGGGAGCTCTAAGAAGACAAAGAAGAGCCTTTGATATAGTTCAATATCTGGTAGGTATATGGCTTAGAGGAGGACCTGCAAGATGGTGGAGTTCCAGTGTACTTCGTCCTTGTTAGTTGTGGTCGTGATTTTTGGAGTTGCTATCAGAGGAGGCGAGGTGAGTAGTTGTTATGCATTGTATAGATTAGATTAGATTATGAGGACACACAGTCCTCGTTTATTGTCATTTAGTAATGCATGCATTAAGAAATGATACAGTGTTCCTCCAGAATGATATCACAGAAACACAAGACAAACCAAGACTGAAAAACTGAGAAAAACCACATAATTATAACATATAGTTACAACAGTACAAACCAATACAATAATTTGATAAAGAACAGACCATGGGCATGGTAAAAAAAAGTCTCGAAGTCTCTCGAAAGTCCCATCATCTCATGCAGACGGTAGAAGGAAGAAAAACTCTCCCTGCCATGAACCTCCAGCACCGCAAACTTGCCGAAGCAGCACCCTGGAAGAACCCGACCACAGCCGACTCTGAGTCCGTCCGAAAACTTCGAGCCTCCGACCAGCCCTCCGACAGTGAACACCGAGCACTATCTCTGCTGAGCGCTTCGACCCTGGCCCCGGCAACAGGCAATAGGCAAAGCCGAGGATTTGGGGCCTTCCTCTCTGGAGATTCTGGATTGCACAGTAGCAGTGGCAGCGAAGCAGGCGTTTCAGAAGTTTCTCCAGATGTTCCTCCATGCTTCTCAGGTCTGTCTCCATCAAGTCAGGATTGTGCACGGTACCTACTTAACAAATACCGATATAATTTCAGAGCGGCCGCATGCGCTGCGTCGTGCCGCCATCTTCTCCTCCCCTCCAGATGTTAGTTATTATGCATTTTATAGATGTTTAAATGGTGGCATGAGCTGGTAATTAAGCTTACTACTATTTTGGATGGCACGGTATTGTAGCAGTTAGCACATAGTTTCACGGTGCAGCGACTGGGGTTGAATTCCTGCTGCTGTCTGTAAGGAGTTTGTATGTTTTCCCTGTTACTTTGTGGGTTTCCTCTGAGTGCTCCGATTTCCTCCTACATTCCAACGACGTACAGGTTAGCTGATTAATTGGTCACATGGACTTAATTGTGTGACACGGGATCATTGGGCCAGAAGGGCCGGTAACCGTGTTGATTCTCTGAATTAAAAAAATAATCCTGCACAGCATTAGGACATTTGCAGATCAGGCAATATTGCATACCAGGTATGTAGCTGAGATATTTTTAATTGGAAATCATTAAGTTAACTGAATTTAAATTCTTCAGATGCAATGGTAACATTTGAACTGGCTTGTTATCCCGTACCACTGGATTATTAGTCCTATAATTTAACTTTCTGATTTTCATTTCCTAGTTGAGTTCTACAGAAGACATGTGCATATAATTATCAGTTGAAGGTTACTTAAAGTACAGCAATAATAAAAGCATAAGACATTGGAGTAGGATTAGGCCAAATGGCCCATAGAGTTTGCTCTGCCATTCCATCATGGCTGATTTCTTACCCTTCTCAACTCCATTTTTTTGGCTTCCTCCTGTAACTTTTGATGCCCTGACTAACCAAGTACCTATCAACCTCTGCTTTAAATATGCTCAATGACTTTTCCTCCACAGCTGTATGTGGTAATGAATTCTACAGGTACATGATTTCGCGCACATCTGCTCTCACCCGTCCTCCTGCCACCCCACTAGGAATAGGGTTCCCCTTGTCGTAACCTACTACCCTACCAGCCTCCGGGTCCAACATATTATTCTCCGTAACTTCCGCTACCTCCAACGGGATCCCACCACTAAGCACATCTTTCCCTCCCCTCCCTCTCTGCTTTCCGCAGGGCTCGCTCCCTACGCAACTCCCTTGTCCATTTGTTCCCCCCCCCTCCCCCCCATCCCTTCCCACCGATCTCCCTCCTGGCACTTATCCTTGCAAGCGGAACAAGAGCTACACATGCCCTTACACTTCCTCCCTCACCACCATTCAGGGCCCCAGACAGTCCTTCCAGGTGAGGCGACACCTCACCTGTGAGTCGGCTGGGGTGATATACTGCGTACGATGCTCCCGATGCGGCCTTCTATATATTTGCGATACCTGACGCAGGCTGGGAGACTGTTTTGCTGAACACCTACACTCTGTCCACCAGAGAAAGCAGGATCTCCCAGTGGCCATGCATTTTAATTCCACGTCCCATTCCCATTCTGATATGTCTATCCACGGCCTCCTCTGCTGTCAAGATGAAGCCACACTCAGGTTGGAGGAACAACACCTTATATTCCGTCTGGGTAGCCTCCAATCTGATGGCATGAACATTGACTTTTGTAACTTCTGTTAATGCCCCACCTCCCCCTCGTACCCCATCCGTTATTTATTTATCTTTTGTTATTATATATTTTTTTCTCTCTCTCCTTTTTCTCCCTCTGTCCTTCTCACTATACTCCTTGCCCATCCTCTGGGCTTCCCCCCTCCTTCCTTTCTCCCTAGGCCTCCCGTCCATCCCATGATCCTCTCATATCCCTTTTGCCAATCACCTGTCCAGCTCTTAGCTCCATCCCTTCCCCCTCCTGTCTTCTCCTATCATTTCGGATCTCCCCCTCCCCCTCCCACTTTCAAATCTCTTACTATCTTTACTTTCAGTTAGTCCTGACAAAGGGTCTCGGCCCAAAACGTTGACTGTACCTCTTCCTAGAGATGCTGCCTGGCCTGCTGCGTTCACCAGCAATTTTTATGTGTGTGGCTAAAGAAATTCCTTCTCATTTCTGTTCCAAAAGGATGTCCCTCTATTCTGAGGCTGTGCCCTTTGTCCTAGACTCACATACAATCAGAAACATGCTGTCCACAACTACTCTATCTAGTCCTTTCAGTATTCAGTACTTTCAATGGGAACACCCCCTCCCCCCAATTCTTTTAAACTGCATGGAATACATGCCCAGAGCCATTAAACTCCTCATATGTTATGCCTTTCATTCCTAGAATCATTCTTGTGGTCTTACTCTAGATCCTCTCCAATGCTAGGATGTCTTTTCTTCGATAAGGGGCCCAAAACTGCTCACAATTCTCCAAGTGTGGTCTGACCAATGCCTTATAGAGCCTCAGCATCACATCCTTGCTCTTATATCCGAGTCCTCTTGAAATGAATGCTAACACTGCATTTGTTTTCCTTACCATCAACTCAATTTGCAAATTAATCTTTAGAGAATACTGTATAAGCATTCCCAAATCCTGTTAACTTCTGATTTTTGAATTTTCTCCCCGTTTAGAAAACAGACTATGCCCTTAGTCCTTCTACCAAAGTGCATGACCAGACATTTTCCAACACTATTCTCCATCTGCCATTTCTTTGCCCATTCTCCCAATTCTTTCTGCAGATACCTTGCTTCCTGCCCCTCTACTGATCTTTGTATCATCTGCAAACTTGGCCACAAACTATCAATTTCATCATAAAAATCATTGACATACCGTATATCATGGAAAGAGTGGTCCCAGTACCAGCCCCCGCGAACACCACCAGTCACCAGCAGCAAACCAAAATATGCCGCCTTTATTCCAACTCTTTCTCCTGTCAGTCAGCCAATCTTCTGTTCATGCTAGTATTTTTTTTAATACTTTGGTTTCTTATCTTGTTAAGCAGCCTCAAGTGGGGCAACTTGTCAAAAATTTTCTGAAATCCCAAGTAAACCACATCCACTGACACTCCTTTATCTGTTATTTCCTTCAAAGAATTCCACAGTTTTGTCAGGCAAGATTTCCCCTGAGGGAAACTATTCTGACTTTGGCCTACTTTATCATGTGCCTCCAAGTATCTAAAACCTCATTCTTAATAATGGACTCCAACATCTTCCCAACCACTGCATTCAGGCTAACTGGCCTATAATTTCCTTTCTTCTGCCTCCTACCCTTATTAAAGAGTAGACTGACATTTGCAAATTTCCTGGTCCTCAGGAACCATTCTAGAATCCAGTAATTCTTGAAAGATCGTTAATCATTTCCCCACAATCTCTTCAGCTACCTCTTTCAGAACTCTGGGGTGTAGTCCACCTAGTTTAGGTGACTTATCTACCTTCAGACCTTTCAGCTTCACAAGCTTTGCCATACAGCTACTGTCTTCGGCTGTGAAGACTGCCACAAAATAGTTAAGTTTGTCTGCCATTTCTTTGTCGCCTATAACTTTCTCTCCAGTGTGATTTTTCCAGTGGTTCAATATTCACTCTTACCTCTCTTTTACTTTTCAGATATCTGGAAAAAGCTTTTGGTATCCTCTTTGATATTATTTTCTACCTTACCTTCATAATTCTTCTTTTCTTTCCTTCTGATTGATTTAGTTGCCTTCCGTTGCTTTTTAAAAGCTACCCAATCCTCTAATTTCTCACTAATTTTTGCAATGTTATATGCCCTCTCTTTTGCTTTTATGCTCTCTTCGACTTCTCTTGTCCACCATGTTTGCCTCATTCTTCCTTCGGAATACCTCTTCATCTTTGTTAGCAACACAGCGATGTTGTTGTCTGACTGCATTCATTGTCCAGGAAGACAGACGAGGAAAAATCTTCTTAGTCTTATTACAACAAAGTAGCTGCTTCTTGGATAACTATATGCTACCTTTAAAAGGAAGAACATCCTTAAAGAATATCTTTGTATTTGGATAGTGTTGGACTATAGTGTGGCCTCGCACCACCAATGCTTTATGAGGCAACAACTTTTGAAGAGTAAAGGGAAAAAAAATAGACCATTAAGCTTGACAATACATCGCACTGCAGGAGAGGTAATGGAGAAGCAGCAGAATGGCTGGCTGTATTAACCACACAATTCATGAAAGGATGTGAATCATTTCTCGAATTCCATTAGTTTTTGTTTTTGCCCCTGAAACTCCACATAAAGACAGAACACAACTTAGCTTCTCAATTACCATTAAAGGCTAGCAGGGCATGAATTCTAGCCTGTATCTACCCCTTCTGCAAATTTCACCCCCGTATCATCACATGATTGCTTAACCGAACTAAAAATTGCCGACGATGATTTAGCTACCTAAGAAATGCATATGACATTTCACTGTCCCTTTTTTAATGCAGTTATTAACCTTTTACTTTAACTGGTTTACACCCTCATTAAAATGGTTAACAGACAAATGTCATATGCACTTGTTAAGCTTCCACTATTAATATTTCAGGCAGTGATTCCGAAGTTATTATACATGTTGTAAGAACAGTCATTGATCTAGATTGAGAATTAATCTTTTCTTTACTAGAAACGTAATTCAACTCTTAATCTTTAGCAAGCTGCTTCCTATTTAAAATGTGCATTTGAAAAACCACATCATTTTCTTGTTAGGTGAAGTTAAATGTTACAACTACTTCTAAATGGATACTATAATTGGGTTAATGATATGGAGGCTGAGGGCCCAAAGGGGTTTGTCAGGTATCCTATCATTTCCGCAATCCTACCTGCAAAAGAATGTTCAGATTTGAGAGACCAGTGTTCCAAGGGCTTGGCATTGATTCTGTGGAACACTGATCAGCTGTCCTCAGGACCATAAAATATAGGAGCAGAATTAGGCCATTTGTCCCATTGAGGCTCCTCTGCTATTTCATCGGGCTGATCCGCTTACCATCTCAGCTGCAATTTCCTGCCTTCTCCCCAGATCCCTCTTGCCCTGATTAATCAAGAATTTATCACCCGCCTGTGGCAAGGGATTCCACAGATTCACTACGCTCTAACTAAAGAAATTCCTCCTCACCTTTGAACCCTTTGCAATGTCAGCACATCCTTTCTTAGATAAGGGGCCAAAAACTGCTCACAACACTCCAAGTGAGGCCTCACTAGTGCTTTATAAAGCCTCAACAATACATCCTTGCTTTTATATTCTTGTCCTCTTGAAAGGAATCTAACATCACATTTGCTTTCCTCACCACTGACTCAACCTGCAAATGAACCTTTAGGGAATCCTAACTGCTCCCAAGTCCTCAGATTTTTGTATTTTTCTCCAATTAGAAAATAGTCTGTGCTTTTATTTCTTAAATCATGACTATACATTTTCTGACACCATATTCCATCTGTCATTTCTTTGCCTCTTCTCCTTCTGTGGTCTTTCTGCTCCCTCAGAGCTACCGAGCTACTTGTCCTTTTGTTTTGTTGGAGTTCATTGGCTATCAGTTTCTCCAGCTGGAATGGCAAGGAATTTGGTTCACACCTGTTCAAACACATCTTTCAAGGTCAAATGCAGCTCCCCCCCCCCCGAAGAACATAATCAAGGGAGCAGGGATATGCAACATAGCTCATTGACCATATGATGGATACTGATCTAGAACAAGTACAGAATCCTGCTTAGAGCACCCTTAGTCCAAAACTCAGATTGGAGGGAGTTCAACTACTCAACACCCACATCCCTCTGAGGTTGAGAATGATGAATATTTACACTTAACTGTGTAATAAATCTTATGCTAAATGGTTGATCCTTTCTTATAAGACTCTTCCAAGTTCTAAACATGACTTGCCAACTCGTGTAGTTAATCTAATGCCTCTGGTAACTTTGCATACAAATGATTCATCTATAAATGTGCTTATGTGCACGGTTCCCAAATACATACACTGCAGAGTAGTTGGGCACTTCCTTCTTTTATTAGGCTCTTTCTGTTCAACTGACTGAAAATTATTAGGCGTTGTATGGAATAGAAATGTAATATATTGCTGGACCATTAACTTTTACACTTAAACCATTGTTTTTCCCCTTTATTTTAGCTTCTAACTCAGTGATTGAAAATATTCTGGTTCCTGTCTTCTCTACCTAGAAGATAAGCACCTCCAGAGTAATGTTTATAAGGAGCACAAAGTAATGTAGGTTAACAGTGACATTGATCATATTCATTATAAATATTTGATTCACTTTGCAAGAAAAAAACTTTATTAGTCATTAAACATTTTCCTTATAGAACGTACTTGGTGGCCTGTACTGGGAAAATACAAAAAAACAAATGTGAGAATTCAGACCTGTTGTATGATGCAAATGACATCTGGTTCACCAGTGACTTCCAGGAAAGTCTGAATTGCAACCAAGAAAGGTCGGTGACATTGAAAAGACAGCTGAACTCCAAAACAGACTGGTATGGGCACACAAGTCTAGCAACTTTGCATGCAGCACTCGCAAGAGGGCACCATACAAACTACAGATGAACTAAATACGCAATACCCTGAGTCTCCTGGGGGGAGCGGGGGGAAGGATGACAGACTCAATAGGATGGATGTAATGGCAACGGCCAGGATTGGAAGTATGATAATGAGAAAGCTCAAGCAAATAACACTGACTAGGGAGGCCTTCATTGCAAAGTGCCAATATGGCAAAATCTGCAAAAACATCAAAGGTCTCAAGATACACCAGAGCAGATCTAGTTGTGGAACGAAGGTGATTCAAGTGCAATGCACAGACTCGATATCCAGTGTGACAATGGAGAACTCCAACCAGGACGCATCCCACAGAGCTGAAGATTGTTCCGCCCCTGAGCTGTCCCAGTGCCAAAGAAGGGACTAAATGAATGCTCCCTCTTACACCTAATCTATTCCTTAAGGAAAGGGAGGATCAGATAGCCTAGATCATCAGAAAATGTATCCTGAAGCATTTCGATGATGACCTGGATTGCATCTTGGAAGCTACGTTAGTAGGACCTGCCTACAGGAAAATTGATTCCCTCACAGCAATTGTGTTCAACATTGCTAAAGAGTGATTCACACCAATTGAGAAAAAAGGGGATCTTAAACCATCATGTCAACGAAACAGGAGGGAAAGGGAGATTTGCCACCTGAGAAGTGAGATAAACACCCTGAACAAACAATTTAAGAACAGTTCGCCTGACGAAAAAAAAGGTGTCAAAGATCTAACCAGCAAATTGCAGGAACACAAGCTCAGGAGGGTGGAGCAGCTGTGAATGCAAAGAAGGGAGAAAGAGCGAAGGAGAGTGCAGTTTGTTAAAAACCCATTCAGGTTCACCAGGGCTCTTCTCAGCCAGCAAAAATCTGGCACCCTAACCAGCTCAAAGCAGGAGAGGGAAGATCACACAGCAATTCCCATAGGAATCAGGGATGAGAATTCAATCCAAAAGTTCCCAACCAAGAATCCTAGCAACTGAGCTGAACATGGCAGAGCTCATGTGGTAGGACGTCCAGGATATCATCAAGAGAGAAAAATCATCTGCACCCCACGACCAAGTGCTATACCCTACAAGGTATATAAGAAATGCTCAATACTCCTCTGGAGGTTGTGGAAGATAATGAGGAAGATTTGGACCAAAGGCTGTATTCCACCAAGTTGGAAAATGGCTGACAATCTCCATCCTTATAGTGAAGTGCAAGATATCTTTCTCGGTGCTTGCGAGAAGGCGGACCTCTTACATAATGGAGAACTACTATATCAACATATCCATCCAGAAAAGTGGCATCCTGGGCTTTTCTGGGTGCCCTGAACATACCTCAATAATCAGCCAATTGATCCACAAGGCCAGGCAGAAGAAAAAGTTGTCTGGCCTGGACCGCTACCATATCCCACCAGTAACGCAAGGCATGATCACCAGCTAGCTAGGAGGATTCAAGCTACACTTCACTTCAGCCCACTCATATCATCAACAGCAGGCCCAGTGTTGGAGCTCAGGATCCGACAACCTGCAATACGGGGGTTCGTGGATGATATCACAGTAACCACTATAACCCATGTCCAAGCAAGTTGGGTATTGGAAACCCTGGACAATGTAGCTACCTGGGCTAGGATGACCTTCGAGACCAGGAAGTCCATTTACATGGTGATCAAAAAGAGCAAGGTTATTAGCAAGTTCAGTCTTCAAGTACAGGGAGAAATCATTCATAGAGGACAACCCAGTAAAGTATCTTGGAAAATGGGTAAATGCAGCAATGACAGACAGCACCAACAGCACCGACACTGTAAAGCAGTTGGAAGAGTGGCTGAAGAAGATTGACAATACTGCACTCCCTGGTAAATTTAAGACATGGTTGTACCAGCATGGTCTTCTACCAAGGTTGCTCTGGCTTTTCTTGGTGTACGAGTTCCCCATGACCACTGTAGAGGTAATTGAGAGGGAAGTTAACAAGCATCTGTGGAGGCAGCTGCGGATCCCTCCAGATATTTCTTCCGTGGGTCTCTACATAAGATCAGGCCAGCTACATTGTCACTGGTAGTGGAGGAGTTCAAGTTGGCAAAGTGTAGAGTTGTACTAACACTGAGGGGCTCCGACAACAAGCTAATAAACCAAGCAGGAGTCAAAACAAGATCAGGCTGAAAGTGGGCCACCAACTCAGCCACTGACCAGGCAGTGAGCTTCCTGCAACTGACAAACATGAAGACGTCATCAGCAACCCATGACCAGGATGGCAAAGCCTCGACTCAGCACACTTCCAATGTTGGGGGAGTGCACGTGCAAGGGATAGGCGGGACATGGTCAGGCAGAGGTATGGAACCGCGAGGACAAAAGGCAGTTATCGAAGGCAGTGGAGTAGGGGTTACAGAGCACTTGGACAACATGAGATCTTCCTAAGTGCAAGATCACTTGGGCAGAGCTTTAGAGACTGCAGCCCTTTCGCATTTTTTTCTTCCTGCGGTCGGTCTATGATTCACTCCCTACACCATCAGAGCTGCTTATATGGGGGCTGAGAGAACACCCTATGTGCAAGCTTTGTGCTCAGCGGGGTTCATCGGCGCGCGCACTTGTCACGATGCAAAACAGCTTTAACACAAAGACAGTATTGGTGGAGCCACGACAGGGTCCTGCTGACACACTGGAGCGGGAGAGGTGTAAAAAGAGACCAGCTGGCAGAGGGGCAAACAGGGCAGTTAATTTCATCAAGGAGAGGGCCACACCAGTCATATAAAAGTGGCTTAAATCCAGTCTGCTGCAAACTGCCAAATCATGGGAGATGAAGGTTGATGTGGGGAGGAGGCTGCAGTTCTCGGAGATGGTGCAAACCACACTTACATCAGACGTTGAAGAAAACCGAAGACAAGAAAACCATCCTGGTGGAGCTCACAGAACCATAGAAGGAAGGATGCAAGGAGGCTCACGAGAGGAAGACCCTGAATTACCAGTCCTTAGTCCAGGAGTGCAGGGACAAAGGATGGTAGATGTGGCTATTCCCTGTGGAGATTGGATATACAGTAGAGGGTTCCTGGCAAGGTCGGCATGGAGGTTGCTGTCTGCACTGGGCCTTCATGAAAAGAGCAAGAACAAAGCAGCACACAGGATGGAGGAGGAAGCAAAAAGACCCTCTTGCTGGATATGGAGCAGGTGAGAGGAGTTGAGCTGGAAGTCAGGAGCAGATGGGCAGTGACTTGGCCAGCAAAGCTGACTCACCAGCTGGAGAGTGTAGTGGTTAAGGGTTGAAACACACTATGAAGGATGCTCACCACCTGATGACATCTGCTCCTGGCCAAATGATACGGTTACCTCATTGGGTAACAGTAGAGAGCACCCCGGTGTATGATGTGAGTACCTATGTATTTGTAAAACTGCTTCACTTTTTCTCTCATCTTCATCACAGGCATGACCTGTAGTTCTGCATTTCACAACTTTGAATTTCTCTTGTTTTCTCTAACTGCCCTCTTTTCATGGTTGTTTTGTTTCTTTGCTTATGTTCTCTCTCACTGCGCCCCCCATTAACTCATTGAATAAATAACCTCAAGTACAGTTTATTACAAAGGCAATCTTGGCATCACCTTATCAGATGTATTCTATCCATTTCCCCCACCCACTTCCCTGCAACTTAAAACTGACTTGTATTCTCTCTTTGCAAATTCTGAAGAGGTGCCTTCATCCTGAAATACTAATCTCGATTCCCTTTCTGCAAGTGCTGCCCAGCCAGTTAAGTGTTGCCAGTATTATTTGTCACATGCACCTAGCTGTAGTGAAAATCTATGTTCTGCATGCCATCCATACAGATAATTTCAAAACATAAGTACATCGAGGTAGTAAAAGGGAAAGCAATGGCAGAATGCAGAATATAGTGTTCCAGTTACTGAGAAAGTGCAATTCAGGTAGACAATACGATGCAGGGGCTACGATGAGGTAGATTATAAAATCAGAGTTCATCTTTAACATACAGGAGGTCCATTCAAGAGTCTAAAAACGAGGATAGAAGCTGTCGTTGAGCTTGGTGGTGCATGCTCCAAGTATTTGTGTCTTCTACCCAATGGAAGGGTGGAGATGAGAAAGTCCGGGCTGGAAGGGGTCTTTCATTTTGATAGCCTCTTTTCCAAGGCAGTGAGAAATATTGATGGAGTTGATGGGCTGAAGTTTGTCCACAGCCCTCTTTAATTTCTTGCGATCCTGCGCAGAGCAGTTGCCATACCGAGCTATGAGATCAGAATCAGAATCAGGTTTATTATCACCGGCATGTGATGTGAAATTTGTTAACTTAGCGGCAGCAGTTCAATGCAATACATAACCTAGTAGAGAAAAATAATAAATAAAATAGAGCATAATAGTAAATAAACAAGAAAATCAATTACATATATTGAATAGATTTTTAAAATGTGCAAAAACAGAGATACTGTATATTTTTTAAAAAGTGAGGTAGTGTCCAAAGCTTCAATGTCCATTTAGGAATCAGATGGCAGAGGGGAAGAAGTTGTTCCTGAATCGCTGAGTGTGTGCCTTCAGGCTTCTGTACCTCCTACCTGATGGTAACAGTGAGAAAAGGGCATGCCCTGGGTGCTGGATTTCCTTAATAATGGATGCTGCCTTTCTGAGACACCGCTCCCTTAAAATGTCCAGGGTACTTCGTAGGCTGGTGCCCAAGATGGAGCTGACTAGATTTACAATCTTCTGCAGCTTCTTTCAGTCCTGTGCAGTAGCCCCTCCATAGCAGACAGTGATGCAGCCTGTTGGAAAGCTCTCCACCGTACAACTATAGAAGGTTTTGAGTGTATTTGTTGACATTCCAAATCTTTTCAAACTCCTAATAAAGTATAGCCGCTGTCTTGCCTTCTTTATAACTACATCGATATGTTGGGACCAGGTTAGGTCCTCAGAGATCTTGATACCGAGGAACTTGAAGCTGCTCACTTTCTCCACTTCTGATCCCTCTATGAGGATTGGTATGTGCTCCTTAGTCTTAACCCTCCTGAAGTCCACAATCAGCTCTTTCGTCTTACTGATGTTGAGTGCCAGGTTGTTGCTGTGGCACCATTCCACTAGTTGGCATATCTCACTCCTGTACACCCTCTCGTCACCACCTGAGATTCTACCAACAATAGTTGTATCGTCAGCAACCATTCCAGTCAGTTCCGGTGCACATAGCATCTATATGGCCAGACTAGGAAAAGATTTATTTTCTTTTTAATTTGGAAATACAGATGGCTACAGGCCCTTCTGTATCAATGAGCCCACGCTGCTCAAGTACACCCACGTGTCCAATTAACATATTAACCGGCAAATCTTTGGAATGTGGGAAACCAAAGCAGCCGGAGGAAACCAACATGTTCAGAAGTAGGTTTTTTTAAAGACAGTGGCGGGGAAATGAACCTGGGTCATTGCAGCTGTAACAGCATTGCGCTAACTGCTACACTATCATGCCACCTCCTCTTTATCCATCCTCTTCACCAATTCATCATTGTTTGAGATTTGGCCCGCTATGGTGGACTTGTGTGTGGAATTACTGCAGAATCTGAGCACACGGTCATGGGTGTATGAGGAGTAGAGAAGAGAGTTGAGCACACAGCCTCGTGGAGCACCCGTGTTGAGGATAATTATGGCGGAGGTGATTTTGCCTATTTTTACTGATGGTGATGTCAGTCAGGAATTGCAAAGTATGGTGCTGTGTCCTAGGTCTAGTGGTTTGGCAATGAATTTGAAAGTGAAGATATAATCAATAAATATCAATCTGACCTAGGTAGCTAGGTTAACTAAATGCTCCAGAGGTAAGTGTAGGGCCAGGGAAATGATAACAGGGAAATGCTGTTGTGTGCCGGGGCAGCAGGCTGAGGGTAGCAGACACCAACAGAATCAACAAACTCATTCGTAAGGCCAGTGATGTTGTGGGGATGGAACTGGACTCTCTGACGGTGGTGTCTGAAAAGAAGATGCTGTCCAAGTTGCATGCCATCTTGGACAATGTCTCCCATCCACTACATAACGTACTGGTTGGGCACAGGAGTACTTTCAGCCAGAGACTCATTCCACCGAGATGCAACACTGAGCATCATAGGAGGTCATTCCTGCCTGTGGCCATCAAACTTTACAACTTCTCCCTTGGAGGGTCAGACACCCTGAGCCAATAGGCTGGTCCTGGACTTATTTCCTGGCATAATTTACATATTACTATTTAATTAGTTATGGTTTTGTTACTACTTAATTATTTATGGTGCAACTGTAGCGAAAACCAATTTCCCCCGGGATCAATAAAGTATGACTCTGACTATGACTATCTATCATGGACCTATTTCAACAAAGAGCAACATACCATTGTACGCCCATCTGTCCACCACTGAATTTCAACTTCCAGTTACTTGTGTACAAGATTACGCAGATCTCCTGAACATTATTTTTTCCTAGTATCTCAAGATTCAAAAACATATGTTACATCGCTGTAAAATAGAGATATAGGGCAAGCTACATTGGGTTCACCAAATATTTCATCGTTCCTGGTTATTTTCACTTTTGCTGAAAGGTATGTCTCGCAAACCTTTTAAAGTGTGATGAAATTATAATTCACATACCAGAACTTTGTGGTAGTCTGACCCAGAAGGCTATGGTGACTTCGTCATTTGATTGCATTTAAAGTTGAAATTGCTAGATTTCTGGATACTGGAGAAGACAGGAGATCCCTAAATATGGGGATGGATAGGAGAGTGGTGTTGAGGTGGAAAATCAGCTGAAATCATTTTGAATGGTGGATTTGGCCAAATGGCTTACTCTTGTTGCTTTTTCTTAGCTTTGTATTGCCCTATAAGATGTGTGGTTAAAATTTTGGGGTTGACTTTGGCTGTAGCCACTGTTGGGATTTGGAAATAGGCTAGCTATTTTATCCAAGATTATTTTTTTCCCCATTGATTTGAGTTCCCCGTGTTACAATAAGCTCTACATTTCAAAAACTGCTTACCTTGGTGTAAGTATTTCAGGACATGTTGAAGATGTGAAAATCATTATATAAGTGCAGATCTTTTAAAGGAAATCAAAGCAGCCTCAGCCTAAAACAGTTAAATAAGCTTCTGATTTACTGTCAGCATTTTGTGCCAGTGGCCAAGACAGAATTCTTAATCGGACATAGAATAATCAGCTGGGGTCAGGGGTGCCAGCTGAAACTTTTCTTCCATCACACTTGCTGTGCATCAAGAACCAAGCAGGAAATCTTTGCCAATATATTTGTCTGCTGATATAAGGAAAGTCTTTGAAGTGATCTTGAGAGGAAGAGTGAATATGGAAATATATACCATGTTAAAGGGCAGTCAGTACAGACTCAAGAACTGGGAGTCACATCTAATTAATCTAATGGAAATTTTCAAAGGCATGCTAACATGTTGAACATAAAATTGATAGATTTGTAAATTATTCATGGGTTTTTCTTTTTTTGGCACTGAATACAAATGCCCTGAAATTCTGTTCATCGTCATAAAAGATAGGAAAAGATAGAAATTAATCCAACCCCTTTTATATAGATAGGTGTGTTTTTTATAGATAAGCACAGATTATGGTTTCCTTTTCTTGTCTGAAGCTGCTTTTTTGTTTGTTATTGTACAATATTTATGCACTTGGTAGGGAATAAAAGCAATAGAATTAAGATTGTTTTGGATGCTTCTGCAAAAATTGACAGCAGTTAATTGGGAACCTGTTTCTCAACTGAAAATAATACCAAACAAGGAAGAAAAGAGAAATAGAAATAAACATGCTGGTAAAGCCCAGAAGGTGAGGAAGCATTTAGACAGTAGACAATAGACAATAGGTGCAGGAGTAGGCCATTCGGCCCTTCGAGCCAGCACCGCCATTCATTGTGATCATGGCGGATTATCCACAATCACTACCCTGTTCCTGCCTTCTCCCCATATCCCTTGACTCCACTATCTTTGAGAGCTCTATCTAACTCTTCCTTGAAAGCGTCCTGAGAATTGGCCTCCACTGCCTTCTGAGGCAGAGCATTCCACAGATCACAACTCCCTGGGTAAAAAAGTTTTTTCTCAACTCCGTTCTAAATGGCCTACCACTTATTCTTAAACTGTGGCCTCTGGTTCTGAACTCCCCCAACACTGGGAACATGTTTCCTGCCTATAGCGTGTCCAATCCCTTAATAATCTTGTATGTTTCAATCAGATCCCGTCTCATCCTTCTAAATTCCAGTGTATACAAGCCCAGTCGCTCCAACCTTTCAACATATGTCAGTCCCGCCATCCCGGGAATTAACCTTGTGAACCTACGCTGCAGTCCCTCAATAGCAAGAATGTCCTTCCTCAAATTTGGAGACCAAAATTGTACACAGTACTCCAGGTGTGGTCTCACGAGGGCCCTGTACAACTGCAGAAGGACCTCTTTGCTCCTATACTCAACTGGAAAGAGAAACAATCAAGGATTTGTGTGTCTTACTGTTTGTCAAAACAGGTCAGAATCCAAGACACAAAATGTTGACTGTTTCACTTTCCACAACTGCTACATGACCTGCTGAGCTTTTCCAGCATTTTCTTTTTTTTTAATTTCAGATTTTCAGCAACTGCAGTTTCTTTCTATTTTCAGGAAAGAAACTAGTTTTACAACAGAATTGCCAATTCACACATGAGACGGCTTTCTGGATATCATTCCTGGGCCTTTTGTATCTTACGTGGTCACTAGACCTAAAAGCCACTGATCTGGCTCTCAGCAGACTGCGGATCTCATGGCACATCTAGGGCTTCTGGTTGGGGAATGCTCTGAATGATTTTGTGGAGCCACCCTCGTCTACAACTGTTTTTATAAAGTCCATAACAATTATAATGTATTCATTCAGATCCTCTGATGAGTCCTTGAACATGGCACATTCCACCAATTCTAAGCAATCCTGTAGACGTTCCTCTGACTCCTGCGACCACCTCTTCAGACTCCTTACCTCTGGAGCCTTGCTCTTTAAAGCCCCTGCCTTACGCAGGTAGCAGAAGGACAGCCGAGTAATCAGATTTCCCAAAATCAAGTTCAAGTTTATCACTTAACCATACAGGAATACCTATGAATATAGCCAAATGAAACAGCATTACTCAGGGGCCAAGGTACAAAACACAGCAGTCATACCCAGCACAAAGCACGTATTGCACATATAAGATAGCAGTAAAATACAGTCACATAAAAAAATAGTCCAAGTCCTTGAGTTCATGGGTGTTGCAGCAGTCTGCAGCTGAACAGAATAAAGCATGTCTTCTGCCAAGTGAACAGCAAAGGTTCCAGCATGCACACCACATCACTCTGCCTCTGGCACTCCGGTGGAGCCCCCAGATCTGATGCCTTCCCCTGCACAGCTGCAAACAGACAACACTATGGCTAGAGGCTCAGTCCTGTGGCCACATAGCTGCCCTGCTGTCCATCCCTGCCAGGCCAATAAATCAATGAATAGATCTTGCAACATTCCACACCACCGATATCCAACAGGGTCTTGTGATCTCAAGGAAAGCGACTAATCTGATCCCTCGCTGTTAGACTGTACACACCCCTTTTTTGCACCAATGTCTCTCTGTTGAAAGCTGCATCACGGTCCACACCATGTCCAGCACATTCTATTCCTTCACCAAGGAGGTGATGTAGATGATGGGGTAGGCCTGCAGTACCTTAATTTTTTAATGTCCAGTAAGGTCCTGCTATCATAAAAAAGACATTTAACAAGAGCAATATCACCTTTGGTTAGCCACATAGACATGCTGCTTCCCAGCATACCACCATCTTAACAGAAGTAAGATGTGGTAAGGTAACCAGAAATGTGGTCTAGGGTATGAAATGGTAGGCATTCCTAATCATAGTATAGCAATGGTCAAGTGTGTTTGGACTACTCTTGGTTCTGCAGGTTATATGCTGATGATAACTGGGCAGAGATTTCTTCAAACAAGCCTAATTGAAGTCCCTGAATATGATTTGAAATGCATCAGGGTGGGCTATTTCTTGTTTGGCAATAGCAGCATCAATATCTTGAGTACATGACTAACATCAAGATTACGGAGGACAACTCTCTTGGTAATCAGAATAAGAATTAAAATCAGTTGTAATATCAGTGGCATGTGTCGTGGAATTCACTGACCTTGTGCCAGTAGTTCAATGCAATACATAATAATAGAGAAAAACTGTGAATTATAGTAAGTATATCTATACATAAAGATATATATTAAATAGTTAAATTTAAAAAGTTGTGCAAAAATGATAATATAAAGTAGTGCGGTAGTGTTCATGGCTTCAATGTCCATTCAGAAATCGGATGACAGAGGGGACGAAGCTGCACATAAATCATAGAGTGTATCTATTTAGGCTCCTGTAGTGCTTTCCTGATGGTAGCAATGAGAACAGGGCATGTCCTGGGTGATGGATGCTGCCTTTTTGAGGCATTGCTTTTTGAAGATGTCCTAGAGGCTAGTGCCCATGATGGAACTGACTAAGTTTACAATTCTCTGCAGCTTATTTCAATCCTGTGCAGCCGTCACACACACCCCCACCCCACTGGCCCCATACCAGATGGTGCTGCAGCCAGTTAGAATGCTCTCCTTGGTCCATCTGTAGAAACTCATGAGTGTATTGGGTGATATACTCAAATCTCCTCAAGTTCCTAATGAAATATAGCAAATGTTGTACTTTCATTGTAGCTGCATCAATATGTTGGGTCCAGGATAGATCCTCAGAGATGTTGACATCCAGAAACTTGAAATTACTCACTCCTTCCACTGCTGATTCCTCTTTGAGGACTCGTGTGTGTTCCCCCCATCAAGTCCACATTTGAGCTGTGCCTGGCCACACAGTCATAGGTACAGAGAGAGTAGAGCAGTGGGCTAAGCACACATTCCTGAGGTTGTAAGTAGAATAGTTGGCAATTAATAGTTAGATATTCCAGGTCAGGGGAACAAGAATGCGACGAGACCAAGATCAGCGAGGGTGTCAGTGATTGTTATGGCAGCTGTTGATTGCTGTGGGGGAGGTGGGATTTTTGGGGTCTGCAGTGGGAGGGGGAGTTGATGTCTTTTCTTTCATCCATATCCATGTTCTTTCTGTATTTAATAGCTATCTGGAGTAAACAATTATCTGATGGACTATACATGCATACTTTGACAATAAAATGAATGTTTGACCCTTTGAGAACCAGAGAGAGTTTATCATGAAACACAGACCTACACTTTTGACCTCCGAAGCGGCAGATCAGCCCAACATGTGAATTCAGAAGCCTTCGGGTCTGATTGCCAAATGTGGTGTGTTTGGAATGAGCCATATTTTTGTGAAACACAGAACACAGCAGTTCCTCATTTCCCTCCAATACAGCAATCTTGCCCTTAGATCCTTAACCTTGTTCTCCAGTGACTGTACATTTGCTAGCATGGCGCTGGGTAGAGGAACTTAGTGTTTCATTCTGATTTGGAGTCCTCATCTCCTCCTTCTCTTCTGGCCATGGCGATGTACATTGATCTGCTTAAAGGTGTCATACCTGGACGCTTGAGAGTAAGATCCACTGAGTCCATCAAAAGATCGTGAAATTAAGATTCATTAAGATAGTTCAAAACTACGTTGCTTGAAGGGAAGTCTTAGGCTGCTGATTGCAGTGAGCATAATTCAGAAGAGATATTTTTGGAAATTTTGTAAGCAGCCTGCAGCAATGTTACCGTGGTTCACTGGCACATTCTTTCTAGACAGAGAGAAGAAGAGAGAGATGGAATCTTTTAGGTTGATTTCCTCCTTATCAGAATTAGGAAAAGCTAAACATCTAACAGATTTTAAGTTGCAAAAAAGATGAAGGGCTGGAGAGAATGAAGAGAATATCTGTGATGGGGCAAAGTACAAAACAATACTAGAATCTTGCAACACACATCAAAGTTGCTGGTGAATGGAGCAGGCCAGGCAGCATCTCTAGGAAGAGGTACGGTACGAAGTCCTGTACAGGAGTCCTGACGAAGGGTCTCGGCCTGAAATGTCGACTGTACCTCTTCCTAGAGATGCTGCCTGGCCTGCTGTGTTCACCAGCAACTTTGATGTGTGTTGCTTGAATTTCCAGCATCTGCAGAATTGCTGTTGTTTACTAGAATCTTGGATATCTTATATATACTGCAAATGCTGATAATCTCAAATATTAAGGAATGCCTGAAATACTCAGCAAGTCAGATGGCATCTGTGGAGAAATATAACTGGAGTTGAAGTAGCAAGTTGATACTCTTCTGCATAAAAAAAGTTAAACAGAACAAAGAGGCAGAAGTTGAATACATATAGGACTTGGACTGCGACCAGTCACTGAGCGGGGTGTATTAGAAAAGGTGAATAAAAATAGTGCAAGCGCGAGTGGAGCGGCCACTGTTGTGAGTGTGCCAGTGTTTGGAGTGGCTTTGGCTCATCAGGCTTCAGTGAAGTGAGCGTCTGGTAGATTTCTTTTTCCCTTCATTCCTTGTCTGTTGAAGAGAGGTTTTAGGGAGCCAGATAGAAAGCCGAAAAACGGGACCTCCATGGTAATAATCTCCAGATGGCTGCCCATGCCACATGCCAGTGAGTATAAGAAGAGAATGATTTGCCATAAGAATGTGTGGCTGAGAAACTGGTGCAGGGAGCAGGGGTTCAGAGTTAGGAATCCTCGGGATCTCTTCTGGGGAAGGTACAACTTGTACAAAAGGGGCAATTTACATCTGAACCCAAGGGGAACCAGTATCCTTGCAGGCTGGTTTGCTAAAGCTGTTCCAGAGTGTTAAAACTAATTTGTCAGGGTATAGGAATTCGAGTGATAGTGCTGAGGGTGAGGTAGTCAGTTTACAAACAGAGGAACTTTTGTAGTGAGACTCCCAGCAAGAAGAGGCTGATGATCGGGCAGAATTGCAGACAAAAGGATGAATTGCAATGTAAAAAGCGGACAAAATCGAAAAGGGTGAATACATGACCGAAAGTGTTATATTTGAATATACTTTATAGAATATGTGCAGTATATGGAGTAAGGTAGATGAACATTTATAGATTGGCATGTATGACACTGTGGGCATCACTGAATCATGACTGAAAGAAGATTACAGCTGGGGGCTTAACATCCAAGGATACACATTGTATCAACAGGACAGGGGAGTAGGCAGAGGGGGTGGTGTGGCTCTGTTGGTAAAACATAAAATCAAATCATTAGAATGTGGTGACATAGGGTCAGAAGGTGTTAAATTGTTGTAGGTAGACCTAAGGAATTGCAAGGGTAAAATGACCTGATGGGAGTTATATAGAACCCCAAGCAGCAGTAAAGATGTGGTCTACAAGTTACAATGGGAGATAGAAAATGCATGCCAGAAATGTTCCTCTGGCAAGGTTCCTGAGGAATGTTCCTGTGGCAAGGTTCCTGAGGAATGCAGAATTGAAAATATCACCCCAACCTTCAGGAAGGGAGATAGGCAGAAGAAAGGAAATTATTGGCCAGTTAGTCTGACCTCAGTGGTTGGGAAGATGTTGAATTCAGTTGTTAAGGATGAGGTCTCTGAATATTTGGAGGCATATGATAAAATAGCCCATAGTCAGCATGGTTTCGTTAAAGGAAAATGTTGCTTGACAAATCTGTTGGAATTCGTTGAAGAAATCACAAGCAGGATAGATTAAAAAAAAAGAATCTGTGGATATTGTGTACTTGGATTTTCAGAAGGTCTGTGACAAGATCCCACATATGAGGTTGCTTAACAAGCTATGAGCCTATGGTATTAAAGGATGACACAAAGGTTGGGGGTGTTGTGGATAGAGTGGAGAGCTGTCAGAGGTTACAGTGGGACATTAATAGGATGCGAAACTGGGCTGAGAAGTGGCAGATGGAGTTCAACCCAGATAAGTGTGAGGTGGTTCATTTTGGTAGGTCAAATATGATGGCAGAATATAACATTAATGGCAAGACTCTTGGCAGTGTGCAAGATCAGAGGGATCTTGGGGTCCGAGTCCATAGGACACTCAAAGCTGCTGTACAGGTTTACTCTGTGGTTAAGAAGGCATACAGAGCATTGGCCTTCATCAGTCGTGGGATTGAGTTTAAGAGCTGAGAGGTAATGTTGCAGCTATATAGGACCCTGGTCAGACCCCACAGAGTACTGTGCACAGTTCTGGTCGCCTCACTACAGAAAAAACGTGGAAACCATAGAAAGGGTGCAGAGGAGATTTACAAGGATGTTGCCTGGATTGGGGAGCATGCCTTATGAGAATGGGTTGAGTGAACGCGGCCTTTTCTCCTTGGAGCCACAGAGGATGAGAGGTGATCTGATAGAGGTGTACAAGATAATGAGAGGCATTGATCACGTGGATAGTCAAATACTTTTTCCCAGGACTGAAATGGCTAGCACGAGAGGGCATAGTTTTAAGGTGCTTGGAAGTAGGTACAGAAGAGATGTCAGGGGTAAGTTTTTTATGCAGAGAGTGATGAGTGCGTGGAATAGGCTGCCAGCAGTGGTGGTGGAGGCAGAAATGAGTAGGGTCTTTTAAGAGACTCTTGGGTGGATACGTGGAGCTTAGAAAAATAGAGGGCTATGGGTAAGCCTAGGTAGTTCTAAGGTAAGGACATGTTTGGCACAGCTTTGTGGGTGGAAGGGCCTGTATTGTGCTGTATGTTTTCTATGTTTCTATGAAAGATTCTACCATGGATAAAATGGCGACTGATTGGTAGGAGGCAAAGAATGGAAATAAAGAGAGCCTCTTCTGGCTGGCTGCCAATGACTATTGGTGTTTCCCAGGGGTCTGTGTTGGGACCGCTTCTTTTTACATTATATATCAATGACTTAAATGACAGAATTGATGGCTTTGTGGATGATATGAAGGTAAGTGGAGAGGCAGGTAGTTTTGAGGAAGTAGACAAGCTATAGAAGGACATTGATTAGGAGAATGGGCAAAGAAGTAGCAGGTAGAATATAGAGTCAGTAAGTGTATAGTCATGCAGTTTTGGTAGGAGAGGTAAAAAGGTAGACTATTTTCTAAATGGAGAGAAAATTAAAAAATCTGAGGGGCAAAGGGACTTGAAAATTCTTGTGCATAATTCCCTAAAGGTTAATTTGTAAGATTAGTCAGTACTGAGGAAGTCAAATGCGATGTTAGCATTAATTTCAAGGGAATTAGAATTTAAAAGCAAGGATGTAATGTTCAGTCTTTATAAAGCATTGGTGAGGCCTTACTTATAATATTGTGAGCAGTTTTGGGTTGCTTATCTTAGAAAGTATATGCTGACTCTGGAGAGGGTTCAAAGGAGTTTCATGAAATTGATTGCAGAATTAAGCAGCTTGTCGTATGAAGAGATAAGATAGCTCTGGACCTGTATTGACTGGAATTCTGAAGAATGAGGATGGCCTCATTGAAGTCTTTTGAATGTTGAAAGGCCTTGATAGTGTGGATGTGGAGAGGATGTTTCCTATGGTGGGAGAGTCTAGGACCAGAGGACCCAGGCTCAGAATAGAGGGGTGTCCTTTTGGAATGGAGATGAGGAGGAATTTCTTTAGCCAGGGAGTGGCGAATCTGTGGAATTTGTTACCTAATACGGCTGTGGAAGCCAAATCATTGGGTATGTTTAAGGCAGAGGTTGATATGTTCTGGATTCGTCAAGGCATGATAGGTTATGAGGAGAAGGCAGCAGATTGATGCTAAGAGGGAACTGGATCAGCCATGATGAAGTGGTGGAGCAGACTCCATGGGGCAAGTGGCCTAATTGTGCTCCTATATTTTATCATCCTAAGGTCTTGTGCCATATTGTTGAATGCTGAGTGCTAAAATGTGCTGTCTGAAGACAAGATTCTGTTCACTGAGAGTGAATGTTTGTTCTAATGTCAGTTTGCATATATGGCCCCTAACATTATAGTTACATTTATTTTGCTTGGCTTTTTGAAAACCAAATTACTATACAAATGTCTTAGTGCAATCAACTGCATTTAATTCTCCATTTGACAAGGATAATTAAAAATCTGCAGTTTCAAACAATAAAACTACTTTATGTTTGTTTCTGCACTGTTTTTTTCCAAAGGCAATAAACATACTGGTGAATTCATGTGAATTTTATAGAAGAGTTCATTTGTTGCGCACAGTTAAACAAATAGTAAAACGAATCAAAGAATTTATTACATGAATGAATTAGTAAAAACATGAATTCCATGTTATCTAATACTTTCTAAACTGATGTAAAGATAAATAAATAAGACAAAATTTTACAAAACTTTTTAAATGAGCTTGATGTTTAGATTGTAAAAGAACAAATAAAAGCAATATGATATACACTCAGTGGATACTTCATTACGTAACACAGGAAAAATTCTGGAAGAACTCAGCAGGCCAGGCAGCATCTGTGGAAAAGAGTAAACAGTCGATGTACTGGGCCGAGACCCTTCACCATGTTCTAATGAAAGGTCTCGGCCTGAAGTTTTGACTGTTTACTCTTTTCCATAGATACTGTCTGGCCTGCCGAGTTCCAATAGTATTTTGTGTGTGTTGCTTTGGATTTCCAGCATCAGCAGATTTTCTCGTGATTGTGATTTTATTAGGTACACCTGTACACCAGCTCATTAATGCAAATGTCAAATCAGCCAAACAAGTGGCAGCAACTGAATACATAAAAGCATGCAGACATGGTGAAACTTGCATTTCTGGTCTCAACTGTGTGCATTTCTGGTCTCCTTACTTGAAGGATATACTGGCTTTGGAGGCAATGCAGGGGAGGTTCACCAGGCTGATTCCAAAGATGAGGGGTTTCAACTTTGGGGAGATATTGAGTTGCCTGGGATTGTACTCACTGGAATTCAGAAGAATAAGAGGAGATCTTATAGAAACACATAAAATTATGAAAGGGATAGATAAGATAGAGGCAGACCGATCTAGGGGACATAGCCTCAAGACAAAGGAGTTGGTTGTGGACTACAGGAGGAATGGTGACAGGCTCGCCCCTATTGATATCAGTGGATCTTCAGTTGAAAGGGTGAACAGATTTAAGTTCCTCGGCATAAACATCACCGAGGATCTCATGTGGTCTGTACATACCAGCTGTGCGGTGATAAGGGCACAACAGTGCCTGTTTCACTTCAAACGGTTGAAGAAGTTTGATGTGGGCCCCAAAATCCTAAGAACTTACTATAGGGAGCATCCTGACTGGCTGCATCAATGTCTGGTATGGTAACTGTACTTCTCTCAATTGCAGGATTCTGCAGAGAGTGGTGCGAACAGCCCAGCGCATCTGTAGATGTGAACTTCCTACTATTCAGGATATTTATAAAGACAGGTGTATAAAGAGGGCCCAAAGGATCGTTTGGTACTAGGGGGATTAAGGATAATGGAGAAAAGGCAGGTAGGTGGAGATGAGGCCGTGGCCACATCAGCCATGATTTTATTGAATGGTGGAGCAGGCTCACTGGGCTAGATGGCCTTCTCCTGCTCCTATTCCTTATGTTCTTATGAAGAGATTCAGTTACTGTTCAGACTAAACATCAGAATGGAAAGAAATGTGATCGTAGTGACTTTGACCATAATTGTTGGTGCTGGTTGGTTTGGTTTGAGTATCTCAGAAATTGCTGATCTCCTGGTATTTTCATGCACAACAGTCTCTAGTTTTTACAGAGAATGGTGTTAGAAACAAAAAAACATCCAGTGAACAGAACTTCTGAGGGCTAAAATGTTTTGCTTGGTAGAGAGGCCAGAGGAGAATGGCCAGACTGGTTCACGCTGACAGGAAGGTGACAGTAACTGACATAACCGTGGGTTACAACAGTGGTGTGCAGAAGAGCATCTCTGAAAGTACAACATGTTGAACCTTGAAGTGGATGGACTACAGCAGCAGAAGACTTCTCAGTGACCACATTATTAGGTATAAGAGACATCTAATGAAGTGCCACTGAATGCATGTCAACTTACTAAATCATACTACTTGCTACACAGTATATCTAGGAAAACTACACCATATTTGATGATGGGGAAAAATATATTAAGTTGGAACAGTCTTGATGTACCATATTTGGAACATAAATACCATGGGTTGACTGGATCTGGTAGGGCCTCATATTTCTGAAAGGAAACATTAGCATTTGCCACTCCTGGGATAATTTGCTTGAAGATTTCTAGCTCTGTTAATTAGACGGGAGAAAGTTAACTAAAGTCATTTGCTTAATTTATTTATTTCAAAGTCTATAATTAATTTGTTATGTTTAATGTGTATCATGATTCTTTATATCTTTCACATTTTGCTGTTTGTAATTTGTTTAATTGTTGGCAGCAATTTTAACGATTTTAAATATCTCTTGCACAAAATGCTGCCTTAACTTCATGTCAAAAGCTGCTCGATGGTGGGATGGGGTTTAACATTATGTTGCCAGATGTGTACCAACAGCTGGGCCTGGCCTTTCTTGCTGGATGCCTCCCAGGTGCAAAGTGTTGAGCTTGCTAATCACCGGACATCTGGCCCAGGTACTTTCAGACAGGCAGGTCTGGTGGTGGCAAATCCTGGATGTGATCCAGCTTGAAATAACCCATTAGATAATTGCTTGAAGGTTCAAAGTGGGAGGACATTAATATGTAATCTGACGAATCCAATGTGATTATATTATGAATTGTACATCTAGCATTAACAAATAGAAGTTTTCCTAATTTCTTCCCTTTTGACAACACCATTTTCCTCACAGAATGCAATGCTTTAAATGAGCCAGATATGGTCTGGGAAAACAGAATCGTAATGTATACAGGCAAAGAGGAGGTAAGAGTTTGAGGAGGTAAGAGTTTGAAGAGGTTTGGTGGTCATCAGCATCGATTTTGCCTTCAGATTGAGATCAACTGTACCTTATACTTCAGTTGAGCAACAGCAAATCCACACCATTTCTGCACTTTAGGCTTATTGATTAATAGCAGTGGTATGGGAACACAGAAAAGAGCACATCTTTCTCATTGTATGAATGGCATTTATGTTGCTGAGATTATGTTGCTATTGTAGAAGAAATAATATAGTAAAATCAGAATCAGAATCACTTTATTGCCAGTACGTGAAACTGATTATGGTTCAGTGCCAAGGATAAAATGAAGGACAATACCATAACAGACAACACAGTAGCAACCAATAATTTGCAAGACAAATTGTACGAACAGGCATGAGCAATCAACAATTACTGCTAACGTCAATAATCAAAGTTTAATACATGTAAAGGTATGAATAATCTAAATAGTTATCAACAGAACAAGGAGAGCAGGAAAAACTATTTAATGGATGTTGCACAGGGACAGTTATGCGTGAGTTTGGTTGAGACGCTGGATAGCTAAAGGAAAGAAGCTTCAGAGATGGCGTGTAGTTCTGGTGGTGATGGGCTTATAGTGTCTCCCTGATGGCAATTTGGTGAAAAGATGACTGCGAGGGTGGGTAGACTTAGCAGTAATATTTCCAGCTGTATTTTTCACTTTGGTAATGAACAGGTCTTTAGCCAATGATCTTCTTTGGTTAGTGTACCACTCGCTGCAACCTGCACTTGGAGAAGGAGGAGGTGGCAGGAAACCAAACGGTGATAAAGGTGGTCACAACACTCTTAATGATGGTTGAGTAAAAATTCAACAGGATACACCCTGAGATGTTGAGTTCGTAAACTGGCGGAGGAAGAACAATCTCTGCTGGGCTTTTCTGGTGATGAGCGTAACATCCCACTTCAATGTATTAGTAATGGTAGTCTCCAGAATTTGAATGACTTGACCACAGACACAGCCTAACCATTAATTTCCAAGGGGGGGGGGGGACATGTAGGGGCTTGTCAGCAGAATTCAGTCCTCATTTCTATTGTCTTGATCGCATTAAACTTCAAGTTGTTATGTGCACACCATCCTCCAAAATGATTTACCACTTTTAGATGGAAGGCCGCATTATTATTAGAGATGAGAGGAACTACAGTTGATTTTAATGGATTTGTCGGTGGAGGTACCTTCATTTGTATAAAGAGAGAACAGGAGGGTTGAATAAAACAGAGCCCTGGTGAGAGCCTGTGCTTTTAGACATTGGATCGGACATGTAGGAGCCCAGCCTTACACACTTCTTCCTTCCTGTCAGGAAGTTTGTAATCCATAGACAGACACTGTAGGGCACAGCTAGCTGGGTTAGCTCGCTGTGGAGCAATTCTGGAACAATAGTGTTGAAGGTGGAGCTAAAACTCACAAACAAGATCCCCACATAGGTGTTGGAGGAGTCCAAATGTTGAAGAATGTAATGAAGACTCAAATTAACTGCATCCTCAATTGAACAATTTGCCCTATAACCAAATATGTGTTGGGTCAAGAAGAGGATCAGTAACGGACTGAAGACAGGCCAACATTAGACATTCAAAAGTTTTCTTAACTACTGAATTCAGGGTGACTGGCCTATAATCATTAAGTCCAGTGATCTTGTTTTTCTTGAGAACTGGAATGATTGATGCAATTTGCAGGGACATGGTAAATATCTCAGTGAAGACAGATGCTAGCTGATCCACACAGAGTACCAGGTGACACACCATCAGGGCCTGCTGCTTTCCAAATAGTTTGCAAACATCTTCTTGAATCAGAGAAAGTATAGGGTGGGGGGGATGGAGGGGGCAAGGTGGGAGAAGGCTAAAGAAGGTGAATACGACTGGGGTGAAGCGGGGAATGGTGACATTGGAGTGGCTGTGAAAGGGAGAGGGTAAGGGACTCAGCATATCAGGTTCAGAGGAAGTGAGAAGAGATAGATGATGATTGTCCTTATCAAACCGGAAGTAGGTAGATGAACTTGCAGCACAATTGCAGGTTGGCAGGTATGATGTTGTAGGCATCACTGAATCATGGCTGAAAGATTATAGCTGGGAGCTTGATGTCCAGGGATACACATTGTATCGAAAGGATAGGCAAGAAGGCAGAGGGGCCGGTGATGTTCTGTTGGTAAAACATGAAATCAAATCATTATAAAGAGGTGACATAGGGATCAGAAGGTGTTGAATCATTGTGGATAGAGCTAAAGAAGAGTATAAAGGCCCTGATGGGAACTGAATACAATTCCCCAAGCAGGAGTAAGGATGTGGTCTACAAATTACAATGGGTGATAGAAAATGCATGCCAAAAGTGCAATGTTATTATAGTCTTGGGAAACTTCAATATGCAGGTAGATTGGGTAAATCAAGTTGGCGCTAGATTACAGTAAGAAGAATTTCTAGAGTGCCTGTGAGATGGCTTTTTAGAGCAGCTTGTGGTTGAGCCCACTGGAGGATCAGCTATTCTGGCTTGGGTGCAGTGCAACGAACCAGAATTGATTACAGACCATAAGGTAAAAGAACCCTTAGGGACAACTGATCAAAATATGATCGAATTCACCCTGACATTTGAGGAGAAGCTGAAGTAAGGTGTACCAGTATTACAGTGGAATATTGGGAATTACAGAGGTATGCGAGAGGAGTTAGTCAGAATTGATTCGAAAAGAACACTGGCAGGGATGACAGCAGAGCAGCAATGGTTGGAATTTCTGGAAGCAATTCAGAAGGCACAAGATATATACATCTCAAAGAGTTCTAAAGGAAAATGACACAACTGTGGCTAACAAGAAAAGCTAAAGCCAACATAAAAGTCCAACAGAGGGCATATAATAGAGCAAAAATTAGTGGGAAGTTAGATGACTGGGAAGCTTTTAAATATCAACAGAAGGCAACTAAAAGCTCATTAGGAAGGTAAAGATGGAATACGATAGCAAGCTAGCCAACAATATTAAAGAGGATACCAAAAGTTTCTTCAGATGTATAAAGTGTAAAAGAGAGGCGAGTGGATATTGGACCGCTGGAAAATGATGCTGGAGAGGTAGTAGTGGGGGACAATGAAATGGCAGACAAACTGAATAAGCATTTTGCATCAATCTTCACTGTGGATGACAATCTTCAATCTTCACTGTATGGTGGAAGTTACAGGTGTCAGGCGTCATGAAATGTGTGAAGTTACCATAACTAGAGAGAAGGCTGTTGGGAAACTGAAAGGTCTGAAGGTAGATAAGTCACCTGCACCAGATGGTGTAGACCCCAGGGTTCTGAAAGAAGTGGCTGAAGAGATCAGGAGGCATTAGTAATCATCTTTCAAGAATCACTAGCTTCTGGAATGGTTCTGGAAGACTGGAAAATTGCAAATGTCACTCCACTCTTCAAGAAGGGAGAGAGGCAGAAGAATGGAAACTACAGGCCAGTTAGTCTGACCTCAATGGTTTGGAAGATGTTGGAGTTGACCTTTAAGGATGCGGTCTCAATGTACTTCGAGTCACATGATAAAATAGGCCATAGTCAGCATGGTTTCCTCAAGGGAAAATCTTGCCTGACAAATCTGTCAGAATTCGTTGAAGAAATAACAAACAGGATAGACAAAGGAGAATCGGTGTATGCTGTGTACTTGGATTTTCAGAAGGCCTTTGACAAGGTACCACACATGAGGCTCCTTAACACACCATGAGCCCATGGTTTACAGGAAATATTCTAGCATGGATAAAGTAGTGGCGGAATGGTAGGAGGCAAAGAGTGGGAATAAAGGTAGCCTTCTCTGGCTGGCTGTCGGTGACCATTGGTGTCCCATGGGATCTGTTACATTATTTGTAAATGATTTGATGTTGCAATTGATGGCTTTGTTGCAAAGTTTGCAGATGATATGAAAATAGATGAAGGACCAGGGAATTTTGAGGAAGTAGAGAGGCTACAGAAGGACTTAAAACAGATTAAGAGAATGGGCAAAGAAATAGATGATATACAGTGTCGGGAAGTGTATGATCATGCACTTTGGTAGAAGAAATGAAAGGGATGACAATATTATAAATGGATAGAAAATACAAAATACTGAGGTGCAAAGGAACTTGGGAGTCCTTGTAAAGGACTTCCTAAAGGTTAGTATGCAGGTTTAGGCTGTGGTGTGGAAGGCAAATGCAATGTTAGCATTCATTTCAAGAGGACTGGAACACAAAAGCAAGGATGTAATGTTGGCACTTTATAAAGCATCGGTAAGGCCTCACTTGGAGTATGAGAGCAGTTTTGTGCCCCTTATCTTAGAAACATAGAAACATAGAAAATAGGTGCAGGAGTAGGCCATTCGACCCTTCGAGCCTGCACCGCCATTCAGTATGATCATGGCTGATCATCCAACTCAGAACCCTGTACTAGCCTTCCCTCCATACCCCCTGATCCCTTTAGCCACAAGGGCCATATCTAACTCCCTCTTAAATATAGCCAATGAACTAGCCTCAACTGTTTCCTGTGGCAGAGAATTCCACAGATTCACCACTCTCTGTGTGAAGAAGTTTTTCCTAATCTCGGTCCTAAAAGGCTTCCCCTTTATCCTCAAACTGTGACCCCTCGTTCTGGACTTCCCCAACATTGGAAACAATCTTCCTGCATCTAGCCTGTCCAATCCCTTTAGGATTTTATACGTTTCAATCAGATCCCTCCTCAATCTTCTAAATTCCAATGAGTATAAGCCAGTTCATCCAGTCTTTCATCATATGAAAGTCCTGCCATCCCAGGAATCAATCTGGTGAACCTTCTTTGTACTCGCTCTATGGCAAGGATGTCTTTCCTCAGATTAGGGGACCAAAACTGCACACAATACTCCAGGTGTGGTCTCACCAAGGCCTTGTACAACTGCAGTAGTACCTCCCTGCTCCTGTACTTGAATCCTCTTGCTATGAATGCTAGCATACCATTCGCCTTTTTCACTGCCTGCTGTACCTGCATGCCCACTTTCAATGACTGGTGTATAACGACACCCAGGTCTCGTTGCACCTCCCCTTTTCCTAATCGGCCACCATTCAGATAATAATCTGTTTTCCTATTTTTGCCACCAAAGTGGATAACTTCACATTTATCCACATTAAATTGCATCTGCCATGAATTTGCCCACTCACCTAACCTATCCAAGTCACCCTGCATCCTCTTAGCATCCTCCTCATAGCTAACACTGCCACCCAGCTTCGTGTCATCCGCAAACTTGGAGATTCTGCATTTAATTCCCTCATCCAAGTCATTAATATATATTGTAAACAACTGGGGTCCCAGCACTGAGCCTTGCGGTACCCCACTAGTCACTGCCTGCCATTCCGAAAAGGTCCCGTTTATTCTGACTCTTTGCTTCCTGTCTGCCAACCAATTTTCTATCCACATCAATACCTTACCCCCAATACCGGGTCCTTTAAGTTTGCACACTAATCTCCTGTGTGGGACCTTGTCAAAAGCCTTTTGAAAATCCAAATATACCACATCCACTGGTTCTCCCCTATCCAGTCTACTAGTTACATCCTCAAAAAATTCTATGAGATTCGTCAGACATGATTTTCCTTTCACAGATCCATGCTGACTTTGTCCAATGATTTCACCGCTTTCCAAATGTGCTGTTATCACCTCTTTGATAACTGACTCTAGCAGTTTCCCCACCACCGATGTTAGGCTAACCGGTCTATAATTCCCTGGTGTCTCTCTCCCTCCTTTTTTAAAAAGTGGGGTTACATTAGCCACCCTCCAATCCTCAGGAACTAGTCCAGAATCTAAAGAGTTTTGAAAAATTATCACTAATGCATCCACTATTTCTTGGGCTACTTCCTTAAGCACTCTGGGATGCAGACCAGCTGGCCCTGGGGATTTATCTGCCTTTAATCCCTTCAATTTACCTAACACCACTTCCCTACTAACATGTATTTCCCTCAGTTCCTCCATCTCACTGGACCCTCTGTCCCCTACTATTTCTGGAAGATTATTTATGTCCTCCTTAGTGAAGACAGAACCAAAGTAATTATTCAATTGGTCTGCCATGTCCTTGCTCCCCATAATCAATTCACCTATTTCTGTCTTTAGGGGACCTACATTTGTCTTAACCAATCTTTTTCTTTTCACGTATCTATAAGAGCTTTTACAATGTTTTTATGTCCCCTGCCAGTTTTTTCTCATAATCTTTTTTCCCCTTCCTAATTAAGCTCTTTGTCCTCCTCTGCTGAACTCTGAATTTCTCCCAGTCCTCAGGTGAGCCACTTTTTCTGGCTAATTTGTAGCTTCTTCTTTGGAGTTGATACTATCCCTAATTTCCCTTGTCAGCCACGGGTGCACTACCTTACTTGATTTATTCTTTTGCCAAACTGGGATGAACAATTGTTGTAGTTCATCCATGCGATCTTTAAATGCTTGCCATTGCATATCCACCGACAACCCTTTAAGTATCATTTGCCAGTCTATCTTAGCTAATTCACGTCTCATACCTTCAAAGTTACCCTTCTTTAAGTTCAGAACCTTTGTTTCTGAATTAACTATGTCACTCTCCATCTTATTGAAGAATTCCACCATATTATGGTCACTCTTAACCAAGGGACCTCTCGCGTCAAGATTACTAATTAACCCTTCTTCGTTGCTCAATACCCAGTCTAGAATAGCCTGCTCTCTAGTTGGTTCCTCGACATGTTGGTTCAAAAAACCATCCCGCATACATTCCAAGAAATCCTCTTCCTCAGCACCCTTACCAATTTGGTTCACCCAGTCTACATGTAGATTGAAGTCACCCATTATAACTGTTGTTCCTTTATTGCACACATTTCTAATTTCCTATTTAATACCATCCCCAACCTCACTACTACTGTTAGGTGGCCTGTACACAACTCCCACCAGCGTCTTCTGCCCCTTAGTGTTATGCAGCTCTACCCATATCGATTCCACATCCTCCTGGCTTATGTCCTTCCTTTCTATTGTGTTAATCTCCTCTCTAACCAGCAACGTCACCCCACCTCCTTTTCTTTCATGTCTATCCGTCCTTAATATTGAATATCCCTGAAAGGATGTGCTGAAACTGGAGAAGGTTCAAAGGAGGTTCACAAAAATGATTCCAGGATTGAATGGCTTGTAATATGAAGAGTATTGATGGTTTTGTGCCTGTATTTACTGGAATTCAACAGAATGAGGAGCAAACTCATTGAAACCTATTGAATAGTCAAAGGCCTTGATAGAGTGGATATGGAGAGGATACTTCCTATGGTGGGAGAGTTTAAGACCAGAGGACACAGCCTCAGAATAAAGGGGCATCCTTTTAGAATGGAGATGAGGATGAATTTCTTCAGAGAGTGGTGATTCTATGGAATTCTTTACCACTGGCTGCTGTGGAGGCCAAATCTTTATGTATATTTAAGGCAGAGTTTGATAGTTTCTTGATTGGTCAGGGCATGAAGGAATACAGGGAGAACGCAGGAGACTGGGGCTGAGAGAAAAATTGGATCAGCCATGATAAAATGGTGGAGCAGACCAAATGAGCCAAATGGCCTAATTCTGCTCCTACACAGTATCTTATGGGCTCATAAAACTGATTGAGCTGATTGGCCATGGTAGGGGAGGAGGAGACTTGGGAGCACTTCTTTTTGAAGTTGGAAAGACTGTGTAGGGAATTACAGACTGTCCAGCTATTGTTGCTGAAGTCTGTCTCCAGTTGATCCTTGCAGGTAGCTTTCACCACTTTCAGAACGTTATTAAACTGCTGTTTTGCAGGGCTATATTCCTCTCTGTTTCCAGCCCTGTAGGCATGATACTTTGCAGAGCTGAGAGTCCTCAACTCCTTGGTGAGCCACGACTGGTCATTATTATACCCGACAATGATATTTTTAGGAAGACACACATCTTCACAGAAAGATCTGTACATTGTTACAGTGTCAGCGTATTCATCTATACGGCTACACCAGCCTTCTATGGCTTTCTAATCCGTGAAGCCTAAGTAATCTCTCAGCCTTCCAATAGCTTCAGGGGTCCTTCACTATCTGATGGTCTTGGTTGGTCCAGATATTTTATAGCTGGGAACAAGCATGATCACAGCATGGTCAGAGTTGCCAAGGGGCATCCAGGAAAAATGGCAGAATGCCCCTTCAGTGTTGGTATCGAAGTGGTCCAAAGTTCTGTTCCCACATGCGGGGTAGCTAATCATTTGGTAGTATTCTGGCAGATCATGTTTCATGTTACAATGGTTTAAATGTCCCATAATAACAAAGTATGGCAATCTAGCAGACTTGGGACTTTGATGGTGCTGGATTTTCTGGACTTTTGGATGTTGTTTGTTATCACTATATATTTCCAATTGATTTTTTTCATGTTACATGGTATCATAATAAATTTACCAGTGAAGTGGACAAGTTTAAAGAGAGTGTGGGACCAAGGCCTGGATACGTAAAAGGAAATTTAGGAACTGGGATGCTTGTAAGTGAGAGAGGAATGAGGAAATCAGAGTGAGTGCAAATGGAGTGCAGTAAACATGACCTGGTGTACCAATTTTTTTGGTAGGGGAGAATTCTGATCTTGGACAGCAGATTATTGGAGTTATTCTATGAATTCAAAATCCCCAAACAAAGTGATCTGACTAACATTTTAAATTATAACATAATTAAGCAGCCATTTTAACCATTCTGATAAAAATGGGAGCCATGACATGTTTTGTTTGGTCTCGATCCTTTACCCTGGGACTCCAAGCTGCATTTTATTCAAATTTTTCTTAAAAATTTCCAGACATCTGCTCAGAAATTCTGAGCATCTGTTTCCTGCTGGGATTCAGTTCCATAGCTCCAGTGCCGAGAAATAAGCTTGTTAAATATTACTCAATTTCAAATTATCTTAAACAATACATACCAATCATTTTCCGCACAGCATTGTTGATAAAGATCAGGAAAAATGGAGTGTGACTACTTCAAAAACAGGTGAATTGCTGCTTTTTAAATTTTGAGTGTTATTTAGATGAAATAGGTTGATGAGATACATGAATTGTGCACACAACATCAACCATATAAATTTAAAATCCTGTGAAAATCTATTCAATATGATCTATATTAGTTCCACCTCATCTATTGTTTGATAGGTAATACATATGAACATTTAATCAAAAGGCAAAGAACAAGGAATGCTGAGTTCTCATGTCATATGAAATATAACTTCAACTGCCTTGTGTATTAAATGTAAACCCAGATAACCCGACAATTTTCCTTGGTGAAGGAAATTCTTCTCTTCTGCACCTTTCTATGTAACCATAAGACCATAGGCAAAGAGCAGAACTTGGCTGTTTGGCCCATCAAGTCTGCTTTGCCATTCCATTATGGCTGATTTGTTATCCCTCTCAACCACATCTCCTGCTTTCTCCCTGTAACCTTTGACACCCTGAGTATGAACCTATCAATCTCTGCTTTAAATGTACCAAAGGACTTGTCTTCCACAGGTATTTATGGTAATGAAATCCATAGATTCACTACCCTGTGGATAAAGAAATTCCTCCTCATCTATGTTTAAAGTGTAGATCCCTCTATACTGAGGCTGTGCTCTCTGGTCCTAGATGTCCCTACTATAGGAAACATCCACTCCATATTCACTCTATCTTAGGCCTTTCAATATTTGATAAGTTTCAATGATATCCCCCCTCATTCTTCTATACTCCAGTGAGTAATACAGATACAGAGTCATCAAATGCTCTTCAAATGCTGTCGACCCAAAGACCTGAGATCTTTGCAACCTTTGGGCACAGAGCTCATAAAAAGCGACAAAACGGACTTTTAACATCGTAAACCAGCGTGTTGTTGTTACATCTCCTGCTTGCTGTGAAAATGGGGGACACCACCCTCTCCCTTGCCAGGGAGGGAGAGAACCTGTAGGTTGGCAAATGCCAAATGAATTGCGATAGTCTTTGGGGTAACTGCAAGGTCTGTGTCTTTGCTATCGCTTAGCTCACGCTTGTGCTCGGTAGTGGGTGCACCTTTTGTTTTGCTGGTGGGGGGGGAATTGTTGCTCGCTGCCACTGATGTGCGGGAGGGTGGAGTTGGGGGGGGTACTTTTGGGTTCTCATGTTTAACTGTCATTCATTCTTTGGAGCACTTCTCTGTTTTTGTGGATGTTTTGCGAAGAAAAAGCATTTCAGGATATATATTGTATATATTTCTCTGACATTAAATTGAACCTTTGAACCTTTGAAATGTTAACCCTTTCATTCCTGAAGTTATTCTTGTGATCTCCTCTGGACCCTCTCCAATTCCAGCACATCTTTTCTTAGATATGGAGCCCAAACTTACTCACAATATTGCTAATATGGTCTAACCATTGCTTTATAAATCTTCAGCATTACATTCTTTGTCTTGTATTCTAGTCCTCCTGAAATGAATGCTAACATTGCATTTGCCTTCCTTACCACTGACTCAACATGCATGTTAATCTTTAGGGAACCCTGCATAAGAACTCCTAAGTCCCTTTGCACCTCTGATTTTTAAATTTTTACCCAGTCTAGAAAAAAGGCTATGCCTTTATTCCTTCTACTGAAATATATGACCATACACTTCCCTACATTATATTCCATTTGCCAATTTTTTGCCCATTCTTCCAATCTGTCTAAGTCCTTCTGCAGATTCCCTGTTTCTGCAACAATACCTGTCTCTCCATCTATTGCAGCGTCCAAAAACTTGATCAAAGATCTATTAATTCCATCATCTAAATCATTGACATATACCTTGAAAATAAATGATCCCAATACCACCTCCAGTGGGACACCACAAGTCAGCAGCAGCCAACCAGTAAAGGCCCCACTCTATGCCTCCTGCCAGTCAGCCAATCATCTATCCATGTCTGTATTTCTCTTTGGCCCCTTAAGCAGCCTCATGTGTGACATCTTGTCAAAGACCTTCTGAAATTCCAAGAATACAACATCCACAGACTCTCCTTGATCTGTCTTGCTTGTTATTTCTCGAAGAATTTCAGCAGATTTTCTGCTAGGGAAGCCATGCTGACATTAGCTGACTTTATCATTTGTCTCCAAGTACCCCCAAACCTCATCCTTAATAATAGATTTCAACATCTTCTCAACCACTGACGTCGGGTTAACTGGCCTATAATTTCCTTTCTTCTTCCTCCCTTCCTTCTAAAACAGTGGGGTGATGTTTGCAATTTTCCAGTACTCCAGAACCATTCCAGATTCTAGTGATTCTTGAAAAATCATTGCAAAGGCCTCTACAGTCTCTTTAGCACTTCTTTCAGAACTCTGCTGAAAGTTTATTTTATAAACTGTGAGAAAAAACTTCTCTAGACTATTGTTCTCTTTTTATTTGTTACCTTATTACTACCAGTAGAGCCAAATGCAATATTTTCATTTCAAAGGACACAATTTTATTAAAATATATCAAGAAGTACTAAAATTGTTCCTTTGTCCTGTTACAGCAATGACAATGCAGTTCATCAGCCACCGTTTCCCTGACTGCCATGATCCAACAATAGGTAAGCCAGTAAGCTGCTTTATTTTTTTCTTCTTCCAAAATAGTAAAATGTAAAAGGAGCTTTCCTGGTGTATATGACACATAAACTGTTCCCAGGGTTCCAACCAGGTCCAGGTGTTAATTTTAACTGAGGTTTTGATGACAAACTCTGCCATCTTCATCAGGGATAATGCCTAGGCACGCCTAGTCTGGTGGTATAGACACTCAGCTCCCTTCTGATTGGTTAGTCCTCAACCAATCAGGTTTCACTGTCCCACCTTGTCATATCCTAGCGGAAAAGACAGTGGAACAGCAATGGCAGGTATTCTTGGGAATAATGCACAAGGTGCAAAATCACTTCATCCCCTCGAGAAGGAAGGATTCAAAGGGGGGAAAGTGGCCACAGTGGTTGACAAAGGAAGTCAGAGATAGCATAGCATTAAAAAAGAAGTATAACAGAGCTAAGGTGAGTGGGAAGACAATGATTGGGAAATTTTTAAGGAGCAACAGAACTTAACTAAAAAGGCTATAACAGGGAGAAAAAGTGAGGTATGAACGCAAGCTAGCTGGGAATATAAAAGAGGATAGCAAAAGTTTTTTTAGGTATGTGAAGAGAAGGAAGATAGTTAAGAACAATGATGGGCCCTTGAAGAATGAATTGGGAGAAATTGTTATGGGAAACAGAGAAATGGCAGATGAATTTATTAAGTACTTTGGATCTGTCTTCACTAGGGAAGACACAAGCAATCTCCCAGATGTATGGATGGGCCAAGGACATAGGATAACAGAGGAACTGAAACAGATTGACATTAGGAAGGAAACGGTGATGAGTAGACTGATTGGACTGAAGGCTAACAAATCCCCAGGTCCAGATGGTCTGCATCCTAGGGTACTAAAGGAGGTAGCTCTGGAAATTGTGGATGCATTGGTGATCATTTTCCAATGTTCCTTAGATTCAGGATCAGTTCCTGAGGATTGGCGAATGGCTAATGTTATCCCACTTTTTAAGAAAGGAGGGAGGGAGAAAACAGAGAACTATCGCCCTGTTAGCCTAACATCAGTAGTGAGGAAAATGCTAGAGTCCATTATTAAAGATGAAATAGCGGCATATCTTGATAGCAGTGATAGGATTGGACCGAGCCAGCATGGATTTACCAAGGGCAAATCATGCTTGACTAATCTATTGGAGTTTTTTGAGGATGTAACCAGGAAGATAGACGCCGGAGATCCAGTGGATGTGGTGTAGCTTGACTTTCAGAAGTCATTTGATAAGATACCACATAGGAGATTGGTGGGTAAAATCAGAGCTCATGGCATTGGTGGGAGGATATTGACATGGATAGAAAACTGGTTGGCAGATAGAAAGCAAAGGGTAGCAGTGAATGGATGTTTCTCGGAATGGCAGGTGGTGACTAGTGGGGTGCCACAGGGCTCGGTATTGGGACCACAGCTGTTTACAATTTACGTCAATGATTTAGAGGAAGGCATTGTGAATAACATCAGCAAGTTTGCTGATGAGACTAAGCTGGGTGGCAGTGTGACATGTGTTGAGGATGTTAGGAGAATTCAAGGTGACTTGGATAGGCTGGGTGAGTGGGCAGAAACTTGGCAGATGGCATTTAATGTGAATAATTGTGAGGTTATTCACTTTGGGAGCAAGAACAGGAAGGCAGATTATTATCTGAACCGTGTGGAGTTAGGTAAGGGTGAAATACAAAGAGACTAGGAGTACTTGTTCATCAGTCTCTGAAGGTGAATGAGCAAGTGCAGCAGGCAGTGAAGAAGGCTAATGGAATGTTGGCCTTTATTACAAAGGGAATTGAGTACAAGAGCAAGGAAATCCTTTTGCATTTGTACAGGGCCCTGGTGAGACCACACCTGGAGTATTGTGTGCAGTTTTGGTCTCCAGGGTTAAGGAAGGACATCCTGGCTGTGGAGGATGTGCAGCGTAGGTTCACTAGGTTAATTCCTGGGATGTCCGGACTGTCTTACGCAGAGAGGTTAGAGAGACTGGGCTTGTACACGCTGGAATTAAGGAGATTGAGGGGGGATCTGATTGAGACATATAAGATTATTAAGGGATTGGACAAGATAGAGGTAGGAAATCTGTTCCAGATGCTGGGAGAGTCCAGTACCAGAGGGCATGGTTTAAGAATAAGGGGTAGGTCATTTAGGACAGAGTTGAGGAGGAACTTCTTCTCCCAGAGAGTTGTGGAGGTGTGGAATGCGCTGCCTCAGAGGGCAGTGGAGACCAATTCTCTGGATGCTTTCAAGAAGGAGCTAGATAGGTATCTTATGGATAGGGGAATTAAGGGTTATGGGGACAAGGCAGGAACCGGATATTGATAGTAGATGATCAGCCATGATCTCAGAATGGCGGTGCAGGCTCGAAGTGCTGAATTGTCTACTTCTGCACCTATTGTCTATTGTCTATTGTCTATTCCACTTCTTACTTAGAGTAAGACTTTCGTCTTTCTACTTTGATTAACCATGCAAAAATCTGTCAAGAGAGGGAAGGGAAATGCCCGGATAGTGGAGAGCACCCCTGTGGCTGTCCCCCTCAGCAACAAATATCTTGTTCTGGATGCTGTTGAAGGGGATGACCTGACGGGGAACGCCCAAGGTGACCGGGTCTCTGGCACTGAGCCTGGCGCTGTTGTGCAGGAGAGAAGGAGGGAGAAGAGAAATGCAGTAGTCATAGGGGATTCTATATTCAGGGGAACAGACAGGAGATTCTGTGAGCCTGACAGGGATACCCGCATGGTGTGTTGCCTCCCAGGTGCCAGGGTACAGGATGTCTCAGATCAGGTCCTGAATATTCTAAAGGGGGAGGATGAGCAGCCAGTTGTCTTGGTACGTGTTGGTACCAATGACATAGATAGGACAAAGGAGGAGGTCCTGAAGAGAGATTTCCAGGCGTTAGGAAGGAAGCTGAAAAGCAGGACCTCCAGGGTAGTAATCTCGGGATTGCTACCTGTGCCACGTGCTAGCGAGGGCAAGAGTAGTCGGATCAGGCAGATGAATGCGTGGCTGAGAGACTGGTGTAGGGGGCAGGGCTTCAGATTCTTGGATAATTGGGATCTCTTCTGGGGAAAGTATGATCTGTTCAAAAAGGACAGGTTACACCTGAACCCGAAGGGGACCAATATCCTGGCGGGAAAGTTTAATAGAGTTGTTGGGGAGGGTTTAAACTAATTTGGCAGGGGGATGGGAACTGGAATGATAGAGCGGAGGAAGGGGAAAACAGAAATAAATCTAAGATAGTGAGCAGTAAAGATATCAGGAAAGACAGGCAGGTGATGGGGCAAATGTGTAGCCATTGGGATGAATTGCAGTGCAATAAAGTTGCAGTGAAATCAAAGCAGAAAGTATCAAATACTGGTCTTAAGGTGTTGTACTTAAATGCACGCAGCATAAGGAATAAGGTGGATGATCTTGTCGTACAGCTACAGATTGGCAGGTATGATATTGTGGCCATCACTGAGACCTGGCTAAAGGATGCATGTCTCTGGGAGCTGAACGTCCAAGGATACACGGTGTATCGGAAGGATAGGAAGGTAGGCAGAGGGGGAGGCGTGGCTTTATTGGTAAAAAATGATATTAAATCATTAGAAAGAGGTGATATAGGATCGGAAGGTGCAGAATCTTTATGGGTTGAGCTAAGGAATAGCAGGGGTAAAAGGACCCTGATGGCAGTTATTTATAGGCCTCCAAACAGCTGCAGGGATGTGGACTACAAATTACAACTGGAAATAGAAAAGGCTTGTCAGAAGGGCAGTGTTATGATAATTGTGGGGGATTTTAACATGCGAGTAGATTGGAAAAATCAGGTCGGCACTGGATCTCAAGAGAGAGAATTTGTAGAATGTCTGCGAGGTGGCTTTTTAGAACAGCTTGTTGTTGAGCCCACTAGGGGATCGGCTGTACTGGATTGGGTATTGTGTAATGAACCGGAGGTGATTGGAGAGATTGAGGTGAAGGAACCCTTAGGAGGCAGTGACATAACACAATTGAGTTCACTGTGAAATTAGAAAAAGAGAAGCCGAAATCTGATGTGTCGGTGTTTCAGTGGAGTAAAGGAAATTACAGTGGCATGAGAGAGGAACTGGCCAAAGTTGACTGGAAAGAGACACTGGCGGGAAAGATGGCAGAGCAGCAGTGGCTGGAGTTTATGCGAGAAATGAGGAATGTGCAAGACAGGTATGTTCCAAAAAAGAAGAAATTTTCGAGTGGAAAAAGGATGCAACCGTGGTTGACAAGAGAAGTCAAAGCCAAAGTTAAAGCAAAGGAGAGGGCATACAAGGAAGCAAAAATTAGTGGGAAGAAAGAGGATTGGGAAGTTTTTAAAACCTTACAAAAGGAAACCAAGAAGGTCATTAAGAGAGAAAAGATTAACTAAGAAAGGAAACTAGCAAATAATATCAAAGAGGATACTAAAAGCTTTTTCAAGTATATAAAGAGTAAAAGACAGGTGAGAGTCTATATAGGACCAATAGAAAATGATACTGGAGAAATTGTAATGGGAGATGAGGAGATGGCAGAGGAACTGAACAAGTATTTTGCATCAGTCTTCACTGAGGAAGACAGCAGGATACCGGACACTCAAGGGTGGCAGGGAAGAGAAGTGTGCGCAGTCACAATTACGACAGAGAAAGTACTCAGGAAGCTGAATAGGCTAAACATCTATATAAATCTCCTGGACCAGATGGAATGCACCCTCGTGTTCTGAAGGAAGTAGCTGTGGAGATTGCGGAGGCATTAGCGATGATCTTTCAAAAGTCGATAGATTCTGGCATGGTTCCGGAAGACTGGAAGATTGCAAATGTCACTCCGCTATTTAAGAAGGGAGCAAGGAAGCAAAAAGGAAATTATAGACCTGTTAGCTTGACGTCGGTGGTTGGGAAGTTGTTGGAGTCGATTGTCAAGGATGAGGTTACAGAGTACCTGGAGGCATATGACAAGATAGGCAGAACTCAGCATGGATTCCTTAAAGGAAAATCCTGCCTGACAAACCTATTACAATTTTTTGAGGAAATTACCAGTAGGCTAGACAAGGGAGATGCAGTGGATGTTGTATATTTGGATTTTCAGAAGGCCTTTGACAAGGTGCCACACATGAAGCTACTTAACAAGATAAGAGCCCATGGAATTACAGGAAAGTTACATACGTGGATAGAGCATTGGTTGATTGGCAGGAAACAGAGAGTGGGAATAAAGGGATCCTATTCTGGTTGGCTGCCGGTTACCAGTGGTATTCCACAGGGATCAGTGTTGGGGCCGCTTCTTTTTACATTGTACATCAACGATTTGGATTATGGAATAAATGGCTTTGTGGCTAGGTTTGCTGACGATACGAAGATAGGTGGAGGGGCCGGTAGTGCTGAGGAAACGGAGAGTCTGCAGAGAGACTTGGATAGATTGGAAGAATGGGCAGAGAAGTGGCAAATGAAGTACAATGTTGGAAAGTGTATGGTTATGCACTTTGGCAGAAAAAAATAAACGGGCAGACTATTATTTAAATGGGGAAAGAATTCAAAGTTCTGAGATGCAACGGGACTTGGGAGTCCTCGTACGGGATTCCCTTAAAGTTAACCTCCAGGTTGAGTCAGTAGTGAAGAAGGTGAATGCAATGTTGGCATTCATTTCTAGAGGAATAGAGTATAGGAGCAGGGATGTGATGTTGAGGCTCTATAAGGCGCTGGTGAGACCTCACTTGGAGTACTGTGGGCAGTTTTGGTCTCCTTATTTAAGAAAGGATGTGCTGACGTTAGAGAGGGTACAGAGAAGATTCACTAGAATGATTCCGGGAATGAGAGGGTTAACATATGAGGAACGTTTGTCCGCTCTTGGACTGTATTCTTTGGAGTTTAGAAGAATGAGGGGAGACTTCATAGAAACATTTCGAATGTTAAAAGGCATGGACAGAGTGGATGTGGCAAAGTTGTTTCCCATGATGGGGGAGTCTAGTACGAAAGGGCATAACTTCAGGATTGAAGGGCGCCCTTTCAGAACAGAAATGCGAAAGAATTTTTTTAGTCAGAGGGTGGTGAATCTATGGAATTTGTTGCCACGGGCAGCAGTGGAGGCCAAGTCATTGGGTGTATTTAAGGCAGAGATTGATAGGTATCTGAATAGCCAGGGCATCAAAGGTTATGGTGAGAAGGCGGGGCAGTGGGACTAAATAGGATAAAATGGATCAGCTCATGATGAAATGGCGGAGCAGACTCGATGGGCCGAATGGCCTACTTCTGCTCCTTTGTCTTATGGTCTTATGGTCTTAATTACAGGGGTGATTGATAAGTTCATGGCCTAAGGTAGAAGGAGTCAATTTTAGAAATCCTAGCACATTTACACACTTAGTCCAGCGGTTGTGGAACATATGGCCTAAAGTAGAAGGAGATGAGGAGAAACTTAAAACTTTCTGCATTTTCACTCAAAGTTGAACTGCACATGCATGAAACGAGAGCTGTATAACTCACCTCCTTCGACCTGAGGCCATGATCTTATCAATCACCCCTGCTGTGGACCACCTGGAGGTTCAAGATGCTCTCGTTACATGCACGTGCTTTTCATCTCTTTGAACTGATTCTAGATTCTGCTACAGGAGAAAATAACCTCTCTACATCTACCTTGTCAAAACCCCTTAATATCTTACCTATCCTTAATATGGACTGGGGCCTCCTTAGTGCAAAAGATTTTGACTGGGTAGAATTTGTTAGGTGCATCTGGAGGGTTTCTTAAATCACAATGTAAATAGTTCAATGAGAAAAGGGCCCTAACTGGTCCTGGTCTTCAGAATTGAACCTGGTTAGTTGATTGACCTTTCAGTGGGAGGACATTCAGGAACAATAATGACAATTTCTTAAGTTTTAAGATAGCCATAGATGCCATCTTATAGACTATGCTTATCTATTAGATGGTCTTATGGTCTATTATAGACTACTATAATGGCTTTAATACAGCCAAATATAAGGTATTGCACTTTGGAAAATATAATGTGAAAGGACACTGGTAAGGCCATTAACAGTGTTGGTATACAGAGGGATCTTGGGGTCCAAGTACATAGCTCCCTGGAACTGGTTGTATGCATTTGTTTAGAGTGGTGAAGGTAGTGTATGGCATCCTTGCATTTATTTGTTGAAGTGCTGAGTTCAAGGGTCAGGAAGTTAGGTTACAGCTTTATAAATCTCTAGTGAGGTCATGTTTGGAGTATTGCATTCAATTCTAATTGCTCCTAATAGGAAGAATGTTGAGGTTTTGGAGAAGGTGCAGAGGAGTTTTTATCAGGATGCTGCCTGGATTAAAGGACTTGTACTTTAAGGAGAGGTTGGGCAAACTTGGGTTGTTTCCCTGGAATGGCAGAGGATGAGGGCAGACAGGACAGAGGTTTATAAGATTATAACAGGCATAGATAGCGTAGGCAGCTGATATGTTTTGTGCAGGGTCAAAATATCTAACACTAGCAGACATTGATTTAAGGAGTCAGGGTGTAGGTTCAAAAGAGATATGCAAGCAAGTTATTTTTATAGAGTAGTGGGTACCTGGTATTTGCTGCTGATGGCGTAGGTGCAGGCAGATATGACAGAGGTGTTCAAGAAGCTCTTAGACGGGCACATGAATGTGCAGAGAATGGACAGATACGTTTAGTTAGGCATTTAATTACCAGCTTAACTAATTTGGCACAACGTCATGTACCAGGGGCCTATTTCTGTGCTGTATATTTCTGTTCTATCTTCTATATTTCAATCTAATCAGCAGACACTGTTCTAATCTCGAGCAGATACAAGCCTAGCCTGTTTAACCATTTTTTTCATATGACAACTGGCACATTCCAGGTTTAGTCAAGCATGAACTGATTCAAATGTTGGCATGGCTGACGAGCTGAAACTGTTGAACGAAATGTTAAATCTGCAAGCTGTAAAAATGTGCCAATTTAGAGGATGAAGTGCTGGCCCCTGAGCTTACATTGCTTCTTGGAGCGGATTGGGGAGTAGATGGAAGGGTGAGTGTAGATCATGGGTAGAGAATTCAAGTAACTGTCTACTGGAAACTCAGGGTCACCCACATATACTAAAGAGAGCAAAGCTTTCCCCAGTTTGCATTCTGTTTCCCCAGATTATCATGAGCAACGAATGTATTATGATTATCCTTCTAAGTGGCGTCACAGGTAGATTGAGTCATAAAGACAGCTTTTGAACCACTGGCCTGCATGAATCAAAGTATAGGATAATAAAGTGGGTAACATACGTTGTTCATAATAGAAACAGTTTTTACATAATTCCCAAACACCGCCATTGAGTTGTTGTGTTCACTTTAAGAGACAGTGTCTGAAGAAGCACCTAAAACAACTCTTGCATGTTTTATTAACAAAGTCCTACATTGGTGACCCTGATGCTCTCAGATGATTCCAGAGTTATTCAACAACATCTCAACCAATACGGTCGCGATGATGATGTCAGAGTTTTGGAAGTGGCACGGTACCATGTGGATTACACAGGCGGAAACCCAGTTCATGCTGTGAGAATTCACCGCTGACACGACCCAAATTATACTACATCATAGCATCGCTAAGTAGTTCCACTGCAACCAGAGTGGTGAGCCTACTGGAAGACCCGCCTGCATGTGATAAATATGTCACTCATTTATTAGACTTTTAGACTGTCTGTGTCCCAGTGCTCCAAAAGGTTGCCTGGCCTGGGTGATGCTCGGCCTTCAGAACGAATGGATCATATGCTATCTCTCCTGGGTAATCACTATCCTTATTTTATTTTTAAAGGATTTTTAATGTTACAAATGCCTGATCAAGTTCACATAGCCCTCACTAATACACTCTTGAAGAACAATTGGGAGCTTGCGAAAATGGCTGATAATCTACATCAGCCAGACAGAGGTGCCTCGATTTTCCTCTATTCCCTGACTCAATAAGCCCTGTCAGCACATATCCTCCAGCAGACTCATGCCTGTGGCTCCGAACTGAATAACACCAGGCTCTGTTTTTCAATAGGTTCAATTTAATGTCAGAGAAATGGATACAATATATATCCTGAAATTCTTTTTCTTCGCAAACATCCACGAAAACAGAGTGTCCCAAAGAACAAATGGCAGTTAATTGTTACAATCTCAAAGCCTCCCTCAACTCCCCCCTCCCATGCACAAGCAGCAGCAAGGCAATTGTTTTTAACTCCATTCACAGCCATTTGCATCTGGGCAGATCCAGCCTTCACAGAAACTGTTTGCTTTAAAGTCTGTGTGGCAAGGCCTAGGGAATGATGTGAGAGAATGGAGTGCAGTCTGTGCTGTGTGCCAGCAGGCAAAAATTAACTGTCACGTTCGGGCACCATCGGCACATTTCGAGGTCCCTGAGCGATGGTTTGTCCATGTTGATGTGGAACTGATTGGTCTTCTACCCCCTCCCCCTTGCCCACGGTATCATGCATCCTCTTACCATGGTGGACCACACCACCAGGTGGCCAGAGGTTGTCCCTCTAGCGTTAACGACGGCTGCGGATGTGGCTCGGGCATTTAACACCTGAGTCGCTTTGTTTGATGCCTCATTTGATATTTCTTCTGACCACGGTTCCCAATTCACATTAGGCTTCTGGGCTGTGATGGCCCAGAACCTCGACATTAAATTGCATCACACCACGGAGTATCACCTGCAGTTCAATGGCCTATGTGCGTGCTTTCACTGTTCCTTAAAGGATGTTCTGTTCCTGACAGATGAGTGATGGCATGACCATCTCCCATGGGTCCTGCTGGGGCTCAGAATGGCTCCAAAAAAGGATTTGCATCCTCCACGAACTGAGATGATGTGTGGACAGCCACTATTGGTACAAGGTGATTTTATTCCTGATGCCAGCATTCTGTCCTCCTCCGTAAACTCAATGTTCTTACACCTCTTCCTACTTTCCATCATGGCGTACAGCACTCTTAGGTTCCTGTTGGCTTATGTTCTACCTCGTTCTTTTTTGTCCACCATGATGTACATCAACACTTCCTTAAGCCCCCTTATAGTAGCCTGTTCTATGTTTTGAAATGGGGCAAAAAGACCTTTATTGTAGATAGGAAAGGTAAACCTGAATGTATTTCTGTAGATCGCATTAAACTGGCCTACAAAGACCTGATTGGTTCCACTACCATACCCCTTGCACCATAACATGACCATGTGCATGTCAGCCCAACCCTGGACTAGCCAGAGGTACCTGCCGTTTCTCCAACCCAGGCACAGAGGCCCGAGCCTTGCTGCTCATATGAGCTTCAGATAGACTGGTAGTGCCAGCTTTGGTGAATTCTGTCAGGTAGTGTATTGGCTGACAGATGACACATATTGTTCATCAGTGGTCCCCAACCACCAGGCTGCGGACCCGGGCCGTGAGGAAACGGTATGATTTGGCTATATGAGTCAGCTGCACCTTGAGCTTGAGCGCACGCGAGGTCATTACCCGCTTGTCATCCATATCAGCGCGGGAAGGAGATCAACGCCTCCAGCTTGCAAATGTCGGTGGGCTTAAACGTATGTTTGACATAACATCTCTGCCGGCATTCTGGATCAAAGTCAAGGCTGAATATCCTGAGATAGCCACAAAAGCACTGAAAACGTTTCTTCCATTTCCAACATATCTCTGCAATGAATGCAATGAAAATTAAATTGCGGAATAGACTGGACATAAGGAACTTCCTTCAAGTGTCGCTGTCTCCCATCACCCCTCGATAGGACCGTGTTGTTGCAGGGAAACAAGCCCAGGGCTTCCACTGATTCAGCGATATTGGTGTGTTGCAATGATTTTATATGTTCATACAGGGAAAATATGTGCTGTGTGTTTAACATCCAAACGTTACTTAAATGCTATGATGCTATTGACTTACTTATATAACCATATAACAATTACAGCACGGAAACAGGCGATCTCGCCCCTTCTAGTCTGTGACGAACGCTACTCTCACCTAGTCCCACCGACCTGCACTCAGCCCACAACCCTCCAATCCTTTCCTGTCCATATACCTATCCAATTTTTCTTTAAATGAAAATATCGAACCTGCCTCTACCACTTCTACTGGAAGTTCGTTCAACACTTACTTCAAGCTCTCCTGATAATTGACTTATCACTATATTCATGCGAGGAAAATATGCGCTGTGTGTTTAATATTAAATTCATTAGATAAACCCTTTTAGAAACGAAATTGAGTGTATTAGCCACTTAATCACCTATATTCCTGTCGTGATTAACACTCCCCCCACCCCGCCCTCCCGAGCAGAATCGCTAAAAACAATTTACAGGGAGAAATCGGCAGGTACATGCGCAAGTCACGCATGCGCGCTGGTGCCCGCGCAAGCCTTCATGGTCATTGTAGTCTCCTTCTGGGTAAACAACGTATTTGACTGCTACTCCTGTCCGTTGGCAACCCTACCCCTCCCCCCCACCCCGGGTCGGCCGGTCCGCAAGAATATTGTCAATATTAAACTGGTCCGCAATGCAAAAAAGGTTGGGGACCGCTGTTGTTCATAATAGAAACAGTTCCAAATACTTCACGAACACTGTCAGTGATTTGTGTTCACTTTTTGAGACAGTGTCTGACATAATGACATCAGTGTGAGCCAAATGTTTTTGGTTTGTTCATAATGGAAGTAAAGGGATGCAGCATTTGGTATGCACATTAAACGTCTCTTGTATGTTTTATTGACAAATCTTACCAAAGTATTGAGTACACAAGTCGGAATGTTATGTTGAAGTTGTGTAAGACATTTGTGAGACCAAATTTGGAGTGCTGTTTGCAATTCTGGTTACATGCCTACAGGGAAGATATCACTAAGATTGGACGAGCACTGAAAAAAATTTACCAGGATGTTGCTGTGACTTGAGGTCCTGAGTAAGAGGGAAAGGTTGAATGTATTAGGACCTTATTCCCTGGGGCATCGGAGAATGAAAGGTGATTTGTTAGAGGTATACAAAATTATGAGGGATATAGATAGAGTTAATGCAAGCAGACTGTTTCCACTGAGATTGGGTGAGAGAAGTCGTAGGTAAAGGGTGAAAGGTGAAATACTTGAGGGGAACGAGGCAAATTTCTTCACTTTAAGACGTGAGTGTGGAATGAGTTGCCAGAGGAAGTGATGGATGTGGGTTTGATTTCAACATCTAATAGATGTGAAACAGCGGGAGGAGAAGATGGCAGCTCGACGCAGCTCGCAGCGGCCACTCCAGTGGTGATGTCTGTTATTTGTCAAGTAGGGAGCCATGCACAATCCTGATTTGATGGAGACGGACGTGAGAGCATGAAGGAACATCTGGTGAAATTTCTGAAATGCCCGCTTCGCTGCTGCTGCTATTGTGTGGTCCAGAATCTCCGGAGGAGAAGCTCTGAGTCCTCGGCTTTGCTTGTTGCTCGGCAGCCGGGTTGGGGTCGAAGCGTTCGGGAGAGGATAGTGCTCGGAGAGGCTGTGTCGGAGGGCTGGTCGGAGGCTCGAAGTTTTTGGATGGACTCAGAGTCCACTGCGGTCGGGTGCTTCCAATGGTGCTGCATCGGCAAGTTGGCAGTGCTTGGAGGCTCATGGCAGGGAGAGTTTCTCCCTTCTGCTGCCTACGTGAGATGATGAGTCTATCGGGACTTTGAGACTTTTTTTTACTGTGCCCATGGTCTGCTCTTTATTAAAATATGGTATTGCTTTGCACTGTTGTAACTATGTTATAATTATGTAGTTTTGTTAGTTTTAGTCTTGATTTGTCCTGTGTTTTCTTGTGATATCATTCTGGAGGAACGTTGTTTCATTTTTTAATGCATGCATTTCTAAATGACAATAAACGAGGACTGAGTGTCCTCATAATCTAATCTAATAATCTAATCAGTTTGGACGAGTACATGGACATGAGGGGTTTAGGGGGGATATGGTCCAGCTGCAGGCTGGCAGAATAACAGTTTGGTATGGACTGGATAGGTTGATGTGCTGTAGTGCTTTGTGACTCTATAACTCTAAAGGAAGGTTACATGTAGTCAACAAATCAGCAAGCACTTGTGGAATGAGAGAAACAAAGTAATATTGCAGCAGGGTGACCTTCCATCAGAACAAACAGTTCTGACGCAGATAGGAATGACTGAACTAAAATGGTTGAATTCAATATTGAGTCCCAAGGACTGCACCTTGCCTAGTTGGAAGGCAAAATGCTGTTCCTTGAATTTACATTGATCTCGACATACGAGCTGATCACAGAGTTTAGGCTCTTCTTCCAAAGGCATTAAGCTGTTAGTTGTATTCCATGTAGTTTCTGAAGTACACCCAACACACATTGAGATACTGCTTTGCATGTTCTCATTCTCTCTTTCTTCATCAGTTCCTTGTAGCTGCCAACTCACTAAAGTTGGTTTGTCCAGGCAGTACCCTGTTACCATTGTATGCTTAGAAAAGGTGAGTCCACCTGGGAGTATGGGTGTGCTGGATGCCCTTACTTTCTAATGCTATGATATTTACTAAAACCCAGTTCCTTAATTCAAATAACTTCATCCAGTTGACTCTCAGGATCACTAGTGCACACATACGTTCTCCACAGTCCTGGAATAAACATGTTCCCTGTGTACTGGAACACACACAGTTCCCAAAATTCTGAAACCCACACATTCTCCACTACCTGGAAGCCACACACTTCCCACAGTCCTAGATTCCCCACGTTCCCCACAGTCCTGGAATCCACACATTTCCCACAGACCTGGATCCCACACATTCTTCACAGTCTTGGTACCCACACGTTCCCCACAGACCTGGAACCCATGCGTTTCTCATAGCCCTGGGACCCACTCATTCCTAAAGTCTTGGAACTGATTAGTTCCCCACAATCCTGCCACCCACATGTTCCTCACAGACTTGGAACATGCACATTCTTGTAGTCCTGGAATCCACACATCCCCCATAGTCTAGGAACACACACATTCGCTGCACTTGGAACCCACACATTCGCTGCACTTGGAATCCATGCATTTCACTGTGACCTGAAACCCACTACTTTCTTTATGTTTATTATACAATCTCATTGCCTTTTCCTGTAGATTTCGAATTTTACCGTATCATCAAGACACTTAGCATTGTACTCAGTTGCTAAAAGGGGGCAGAGGACATTGTTTCATCTCATTTTGCAGACGACATTTAAACATTAGAATAAATCTCTGTTTCAACTATCTCTGAAGCTTTAGAACACAATGTTTCTGTACACCAACTGAAAATTAAATAGAGGAACTGTAGATGATAGACAAATTGAATAAAGAGATTATATGCTGGGAATACATTCAGTCACAGAATTGTAAAACATAGAAGCAGTCGCTGTGACTTCGCACATCTGATCATTTTGCCCACGTACATTTATCCCATTTGTCCATATAAGGACCTTCTCCTTCTATGCCTTGACTATTTAAGTGTCTGCATACTTCCTATATGTAATAATTCTATCTGATTCTACCTAATAGTCTAGCAATCACTCTCTGTGTTAAAAAAAATCTTGTCAAAATCTCCCTTAAAACTTCTACCATTCACCCTAATACATACCCTCTGCTTTAATACCCATGCCATGGGAAAACATATCTAGCCCATCTGTTCCTCTCACGTTCTTATATACTGCTATCAGATCACTTCTCAACCTCATTTCCCCCAGTGCAAACAAGCCCAGTTTATCTAATCTCTCCTAGAAATAAAGTCCTACTATCCATGCAATATTCTGGTGATCTCCTCTGCACCATCTTCAGCACAATCACATCCTTCTTATAAATACAAGGCATTCTGCAAATGCTGGAACACATACAAAATCCTGGGGGAGGGGAACACAGCAGGTTAGACAGCATTTATGGAGAGGATTAAACAGTCAACATTTTGGGTCAAGAACCTGACCAGAACTGCATACCATCCTCCAGGTGCAGCCTAGCCAATGCTTTGTAAAGTTGCAACATTACATTCCAGTTCTAACATTCTATTCTCTGGTTTATGCCAGATCAGCCATGATCTTATTGAATGGTGGAGCAGGGTCGACAGACAAGATGACCTACTCCTGTTCCCATTTCTTATGTTCTTATTTGTCTTCTTTAATGCCCTCTGCACCTGTGTTGTAACCTTTAGGGAACTATGGACTTAGACCACTGAAACTCTCTTTTTGTCAATACTCATTGGTGCCTTACCATTTACTGTATATGTTCTACCACTGTCTGACTATCCAAAATCAATTACTTTGCACTTATTAGGATTTAATTCCATCTGCCAGTGTTCTGCACAGTCTTCCAACAGGTCTATATCCTGTTGCAGCCTTGAGTGACCAGCCTTGCTATCCACAACACCACCAATTTTTGTGTCATTCGCAAACTTACTTTGACATTCATGTCAGACATCATCATCATCAGCGATTACTCATGGTCAAGTATGATTCTTCTCCTGTTGATCGATGTGATCACTTGTTGGTCATGAGATGACTGAAGAGGCCGATCAGTGATCCAGAACTCCTATTGCAGTGTTGGCAGGTATAGGTCATTGAAGTGGTGGCTGTAGCTGCTTGGGCCTTTCCCAGTCTCTCCTTACTTTGAAGCCACTTAGTCTCAGTGGCATGGTGGAGGTATTCTTCAAGCTGTCCATTCCCCTCATAGACAGCCCTTTTCCAGCTTTCCCTATCCTGTACTAATTTCTCCCATCCATTCAGGTTGATTTGGCACTTCCTCCGCTGGGTCTTGATATTGTCCTTGAACCACTCTTTCTGCCCTCCAGGCGTGCGCTTTGCATCCTTGAGTTGGCCAAACAGGAGTTGTTTAGGGAGCTGGAAGTCAGACATGCGGATGATGTGGCCGACCCATTGCAATTGCTGGTGAGTCACAATTGTGGCTATGGAGTTAATGTTAGCTTCCTCCAGGATGCTGGAGTTAGTGCACCTGCTCTTCCAGCTATCTCTCAGACTCTTTCGGAGGCATCTTTGATGGTAAGTTACTAGGAGTTTTATGTGTATGCTGTATGTTGTCCATAACTCCGCTCTATATAGAAAGGAGGGGAGGACTTTAGCTTTATAGACCCAAAACTTAGTGTTCATCCTGATAGCCCAATCTTCAAAAACCCTCTTTCTTAGGCTGGCAATAGCTCCATTTTCACAGTCTATTCTGCAATTTATTTCAAAGTCAATGTTGGCTTTTGAAGAAAGAAGGCTGCCAAGATATGGGAAACGATCAGTGTTCTCCAGAGGGATTTTGCCAACTTGGATGGTTGGAGATTCAGAAGCTTGATCTGGAGGAGGTTGGTGCAGGACTTGGAATTTCTTGATGTTTTGATCAAGTCCCAGGAGATTGTACGCTCTGCAAAAGCATCCATTATGCACAACAGATCCTCCTCAGAGTGAGCTATGATGGCATTGTTGTCTGCATGTTGGAGCTCCATGATGGAAGTAGTTGACACCTTGCTCTTTGACTTGAACGTGTTAAGGTTAAAAAGCCCTCTCCTGTCTGTCCTCTAGAGAATCTGGACTCCATGTGGGAGGTCTTGACCTGTAAGATAAAGAATGGTTGCAAAGAAAATGGCAAACAGTGTTGGGACAATGATGCACCCCTGTTTGACCCCAATCTTAGCCTTAAAATGCTCTGTTTCAGAGCCGCTGTTGCTGATGACTGTATAAGAGCTGAAGGATCTTGGGGTATTTCTCTGGGCACCCGATTTTGGACAGTACCTGTCAAAGGGCAGGATGATTTACAGAGTCAAATGCTTTTGTAAGGTCTATGAAGGCCATATAAAGTGGGAGATTTTGATTTTGGGCTTTCTCCTGCTATTGATGTGCTGTAATGATCATGTCAGATGTTCCTTTGGCTGGATTGGAGCCATGGTGAGATTCAGGCAGGAGATCTTCTGCCAGAGGTGAAAGCCAGTCACATAAAGTTTAGGTGAGTATCTTTCCTGTAGTAGAGAGGAGGGAGATGCCTCTATAATTTCTGCCGTCAACTTTGTCACCCTTTTGGAAGAGTGTGACAATCCCTGAGTTCAGCTGGAATCTTCTGGTTCCAGATCTTGACAAGCAGGTCATAAATATGGTTTAAAAGTTCCATGCCACCTTCCTTGAAGATTTCTGCTGGAATTCCATCAGGGCCAGTGGCCTTGTTGTTCCTCAATTTCTTGCAAGCACCTCTTTGATACTTGGAGGCTTACTCATGTCCTCCTTCATGGGTTGTTGTGGAAGCTGGTTGATTACTTCAAAGTCAACAGTGATGTTACGATTAGGTAGTTCCTGAAAGTGCTTCTTCAATCAAGAATTGATGGCATCATTGTCCTTCAGCCCCCTTTGTCCATCTTTGGAGTGAAGGGGGTTTAGGCCACAATGGTTTGAGCCATACACTGCCTAGGTAGCAATAGAGAAACCCTTGATATCACCAGAGCCAGCAAACTGCTCTATTTCTAGGGCCCTCTCAGTCCACCACTGATTCTTTATTTCACTTACTCTATGCCAGACTATGGCCTTAGCTTTGGAGTTGGTTTCTCTTTTTGCCTTGCAGTTTGATGTCCTTCTGTTAGGCACAGAAAGCTTTCTCTTTGTCATTGATGAACTCTTCTATTTCATTGTCATTTTCATCAAACCAATCTTTGTTTTTCCTGGTCTTGTATCCAATGATGTTTTTACAAGTATCAAGGGTGGTGGTCTTCAGTGTGGTCCAGTGTGCTTCAATGTCCTATGGATACTGTCTTGGGAGTCTTTCAGAGAGGGCAGCCTGGAGATGTTGTACCTTTGCTGTGTCTTTTAGGCTCTTGATGTTGAACCTGGGATGGCTCAGCTTCTTTTGCACTCTACACTTCCACAGGATTTTGATGGACATTGGTGACCGAATAAGCCAGTGGTCTGTCCAGCCCTCATCAGTACTGATCTTGACTCTTGTGCTCTTCATGTCTGTGCATTCCCTCCTTTGAACAATGACATCATCTATAAGATGCCAAGTCTTTGTACAGGGATGCATCCACAAAGTTTTCATCTTATTTCTGTGGCCGATCCGAGTGTTGGTGATGTTTAGCACACTTGGAGAGCAAGAGCACTCCACTGGAGTTGACATTGCCAGCACCTTCCTTCCTAATTGTGCCTTTCCAGGAGTCGCTGTCCCTGCCAACTCTAACATTGCAGTCTCCAAAAAGAATGACTTATCTTCCTTGGGAATATCTGACAGCATGCGGTCCAGGTTGGCATAGAAAGTCTCCTTAACATCCACTGGTGAGTCTAGGACTGGAGCGTAGGCACTCTCAGCTGTAGCCATTTGGTTGTTAGCAAGCTTAAGGTGTATTGTCATTGATGCTAACTGGCAATATCAGACATATGACATTCAAGTCTGTCATTCATATCCATGTTGTTCATATATGTATATCACAAATAGAGATAGTTCCAGCACTGATCCCCTTAGTACACCACTCATCATAGACTCCCAATCAGAAACCAAATCATCCTTCCTCTCACCAAATCAACTTTAATCCAATTAATTGTTTCGTCTCAGATCTCAAGTACCATAACTTTCTTGAATTGCCTATTATTTGAGACATTGACAAGTACCTTATGAAAATCCACTACAGACATCTATCACCCTGCTTCATTAACTTATTTGATTACCTTCTCAAAAAATATATCAGTCTGGGACTGAAATGAACTGTTTCTGCAGAACCTCGGTCCACATTGGTGATTAATCCAAAGATATACATGTTAATTTTTTAATATTCTAACGGGTTAAAATGTATCATTACAGTTTTCAATTCTGCAATCATATCTAAATTCAAACCATTTCTTCTAAGGTTCCTTAACCACAACATAGGAACTTCTGATATTAACTTTACAAAATCCTGTTAATTTATCCATGCACTTAGAGCAATTTGACACTTTTTTTTTACAATTAGGTCATTGCTTGCCTTACAGCTCCTCTGCGAGGTAAGTCTTCAGGGATGCTTTGGTCCTTTGTTCTTATCAAAGCTTCAATGCAACATAGTTTTTGTTATATATAACTAAAAGCTATTGGAAAGGTTGACACAAAATAGGTACTTGCTTTCAGAACTGGATACATTTAGATATGAAGAAAATATAGTGTTTTGATCTTGCAGCCTTTTGGCACCAATAAACAGCTATCACTCATGTATTACGGTTAGTATCCATTGATATGAGTGCTTTGTGTGAAGCAATGGTCTGAACCGTCAAAGCCTTGGGACTGCACACATTTATGCTCCAGGAATTCCACAATTTAAGAGCAATAGTAGTTAACCCATCCTGTTGCAAACTATTTTCTAATATCGTGTCTGGAAGATAAATAGTAACACAATACAGAGCAATTCATAAATTAAATGTTGTTACTAACCTGCAGGAATAGAAATTCAATGCTAATTTATACAGCACAATCTTTGATCATACAAATTACTCAAGTAGTCAGTTCTGTGAATATCTGCAAGACCAGAGTGAGTCAGTTTCATTTTTAGTAATAATTTGTTATGAGGGTCAGTCTGCTCGTGGTGCTGGTCAATATAACAGCAATCTTTCCTGAACCCTGAAGTAGTAGAAGCTATAAAAGCTGTATGATTACTTGTCATTTTGTAGAGAACCAACAAAATATTATTTTCACTCAGAAAAGACAGTACTTTAAACAATTCCACATAGACCTTAGATGAAAGAGTATTATCTTCTTGAAAGAGTGCCTGGTAAAGTGTTTTCTTTGCTTGGAAGGAAGAGACAATAGACCCATATGTCACTTTCATCCTAGTGAAATGCTCCAAGAAACACAGCAGTACAAAACCTCGAACAGGCTGGATGATGACAAATGACTGTTGGATATAAGGATGGGGCAGAGATTTTATCATGACAACCTTGAGATGAGTTTATTGCTGCAATCAGTAGCAATGCCAAAGGGGAATCAATGGAGTAAGGATATTTAAAAACCTATTTCATTATAATTAACAATCAATAAAATATTTGATCCATAATCAGTGTCCTGAGATACAAGGTGGATAACAATGAAACAAGGAAGAATCTGATATCTCGCTTGGCACTGGAGTGTTTGCAACAGCACACAGGACACATAGAACTGGCTATTCAAAAGGCAGTATTTCTTTAAACTTAGTTTCCATGTGCATGATTCAATTTGTGTGGCCAATACTGCTAAGTTCTAGTTCAGAAAATTGGCAACTGGATGAAACTTGTGCATGGAATTATAATCAAAATCCAAATGTAGTCATTAGACCTTGACTTGAATCAGTTCTTGAAACAATCACCTCTTTTGGTTGGAAGTAAAATTAGCAGCCAGGGAATTCTGAACCAGGAGTGTAGAAAGTATATTTTGAAGATTGTATTTGCTCATTTTCAATGTTGTATTCTGAGGAATGGGGCAAAGTTGTACTCGTAATTTTGTGATTTCTCTAAATGACCGTTACTAGAACCAAATAATCTGCAAGCTGGCTTTTAGATTCACTGGTGAGAACAGAACACTCTTTAGTAGAGTATACATTGGTTTATGCACAGTATTTAATTGCAGATGTTTTTAAAGATTTCTGCAAAAGATGAAATAATTTAGAAGTCATGAGCCTCTAATTAAAACAGAAGAAAGTTTTCATCTTCCAAACCATTTTATTTTCAGATGGAAAAGGACAAACATTTGGAAGTGTGCAGTTGCTGAAAAGGGATGTATGTCAGAATGAACTAGTTGTTGGTCTTTGATTAATAGCTGGGACCATAAGCCACGAAGGATCAACTATTTTATGTGTTTTACTCTCTTGCAGAAGATGCATACAAGACTCAAGTACGTGTTGATGATAATCCTGCATACTTGGACATATTGGACACAGCTGGCCAGGTTAATTCTATTTATGTGTTCCTTCTCACCTTTATATCAAAGCAACCACAAAGATATACAGCTTTCAAACAGCCAATTAGGTCAGAACAAGGCTGAAGGGAAAGAAAATGATCGCTAAAAGATTGAATAAATGATCAGTTTATTCTTGAGTAACAAGCAGGTTAAAATTAAAATTTTCTCATTTTACCCACAAGGATCCAGATTCCAGCATTTTGTTTAATTGCTCGCTCACAAAACTGACTAGTAAGTTCAATCTATTTTCCTCCCTGTAAGGTAATTTTGAACTGGCTTCAAAACTTTAATAGTTAATGTAGTAAATCACTTATGCCTAAAATCCATCAAAATATTTTGTTGGGAGGATTATTTGAGTGCTTGTCTCCACTGAAGGTAAGCTGCCATACCAAGTGCAAGGGGCAAAGGAACAATTATAGCGAGATAGGGACATGAGCAATTCCATACAGCAACATTGCAGTCTATCTTTCACTGCCGTAACTAATATTTCCAGTGAATAAGTTGAGGGAGAAAGATGGGTTTCCAAAATCTTGTGTTTTTTGGTGATTCTGACAATGCATAGATCAAATTCCCCTGGAACCAAAGAGTAATTTGGATGGTGGAAAGGAGAGGAGGCTAGATGCTGAGGCAAGAGTTAAGTAGCAACTGGTCAGGGGATATAGAAAATAAATTTAATATATTAATGCTTATGGATTGTCAAAGCCATGTATTTGTGCCAATACTGTAAGTGTATTGTGTTCAAATGTAAACTTAAAGCTGTTTTAAAACTTAAAATACAAAATTTTAGAATATAATCTAAATTGTGAGAAATTACAGAGCTATGTGGTGCAGAGGGGTTTAAATGTCTGAATGGATGATTCATAAAAGTCTAATTTTGCGTGTGCAGCGTTGATTAAGAAAGGTAAGTAAATGTCATCGTATACTGTGAGAGGAGTTGAATTATGGAGGTTATGGTTCGTTCGTTTAAAGCATTGGTGAGACCACACCTAGAATATTAGTCCTGATATACCATCCTGATGAAGGGTCTCAGCCCGAAATGCCGACTGTTTGGGGGATTATATGGGAGGCAGGGTTTGAGGGTCGGCACAACAATGTGGGCCGCAGGGCCTGTACTATGCTGTACTATTCTATGTTCTGTTTACTTTTGTCCATAGATGCTGCTTGACCTGCTGAGCTCCCCCAGCATTTTGTGTGAGTTCCTGGAATACTAAGTGCAATATTGGGCTCTGCATTCAAGGATGGATGTTAATAATTGTAACCAGTTGACTTTACTAATTCCAGAAATAGATGGGTTGTCTTATGAGCGAAGTTTTGACAAGCTAGCTTTGCACCTGTTGCAGTTTGGAAGAGTGAGATGAGACATAATTGAAACACAAAAGATTTTGAAGGATTATGATGGGGTGAATATGACTAGAATATTTCTTTTTGTGGAAGAATACAGATTAGGATTCTTGTTTAAAATGAAGGACTGGTTATTTCTAAGAGATATAAGGCATTCTTTAGTCTTTGAGGGTTACGTACAGTACTGCATCAAAGGACTGAAGCAAAGTTTTATGTTGAGGCACAGGCAGGTGGATTTCATGATGTACAAGGAGGTGGAAGGTAAACAATGATAATTTACTTTCAGAATGTGGAGTTCAGGTTACAATCAGATAAACCATGATCTTATTAAATGACAGAACAAACGTGAGGGGCTAAGTCATCTTTCTCCTGCTCTTAATACATATGTTTGTATGATTCAGGAGCGGGCAAGTCAGTTTTACATTGTGCTTGATTTTCTTTACTAAGTGAATGCAAACCTGAAAACCATGTCTGCGTGACTTAACAGGCAATTCTTCAAAGGAGCTGCTGCAGCTGCCACCAAAATGGTGCACTGGTTGAAGATAATTACCTGTATTTAGAGCTGCAAGAAGCATACTTGGTCTTCTGGTGTCTGATTAAGAAAAGAGGTTTGTTGTAGACACTAGCTGTCACTTAGCCCTGATTGACTAAGCCATTAATCACCCCATATAGCCCAACTATCCACTGATATTGTCTCTAGGCTTCCTCCCTAATTACAGCTCCTCTCTCCTATCTGAATTATCAGGTAGGTAAGAACTTTTTCCTAGTGTGGAAATAGCTAATACGAGGAAGCATAATTTTAAGATGATTGAAGGAAAGTATAGGTGGGAGTGGGGTGACAGAGGTAAATTTATTTGCACAGAGAATGCTGGGTGATTGGAGCATCCTGTCAGGGGTGGTGATAGAGGCAGATACAATAGCGGCATTTAAAAAACTCTTGGAAAGGTACCTGCATAATAGAAAAAGTACAGGGTTATTTAAGATGAAAAGTTAGATTGATCTTAGAGTAAGTTAAAAGACTGGCACAACATCTTAGGCTGAAGAGGCTGTATTGTGCTGCACTGCCTTATGTTCTTTGATTAGAGTCATTCCCCTCCCAGCCAAACTAATCACCCATTTTAAGATTGCCCTATTTCAATTGCCTGCATCCCCCATTGTTTCATGATTCGACCCCCCTCCTATCTAAAGGCATATCAATGCATCTTTTGGATAATGGAGACACATGATCATCATAGTGAGCTGCCAATTGGCACCCATTAAGTGTCACAGGTCATTGATTTCCCTCATCAAATGTGACTACATTTCTGGCAGTGGATTATCAGAAATAAAAACAGACGAGAAAGTGTTAGTGATACTCAGCATGTATGAAGGGGAAAAAAACTGAGTGATGGCTTCATGTCAATGACCTTTCAGAAGAATTTTTTGGCATTTGTTTCCGTTAAATATTGAATGCACTGAACTTGTGCTACATTGAAAAGATGCAGTAACTGCATTAGACAGTTAATCACCGCAAAATAATGCAGCTTTATCTACATGGTGAATAGCCTAGCCCTACAATGTCCCCTTGTAAGCTGCAACTTCTTGATTTTATGTGGAAATACTTATAGCAGCAGTCAATGGATGCGTAATTGTTTTGAGTAATACTCTGGAATTCATTGAGTAAATGCTTGACATGGTACCCTATACCACCCACCCTAACATTTATAGAATCTTGTAAAAAAAATTGTACAGTGCGGTCTTGATAAAAGTACAAAAAATCTCAGCTTGCACCAATGTCCTTTTTAAAATGGGATTCATTTTCCATTTCTTAGGCTTTTTAAAATAATTTGTGAAGATTAATTAATGAAAATACTAAACTTGAATGTCTTCAGGACACGTAGAGTAAATACAGGCATTTGGCTCTCCTGTCTGACCCAGTCTAGTTAAGAAAGGACCAGATGAATTTGATTTTTTAGATAAATTGGTGTGGTACTTCTGTTACCAAGCACATCTGCCAAAATAGAAAGCCTGCCAAACATTATTTAACTTTTGCAATTGAGGGGACTTATTTTCTGCAGGGTAGGAGAATCAAAAACCAGGGGCAAAGGTTTATGGTGAAATGTTAAGGGACCTCAGGGCCGAATTATTTTATGCAGACACTGCTGAGTATACAGAATGAACTGCCAGAGGAAATGGTTGAGGAAGGTACTATTGTATCATTTAAGAAGTAGTTGGATTGTACCATGGAGGGGTGGAGCTTGGACAGATATTGTCTGAATGCAGGAGATTAGGCTAAGCTGGGTGAGCACCATGGTTGGTGTGCACTGGTTAGGCCAAAGGCCTGTAACCATGCTGTATTGTAATACGTGTTAACCACTTTAATTGTGGAGTGAACTTTAAAAAAAATCATACATGTACTATTTGCATTTTTGAAGTAAAAGTAGAAAAGTTTGGGACTTATTTGGCAGACTCAGGAGGCTTGTGTGAAGACAGAAATAATTAGTTTCAGATTAATGGTCTATTTATTAAAGTAATGACTTGTTGAATATTTATAGAAAAAAATAATTTTTATTCAAGTTTTCCAACATCCATCGTATTTAGTTTCAAGTTTTAATCCCCGTGATTTTCAGTTAACATTTCTGTCGTCTCTTGGCATACAAGGTATGCCAGTGACATTTAGGTCAAATTATATGACCGTGCCTAAACATTCATCCTCCCACATTAGTGACATTGTATTGGAGAAAATGGGGTCTCCTCTATTTACAAAGTTCCAACAAACTGATGGAGTACTCTAACACCCAGTTATATCTGTGGCCTCTCTGCTAGACTGTCACCAGACTTGATTAGACCAGAAATTTGTTGGGAAGATTATAAGTTTTCATCTAGAATGAATATTTATAAGATGATTTCGGAAACAAAGAATGTTGTGTCTGCCATGTGTTCTTACCACTTTATTTCTTTCTTTGCCCATAATTCTCCATTTCTCGTAAAAGTATTGACTCACAAGAGGTTGATACCTCACTCAAGTGGCCCTGTGTCACCTTTGAACCTTGACGGGTGATATGTTGTCATCAGATTATGTCTATAGACTGTGCTAAAGAATGGGGTCACTGACTAATTTGACCCAATCATAGCCTTGATTTTGGGCATCCAGTGTAAAACATCTAGGTTAACTGGGAAAAAAAAAGATCTCAGTTAAGGCAGCAGACAAAGCTTCTGCCTTTGCAATCTGCATGCTTTATTCTAATCCAGCACTTGCCAATAAAATCACTTGACTGTTGTTACTGTTTGAATTACAATCTATATGAAATTAGAATACTTTGTGAGCAAAAGTGAGCAATTGAGAACCGTGCTGTGCGTATCCAATTCCAAGGAAGAACTAAAGGTCACAATAAAATAAGTCTTCTCACTGGCTTGAACCTTCTGTATGGAAATATTGGTATTTATCTTCATAACATGCAGACTCCCACGCAAAGGTAAAGTCCTGAAAACACTGCCGATTACCACTGAGCACAAACACCCACCAGTTACCCAGCACTTGAGCTGCAAAGTCACTCACCTCAACTCTGAACTGATTCCACAACCTATGGATTCACTTTCAAGGATTCAGTAACTCATGTTCTCAGTAGGATTTAGTTACACTTTATTATTACTATTATTATTATTATTTGTATTTGCACATTTTGTCTTCTTTTGCACATTGGCTTACAAGTTTTTGTGTGTAGCTTTTCATTGATTCTATCGTATTTCTTTGTTTTACTGTGAAAGCCCACAAGAAAATGAATTTCAGGGTGATATATGGTGACATATATGTACTTTGATAATAAATTTTGAACTTTAAAAAACCATGAGTTAGAACAGTAGATTATTCGAGCATTTTTATTAAGTTCAGTCGAGACAGTTTGTATGCATTAGCTTGTGTTTTCTGGTGTTTAAAATCTGATAATTTTTTTAAATGTGTAATGTAACTTCATTTTGATATTTTAATCTTAATCTTTTGTTGAATATTTGGGAATGTTGGATACAAAGGCTTTGGGTCTTTAATATTTACCATGTGATGAGCCTCAGAAGTGTGGTCTAATCCACTGTCAAGGTAATTCTGGGGCAGGCTCATCACTTGCCTTTGGAAAGACTGCAATGCATTGGTCCTGGTTTATCTGCAGCTCCTTATACCTGGGGAATTTACCTTTTTCTGCAGCTTTTTCTGATTCTGTGCACTGCCCCTCCATACCACGCAGTGATGCAGCCAGTTAGAATGCTCTCCAATATATATCAATAGAAATTCACAAGTGTCATTGATGATACACCAAACCTCCTCAAGCTCTTAATGAAATATAGCTGCTGCCGTGCTTTCTTTGTAATTGCATCAATATGTTGGACATGGGACAGATCTTCAGAGACGTTGACACTCATGAACTTGAAATGGCTTACCCTTTACTCTGCTTATCTCTCAATGAGGATTGGTGTATCTTCCCTCAACATCCCCTTCCTGGACTCCGCAGTCAATTCCTTGGTCCTACTGACGTTGAGCGCAAGGCTGTAGTTGATCCATCTTGCTCCTGTGTGCCTCCTCATCACCATCTGAAATTCTGCCAATATTGGTTGTGTCACTGGCAAATTTATAGGTGGCATTTGAGCTGTGCCTAATCTTGGGTGTGGAGACAGTAGAGCAGTGGGCTCAGCATGCATCCTTGAGGTGAGCCAGTGTTGATTGTCAGCAAGGAGGAGATGTTATTTCTGATCTGCACTGACTGTGATGACTTGGCTTCCACGGCCATCTGAATGTCATAGATTCACCTCCCTCTGGCTAAAGGAAATCCTCCTTATCTCTGTTTTGAAGGGACATCCTAATATTCTGAGGCTGCGCTCTCTGGGCTTAAACTCCTCACTACAGAAAACATTTTCTCCATCTCTACTATTTCTACGACTTCCAATGTTCAATAGTTTTAAATGAGACCCCTCATCATTCTTCTACACTCTAGCAAGTTTCATTTGAGTTGCTGCTCCATATTCTACAGTTCAGTCAAGTTAATTATCTAAATGAGGTTTCTGCCTATGTAATTCGGGAACAGCTCATTTGATCAGAAAATTGGAGCAGTGAGGTTATGGTGTAACACCAGCCCAAATAATTTATGCTGTAATTTGTTTGAACATAAATTTGTGCAACACGGTCTTGGTGCTATTCACAAGAATCCCCCATAAAAAGAAACAATGAAACAATCACTTGGATTTATAGAGCAATACAGCTCTTCGGCCTAACTAGCTGACCACGTTGTCTACCTAGCTAGAGCCAATTTCCCTCATTCATCACATATTCCTCCAAGCCCCTCTTCTCCCTATACTTATTCAATGCTATTGTACCTGCCATAACTACTGACAGTGTTGGCATGTGGCCAAGTGGTTAAAGCGTTGGTCTAGTGATCTGAAGCTCGCTAGTTCGAGCCTCAGCTGAGGCAGTGTGTTGTGTCCTTGAGCACACATTGCTCTGCGACGACACCGGTGCCAAGCTGTATCGGCCCTAGTGCCCTTCCCTTGGACAATATCGGTGACGTGGAGAGGGGAGACTTGCAGCATGGGCAACTGCTGGTCTTCCATACAATCTTGCCCAGGCCTGCGCCCTGGAAACATTCCAAGGCGCAAATCCATGGTCTCACGAGACTAACTGCTTACAGTACTCTGGCAGCTCATGTACTCCGGGTGAAGCCTCACCAACAATTTTTATACAACTGCATCATAGTGTACCAGCTCCTATATGGACCGCCCTGACTGATGAAGGCTTACATACTGAACACCTTTTTATCACCCTATCTTCTTGTGATGCCCGTTTTTACAAACAACGTACCTACAGTATAGTCGCGGGTTCTCATTTCATTCCTTTCCAGTTATTATGTATTCTTCATACCTTCATAATTATGTTACTCAGCCAAAAATTCCTCTTTTTTTATTGCCACTGCTCCTTTAGATATTATACCATGCCCTTTGCCTTCTCAATATCAATTCTGCTATCATTGATATTTGACTAATCAAGCATGCACATAAGCCTTCTCCTATTCCTAAGTAATAGCATGTGGAATAGTCTAGTATATTTATAACCCTATTGAAAATCAGCCAGTTACATAGGATAAATATGGCCATAAGTTAATAGGATGGTTACCTCCAAATGAGCAGAGCCTGCTCATAACCTCATCACATCTGAGTTATAAAGGTCAGCCTACTCAAAGAAAATATGTGGTTTTCAACATAGAGTCCCATATTTCCCTATTTAAAGAAATAGCTTCATCATTTCTCTATTTGCAGATTAAATCAATGTTTAAATCTAATTACTGGATCATTGCTGGGAAGATAAATACCAACACTATCAGTACGTGATGGCCTACCATATGTTCTAATGATTCTCGATTACAGCTTTTTTTCCTTGGGATTGATTAATAGTGGCACCCCTTTGAAATATAGTTACGCATCATCCTTAGAAACACATTATTGTGGATGACTACCTCAAAACTATTCTTTATGTTGACATAAGTGGCTTTATAATTCATTTGGGTTGTCAAGCCTGCGATATTACACAACAACACAGCTGGTAATCTGTGGTGAAATGCACATCAAGGAAAACCTCTAAGAAAATTAAAGAAATGCAGAATTGCCTCTACAGATCACTTGAAAATCTGAAACATTTTCAGTATAGTAAATGGCGGTTTTGCAGCAATTTAAAAAAATGTTCATTGTCCATATTTGGAAAGTAAATCAGATTAATTTATTTAGATAATAATATAACTGGCAGGAAATAATCGATCTCTACAAATTAGACAGTCCACTGAGCACTCTGATTCTCACCAGACAAAGGAAAGGCTACAAGCTGCAGCCAGACACTTTGCGTATAGAAGTCTGATAAAATACAGTGGTATCAATTTCAGTAGTGTCTGCCAGTGTAAGCTGTTGGTAGCACTCTGAAATGACACTGGGTCATTTACCATCCCATTTAAGTGGCAGACCCCACAGCTGTCACCGTGGTGGAAGTGTATGGCAAGATGGCCAGAGCATCTGCCTGCTACAGGCAGGAGACTATTCTTGATGGCTCAAAGACATTCCCTGTACTTCATTACATTCTTGCGGTCTAATGGCTAGACTTAATGTTGGACCTGCTTCCTAAACTGGTCTGGAGCAACTTTGTTATTTGTTTGACTGGGACAAGGGAGAAGGTGCAACATGATTCCATTTCCCTCCCAGGGGCTGGACTATTGACTGGGTCTGTATTCCTGTGTTTTTTTTCCTGTTTTCCTCAGAAAACCACTTAGCTTTTCAGAGTTCAGGAGAGCAAATATTTTTGATTTCAGCTTTAAATTAAGGGAAATGCTAAACAAAGATTTTCTCAATGTGGCCCTGTTACATTTTTCATTTGGTGGCACAGTAGTATAGTGGTTAGCACAGTGTTTTCCAGCAGCCAGCTGTAAGAGCGGGGTTTATGGTTTTTATAATAAAGTCATTTTGCACTATACTACTACCACAAACAACAAATTTCACATCTTTCATATAGGATGAAATAATAAAACCTGACCCTAATCCTGATGCTGAAAGTATTTGGGTCTTCCAAGATGTAAATGTAAGAGTCAAAACTGTTTGTCATCCAACCACCTCCCTGCCTCTTCACGGTTCGTTCATCTCGTCATTCCTTGGATGAAGAAGACTGTCTGAAATTGAAGTCATTGCTCTATTGAGTCTCCTCAAGACCATCTTAGGCGTGTCTTGATTGCGCCACAAATCAATTTCTATCAGGGATTCAACCTCTTGATTTGGGCATGCACTGTCTGAGCAATACCAAGTCTGAAAGAGTTTAGACTAAATTCTGCCCCTCATAATTTGCATGTTGTGTATGTAACATTTGCTTCAGCTAGTGGCATATATAGGGGGTGATAGCCCCCGGCCCGGCCGAACTTAAGAAATCTCGTTTGGGTGGATGCTGTGCGATGTGTCCCCTGTTACAAAACAGTACCCCGAAATAACAAACAGTACACAATATGCGATTAAACAATTAAGCTTTATAATTCCTACTTTGACTATATGGTTAGTAAAGAAAACGAAAAAAAAGAAAAAGGGCCCAATCTTATGAAACAGTCTATTGCGCAATGCTGGAGCTCACTGATATGCCAATTGTCCACCATCGAACTCCTCCGATCGTCGCTGCCCTTTGGACCCTCGCTCCAAGTCCACCCCGTCCAGTGGTCGACCGACTCCCTCCATTCGTGTCTTCTCTCCTCATCTCTTCCTGGCAAAAGACCGCGAATATCTCTCTTCCAGACTCACAAGAAATAACAACAGCATTCCAAACCCCATTATCTCTAGTCATAACCCAAATATTGCTGCTACAGGGAAACCATTATATTATCAGGGAACCCCTACAGCATGTTACTCTCTCCCCCCCACCAAATTTAATCATGTCCTCATGAAGTTGTGATAATTCGCCAACCCTTCCTGCAAAACACAAAGCCCAATCCAGGTGTAAAAGGCAGTGACATAGCTCCCCAACACAGTAGGGGTCACACTCTTTTCCCCGGTGTTATGTAGGCCAACCTATCCGGTGGTCTGCTAATGCTCTGAGACCTCCACACCCTATCATCTAACTCTTCAGGTTCCGACACTGCTGGGGATACTTCCAGTCTACCTGGCGAGCCCTCCCTCGATCTATCACTCGTGCCCACCTGCAACTCGGAGCCCTCTGTCCCATGATTAAAGCCCACTTCCTCCCCTGCAGAATCCCGCTGCAACCCAGGCTGCCCACATATAGACTCCGCCCCCCCCAACTTCACCTGTCTCAATGGGAGAAGGGCCAGGAGTCTCCTCCTCAATCAATGAGGAGTTAGCAAAAGGTCCTCATCCTTCAAATCAGTATGCTTCTCAGGGGTGGGGGCTGGCCTAACCTCTCCTGTTGGGAGCCCGGTAGTCACCCTGCGTTTCTGAAGAGTCCTCTTACTAGGTGTAGGCTCCAAGTCGGGCTCTGGGTCTACCTACACCTCTTTACTCAGGAGCAACAGGTGGTTCCGATGAAGAATCTTGACAGGCCCATTCCCATCCTCTGGTTTCACCTGGAAAACTGGTAGGTTTGGCATCTGACTCTCCACCACAAAGGGCGTAGCCACCCAGTAGTCAACCAACTTCTGCTTTCCAGGTAGCCCCAAATTCCTTATGAGGACTCTGTTTCCTGTCAGGAGTTGGGAGAACCTCACCTTTTGATCATACCTCCTCTTATTCCCTTGATTCTGCTTGGCAGTCGCGACCCCAGCTAATTCATAAGCCTCTTTCAACTCTCTTCTCATGTCAGACACATACTTCAGATAAATCTTTGGTGGTAAGTCACCCTCGTCAGTCCCAAAACAAAGGTCAATTGGCAACCTTGCCTTGCGCCCAAACATCAGATAATATGGCAGGTACCCAGTAGCTTCATTTTGTGTACAATTATAACTGAACCAGATGCCCAATATGTTGACTCCACCTGTTCTTCTTGCTGATCTCCAGGGTCCTGAGTATATCTAGCAAAGTCCGATTAAACCTCTCAGGCTGGGGATCGCCCTGTGGGTGATAGGGCGTGGTCCTCGACTTTTCAACTCCAAGCATGCCCAGTAACTCACGGATGAGTCTGTTCTCGAAATCCCATCCTTGATCACTACGTATTCACCTGGGGAGGCCATAATAAATGAAATACTTCTCCCATGACACTTTTGCCACCGTAGACGCCCTCTGGTCCTTGGTAGGAAAAGCCTAAGCATATCTTGTATAGTGGTCCGTGATGACTAAGACATTCGCCGTGTTGCTGGCATCAGGTTCTATTGACAGGAAGTCCATACACACCAGGTCCAGAGGCCCCGCACTCTGCAGGTGGGACAAGGAAGCTGCCCACATAGACAGTGTCTTCCACTGTATGCGGCGAATGCACGACTTGCAGTATTCTTCGACCTCGGACTTCATTCGAGGCCAGTAGAACCGGTCTCTGAGAAATCCATAACTCTTTTCCACCCCCAAAATGTCCAGAATCATCATGAAGTGATTTCAACGCCATCCTCTGAAACTTCTCGGCAGAACCAGCTGGAAACACCGGGCTCGGTCTGGGGGTGACGTGACCTGGCATAAGATCTGGTTCTTCACTCCAACTGAGGCCATTCTCATAGTAATGGAGGCACCGACACATGTTTTGTCCTCTCCGCTGAGCCATGTCTCTTCTTTCGACCGCTGCCCAAATGGTACCAATGCCCAGATCATCTCGCTGAGCAGCAGCCACTTCCCCAGAACCCAATTCCGGCAGCTGATTTGTCTTGAGCAGTCAGGTTACAATAAACTTGGGGGATGGCGTCATCAGAAGTTCCAAATTGATCCAGCAGCCTCACTTCATGTTCTTCCAAAGTGGATCCAAATATAATGAGGTCATCCAGATATACCAATACCTCAAGCAAGTTCATATCCTCCACCGTCTTCTCCATGACTTGCTGGAAGGTTGCAGAAGCTCCCGAGATGCCCCGGGGCATCCTTTCGAACTGGGAAAATCCCAGGGGACATATAAACGCCGTTTTCTCTTTCTTGGCCTCACTCATGGGGATGTTGTAATATCCACTTCTCAAGTCCAGCACATTGAACTACTTTGCACCACTCAGGCAGGCCAGCGTGTCTTCAGTCCTCAGGACAGTATACTGGTCAGGGATGGTGTGCCTGTTGTTACGTACCCCGTAACTGGGTTGCCAAACCAGCAGAAATGGATCACTCAGTTGGAGTCTGGATTACTGGAACTAAGAAAGTTTTATTAAAGAAACAAGCAACACAGTACTCTAATCAAAAGGTAATAAATGCAACAGTTCAGCAGTGATAAACACACATGTACACAGAATTAAGATAACAGGATCAATCAAGCTCTATCGTTGTCTAGAGGTAAATGACCAGTTTCAAAGTGACGCAAAGTTCAGTTCAATTTAGTTCAGTTCAGTTCGCAGTAATTGCTGCCGTAGGAGATGGACAGTGGGGGGAAGGAGAGAGAGAGCAAAACGAATGAATATTCAAAATGGCTTCCACACAGACCTCGATATTCTTCGCAGTCAGCTTTTGTGCGAGCCTTTTTGTGATGTCATCTGAGGTCACCGACCGTGCCCCTCCGTTTCCAGATACGATCGTTTCTCTGTGGTGAACCTGGCACCCAGGCAAGGGCGGACACACACCAGGTTCCCGCTGATCGTGCCTTTCCACCCTGTGCGTCTATGGCCTGGTCCCGCAACCGACCTTCCAAAACTTCCCACCGACTTGTGGGAGACGCACCGCTTCCAGGGTCTTGTTACTTCGGGTGTCGTGTGTGTCCTGCCTTAGTGAACCTGTCCCTTTTTATCCCCCTGCTGGGGTATCGCCTGTCCATCACTTCAAACAGTTCAGGGTTCAAAGGGGGAGCCGATCTTGACAGCTCTCCTTCCGTTAATCTCTCCCGTCCCTTCATTAACATCTCCAAATGCTGCTCCATTGTTTTCCTTATCTCCCTTTCTCCTGAAGACAGGTGGCAGACCAACTGCTGATCCCACTGGTGCCAGCCCAGGCCAGCTAACATCTTAATTTATGTGTATTCTCGTCACACTTCCCACCTTTAAGGATTTTTACCGGGGTAAAAATTGCAAACATGAATACATTACTTGATACACACAAATATACATCTTTATCAGCTATTTGGCTAATACAGCGAGTTTGAAGTTGTCAACACCTGGCAGACAGTCAGCCATCACATTTTCTGTTCCTTTTATATGTGTTATTAATAATCCCTTAGACCAGGCTCCAACTTAGCAAACATCATAGTGGCCAAAAACACTGATGAATTGCAATCAATGTAACCTCTCATTTGGTTTCGTCCCGGACCACAATAACAAGGGTCGTCCCTTTCCGACTTAGTTTTCTCTCGCAAGGGCTTAGTAGGAGGGAGAGGGGTAGTAACCGCAGAGTTATTGCAAAACTTCCTACAGTACCCCACCATCTCCAAGAGCCTTCTGAGGGCCCTCTTGTCTGTCGGGGTTGGGATGTCGGAGATAGCCCGCACTTTAGGTTGCATCACTGCCAGCTGCCCCTGTGTCACCACAATTCCCAGGTAAGTGACCTTCATGTGGCCGAACTCATTGTTTTCAAGGTTCACTATCAAGCTGGCTTCAGACAGCCGTATTACATCACCAGTACACACCTCTGTGTTCGTCAGCCCTTTCATCACTGAATTACTCATTCTATAGGGTGTTGCTCGCTAGGCTGGCCTAGTGTAACAAACACCACCCAACGTCCCAGTTCTTTGCATCGCCTCGGGACAATCAAACACACGTGTGCGAGTTGTTTAATTACTTCTCCTAAAGAGTCGCTTTGTTCGGGGATTAAGGGAGAGACCTTATCAGCAGAGCTGGTCAAAACAATAGCCTTCTCCCATCTGGTCGATACCATACTCATCTTTTCAAAATAGTTTTTCTTTCTTATCAGGGAGACCGTAGCTTCATTGATTTCCGCGCTAACACCGATTAGGTTTGTTAGCATATCAAAAGCCTGTGACCATCTCAGTTCGCGTCTGCCATGATCAATAACATCCTTCCTCCTGGGCAGCCGGTAAACCTCTTTCATGATTCCACCAACTGTTTCCTCCAGCACCGCAAAATGTCCACCGGGGGGTACCTTGTGGGCCAGGTTAAAAATCTCATCCCCATAACTCTTTTGCACCGCCCCCCCATTCCTCATCTGCGGGTACGGTACTTGGTTTCCCTTTCTTCCTTAGCACTTCCTCCTCCACACAATAGCCTACTAGTTCCCTTGTTAATTCTGTGTCAGAGAGAGCTGTCTCTGCCAAAACCATCAGCCCCTCGTCTTGCTCTTGCACCTGCACAAATTCTTTCCTGGCTAATGCTAAGTCTGTCTCAGCTCCCTCACTACCTCTTGTTTCACTACACTCCTTCTTTTCACTTTCTACCCCCTTCTCATACAAGGCTGGCAGAAACGTCTCAGCTAAATTTACTACCGCAGTCCCGTGATGAACCTGTGAGTCCATGGGCGGGGCCTCAATCCTGGCAGGCTGACCTGTCAATCTCACTGCTGGGAACACGATTCCCCCGGCGAGGTTATTACCGAGCAAGACTTCCACACCTTTCATCGGTAATTTGGACCTCACCCCAATCGTGACTAGTCCAGAGACCAGGTTGCTTTGTAAGTGTATCTGGTGCAAAGGGACTGCCTCTGTCCCTTCCCCAATACCTTTGACCTTGACCTCCCCAGTCTGGGTCTCTGAGCTAAACTCTAATACCCTCTTCAGTATCAATGACTGACACGCTCCCGTGTCTCTCCAGATCCGCACTGGAACTGGTTTTAACCCCTCCTTCACTGACACCAATCCGGCCGAGATAAACCTCTCGCGCCCTTCCTGAACTTTGGCAGACCTGTCCCCTCCTAGCGGTTCGTTTACCAGCTCGATACAGCCAGTCAAAATCGCTGTTTTTCCTTTTCCCGTCTCCTTCTATGGGGCAAAGCACCTGGACGCAAAGTGTCCGACTTTCCCACAATTATAAGAGACGACCCCAGGAGACTTCCTACCAGACTGCTCCCGGTCTACCTTATCCTTCTCACTAGTCCCCGGCTTACTTTCTGACTTTTCTGGCGGACTCTCCCCGCCGTCCTGACTACCCTTCTGGTAGCCTTTACTCGGGGCAAACTTCATTTTATGCGTGAACGCATACTCATCCGCTAACTTAGCAGTTGCGGCTAACATGGCTGCCTCTTTCTCATCTAGGTAGGGTCTCATCCCCTCAGGGACACTGCTCAATCAGGATCAGCTGTAGCAGTCTGTCATAATCCCCCTCTACCCCCTTCGAGGCGCACCAATGCTCACAATATATCTGCATCTCACGGGCAAACTCTAAATACGTGTGGTCCCACTGCTTCCTCGCATTCTGGAACCTCTGCCGGTATGCCTCTGGGATCAACTCATAAATCCTGAGGATGGCCTCTTTCACCACCTCATACCTCTGGGCATCTTCTGCGGACAAAGCTGAGTAAGCTTCTTGGGCTTTCCCTTTCAGTACACTCTGAAGCAAAACAGCCCACTTATCCCTCGGCCAGTCCTGACTTGTAGCAACTTTTTCGAAATGGAGAATGTACCGATCCACGTCGGTATCGTCAATTGGGGGAACCAGCCTAACCTCCTGGGTCGCCCAGAACCCTCCACCTTGGTTCAGCATGGGCCCCTGCTCGGCCCTTATCCTAAACTTCTCCAGCTCAAATTTCCTTTCCCTCTGTTTCTCCTCTCACTCCAACTGTCTCTCTCTCTCTCTCTCTCCGGCCTTTCTAACTCTTCTCTCTCCAACTGCCTGGCCCTCTCTTTCTCTTCTTGCTCCAACTGTCTGTCTCTCTCTCCTGCCTTTCTAACTTTTCTCTCTCCAACTGCCTGTCCTTCTCTTTCTCTTCTCGCTCCAACTGCTGTACCCGGTACTCGTGCTTGAGTCTCAGTTTTTCAAGCTGCACCTGTACTGCGTCTCCAGCAGGTTTTTCAATAGACACCACCTCCAGCTCCCCTTGGGGAAACACACCTTTAGATACATAGTGCTCTACGATAGCTCTGTGTATCTCCTCTCTCCTCATTGTTGACTTCCCCTTAGCAAGATTCAACCGTTTGGCCACAGCTACCAATTCCGTTTTCCTGGCATCCTCTAATGCCTCCAAGGTCGGCGCCTTTATATATTCCTCAGCCTCCATTTCTGCTGTTTGTCTTTTCTTTCTTTCGGGAATTTTAACCCAATCAATTTACTCCGTCCCAAATTTAGCATTCAAAATCCCGGACGAGCCCCCACTTATGTTACGTACCCCGTAACTGGGTTGCCAAACCAGCAGAAATGGATCACTCAGTTGGAGTCTGGATTACTAGAACTAAGAAAGTTTTATTAAAGAAACAAGCAACACAGTACTCTAATCAAAAGGATAATGAATGCAACAGTTCAGCAATGATAAACACACATGTACACAGAATTAAGATAACAGGATCAATCAAGCTCTATCGTTGTCTAGGGGTAAATGACCAGTTTCAAAGTGACGCAAAGTTCAGTTCAATTTAGTTCAGTTCAGTTCGCAGTAATTGCTGCCGTGGGAGATGGACAGTGGGGGGAAGGAGACAGAGAGCAAATTGAATGAATATTCAAAACGGCTTCCATACAGCCCTTCGATATTCTTCGCAGTCAGCTTTCGTGCGAGCCTTTTTGTGATGTCATCTGAGGTCACCAACCGTGACCCCTCCGTTTCCAGATACGATCGTTTCTCTGCGGTGAACCTGGCACCCAGGCAAGGGTGGACACACACCAGGTTCCCGCTGATCGTGCCTTTCCACCCTGTGCGTCTATGGCCTGGTCCCGCAACCGGCCTTCCAAAACTTCCCACCGACTTGTGGGAGACGCACCGCTTCCACGGTCTCGTTACCTCGGGTGTCGTGTGTGTCCTGCTTTAGTGAACCTGTCCCTTTTTATCCCCCTGCTGGGGTATCGCCTGTCCATCACTTCAAACAGTTCAGGGTTCAAAGGGGGAGCCAATCTTGACAGCTCTCCTTTCATTACTCTCTCCCGTCCCTTCATTAGCATCTCCAAATGCTGCTCCATTGTTTTCCTTATCTCTCTTTCTCCTGAAGACAGGTGGCAGACCAACTGCTGATCCCACTGGTGCCAGCCCAGGCCAGCTAACATCTTAATTGATGTGTATTCTCGTCACACTGTTCAGAGTCCTATAGTCCACACACATCCGTACCTTCCCATTCTTCTTTCGGGCCACTACTATTGGGGACGCATAGGGGCTTTGGGACTCGGTGATGATCCCAGCTTCCTTTAACTTACACAAATGCTGCCTTCTGAATGTCCTCCACCTCTACGGGGCCAGTCACCGTGACCTTTCTCTGAACGAGCTATCCTCAGTCACCCAGATAGTGTGACAAGTGCTCTTGGAACAACCCACATCAAATTCGCCAATGGAAAAGACACCTTGCAGTTTCAACATCTTCTCTACCAACCTCTTCTTCCAACCCACAGGAACCGGAGAGTCCCCGAAGCTGAATGATTCAGTGGTCAACATTCTCTCCTTTTCCAATAGTTTCTCCCCGGCGTGTCTCACAGGGGCACTAGACATTACCGTCACCGGGAACAAATGTACCAGGGGCATCCCCTGCTTGAAGGTGACCTCCTTCTTCATGGTGTTCTGACAATCACTGCTGTCCTGCTCACCTGGACAACCGAGGGCTTCTGCAATTCGGGCCTCACCAGTACCCCAGCAGGAAATCCTGACTCCCCCTTGTGCTCTTCCAGAGCATCTGCTAAGAGAGCTTCGCCCTCAGGCACTCCAGGAAATTTTGGGGTCCCCATCACTCTTGCTACTTCCCCAGGCCGTACCACCATTGGCTTCGACTGGGTGAACCACACAGTCCCTCGTCTAAATTCGGTATCTGGCCTGATGCAGCCACGCACTTCCTCAAAAGCAGCTCCTAACACTAGGTGCACGGACAATGTTCCCAGAAAGCTCTCGTCAGCTTTCTCCTTGCAGGACCCCACGAGCTTCCTCACAAGAGGGGTGTTGGTCCCCATCAGAATTGAAATGCCGCCCGTCTCAACAGGGTCCAGACAAACCAGCACCAGTGTATCAAGAACCTCAGACACTCCCACATCAGCCTCTGAGAACTCCAACTTCACTGACAAATAACCGTTATATGGATAATCAATAGCACTAAGCCCCCAGATCTCCAATGCCCTGAATAGTGTCTTTTCTTTCTTTTTAAATCTTTTTATTGAATAAGTATACAGAAAGGTAAGCCATAAAGGCACTAATACACTGTTAGAATATAATAAAATTACAGGAGATATTAATACAAAAAAAATGATACAAACAATGTAATTTAAACATAACACACTAAGGTAACATAATAGTATACTAATTTTTATATATATATCAATAGAGAAAAGGAAAAAAAAACCCACCGTGCAACTAACTAAAAGCAAAGCAAAGCAATGGGCTAACTTGGAACCAAGCAGAGTTAAAAAACTTAAAATCACGTCCTCAATCCCGACCTCCATTAAAAACAGTAAAAAAAAACAAGAAGGGTATATAAATATGGAGCAAAAAAAAGGAGAAAAAAACAATTACATTAAATGAAAATATTGAATAAAAGATCTCCAGGTCTGTTCAAATTTAAGTGAGGAATCATAAAGATTGCTTCTAATTTTCTCCAAATTCAAGCATAATATCGTCTGAGAAAACCAAAAAAAGGTAGTTGGAACATTAAGCTCTTTCCAATGTTGTAAGATACATCTTTTCGCCATTAAAGTAAGAAATGCAATCATTCTACGGGCTGAAGGAGAAAGATTACTGGAAATTTTAGGTAGTCCAAAGATAGCAGTAATAGGGTGAGGAAAGATATCTATATTCAATACCTTGGAGATAATATTAAAAATGTCTCTCCAAAAAGTTTCCAGAGTAGGACAAGACCAAAACTTATGAGTTAAAGAGGCTATCTGCCCCGGACATCTGTCACAAAAAGGATTAATATGAGATTAAAAGCGAGCTAATTTATCTTTGGACATATGTGCTCTATGAACAACTTTAAATTGAATTAGGGAATGTTTAGCACAAATAGAGGAAGTATTGACTAATTGTAAAATCTGCCCCCAGTCATCCACGGAAATGATAGACCCCAATTCCTGTTCCCAATCTACCCTAATCTTATAAATCATAGCCGATGCACCTTTCTGACATGGATTAAGGTTAATTATAGTATCTAAAATGTATGTAGGAGGAAGCATTGGAAAAGAAGAAAGTATAGTACTTAGGAAATTTCTAACTTGTAGATATCTAAAAAAATGTATTCTTGATAAATTATATTTATTAGATAATTGTTCAAAAGACATAAGGGAACCATCTAAAAATAAATCCAAAAACCGTGAAATACCCTTAGTCTTCCAAATTTGAAAAGCACGATCCGTAAAAGAGGGAGGAAAAAATATGTTACCTAAAATAGGAATCGCTAGCCCAAATTGGTTAAGATCAAAAAATTTTCTGAATTGAAACCAAATACCAAAGGTATATTTAACTATCGGGTTAGATACCTGTTTGAGGCGTTTCAAATCAAAAGGAAGAGAGGAACCTAAAATAGAGCCAAGTGTATAGCCCTGAACAGATTGTAATTCCAATGCTACCCATTTAGGAATGGATAGTATATCCTGGTCAAGTAACCAAAATTTCATATGTCGAATATTAAATGCCCAATAATAAAATCTAAAGTTGGGTAATGCTAAACCTCCATCTCTCTTAGCTTTCTGTAAATGTATTTTACCCAGTCTCGGGTTTTTATTTTGCCAAATAAATGAAGAAATTTTTGAGTCAACTTTATCAAAAAAAGGATTTTGGAACAAAGATTGGTAATGCCTGAAATATATATAGAAATTTTGGCAAAAAAAACATCTTAACTGCATTAATACGACCAATCAAAGTTAAATATGAAGGAAACCATTTAGATGAAAGTTGAGTAATATGGTCAATTAAGGGTAAAAAGTTAATCTTAAATAAATCTTCGTATTTACAAGTAATTTTAATCCCAAAATATGAAAAATAATTATTAATCAATTTAAATGGAAAGTTATGATATAAGGGAAGTTGTTTATTAATCGGGAAAAGTTCACTCTTACTAAGATTTAATTTATAACCTGAAAAGAGACTAAGTTGTGCTAATAACTCTAAAACAGCAGGAATGGATTTTTGAGGATTAGAAATATATAAAAGTAAGTCATCAGCATAGAGTGATATTTTATGGGACTTTAAGCCCCAAGTTATCCCAGTAATATTTGGAGATTCTCGAATGGCAATTGCAAGAGGTTCTAATGCAATATCAAATAATAAAGGACTAAGATGTCAACCTTGTCGAGTGCCTCGAAAAAGAGGGAAAAAAGGTGAGCTTAGAGAGTCTGAATAGTGTCAATGGTAAATGCTTCAGATACCGGTTGTAAAATGAATGGTACAGTAACGTGACCTGTGACCTGGTGTTGAGTATGGCTTTTGCATAAATACCCTCTGTCCATAGCGACACACTGGAGCATGGTCCCACAAAACCTTCAGGAATAGGGTCTTCTGCTTTCGGGGGTTCCTTGGTACATTGCTGGGAACGTGTTCCTCCAGAGACACCGGACCGTTTCCTCACTGGGTCTCCTCTGGGTTTTCCCAACGACTCCCCTGCTGAGGTCCCTGGGGACTCACTCTCCTTCTGGCTTGCCACCTGCTGCCAGAGAATAGGCAGAGCCTGCCGTAGCTGGGACTTTGAATCCACTTGGGGAATCCGCCCCCCCCCCCCGCCATCAGCTCCATCATATGGGAGGGGGGTCATACCCACTGATAACAGCTGACACATCTCTGTTCTCAACTCTGCTACGGTCTCCTCTACCACTCCCCGTGGTAGGCTATCTGTGGTCACTTCACCACAGGGATGACTACCAAGGACTGTACCCTGCTGATTGAGTCCTCCCACACCTCCACCACATTCTCCTCTTCCTGTACCTCTCTGATCAGCTCAACAAAAGATGGAGGGGGGCGCGTCTTATGAGACTGTCGGAGACCCCATGCGATCCGGTCATGGGACTGGGCACCCCTGGCTATCTGGTTCATTCTTAACTGATCCGCCTCAGCCGCCTGAATGATTCCTCTGCGTTGCAAGCAATTTACCAGGAGCTCCATTGGGCTTCCAGTCGGGCTAAAAGCATTGTCCAGTGCTTGCATGTAATTGACAGTTGTCGCTACGGGATATTTCAACCTGACAGCTCTCACAACGTCAACAGCCCGCCCATTCAAACTTTCAACCAATCTCTGTCGCTTTTCATCATCCGAGCACTGCTACTCATCTAACAACTGACAGGTCCGCTCCACCCACCTCTCATACTCCTCTTCCCCTTTAGGGGTGGGCATTATTTCAGAGAATAGGCGGAGCCTGCCATAGCTGGGACTTTGAATCTGATTTTTCCATTTATTCGCCAGAGAAGAAAGGGCGGATACTAACTCAGAATTCTCCTTCACCGGGAGACATAGACTAATTAGACATTCCAAATCCAACCACTTTTTCCCCTCACTTCTCGGAAATGAGAGAACCCTGTCTTTGAAATCTCCGCACCAGCTACCACTACCTCAGCTCTGGTCTGCATTAAAACGAGAGCTGCACCAGCCATTTTATCAACCCTCTGCCCACAGTCACAACTTCAACAGTTCTTAACAGGTGAATTAACAATTCATCTGGAGTACAAATATCTGCCCCACTGGTTCATTGCTCAGGGTAATCGCACAGCATCCAACGGAATCAATCCCGGATAAGCCCCCACAAATGTAACTCTAACTTCAGCTAGCGGCTTAATATAAGGGGTGATAGCCCCCGGCCTGACCAAATTTAAGAAATATCATTTGGGTGGATGCTGCGCGATGTGCCCCCTGTTTAAATCAGTACCCTGAAATAACAAACAGTACACAATATGCCATTAAACGATTAAGCTTTATAATTCTTACTTTGACTATATGGTTAGTAAAGAAAATGAGAAAAAAGAAAAAGGGCCTAATCTAATGAAACAGTCTATTGCGCAATGCTGGAGCTCACTGATATGCTGATTGTCCACCATCGACCTCCTCTGATCTTCGCTGCCCTTAGGACCCTCGCTCCAAGTCCACTCTATCCGGTGGTCTGCCAACTCTCTCCATTCACGTCTTCTCTCCTCATCTCTCCCTGGCAAAAGACCATGAAAATCTCTCTTCCAGACTCTCAAGAAAGAACAACAGCATTCCAAACCCCGTTATCTCTAGTCATAGTCCAAACATTGCTGCTACAGAGAAACCATTACATTATCAGTGAAACCTTACAGCATATTACACAGCAGTGAAACCCTACAGCATATTACACGTAGACTGAGCTTCTCTTTATCAAATAGCAGATCAGTTAATTTACAAGGGAAGGTCAAGCTAGAACTCAATATTGAATAAAAATTAAAGACTAGTGAAACCCGTTTTTATTGAGGGTCTCGGAAATGCTGCTTGCTCGCCCCTTGCGGACAGCTGCTGGATTCTGAGGTGAGAAACCCATCTTTCTCAGACTTCGTACATCTAGGGTGTATACGACTTTGGCCCTGCCAAATCCCTGAAGTTGGGATGCCTCGCCCACCCAAACCCCAGATAGTGTGAATGCTGTGTGATTTACTGCTCCTGGCAATCGCTCGTCAGCAAGAAGTAACAGATTGTACACTGCATACAATTATACAGAGTATATTTAAGAATGTTAACTTAGGCAAACAGTTATTAAGGGAAAGAAAGTAAAAACCAAAGAGGGTTCATTACTCTTAAACAGTCAAATATGCACTTAAATTGGACCTTATCTTGAACTTGTCTGTCACTCATGTCTGACCCTCAGTCTGCATGAATGCACAAACCGAATGTCGCTTGAAATCCATCTCGTACAAATGGGTCTTCCATGGGAGTATTGGTTCTCCTTGAAACCATTCATCTGCACAAAGCACCTTGTGCAACAGGGACAGCATCCTCAGCCATCTTCACTCCTGCCTTCTCCCAGCTCGGGCCAAAAAAGACCTCCCCGCACCAGTGTTTTCTAGAACTTTCTCTGAATTTCACCATCCTGATTGGGTGACACCACATTCATTCCTAAGGTGAGCAACAAAGCCTCTTCTTATCTCAGCTCAAAACCCAAACAGGCTGAAAGCAGAACAGATTGCCGTTACAGAACTGCTGAAATGAAATACCTACGGTATAGTACTAAAAATATTAACCGGGGGTTACATTAGCTTTGATTGTCACATTGAAACACAAGTGAAATACATTATTTTGCGTCAAATCAAACCATCAAAGATTGTGCTGGGGGCATCCCACAGGTGTCGCCACAATTCTGTCATGTCCATATCTCACTAATCCTAACTATATGTCTCTGGAAATTGGGAGGAAACAGGAGCACCCAAAGGAAACTTATGCAGACATGGAAAGAGCACACAAAGGCATTGGAGACTGTAGCATGTATCCAGCTCCAATCTTACATGCAAAAAATGCTGGGGGAACTCAACATATCAGGCAACACTTATAGAGAGGAATGAACAATCAACATTTTGGGTTAAGACTTGAAACGTTGACTGTTTATTCCTCTCCATAGACACTGCCTGACTTGCTCAGTTTCTCCAGCAATTTGTATGTGTCACACGAGTGTTTATATATGGGTCAGAAATCTGATAACAAAGGGAAGAGGCTGTTCCAGAATCACCAAGTCTAGGTCTTCAGGCACTTGTACTTCCTCCCAGACAGTAGGAACAAAACAGAGCATGTCTAGGATAGAGGGGGTCCCTAACGATGGATGCCAGCTTTTTGAGGGACTGCCTCTTGAAGATGGCCTTGGTAGTGGGGAGGGTTGTAAATATTTGGAATTGATTGAGTCTGTAACTCTCTGCAACCTTTTCCAATCCTGTGCATAGAAGTGTTGATACCAGGCTGTGTTGCAGCCAGTTAGAATGCTCTCCACCATACAGCTGTAGAAATTTTAAGGCTTTGGTAACATACCAAATCTCCTCAAATTCCTAATGAAGTAAAGCTGCTGGCATGCCTTCTTCATCATTGCATCAATGTGTTGGGCCCAGAGTAGATTCTCAGTGATATTGACAGCCATAAACTTGAAGGCATTCACCATTTCCATTGTTGACTCCTCAAAGAGGAATGCATGTTCTCTTGATGTCTCCTTCCTGAAATCGACAATCAATTCCTTGCTCTTGCTCTGAGTTGAGTCCCAGATTGTTGATTCAACACATTCAACCAACCAACCTATCTTGCTGCTGTACTCTCTCTTGTTGCCATCTGAAATTCTGCTCCAAAAATGACATCATCAGCAAGTTTAGTGATGGTGTTTGAGCTGTACTTAGCCACACAGTCATGAGCGTAGAGGGATTAGAACAGTGGGCTAAGCACACATGGTTGAGGTGTGCCTATATTGATTGCTAGCAAGGACGAGATGTTGCTGATCTGTACTGACTGTGGTTTCCCTATGAGGGAGTTGAAGATCCAGTTGCAGAGGGAATAGGTTTTGAACCTTGTTGATTACTAGTGAGGAGTTGATGATACTGAATACCAAGCTGTTATCGATAAACAGAAGTCTGATTATGTTTTATTGTTGTCTAGGTGCTCCAAAGCAGAGTGAAGAGCAGTGAGATTTTATCTGCTGTAGAACTGTTGTGGTGGTAGGCAAATTGCAATGGATTGAGGTCCTTGCACAGGCAGGAGTTAGTACTAGTCATGACCAACTTCACAAAGCACTTCATTACAGTTGTTGTGAATGCTACTGGGTGATGGTTGTTGGGGCAACTCACCATACTCTACTGTCAAGGTGAAGCCACTCTCAGGTTGGAGGAACAGCACTTATATTCCGTCTGGGTAGCCTCCAACCTGATGGCATGAACATTGACTTCTCTAACTTTCGTTAATGCCCCACCTGCTCTTCGTACCCCAGCTGATATTTATTTATTTACTATTATATATATATTTTTTCTCTCTCCTTTTTCTCCCTCTGTCCCTCTCGCTATACTCCTTGCCCATCCTCCGGGCTTCTCCCTCCCTCTTTCTTTCTCCCTCAGCCTCCCGTCCCATGATCCTCTCATATCCCTTTTGCCAATCAACTATCCAGCTCTTAGCTCCATCCCTTCCCCCTCCTGTCTTCTTCTATCATTTCAGATCTCCCCCTCCCACTTTCAAATTTCTTACTATCTCTTCTTTCATTTAATCCTGACGAAGGGTCTTGGCCGAAACGTCGACTGTACCTCTTCCTAGTCACCAGCAATTTTTATGTGTGTCACCATACTCTTCGTGGCACTAATACGATTGCTGCCCTTTTGAAGCAGATGGAAACCTCCAACTGCTGCAGTGAGAGGATTAAGATGTCCGTGACCAGCCAGTTTGTTGGTACCGGTTTTCTGTAGTCAACCAGGTATACCAACATGATTGGAGACAATTTTTTTCTACTACTATTTAGATAGGGTATAAGATAATCATTAGCTTATTGCCAAGTTCCACCTACTTAAAACATCTACATTAATAGTACTGTATTTAATGATGTCCTCAGCGAACAATGAGATCAAGGGAGACACCCTTCAGTTGGTTCACGAAACTACTTCTTTCACTGCTTTTACTTCTTATCATTCAAATGTGACTCTGCTGCTGTTGCAATTTGTGATCTATACTTTGGCGGTGTGTTTTCCGATTGATTGAGCGATCTGGTGCTTTGCTGTCTCCGAGGGGGTTTGGTGAGGTTTCGAGCAAAGGGTGTGGCCTGGAGGCCAAGAAACCCAGAGATAGAGCGCAAGCCCATGATTGACTCTATTCCTTTCCAATTTTGCTGATTAAAGCATCAAGGAAGATTGAAATTAACGAAGACTGGAGTGGAAGCTGGGCGGGCATTCAGCACCATCTACCTGCGTGTGACTGGTCTCTATCTCCTGCTCTTGGAGAAAGGTGCCTGAGTATGAATGGTCTCTCTCCCTGTCGCTTGATGCTGTCAGAGAGTTCAGCGTCTTGGGCACGATTTAATCAATGCTGTTTGTGGACTGGACTCTGTAGTTCACTTTATGAGTTGTTTCTGGTATCTGGTTGCTCCTTTTTTGTTGCTATTTTGTGTGATTTTGATCGGGGCTGACAGGCTCTGTGGCCTGCAGGTAATGAATGGCACAGCACGAGATTGAACTGAACTGAAAATGCCTGGACTCTTTTGATGACAATGTCGTTTGGTGTTTTATATTCTGTGTTTTTTCGCTACTATTTTGTTTTAGTTTGCGTTATTTGTTCATTTTGTTTGCACTTTGTGGGTTTGATGTTTTTCTTTGAATGGGTTCCATGTTTTTCTTTGTTTCATGGCTGTCTGTGGAAAGACAACTCTCGGCATTGTTTACTGCATACATACTTTAATAAATGATCTTTGAATCTCGAATCTTTGAATTATTACAGAAATAGTGCAAAACTGTAACCTTTAGAAGTCCTTTGAAATGGAGTTTCTGAAACAATCTGGAAGTAGAAATGGGCAATAAGGATCTTCAGTTACATCCTCTGAATGTAAAATTAGATTAAAGAGGTGGAATAAATTATTCATCAGTTTACGGACTGACATGATCATTATTTACTGCCCATCCCTCAGCCGTGTGGACTATTTCACTGAATTATTACAGCATAAAAAGAGGCAATTTAGCCTATTGGGTCTATGCTGGCTCTATATAAAGAAATTGAGTTGGTTTCATTATTCTGGGCTATCTTGATAGCACTGAAAATTAATTCCACTGAGTATTTGCATTTCAACCACTTTTGAAGTTGGTAAGTTCCAAGTTATTACCTCTTGATGTATTTAAAGAAAAGGTTCTTCCTTACATTCTCCCCATAATTCTTTTCCAAAGCTTTAACTCACTATTTTCTGGTACTTTTTCTATAAGTTTTCTACTTTTCCTATTTGTTTACATATCCAAAACTGTTTTTATCTTGTGTACTCCTTATTGTGACTGTGAACGAAGCCACCGGAGAGACACTGTGGCTGATGGATATAGAAGTCCTTACTTCACAAAGCAACCAGGAATCATACTGGAGACACTCTTGGAAGAAGAGGCCATATTACATGACATTTTTGTATACTCAAGATCAAAGCTAACAATGTCTATAGTTACAGTGTATCCACAATGTTTCCTTTGAATTACATAAAATTTTAAAACACCTCCATCTTCCTACCAATACTCCAGACATCCAAAATGAATATTACTCCCCAATGACTCTGGGCTGCATTCATGCATATGCAGGCATCTTAGGTCAAATGGAGTGTTTCTTTGTTTGTAATCTACCCCATTCTGCAGCTCCAGAATGACCTTTGTTCTGTGCTGCATTTTAAACTCAATCCACAATCCATGTTCAGGTCTGAAGATTGGTTGCTATTGAAATTAGTATTTCGCTATATACTATAATTGTAGAATATACCGTAACACGCCTCAACATTCAATTCAATCCAAGTAATTTCACAAAATGGCCAAAAAGTGGGAAGTCAAAGAAGAAATTACAGAAGCCGTCTCTGAGATCTGTGTATTATTGTTAGTGCCAGAAGACCAGAGGGTGAAGTGCCAAGATATACCTTCATAACCATCCTATCAGCTTGCATGGCAATTTTGGGTGATCTATGGACATGAACTCCAAAATCTCTCGGTTCCTCCCTGCTACTAAGAATCTTGCCATTAACCCTATACTCTGCCTTACAGTTTGACCATCTGAAATGACTCACTTCCCACTTTCCTAGATTGGACTCCAACTGCCACTCTTTAGCCCAGCTCTGCACCCTGTCAATGTTCCAATCTAACCTTCTGTAACCTTCTACACCATCCATAATTCTACCAACCTTCGCGCTATCTGCAAACTTACTAATCCACCTTTCCACCTCGTCATCCAAGTCAGTTGTAAAAATCACAAAAGTCAGAAGTCCCAGAACAGATTGCTGTGAACCACTGATCACTGACCTTCAGGTAGAATACACTCAATCAGCTACTCCCTCTGTGGCCAAGCCAATCCTGAATCCATGCAGCCACTTTTCCCTGGATCCTAAGCCTCCTGATTTGCTGTATGAGCCGACTATGGGGAACCTATTCAAACACCTCACTAAAATCTGTATGCACCTGCTCTACCTGCAATTTGCTTTGTCACTTCTTTGAAGAATTCCGTCAGGCTCCTGAGATACAACCTGTCCCTCACAAAGATATGCTGACTAATCCTAATCAGCCTGTGTTTCTTTA